>NC_134358.1:212920122-213552622 GCF_048569485.1 Anomaloglossus baeobatrachus | reverse complement strand
TTGGTCTGCATGGCTGTCATCCCAAAAGAAAATCTCTTCTTAAGATGATTGAGAAGTAAGCCCACAAACAGTTTGCTGAAGACAAGCAAATTAAGGACATCAATTGCTGGAATCCTGTTCTGTGGTGTGATGACACCAAGATAAACTTATTTGATTCAGATGGTGTCAAGCATGTGTGGCGGCAAACCAGGTGAGAAGTACAAAGACACGAGTGTCTTGCCTATAGTCAAGTATGATGGTGGGACTGTCATGGTTTGGGTCTGCATGAGCGCTACAAGCTGTGGGGAACTACAGTTCATTGAGGAAATCATGAATGCCAACATGTACTGTGGCATACTGAAGCAGAGCATGATCCCCTCCCTTCGGAAACTGGGCAACAGGGCAGTATTCCAAAAAAAAGACCTCAAATACACCTCCACGATGACCAATGCCTTGCTAAAGAAACTGGAGGTAAAGGTGCTGGACTGGCCAAGCATGTCTCCAGACTTAAACCCTATTGAGTATCTGTGGGGCATCCTCAAACGGAAGATGGAAGAGAGCAAGGTCTTACATCCACCAGCTCTGTGATGTCTTCATGGAGGAGTTGAAGAGAATTTCAGTGGCAACCTGTTAAGCTGTAGTGAAGTCCATTGTAAGAGAGTTAATGCAGTGCTTTAAAATAATGGTGGCCACACAAAATATTGACACTTTAGGCATAATTTGGCCATTTTCACTTAGGGGTGTACTCATTTTTGTTGCCAGCTTTTTATATTTGAATTTAATTATTTAGAGGGCACATCAAATTTACACTATTAAACAAGCTGTACACACTGACTACTTTACATGGTCAAAGTGTCATATCCTCAGTGATGTCCCATGAAACGATATACATATGTTTTACACAAATGTGTACTCACTTTTGTAAGTGTGTATGTGTGTGTGTGTACAGTGAGCAAAATAGGTATTTGATACATTTCAGATTTTGCAAGTTTTCCTACCTACAAAGAATGGAGGGGTCTGTCATTTTTATTGTAGGTACACTTCAACTGTGGCAGACAAAATAAAAACAATCCAGAAAATCACATTGTATGATTTTTAAATAATTAATTTGCATTTTATTGCATTAAATAAGTATTTGATACAATAGAAAAACAGAACTTAATATTTAGTATAGAAACCTTTTTGCAATTGCAGAGGTTATATGTTTCCTGTAGTTCTTGACAAAGTTTGCACACACTGCAGCATGAATTTTGGCCAACTTCATAGAGATTTTCTGCAGATCTTTCAGGTTTAGGGGCGGTCGATGGGCAACATTGAGTTTCAGCTCCCTCCAAAGATTTATTTTATTGGGTTCAGGTCTGGAGACTTTCTAGGCCTCTCCAGGACCTAGAAATGTTTCTTATGGAGTCACTCCTTAGTTGCCCTGGCTGTGTGTTTCAGGCCATTGCTATGCTGGAAGACCCAGCCAAAACCTGTTTTCAATGCTCTTACTGAAAGAAGGAGGTTATTGGACAAAATCCCCCAAAAAATGACCCTATCCATCCTCCCTTCAAGATGGTGCAGTTGGACTGTCCCCTTTGCAGAAAAGCACCCTCAATGTATGTTGTCTCAACTGTTTACTCTTTACGGTTGGGACTGTGTTCTTTGAGTTGTAGTCATCCTTCTTCTTCCTCCAAACATAGCGAGAGAAGTCGATACGAAGTTCTATTTTGGCCTCATCTGACCACATGACCTTAACCAATGCCTCCTCTGGATCATCCATGTGGTAATTGGCGAACTTGATGCGGTGTGGACATTTGCTGGCTTGAGCAGGTGGACCTCGCGTGCCCTGCAGTATGTTAATCCATGACAGCGTAGTGTGTTACTAACGGTAATCTTTGAAACTGGTCCCAGCTCTTCAGGTCATTGACCAGGTCCTTCTGTGTAGTTCTTGGCTAATTATTGACCTTTCTCGTAATACTCATTACCCCACAAGGCAGGACCTTACATTCAGCCCCAGACTGAGAAATATTGACAGTCATCTTGTGTTTCTTCCATTTTCTAATGTGTGCCAACAGTTGTTTCCTTCTCACCAAGCTGCTTGCCTATTGTCCTGATCCCAGCCTTGTGTACGTCTACAATTTTGTCCTTGGTGTCCTAAGACAGCTCTTTGATCTTAGCCATGGTGGAGAGGTTAGAGTGTGATTGGTTGAGTGTGTGAACAGGTGTCTTTTATAGAGGTAAAACTGGTGCAATGAATACAGGTAATGGCTGCAGAGTAGGAGGGCTTTGTCAAGAAAAAAAAATAACAGTTCTATGAGAGCCAGAATTCTTGCTGGTTGGTAGGTGATCAAACATATATGTGTGTGTGTATATATTGTGAGGTAGCACGGTCGGCTGCGCAGCAGAAGACACGGGATCCAGGCATTAAGGTTCACAGCACACGGGTTTAATCCAAACAAAAGTCCACAACAATATACATGTGCCTCTCCAGCAGAGAACTCAGGGAGTTCTGTTCACTCCCTCACACCCGGCACACCTGCCCTTGTTCCTGTTTCCATTTAACCCTTCCTTCAGCCTGTAGGGAAACAGCATTAACCCTGGAGTGGATTTACTTTCTATCATGGAGTGAGCACAACCGGGGCGAGACATACCGGCCGTCATAGATAACCCCGGTCACAGTCTCACATACCCCCCCCTCAGTTCAAGCGAGCGGGGTTGAACTCCCGCCATCAAACACGGGCCGCGGGACAAGGCATCGGCGTTGCCCTGCAACCTACCGGCCCGGTATTCAACCGTAAACCGGAAGTTCTGCAGAGAAAGGAACCACCGGGTAACCCGGGCATTCCGTTCCTTGGCGGACCTCATCCAGACCAGTGGAGAGTGATCCGTCACCAAGCGAAACTGCCGTCCCAGCAGGTAATAGCGTAGGGACTCCAAGGCCCACTTGATCGCCAGGCACTCCTTCTCCACTACGCTATAATTCCACTCGGGAGGGGTGAGCTTCCTACTTAAGAAGGTGACGGGGTGTTCCTCCCCCTGAACCACCTGAGACAGCACTGCCCCCAGGCCGACCTCTGAGGCGTCAGTCTGTACTATGAACTCCTTCCGGAAATCAGGGTGTACAAGAACGGGCTGTCCGCACAGGACCCCCTTCAGGGCCCGGAAGGAGTCCTCGGCCTGCGGAGTCCAGCACACCATGACGGACTTCTTGCCTTTGAGAAGGTCCGTCAAGGGGGCTGATAGTCCCGCAAAATCCTTTACAAACCTCCTGTAGTATCCCACGATACCCAGGAAGGCCCTAACCTGCTTCGTGGTCAGGGGTCTAGGCCACTTCTGGATCGCCTCAACCTTGTTAACTTGGGGCTTAATCACTCCTTGGCCTATCACGTAGCCCAAGTAGCGGGCTTCCGTGAGTCCCAATGCACATTTCTTGGGATTGGCTGTCAAGCCGGCTGTTCGAAGCGCGTCCACCACCGCTTGTACTTGTTCCAAGTGGGTCTGCCACTCGGAGCTGTAAATAATGATGTCATCAAGGTACGCTGATGCATACGCCTGGTGGGGTTCCAGCACTAAGTCCATCAACCTCTGGAACGTGGACGGAGCGCCATGTAACCCAAAAGGCAAGACAACATAGTGGAAGAGACCCTCTGGCGTAACAAAAGCGGTTTTCTCCTTGGCGGACTCCGTCAGTGGCACCTGCCAGTACCCCTTGGTCAGGTCGAGCGTGGTAAAATATCGCGCCTGTCCCAGCCTATCAATCAGCTCATCCACCCGGGGCATGGGGTAGAGATCGAACTTGGATATTTCGTTCAATCTCCTAAAGTCATTGCAGAACCTTAAGGAGCCATCGGGTTTTGGTATTAGGACAATCGGACTAGCCCATTCACTCTGGGATTTTTCGATGATCCCCAGGCGTAACATTGTCTTTACTTCCTCCGATATGGCTTGTCGTCGAGCCTCCGGTACCCGGTATGACCTTCAGGCGTACCTTCAGGTGGGGCTCGGTGACAATATCATGTCGTATCAGACTGGTCCTACCGGGCAGCTCGGAGAAGACATCGGGGTTCTGCTGAACCAACCGTCTGGCCTCTCGCCTCTGAGTCTTGGTGAGGGCTTCTCCAATACTTACTTCCGGTTCGTCCTCTCCGGAGGTCGCTGGAGCCGGATGTGAACGACCCGAAGAGGAGGGAGGTGGGGAAAAAACAGCCATCAGGCTTTCCCGTTCCTGCCAAAGTTTTAATAGGTTGACATGGTATATTTGTTCAGGTTTCCGCCTACCGGGCTGCAATACTTTATAGTTAACCACCCCGACTCTTTCCTTTATCTCGTAGGGGCCTTGCCACTGAGCCAGGAATTTCATCTCCGCCGTGGGGATTAATACCAACACCCGATCCCCGGGTTTAAAGGTCCGCACGGTGGCTTGTCTATTGTAGCGGCCGCTTTGCGCGGCCTGAGCCTCCTGTAAATGCTTCTTCACAATTGGCATGACCGCGCTTATGCGGTTCTGCATACCCAAAATGTGTTCAATCACACTTTTATGGGGGGTGGGCTCTTGCTCCCAGGTTTCCTTTGCCAGGTCCAACAATCCCCGGGGATGTCACCCGTATAACAATTCAAAAGGCGAAAACCCCGTGGATGCCTGTGGCACCTCTCGTATGGCAAACATCAAATAGGGAAGCATCATATCCCAGTCTTTCCCGTCTTTTGAAATCACCCTTTTGAGCATGGTTTTCAGGGTTTTATTGAAACGCTCGACTAAACCGTCCGTTTGAGGATGATACACAGACGTACGCAACTGCTTGATCTGGAGTAGCCGGCATAGCTCTTTGGTCACTTTAGACATGAATGGGGTCCCCTGATCCGTAAGGATCTCCTTGGGCAACCCCACCCGGCAGAACACAGCAAACAACTCCCGAGCTAGAAGCTTTGCTGCAGTATGTCTGAGAGGTATCGCCTCGGGATACCAGGTGGCATAGTCAACGATCACTAGGATGTGTTGGTGCCCTCGAGCGGACTTTACGAGGGGCCCCACCAGATCCATCCCTATCCGTTCAAAAGGGACTTCTATAATGGGTAACGGTACCAACGGACTGCGAAAATGGGTCAGGGGTGCGGTAAGCTGACACTCCGGGCAGGTTTCGCAGAACCGTTTTACCTCCCCAAAGACCCCGGGCCAATAGAACCTTTGCAATATTCGCTCCTGCGTTTTCTTGACCCCTAGGTGGCCACTCATCAGGTGTTTATGAGCCAAGTCGAGGACCCGCCGGCGATACGGCTGGGGCACCACCAACTGCTCTACCCCCACGCCCCGTATTTCATCTACCCGGTAGAGTAAATCCTGCTTAAGAGCGAAATGGGGGTACCTTACCTGGGCACCGGGCAGCTGTGCCACCCCGTCAACTACTGTCACCCGACTCCGGGCATGTATTAATGTAGGGTCCTGGAGTTGGGCTGTCCCAAACGTATCCGGGGACGCCTCCAACTCTGGGATGGGTTCGACCGTCTCAGCCTCTCCTGCCAATACCTCTAGGGGCGACCTATCGAGTTCACCTTCTGTCCCTATCATGGGGACCCCTACGGCAGGTGTCCCGGATTCAGGATTGTAGGGCTCAGGTCCCGGACTGACCAATATCTGAGGAGACTTAGGGGGTCCCTTCCATAAAGTCCAAAAATAGGGCAGATCCCTTCCTAGGATCACGTCATAAGGAAGAGTGTTAAGAAGTCCCACCTCATGTTGCACCTGACCGCAAGGTGCTGTGATGGTGACAATCCCCGTGGGATAGTCTCGGCGGTCCCCATGTATGCAAACCACCACCACGGTACGTCCTGTGGCCTTTACTTTAGCCCTCAAGGTGGATCGCACAAGGGTCACTAAGCTTCCGGAATCCAACAATCCTGTAACCGGACATCCATTCACCTGTATTTGGCACAAGTGGGGCTCCGTCTCTGGGGAGACCAGGTCAGCGGTACACACCACCTGAGCATACATTGAACCCCGCCGGGTAACCCCAAAATCCATGGGCTCCGTGGTGAGTGGACATTGGGCTTCCATATGTCCCACCCGCTGGCACCG
Source organism: Anomaloglossus baeobatrachus (assembly GCF_048569485.1). NCBI lineage: Eukaryota > Metazoa > Chordata > Amphibia > Anura > Aromobatidae > Anomaloglossus > Anomaloglossus baeobatrachus. The sequence continues at coordinate 213,546,588 of NC_134358.1, read as the reverse complement.
CCAACATCTAATAGGGAAGGAAACCCCCTTGACGGGTTGTCGTTTAGGGTACAGAACCTTCCGGACCTCAGGAACGGCGGGCGCGGCCTCAGACGGGACGGTAGGGGACTCCTGCACCATTGTCAGCGGTGGGTCCTTGGCCCTAGGCTTGGAGGGGCCGGACCGACGGGCGGTACGCAAAGTCTCAGTGTCCCGTATCAAGTCCTGCGTAGCCACATGCCGCTCTACGAGGGACACTAATTGGTCGAGGGTACTCGGGTCACCCTGTCCTACCCACCGTTGAACGATGACGGGTAAAGTGCGCACAAAACGATCAACTACTACCCTTTCCACCATTTGCGCCGGGCTCAGAGTGTCAGGCTGCAACCACTTTTTTACAAGATGCAACAAGTCATAGGCCTGGGAGCGTACGGGTTTGGCTTCCTCATAGAACCACTGATTTACCCGCTGAGCCCGTACATAGGTATTCACCCCCAACCGAGCCAGTATTTCGGCTTTCAGGGTCGCATAGTCAATGGCGTCCTCGGTACAGAGGTCCAGGTACGCTTTTCGGGGTTCCCCCGTCAGATAGGGTGACAATACCTCAGCCCACTGGGGGGTCGGCAACTTTTCCCGCTCGGCTACCCGCTCAAACACCGCCAGGAACGCTTCCACATCATCCCCCGGGGTCATCTTTTGCAACGCTTGTCTCACCGCTTTCCGGACGCTGCCGTCGTCACCCGGTCCCGGGGTTGTTGCTGCCGGTCCGGCACGGATCGACTTGGCCAGGAGAACCATCTGTTCTTGATGTCTTTGTTCCTGCAATTGCAAGGCTTGCTGCTGACGTGTATTGGCCTGAACCAGCTGTTCTTGGTGCCTTTTTTCCTGCACTTGCAAGGATTGCTGCTGACGTTCCAACGCCCGGAGCAGGTGTGCATTGGTCTGTTGCTGCTGTTCATTAGCCTGTTGTTGCTGTGCATTAGCCTGTTGTTGCTGTGCATTAGCCTGAGCCAGCTGCTTTAGTATGTCCTCCATGGCGTCACCGGGTTTGGGCTGTAGTATAGCCGCTCGAATCCAGGACATGTGCTACTGGGTCACCAGGGATGGATGCTACACCTCACCGGCTGTCATGCCCGCCGATTCTCCACCATATGTGAGGTAGCACGGTCGGCTGCGCAGCAGAAGACACGGGATCCAGGCATTAAGGTTCACAGCACACGGTTTTAATCCAAACAAAAGTCCACAACAATATACATGTGCCTCTCCAGCAGAGAACTCAGGGAGTTCTGTTCACTCCCTCACACCCGGCACACCTGCCCTTGTTCCTGTTTCCATTTAACCCTTCCTTCAGCCTGTAGGGAAACAGCATTAACCCTGGAGTGGATTTACTTTCTATCATGGAGTGAGCACAACCGGGGCGAGACATACCGGCCGTCATAGATAACCCCGGTCACAGTCTCACAATAAATTATATATATATATATATATACATATATATATATATATATAAGTAACTGTCTCTCTGCCTCTCTCCCAGTCTCTGTCTGTGTGTCACTGTCTGTTTCTGTCCAGGGCTGTTTCTGTCCAGGGCTGTTTCTGTCCAGGGCTGTTTCTGTCCAGGGCTGTTTCTGTCCAGGGCTGTTTCTGTCCAGGGCTGTTTCTGTCCAGGGCTGTTTCTGTCCAGGGCTGTTTCTGTCCAGGGCTGTTTCTGTCCAGGGCTGTTTCTGTCCAGGGCTGTTTCTGTCCAGGGCTGTTTCTGTCCAGGGCTGTTTCTTTCCCCGGCTGTCTCTTTCCCCGGCTGTCTCTTTCCCCGGCTGTCTCTTTCCCCGGCTGTCTCTTTCCCCGGCTGTCTCTCTCTGTCTCTCTATCAGTCTTCCCACCGACATCATATAACCTCACGCATAAGCTTCAACTAGCAGTTTATTTTGTTCCTATAGCAACCACTGACAGTTGCTATTAATAACCTATAGCTCCCACCTCCATTCAGTTTAATGGCAGCAGGATTTTAGAGACAGAGGGGTACTTTGCACGCTGCGACATCGCTAGCCGATTGTAGCGATGCCGAGCGCAATAGTACCCGCCCCCGTCGCACATGCAATATCTTGTGATAGCTGCCGTAGCGAACATTATCGCTACGGCAGCTTCACACGCACTACCTGCCCTGCGACTTTCGCTCTGGCCGGTGACCCGCCTCCTTCCTAAGGGGGCGGGTCGTGCGGCGTCACAGCGACGTCACACGGCAGACTGCCAATAGAAGCGGAGGGGCGGAGATGAGCGAGACGTAAACATCCCGCCCACCTACTTCCTTCCTCATTGTAGGCGGGACGCTGGTAAGATGTTCCTCGCTCCTGCGGCTTCATACACAGCGATGTGTGCTGCCGCAGGAATGAGGAACAACATCGTACCTGTCGCTGCAGCGAAATTATGGAAATGACCGACACTACACAGATCACCGATTTACGACGCTTTTGCGATCATTTATCGGTGCTTCTAGGCTTTACACGTTGCAGCGTCATTACCGGTGCCGAATGTGCAACGTTCAAAATACCCCTAACTGTACAGCACAGGGTTACATTTTTCTGTCGAAACATAGTCTAGACGTTCCCTGGGTTACATGAGGCGTCTTTGCAAAATTTCGCTATTGTCAATGCGACGGTGCGGATTCCTTTAGCGGACACACACACACACACACACACACACACACACACACACACACACACACACAGCTTTATATATTAGATATGCTGCAGAGTGCTACTGATTGGTCAAAACACTGCTCTGACATCTGCAGCTCCTGCACGAGCTGTGCACACTGAGCGATGTACGGGTTGTATCGTGAGTCTCTAGGTCTGTACATTCACTAACATGTGTATGAAGTCATAGACTTACTATTACCCCATATCCTGCTCTGTGCTCACAGTGTCAAGGGAGGAATTTGGGTGAAGACTGCTAATGGAGTCTTCCTTTGGGATATCCAGAGACTGTGCTGTATTAGCTGTATACCAGTGCCGATATATCAATGTATCAGACAATGAATACATAAGACATGTTCTCCTTGAGCCAGCATCACCAACTGACCCGTGTATTAGATAGATCCAATTATACAGTTTGCATCTCTGATCTTGAAGCTAAACAGGGAGTACTTTTACTCCTTAATTTCTCACAGCACAGTTTGTTTCTGTACATTATTTCTGTGGGAACATTACTGATAATACTTTTGCAGCTTCATATTCTGGCTTCATTATCTTTGGTTAACTCCTTCATGACTTATACAGCTTAAAATTATATTATGGGTCTATGCGATGGCTACATAGACAGACAGATAATTATGCAACTACATCTACATTTTGATTATATACACAGATATTCTTATTACGTTTAAACAAACATACTACAGCTCAGACCACCTTCACAGTCCCACCTTAATAAAATATCTGTGAATATTATTAACCTTAAATTTTAAAATTTTTCCCATTTAGATATATTTTATTAATTTGGACTTATTTGTGACCTACTGCCCTTAGGACTTTAATTATATTTATATCTATATATGTGGGCTTTTTATGAGATTGTTGTTTAATTTAACACTACAGACTTTAACTCCCCCCTTAAGTACTTATTTTATTTATTAAACATAACTTTTTGATTTATAGGGGCTATTAGAATTGGCGTTATTACTCTTATTAGGGCACATTATCCTGTTTAAGAAAGATAGAATCTAGACCTTATTTAAAAATTAGCACATAATCAAAAAAAACAAAAAAAAAAAACAACAAAAGAACATTTGCTACACATTTTCTATGGTTTTTCTTTCCGGATATGAAACAAAAAGGAAGATGCTTGATCAGTGCTAGTCCACTTAGGGCCACTTTGTGAACCTGGATGATCTGCTCTTGATAAAAAAAACAACAAAACATGATGAGGCTTCATGTATACAGTTTGTGACGCAGACTTGGAAAAACCTTCTGGGATAATGGTTAGAATAGCAGCCGCTTTCTGCTTCGGTTGTTTCAGGTCTGTTGATTTCTGAGATGTGACATCAACTCGCGTGTCACTGCCAGTGCTCAGCAGACTAGGCCGGAGAAACATCAGCCTGATGGGATAGGCTTCTCCAAAACTCCCGAAATGAAAGAATCCATAGCTAGTATTTTATATGAAGGAAAAATCACTGAATATATTCATATGAGTTAGTAGGAGACAAAAACATTTGTAAATGGTTAGATTACATTAACCAAACCACATTTTTGGTCTATGAAATGGCTGAATTAAGTATTTTAGATTACTCAATTCGTACCCTCAACAGTCCCCCCCCCCCCCTTGACTCACTTCTGCCATTTCCAAATACTAAGGGTACCATGTTCCGTTAGGAAAAGAGGAAGAAAGATCTGTTGGGAAATCCTGCCTGACTGAACGTTGACAAATAAGGAATAACCTTTGGAACACCATTCTAAGTCCGAACTGGGTGCAAAAACCTAAAAAAAATCATCAATATGGGGAGATAAGGTATGCACACCAGTGACTCTGTAAAGGGAATACATGAAATAGCAGAAACTGCTGTGTGAATACTGACTTGAAAAATCCAATAGCTATATGCAAGAGTGAAAATGTGAAAAATGGAATCTGCATTACTGCCATGAACATATGAATCAAGAGAAATTTAGCTACTTAATTGATCAATGCAATAGAGCCCCAACACTACGCCAAAGTATTTCTCTACGTTGGGGTCCCTAGCTTTTTCGTTTGTGAACCCTCCCCAACCACACCTATTGCCAATCCATATCATACGCATAAATAGCCTGGGTCTCAGCTTCCCATACATGGTAAGTTTTTTAACTGCATGAGAGGACGCACACAAGCTAGGGACCCCAACGTAGAGAAATACTTTGGCGTAGTGTTGGGGCTCTATTGCATTGATCAATTCAGTAGCTAAATTTCTCTTGATTCATATGTTCATGGCAGTAATGCAGATTCCATTTTTCACATTTTCACTCTTGCATATAGCTATTGGATTTTTCAAGTCAGTATTTACACAGCAGTTTCTGCTATTTCATGTATTCCCCTTACATAGTCACTGGTGTGCATACCTTATCTCCCCATAGTGACTGAACGTTGAGGCATGGGTGGAGAGGGGAAAAGGGTTTCTTCATTGGTTTGAAACCAAGGACTCCTAGGCGAGTCCTCACCCTTTGTAGTTGGACTTTCCCATGTCTCAAAGCTCTCTAAGTCCTCTTTTCTAACTGTTTCGGCAATGATGGTTTGGGACTGTACAGGTCTTTTTGTAAAGGATAAATATGAGCAGGACGCTCAGTGCAGCTCCGGTGGATTGACCCTTCTGCAATGCGGGGCGTGAATCCATGTTCTCCTGCCGTTGAGCTTTATCGAAATTTCTATGTGTCCTTTTAGGATTAATCAGTCTCCTGACCGAAAACCATATATTACGAACTCTGATTTAGGATCTGGAATTAGAAAATACACTTGTTTATTTCTCTAATTAGTCAATCATATGAAAATTATACGTGCTTTGCCCTAGACCAAAAAAACATTTTACATTGAAACATGTTTATTACTAAAGAGAAACACAACACACACTAAAGAGAAACAAAACACGCATTGGTTTACAACTTATTAGTTTGATTTTTTTGTTGTTTTTTTTTACATACCACTTGCATTATGTGGATTTTCAGCAATGACGTTGTTTTTTGCACTGGAAAACCTCTGACCAGACCTGGAAAGAAATCTACACAACACGCACAGACTTGCATACAACGTGCTCATGATATACATCTATAATCAGTTTGCAGTCTCTAAGAATAGGTAGAGCAGGTGCAGGGTGTTTCTACGGACTCTTTACAGGTTTTCCTCATTGTTTTAAAAACGTGTTTCACAAGACCGGGTGAGTTTGCCTACCTGGGTACTGAACCCTGGCGTCACCAAAGCACACACTGATATTTGTTTTTCACATATTTTAGTCCATGTTACTTGGGCCATCATTAAGAAGAGATCTCATGGCAGAGAAAGCTTACCACCCTTCATCCACAGACCTTCCTCAGTCAGCTGGCTCCCTGCGTCTCGCACTCCATTCTTTGTTGATTTGCTTGTTCCTGTAGGGATTTAAGAACACAAGGAGTGACAGAAGTCACTGACTTGACCGGTGTCACCGAGGCATGGTCTTTATGCATGGTGAATGACTCCTCAACTCTAGGCCCGTTCACTGCTTCTTGGTCAGCTGCACCTGTGCGGGGATCTCCATCCGATTCCATCAGCTCAGATCTAGACTTTATCTTCAGCATACCTAGCTTATTTGACAACAGGAAAGATCTACATTCTACATACATTTTGACTATCTTACCTACCTCTGCTCCACCCATCTAGAAAGGCATTTACGTCACTTCCTCCTGTACCGGTAGGAGGGGAGGGAGTGGCCTAAATTTAGACTACCTCATGTTGTGCAAACCGTAGCATATCCAGTGCAGAATCGACCACCATCTGGTTTCATCTATAAAAACAAAAACTAAAAGAAATATGCATTAGATCATTTTTATAACATACATGTTTCATAGTTGTCCAATAAACATGACATAACTGTTGCAAAAGAAAGGCCAGCTTTAAAGCCTATCCAATATGTCTGCTGTGCCTTTTACTGCTGGAAAAATATAATAGATATCTACTTTTCCCCCATTTTTATGTTTTGTTTTTATATACTACTTTGGCAAAATTTATAGATTTATAACAGCAGACAATATAATTAAACAACCGATACATATAACCTATTCTCTACTGGGAAATTTTGAAACCTTACAACACGGTTCATAGATATTCTGTATCTACAAAAGAAGGGAAAGTAATCAATATTGGCAGTTTGTATGCAAAAATAATACAAAACAAAAACATAACCATAAAAACAAAAAAACCTAATTTGTATATTTTAAGAAATATACTTTTCCCTGTAAAATTAATTTAATTATTTAGGTATTAGTAGGATACTAGTGATAATCTCCTGTGAAATTTTGAATTCTAAGGATTAAACAAAATCTACTCCAGTTCACTGTACACCCTCCCACACATCCTTGCGGGTTAATGGCCCCCACCTGTCCTTCAGGGTGCGCAATGTTAGAATGGCTGGTGGGAAAAACAGATACAAGAAAAAAAATAACCATGGGCAGAACTTTCATTACAGAAATATATAAAATATATTTTTGTACCGTGTCAGCCAGCAGAGACAAAACTACTACAGAGAAATATATTACAGAAGCCTTAAGATTGATGGAGTGGAATGGAGAGCATCATTAAAACGGGTGGCTTGGGACTGAAAATCACTGCAACAAAAAAGCAAGCAGTCCGGGCTTCCCTCTGTGTCATTAGGGAAGGTTGGGGCAGACTCGTGGGTGCAGCCCGGACTGTGGGCAGTATCTTGGAAAATCTCCTGGGACTGATTTAAAGGGATACTGTGATACTTTGGGGAAAGGCACACCTGGCTTCCGGTAGATTATTACTGAATCTACAAGGAACACCTTTATTGTGGATTTGTGTGCTGCAAGTTTTGGTTACGGTTTCGAGGGTACCTGGCCAAACACTGAGACTTGCGGGTGTGACACTTTCTTTGATAGTGACCGGGCTGACCACAACGCCAACAATTCTGTTGCTGGCTCTGCTGGTTTTGTTGATTGGGAGCTATGTATACGGGGTTTTGACCCTGTTGGGGCATGGGCTGTGGCGGGGGGCTGCACCGGCACATTTGTATACACCAATTGATCTGGAGCCCATCTTTTTAAAGCGGCACAATACTGTTGCCCACTTTGGAAAATGGTGTCATCAGTGCCTGGGGGAATTATGAAATGGGGCTCTATTAAGGGCTAAAAACTGTCTCCTGCTTTTATCTTGGTGAGATTAACTAGGTCCTTCCGAGCAGCTGAATATAACTGGTGGACCTGTATCATCTTCCTATAAAATCGCATAGGGTTAATTTCTGGATCTGATTAATGCCGCTGACTGGATGGGGTTGAAAGGGACATATTTAAATGAGGGCTGTTCCTCGTCAGGTTCGGGGTAAGGCTATGTGTCCTAGAGGAAAAAGGGGGATCCAAGGAGAGGGGATTGGTAACTGGGGAGCGTGTCGCCAGACTGGCCGATGAGGGGAGAGACTGCATTGCAGGTATCGGAGGGACCAGGGGTATGGGTGTGGAAAGGGTTAAGGGATGCTGTCTAGTGACTGCAGCATCTGTGAATAACTCCGGAGCTTGACCAGAATTAGGCTGCAAAATAGCAACAAAACAACCTTCCTGAGTGCCCCTAAAACCATCCTCAGACTTGGGTGATCTATAGGAAAACACAACATCTCCTCTCTCATCCTCTTCTTTGACCTCAATATATCCGTCTGATAGCAATATCTGCGTTATTCTGTTAAGAAATTCAGCATCAATCAACAATCTCTTGTTACCTTCAGACTTCTCAGCTTTCTGTCCAAACATTTTTGCTATTTTGGTGGTGTCTGTATTACACTAATTTATGACTATGCGGTGTGCATTACAGCCCGGCCGGAACTTAAGGCTCCACCTCTATACTAGCTACTCCCTCAGCTATATACTAATAAGGGTATCCCGGGATGTGGAGGAGCAGTACAAAATGTATTCCCTCCGGACTTGATCAGCTGCACCAAATTTAATGTCCTAATCCCTATCTTCAGCCACGGGAACCCCCCCCCCCGCGTCTTTAATTACAGACCGGGTGAGTCTAACTAGCTATATAGCTATATACAGCCACCACCATCTTTCCTGCCCTAACAACCGTCCTCTGGATCCCGTGTGACACTCTCGATCCACACCTCAGGGCTGGGATCGTGCTCTGAGTTTCAGCGGGCACTACCCCTGAGTCACAATCAGGTACCTTTTTAACACCAATTTGGACACACAGCCTGTCAATCCCTCCTCTCCAAACCAACCACAACGGTAGTGAATACACAGTATGTAACACTCACCCGCGTGATGGAGATGATCAGTCTACAGTCCGCGACGTCCAAAGCATCGGTATTGCCAGGTCGGTAATGCATCCGTGAAAGGAGCCCCACTCTGGTGCGCCAACTGTCAAGGGAGGAATTTGGGTGAAGACTGCTAATGGAGTCTTCCTTTGGGATATCCAGAGACGGTGCCGTATTAGCTGTATACCAGTGCCAATATATCAATGTATCAGACAATCAATACATAAGACATGTTCTCCTTGAGCCAGCATCACCAACTGACCCGTGTATTAGATAGATCTAATTATGCAGTTTGCATCTCTAACCTTGAAGCTAAACAGGGAGTACTTCTACTGCTTAATTTCTCACAGCGCAGTTTGTTTCTGTACATTCTTTCTGTGTGAACATTACTGATAATACTTTTGCAGCTTCACATTCTGGCTTCATTATCTTTGGTTAACTCCTTCATGACTTATACAGCTTAGAATTTATATGGGTCTATGCGATGGCTACATAGACAGACAGATAATTATGCAACTACATCTACATTTTGATTATTTATATACACAGATATTCTTATTACATTTAAACAAACATACTACAGATCAGACCACCTTCACAACAGCAGGCGCTTCGTCCTTTATGGCAGTTGGGTACATAGTATTTCTGATTGGTGAGGGTCCTATGTTGTTACAAATGACCATTACACTTTGATTAATTCAGCAATACTTCAACGAGCATGTTTACACCACTGAAATGTTTCATAGATTTATCATATAATTACAGAGAATTTGCATTAAATACATTTCCTATTTTTGTTTTCTGCATATGGATTTAATATCCACTTCACTGTCAAAAAAATAAAGTATTTCCATGCACGACAAACGGTCACCAGTGGATTTGTGACACAGATTTTCTTTGAAATCATTATTTTATTTTTCTGTCGCTCACCTGTCAGTGGGCATCAAAATGTTTTATTTTATTTATAAATTTATTTTTGTCATTCACAAGATAATTTGTATAATTTAAGCTTATTTTCTGATAGTTTTTTCCTTTCTTTTTTTTTCAGCATAAAGATGGTGCTTATGTGGACAAGTGGAGACACCTTCAAGACGGCTTACTTTATTCTTAACCAAGCTCCCTTCCAGTTTACCATTTGTGGCCTCCTGCAGGTTCTTGTAGACATTACCATTTTGCTGCAAGTGTACATATACAGTGTGTACCCTCAAAAGCCAGTGTCACATACCACACATGTTACCAGTGCCAAAGCTCTGTGATGAAGAGGACCTGTACTGTTGGATCACGTTCTTCCCAAATCTACAACTGCTTTTGCACCAATAATGCACATGTCTGTGTTTGGGTCTCGGAAACTCTTTACCTTATGGTTAATATCCTTCAGTGTTTTTTGACTCCATCGATATTTCAAAATGCTGTTACTCTCAATCATTGTCTCCTCTGCACCTCTACATAGTGAAAGTGTTCTTTTCCAAATGAATTTAGATAACTCTGAATTGAAATGTGAATTATATGCTCACACTGTATACATGTGTGTACACTTGAATGCAGATTTGTTTAGAGTGAGACATAGACATTACTCAAGCCAGTATATACTGTATGTTTGTCAAGACTTCTTAGTGCCGGGGAAGGTCATTATGCAAACTTGAATAGTATTGTTGGCGTAATAGTCATATCTGACACTTGCTTTCAAGGGGTAGTCCAAGCTCTTCTCCGTTGGGAGATGAACAGGAAACTAACTAGGAAAATTTTCTTTAATCTCCCTCCACCTACAAAGGATGATCAGTCAGTGGCTAAACAAGCTTTGCCCACTGTCGATTTCAAATGTAGAACATGATATGATATGTGCCAACTCATGGAAGGTGCCCCATTGTAAGTTTTGCTTTGCTATGTGCACCCCTCTTTGCATTGTTGTCAAATGACTCTTTGCCAATGATGTCTACCCGTATAGCCTTGCTAATGGCATGACCTTGCAGACGTGTAAATTTATGTCAGACATTCGATCCACCGGTCTAGGTAATCTATAACACTTTGCTATGCAATGTATTTCATATGGGTGGAGCACTTGGCTCCGTATATATCCCAGACCACAGTCTCCCCAATTCTCTCAGTACAACTATATCAGATAGTGTTTCTTCCACTGCATGCTATAATGCTTAAATGTGGCTACAAATCCATGGATGTATTTGCACTGAATTTGCACCATTATGAATCAAATAATAAGAAAACACATTTACAAAGAGGGATTTCTGAACTCACACTGCAGTTTCACATGTACATCTTGGTCCTCGAGGTAGGTCACCACAGTAGTGACAGCATTGCAGTTATGAGTGGCATGTCTACCCTCATATGTTCCAGGCCTTTACAAGAATGTTACCATACACTCGAGATGTCTCTTATTTACTGTGTTACTTATATTATCCAAGATTTTTTATTCTCTGTATAATCATTGTTGCCAATGCCTTGCCAGACCACAAAGATTGTCTGTTTATTATTCATTCGCTTCTTCTGTGTTTTTGGTTTTTAGCAGGCACATTTTTATTTGTTTTTTGAAGTTTATGCTATTTTATTTTTTTTTCTTTATCGACTGTAAATTTTAATGGGATATTGTTAAAGTGTATAGTATAATAATGGAAGCAGACGGGTATGGCTGCAAAGGTGTTCTGTTCACACTAGTGTCATGGCCTTCGTTATTACCGAAGCCATGATGATTATGGCGGTTCTGTTGCAAATCGGATCCTGTCTATGCTATCTGGCTATTGACGAGCAATAGGAACCTGAAGGAACAGAGCATTATTTCAGAATGAATATAGCCTAAGATTTATACTTTTATATTATCTACCACATGCTTCAGATATTTTATTCTGTACATTGCTGTCAAAACTGCACATTGGATAAACTAGATGACCAATTGAATATTATGAGACTTTTATGGGAACAAATTGTCATTTCTGTGTTTTTAAAATGGCAATAAAAATACAAGAAACTATTATCTTAAAAATGTCTTTTTTTAGTATTTCATACTGGGTGCATGTGCAGTTTTATTAAAAGGTGCTTGACGGGTGTTTGTTTTTTTTCACCTTGATAGGACATATTTTTGTAGCTCGTTTAAACAAACAATGAAGGTCTTCTGTATGCATAATAGGAGTTAAATTCTTAAGAAAGAGAAGCGGTAGAGTTAGGATTGATATGGCTATTAAATCTCTCACTAGTAACTGAAGCTGTTAACTGTGATTTACTGTTATAAGTGATGGATCACCACTGATCCTGAGTTTAAAGGACAATATTTCCCTGTACATTTGTGCTCCTGTTCATTTGATTTGCAAGGAACTCCATTTACGTGAATAAAGCAGTATAGACAGCAGCGATTCTATGCAGGTAAAAAAAGCCCATTGAACAAGACGTTTTTGCATATCGTAACAATATGCTGTAATTACGTATTAAGTAATAGGAATGCCCTTTTAACCTCCCCTTGTAATCTGGGTGAACACTTACAGTACATAAATTTACAAGTGCTTTACCACAATCAGTCATTGCATTAAGTCAGAGGCGTCTACCTCTGGCATGAGGTTTATTCTGTGCTCTATGAGTTAAGCTCCCCTGATGAGTCCACCAACGTAAGGCGTAGGGAGGCCAAGAGAGCATGTCCACTGCGGATCGCCATTGAGGGGTACTGTGTAGCTGTCCAATATGGCTCCCCCCTGCTGATCCTGCATTCTTTGGTCTGGAAATATCTCCCCAGAATCTACTCCTGTTACCAGTGAGATTTGTTGCTATTCATGGCAATCAGATGCTTTTCTTGTACTGTTTTTCTTGGCTACTCATATTAGTTGGGCTTATTGCTGCATACTTTAATATAATTGATGAGTCTGCCTCATGGGGTTTATACAGACGTATTATACACCGTTGCATTTTGTTGTTGATAATTACCGTATTTTTCAGTTTATAAGACGCACTGGATTATAAGACGCGCTCCACATTTAGAGCAAAAAAGGGTGAAAAAAAATGGGGTTTGATTTATAATACGATGGTGTCGTATCGGAGGGGGTGACAGCGGTGATAGAGCGGAGTCACAGGAGGCAGGGTCAGTGGGTGTCCTAGAAACCTTCAGCTGTGCTGGGGCTCGGGCTGCGGGCAGTGAGGGTTTCAAAGAAATGGCGTCTGGAGTCAATGCATGTGCAGATTGAGAAATCATCTGCACAAGCGCCACCTTTGGGTGCTATTTTCCTTTAGTTCAATGTTGGGAGATCAGTAGGCCAGAGGCAGCGCATGCGCAGATGAGATATTGAGCCGAGCGCTCCATCTGCGCACGCACCGACTCAGGGCGGCGTTATTTGAAGTCTTCACTGCCCGCCCAGCTGCCGCTACCAAAGCACCCATAAAGCCACCGCAGCCCCTGCACATCCGTTGCAGCACCAGCCCAGCCACCGCAGCCCCATTCTCCTGCAACCCCTCTCCACCACCCCCGGTGAGCTACATTCAGATTATAAGACACACCCGTCACTTTCCTCCCAAATTTTTGTGAGGATAAGTGCATTTTATAATCCAAAAAATACGGTAACATTTTAGTAAGGATGGTTTATACTCTAATGCCGCCCCTCTGTGTTACTCTACCCCACTCTTGATTGTAATTGCCAGGGGAACCTTGTCCTTGGTTCATCCTTGGATACTCTAAGGGGGTTCCTTTTATGTGAATTTCTGTGTATGTCAGGTGTAGGTTTCTGTCCCATTGTACACCTAACTTTATTATGTGTTTGTCCTTTTAACTTATTTATTAAGTTATATTTTATTTTTACCCAGCTATTTTCTATTCAAAGGTAGTAGTGAGTATACAAAAATTATCTGCGCCTTACAAATATTCACCCCACATAAGGAGTTCCAGAAAGCTGCAAGCGATAACAATCACTCCTGCTGAGTGACTAGACATGAGAAAGAAGAGAGAGGATACTACCGCTGCCCTAATGAACTCTTCTACTGTAGTGAAGATAAGATAAATGAACAAACCACAGAAAAAAATCTTAGAGAAAGCCAAAATGATAACACACTGCCCATAGGCATTCACTGCAACCATGTATGACCGGGAGTGTAGATCAGGAAGCCTCCAGGATCAGGTGCAACTATGTATGACCGGGAGAGTAGATCAGGAAGCCTCCTGGATCAATAATGTGCAGAGAAAAAAAAAAAAACTTTCAAAGTTGATTCTGAGTGAACTCCTGTTACGGAGTGCTCAGCAGCTTTGTGCTTGGAATTGCGCCAACCTCAGAGGGAGTCCTCGGTGCAGGGTACTGTGAGGGTCTATCCCAGCACAGTAGAGCGAGCACCCGCTCTGCTGGGCGCGATGCTGCTGCTGGACACCTCGGCCGTTGGTGCCCCCAACACAGCAAAGCGCTCAATGCAGGACACGCAGAAGCAGGAGGGGTGACGTCACCACTGAGTACGGCAGCCTGCAAGGGCCAATCCGACGTATTTCGAAACTAACTAGTTTCTTCCTCAGGGATCCTCCAATGGAGCTGGCAGTCAGCTCAATGCACCTGCTGCCAAGACACTCCATCCTATGACACCTTCGACGACCGCCAGCAGATCAATTGTGCCTGCTGTGACACCCCCGAACACGTCCTATGGCCCTGCCCCCTATGACCTCGCTTCACCTCAGTCGCCCTGGTAAGCCATAACCAGGGCATTCAATGGCGCCTGCCGCTACACCCCGAGCTCGGAACATCGCCTATCCTGCCGCCTGGGACCTTCCTGAGCCACTCCACCACCGCCACTCCCCCCGGTACGCACTAGGATTATAAAACAGACCCTCATTTTAAAATGCAAAAAAATATTTTTCCCTATTTTCCTCCTCTAAATTTGGAGTGTGTCTTATAATCTCGTGCATGTTATAAAATAAAGAATATGGAATTTGCCATCGCTGTATTTTTAACATACCAAACTAAAAAAAAAACAGTTTCCATATGCTGGAAAAAAAAAAGTATACAAAACAGTGTTGGAAATGCAGCTTCTGTTCACCTTGCCTAACTAAATACATAAAAATTAATACATATTCCGAGATGATGCCGATAAAAGTTGGTGTGACCTGCAAAAAACATGCCTGCTTACAGTTCTGAATTCAGAAGAATTAAAGTGATGGCTCTCCAAATGACAACCGCAAAAAAATTATTTTTTTAAAAAGTAATTTTCTTGTGCAAAATTAGTATACATAAGAATAAATGAGTATTACTACAAACTTAACACAAATAATGAAGATAATGTGAATTGTACAGCACAGGGAACCCTATAATAAATTAAAAAAAAAAAACATTTCAGATTTATTGTTTTTTATTGCTGACGCCTCCTGCCAAAAAGTGAATTAAAAAGTGATGAAAAACTCATAATAATAATTTTTTTTATTTAGCTCCAACATATCCCACAGCACTTTACATTTCATTGGGGACGTGTACAAACGAAATAAGACATTATAGAGTAACAAATAATTCAACAATTACAAGACGAGTTAGTGCCGTGCTTGCAAGCTTAGAATCTGAGATGAAGTAAGTGACAGAAAAGGTAACAGTGCTTTTCTGCTATGGTCCATCCACATTTATGATAAAATTCAATAGTAAATTCAAGTAAAGCTGCATGAACCGGCCACCAGACAGAATCTATATAAGTACAGATGCAACGTGCATGGATGGTGAGGACCACATTCTGAGAAAAATTTAGCAAGATGGAATAGTTATATTAATGAGGTAAGGTGATAGGCCAGTGTAAGTTTTATTTATTTATTTTTTTAGAGCACGCTTAAAACTAAGGAGACTGGGAATTAATTGGTGTGTATGGGGTAATGCATTCCAGAACAGTGGCTCAGCATGAGAAGCATTTTGTGGATAGAAATGGGAGGTTTCAACATATTGTACATTAGTCTTTTGCTGATTAACAGAAAGGAGAGCACAGGTAGGGTAATGGAGATGGAGGAGATGTATGGTGATGCAGAACTGTGGAGAGCTTTCTGTGGGAGATTGATAACTTTATATTGTGTCACCCTGATGGGTGTGGACACACTGCACCACGGGACCAGGCTCACCCTAGAGCGGTGTGACTAAGCGACTACCTCGTCTTCACTAGAGCCTCGGATGGTGAGATTAGGCTTGTGCTGGCAGGTAGCCACCAGGTACCACTCCAGGGGATCTATCGGTACTTTAGCAGCTGACCCCAGGGGTGAGGGATGCGGGATGGACTTAAGTAAAGGCATGCCAGCTGGTGCAGACTGGACTGCTGGTACTGGCAGGCAGGTACATACTGACATGTATAGGAACACGGGTACAGGTTAGCAGGCACATGATATGGGAGTTAACAACTAGCAAACATGAATCCAACTGAATGACTACGTAACTCAGGAACCTCCCTAAGGAGAGTTATTTCCGGGTTAAGATGCATTGACACTTTAAGAAGCGAAGAGTTTGCACGCTCGTGGCTTTAGTGTGGTGACAGGAGACCTGCACAGTGTCCGCAGGTCCTGGGAGTGGAGAAACTTGGTGTGGACCGGGGCGGTGAGTGCGCCGGTGTCTCTGCCACTTGGAAGGCAGAGGATGCCGGTGTTACACTGTAGTGTGTGAGCATCTAGTACAATGACTGGCACATGATTGAGGCATCAGTGTAGCGGCTGGGTAGAATTATGACCCTGGCTTCTGCATTTATGATAGAGTGGACAGGGAGGGTTTAGAAAGAGGGTGATTGATTAGTAGAGAGTTACAGTAGCGCAGATGAGGATGAATCAAAGTAGAAGTAAGCGGTTTTGCAAAGGTAAGAAAAGATGAGTTCTTGATGTGTTTGAGATGCAGGTGTCACAAGTGAGCGATTTATTATTGGAGTGAGGGGAAAAATGTCAAATAAGACCCTGAGACAGCAAGCATGCTGCTTGGGAGTTATGGTCAAACCACCGATTAAATGGCAATATCTAGTTTAGGTAGTTTAGTAGTGGGCTCAAATGCTAGAAGTTGGGTTTTTGTAGGATTGCATTTTAGATACAGGAAGGACATGCTGTTATAGACAGCGAACAGATAATTACTGGTATTTTCTATTAAAGTGGCGGTAATGTCAGTTGAATTGTGTATAATAAGGAGTCATCAGCTTACAGATGGTCCTGGAAACCAAATCTGTTAATGGTTTGTCCAATACGGGGGATGTATAGAGAAAAGAGAAGGGGAACCAAGAGAGAATCCCAATAGCAAGGACTGGTGAGGTTTAAGGAGCCAGCAAAAGAGAGACTTCAATTGTTTTCAGAGAGGATGAAGGAGAACATAGGCTAAGTACACATAGTTCATGTTTTGTAACTACATAGATGCAGCGTTTTTGCAGCATTTTTGTCCCGAAAAAAACGCACCAAAAACGCATAAAAAACGTAATGCATTTTTGCAGCGTTTTTACCGCGTTTTGCCCAATGCATTTTTTAAGTCAAATCTATTGACTGGAGGGCTCAAAAACACAGTAAAAGCGCAAAAAGAATTGACATGCTGTATCTTGAAAAACGCAGCGAAGATACAGCCAACAAAAGATGCCCAGTGTGGACCACAAAATCACAGAGACTTTGCTGGGAGAAGGAAATGCATTCATTTTGTTGCATCTTTGTGACCTCAAAAATGCACCAAAAACGCAGCAAAAGATGCCCTGTGTGAACTTAGCCTAAGAGTATCGTCAATGTCAATATGTTGGAGGACCGTGAGCAGGAGTTTGTGATCCATAGTGTCAAATGCTGCAGATAAATCCAGAAGAATCAGAAGAGAGTAGTGGCTATTAGGGATTAGCTGCCCCATGGATATGCAGGTTCAGCCGAACTTTAAAAGAAAAGTTCGGTTCAGGAACCGGACTTGACCCCGGACACCGAACCCCATACAAGGGGACCTAGACTTCTGTGCTGAAAAATGGCTATAAAATGATCAAAATAAGGGCTAGAGGACTGCAAAAGGAATGAAAATTGGGGTAAGAGCAAGACAATTATACATACCATGTTTTCTGGAAGATGACTCTTTTCTAGCCAATCATTAAACTGCATAAATATTCACTGCTTCTCCTGCCCAGCCTCTGTGCCAGCATCTATGATTGGTTGCAGTCAGTTTGCTGTATTGTAGTGTAAAAAGAATTAAAATAATGAAGTTGGGTCCTCCCTATTTTGCAAACCACCCAACCTAAAGCAGCTGGCTGATATCAAGCTGGCAAGGGGTCAATATCCATGGCTCTCCCCACCTTGATAATAGTAGCCTTCAGCTGTCAGCTTTCTCTTGGCTAATTATCAAAAATAGGTGGGTACCCCACGTCTTACATAAATAATTGAAAAAAACGGCGCAAGATCCCCCCCCATTTTTCATAACTAGCCAAGGTAAAGCATACCGCTGGGGGTTGGTATTATCAGAGTGGGAGGGGCCATGGTTATTGGCCCTACCCTACCTTAAAAAAAAAAAAAGCATCCCACAGCTGATCCAGAATTGGCGCATCACATTAGATGCTCCAATTCTGGTGCTTTTACCCTGCTCATCCTGATTGCCCTGGTATAGTGGCAATAGGGGTAATATATGGGCATGATGTCTGTGACTTGTCAAAAATCACAGCTGCCATCAAGTCCTAGATTAGTAATGGAGAGGTGTCTGTGAGAAATAAACACAGAAAATCTTTTATTTGAAATCTAAAAACAGACACCCTCTTTCAGTCATTTATTACCACCAAAACACCCCCACAGGTCCAACGTAATCCACAACAACATCTTATGGCATTCCTCTCCTCTGCTACATCCAGAGGTCCTAGTGACATTAGAAGACGTGACTGGTCACTGCAGTCTCCAGAACACACTGAGGGTAGCAGGGGAACCATCGGCTGTGAGAAGTGGGGACATAAGTCAGATAATCAGAGTGTACAGTTGGAAGCATTCCCACAGTACTCTCTTTGGGAGCCGCCAACTCTGACCGAAGGTGAACTCACTGCCAGATTTTGTGACAAGTCGACAGAGCAGTGTGGAAGTGAGTTCACCTGTGATCACAGTTTGTACCGTGAGAGACGCAGGTGATCTTACTGCCGGACTGGTCTGCCGTCGTGTCACCGTGATATTAGACCCCTCCCCATTACTAACCTGGGGCTTGATGACTGCTGTGATTTTTTGACAAATCACAGCTGGTCATTAACTCCTTAGATTACATCAATTGCCACCAAACCAGGGCAATCAGGATGAGCTAGGTAAAATGCCAGGATTGGCGCATCTAATGGATGTGCTGACAAAACACCAATATTGTTGGGCCCGTCAAAATTACAAGTTTAACGTGAACACACAAATCCCTATAAAATCACTTTTATTAATCAATAATTATTTAAAACTGCCCAGGTGATTCACCCACACACTTAAATAGCAAAGGGAAGTTCCATATTAAACAGAGGGATCATCCAAAGAACAATATTTTGTGATATACTACTTGTTCTGGATGATTAGGTCAGATTACACTGGAGGAATCTCCTTTCAACAACAATACGGGTCAAATTGTGGAAAAAATTATACTCAATACCTTCCTACAATGACCCTACTAAATACCTAATACTGACCCCTACGTGCCAACGGAGGGTATGACACCGTAACTTGTCTGTGCGCCTCCGTTCCTCGTCGGCTAACCCTCACTTACCCTTCACTTAACCTACCAATCTACCATAGGAGATCAAAGGTATGCAGCCAATGCACATATATTGATAATTATACAATTGATAGCTCGTGGTCTATCGGCTCTGATTTCACATTAGTGCCAAATTATTGTACCCTAATTAAATAGTGCAAAGCACCCAACCAATTGTATCCGTAAATCACCCACAAAAATTATTTTTTTTTTTTAGAATTAATAAGGATTCTAACTGGTGCCTAAACAATGCACCTTAATTAGATTATGCCAGGCACCTGGCCCAATACATCAAACAATCACCCTCAATGTTATTACACTTATTTGGGGAAACAAACTGGTGCTGAATCAATGCACCTTGAATTGATAGTGCCAGGCATCTGACCAGATGTATCAGGGAAGTCACCGTTTTAAACTTGTTGGGGGATACAGATACAAATCATAATCTTAATTACAAGCCGTAACCACTCTATTTCACATGTAAACATCACACATTAGGTATATATAACATACTGGTGCAATGCCAGTTCCACACCCTTGCCCCAATGGACAATTATAAATGCCATTAGAAAAATAAAAAATAATTTCCTTCCCTCAAGTTAGTGCAGTCTGCACCGCCTCGACGCGTTTCCCCGCCCTAAATTTCAGATCATCAGGAGGCCTGGGAAAAAGGGAATGACAACCACTTCTGATGCTCAGATGTCTTCTATGGTACCAAAAAAGGAAAAATTGTAAAAAAAAAAAAAAAAATCCCAATATTAGGAATAAAAAACATATAGACCAATAAATCCGAGTGTAAATAAAACAAAAACAAAGAATACCTCTTTGGAATTGCCATGTCCAGAACAATCCGATATTTAACCAATTCACCCCTGGGGTGATTTTTCCGGGGGTTTTTTTTTTTGTTTTTTTTTTTTGTTTTGTTTTTTTTGCTCCCATTCTTGAGATTTGCAACTATTTTTAGTTTTCCGTTGATCTTGTAATATGAGAGCTTGTTTTTTGTGGGATGAGTTGTACTTTTAAATGAAACCATGAGTTTCATTTAAAAAAAACAAGGCCCCACTCGATTCTGTCAGCATAGAAATATAAAAAATACACCTTTCAGAATAAACAGATGCAAATGCAATTATTTTCTTTTTTCTAAAATTGTTTTTATTGTGTAAAAGCGGCAAAACAAAAAACCCTGTAAATGTGGTATCCATACTGACCCAAGAAATAAAGTTGTCGCAATTTTACTACATGGTGACCAGCATAAAAACAAGACTAAAGAAATTTTTTAATTAATTGCTGTTGTTTATACGGTCTCCCAAAATTGGAATAGAAAGCAATAAAAAAAATGGTACCAACAAGCCATGACTATGCAGAAAAATAATTATAGCTGTTAAAATATGGTGATGCAAGAATTTTTTTTTGTAATAACAAAAAAGGTTTTAATTGTTAGTAGCAAAACCTAACAAAAACTATATAAATTTGGTATCACTGTAATTGCACTGATCCAAAGAATAAAGCCATCTAATCGCTTATACCACAGGATGAACGGCATTAAAAATTAAAATTCTTAACCTGGTGATTTGTACATTCTTGCCCCCAAAGATCGCAGTAAGACTTGGTTCACATTTATCCTGCACTCTATGCTGAGCACTTAAACATGGGTTTAAAAATCTGTGAAATACATGATTCAGACAAACCCTGACAAAAGATTCACTAGAATAAGGCAGATGGAGACACTGTGGACGCTCTCTTGCCTATTATACAATGGTGTCTGTATTTTAAAGTGCGGTCCACCACATTGTACATTTCTGAAAAGAACACCGTTGAATAGAGGCCATATGTGAGTCCAGAGTAACTCTGCTGCCTCATTATAGTGAATTAATCCCTCAGGGTTTTCATCTGAATCACGTTATTGGGAGATTTAGATGTAAACCCTGATGTAAGTGCTCAGCGTAGAGCACAGGATAAATGTGATCAAAACATATAAAATATTCCCCATAAAAGCTTCAACACAATCCACAAAAAAAAATAAAATGTCTCCACTCAGGCCCATAATCTAACAGAATTATAGGCGTTTCCTTAAAACACGATGACTCCCGCCCCCCCAAAAAAAGTAGAAATCCAGAAAAAGTGTCTTCCAAATCCAAATACCCCTCTCCTTTTTGAGCCCCATGGTGTTTTTCTTAATCCACATTTAGCGTCCACAGGTTTGGCTTTTCTGTAGTGAGGAGAGTCTGCTTAATTTACGGGGTGAGTGTCTCTAGAAACATGAGCTGGGCACAATGGATGAGCTCAACCACATGCATACAATGTAGAAGCATTACAATTGCAGATTTGCAATTTTCTCTCTGTAACATCTATTGCTGCTTGCTTCTGGGAATAAACCATGGCGTTAAAATCATCACTAAACCTGCAGATAAATTCCAAGAGGGGTGCAATTTCCAAAATGAGGCCACTTGAGGGGGGGCATTCTGCTATTGTGGCACTTAGGGGTTTTGTATATGGAGTCCACAAACTATTCTGAGAAAATCTGTACTCCAAGTCAGATAGCGCTCCCTTCCTCCCGATCCCAGCCATGTGGCTAAGCAGTACTGTACAGTGGTGTGTTGTCACGTTCAGCAGTCAATTAAAATGTGATATGGTGTGTAAAAACAAAATGGATTTGTGAATTTTGTTAGAAAAATGAGAATTACTCAAACTTTCAAACCTTATAACTTCCTAACAAAAAAAATAATTTCAAAATGGTGCTGATGTAAAGTAGTCACATGGCAAATGTTATTTATTAACAATTTTGTGTGCCATATCTCTCTGGTTTAACAACATAAAAAAATAAAAGTTTGAAAATTGAGAGAAATTCACATTTTTGGTCATATTTTTGGTATTTTCATAAATAAACACATCATATCTCCCAATTTTACCACTTACATGAAGTACAATGTGTCACGGAAAGAAAAAACAATCTCCAAATCACTGGGTTGCTTTGAATCATTCAAGAGTTATTACCTCATTAAGTGACACTGGTGAAATGAAAAAAAGAGTCTGGTCAGGAAGGTGAAAACAGATTTCGATGTTCAATGGTTCAATATTTTAGTTGGGTAGATCGTGACAGACTGGTAGAGAGGTTGGAGGAGACATAAGGAAATAAGGTCACTTCTACAGGTAGTAGGGTGAGGAACCTGGTAATTTCTGTGACTGGCTCAAAGTTGGAAAGTGAACTTAAGGTTCTGGAGGGAAGTAAATCCACAATATTAGGGGATTGGGCAAAAATTTCCTGATTGATATGATTTTTTTTCTTTGAAATAGGTGGCGATATTGTTATTGCTGAGATTGCTGAAGGGGTCCTGCACTTTAGGACTAAGGCGAAAGGGAAAATTGGCTGAATTGTTTTGGATTGTTGGCTAGTGAGGTGATGAGGGTGGGGATGTAGGCATGTGTGGCAGGATGAAGATTAGCGTTACGCTTTCAGCATAAACGTATAATTGATGAAATCTTTTGGCGAAAGGGATTTTCTCCATAGACCTATTGCACACCTTTTGCACCGCTGGGGAAAAATGTGTTTGCGGAGTGTGCCAGGATGTGGCTTCATCTAGGGCACTTTTCAATGTCTTTATTGTAATTTGTCAAAGCTAAGTTAGGACAGCAGAGGAAGGAGGTTGGGGTTAAAGATGACTGTACATTCTTCATAAGTTGTTGTCTATTGATGGTACAAAAAAATCTGTATACGTGTCATGAGTTTGGTGACAAATATTAAGAGAAGGAAAGACCGTGGAGAAGGCAATACCCCTTGTATTCCTGCCTTCATGTGTAGGAGAGTGAAAGGCTTTAGATTTACAACTGCAAGGAAGGTTGCGTTTGGAAAATGAAAAATAGTACCAATAAAAATAACACCTTGTATATGGTGACTAAAACGAAATTATTTTTTTTAAGTTCCTTATTTTTAGCAAAACCTAAACCCACCCCCACCCCGAACAAAGCTGTACATTGGTATTGTCACGATGGTATCACCCTGCAGAATAAGGATAATGTCCAATTATGTGAATGGTGGTTAATTCAGCTTGGGGGTGTTTTGTAAAAATAATTTATTGCCCTTTTTGGGAATTAAAATTATCAGAAAATCACAAAGTACAAAATTGTATCAATGAGAGCTACAATATGTCATGCAAACAAAAAAAATCCCTCCCCCAGCTCCACAGATGGAAAATTGTAGCACTCTGAATATGGAAACACAAAACTGTGACATTTTCTTCAAAGTGGGCATTTTTTGTACAAAATAATAAAATGTATATAAATTTGATATCACCATATTTGTGCTGACTAACAGAAGTTCAGAATTGATTTCTGCAGGGTGGCAAATAGTGTGAACTTACAAAATACAGAACTGTGGGTTTTTTTATATTCCTTCTCATAAATAGTTAATAAAAGTTTGTTTAATAAGTTATATGAAAATCAAAATGTTTCCACTGACAAATATACCATAACTGGTCTCAAAGTCAAGCCCTCAAATGACTATTGCCAAAAAAAATTAAGTTGTGCCTGTTGGACATAACATTAAAAAAAGTGGGAGTAAAAATAATTTGTCATGAAGGCCAAAGAGCTAAAAAAACGGTATTTAGTTTGCTATAATGAAAAAGTTGTCAGGCCCAATGTTTGTGGAATACCTGGATGAACAGAGCTTGTTACTCTAAAATATTACTTTTCTTATTTAAGAAAAAAACAAAACAAAAAAAACAACACATTTTGCTTTAATAGACTATAGCCCCTTCATCTCTGGACAGATTTTATTACTTTTTAATTTCTCTATCAGTTCTGGACATTTTTTTAAATAATTGATTCTATGATTACTGTATGTATTAAATTATTTTTACAGGGGAAATACCTAGCTGATAACAAAATTTTATACGTGGTACATTTTCTTTTTTTCAACATTTTATTTGTACATTAGTTGTTTTTTCAACCATATTAACTATGCCATTTTCCTACTTTCTAAAAATTCTTCTCTAAATGGTTGTGTATTAAAAAGTATACACACATGGTCAAAATTGTTGGTACCCCTCGTTTCATGAAAGAAAAACCCACAATGGTCACACAACTTGAATCTGACAAAATTAATAATAAATTAAAAATCTTTGAAAATGAACAAATGAAAGTCAGACATTGCTTTTCAGCCATGCTTCCACAAAATTTAAAAAAAAAATAAAACTCATGAAATAGGCCTGAACAGAAATGATGGCACCCTCCTCCTTAATATTTTGTTGCACAACCTTTTGAGGCAATCACTGCAATCAAATAATTCCTGTAACTGTCAGAGTCTTTTGCACTTGTCGATAGGTATTTTGGCCCACCCCCTCAAAAGCAAACTGCTCCAGTTGTCTCGTGTTTGAAGGTTGCCTTTTCCAGACGGCATGTTTCAGCTGTTTCCAAAGATGCTCAATAGGATTTAGGTCAGGTCTCGTAGAAGGCCACTTCAGAACAGTCCAAAGTTTTCCTCTTAGCCATTCTTGGGTGTTTTAGCTGTGTGTTTTGGGTCATTATCCTGTTGCAAGACCTATGACCTGCAACTGAGACCAAGCTTTCTGACACTGGGCAGCACATTTCTCTCTAGAATCCCTTGATAGTCTTGAGATTTCATTGTACCCTGCACAAATTCAAGATACCCTGTGCCAGATGCAGCAAAGCAGCCCCAGAACATAACAGAGCCTCTTCCATGTTTCACAGTAGGGACAATGTTCTTTTCTTGATATATTTCATTTTTCCATCTGTGAACATAAAGATGATGTGTAGTGATGGGCGAACTTCCCAATGTTTGTGTTCGGGAGACTTGCCCAACCGTTTTGTAAAGTTCGGGTTCTGAGATAACGTGAACTTGCATCCGAACACCGAACTCAGACTTTACAGTTATGGGATGAGAAGGGGGGGGTTGTAAAATAAAGAAAATAGTTAATAATAAACATTGTCATTATATTTACAGGTCCCGCGACGCGTACTGCAGACCCGCTCAGCCGCTGTCTCCCAGCCGCTTCTGCTTCCAGGTGCAATCATTAACTTCCGGGGTATTCACTGCACTGCTCATAACTCAGCAGTCTTCGGCTGTTTTCGGTCATGTTGGCGGTGATGTCAGGGTTCACCCGAGTCTATGGCTGCCATAGACTCGATTGAACTTTGACTGCCACTGTGTGAGTCTTGCTTCGGTATCACTAGAGATGAGCGAACCGGTCGCAGTTCGGCTCGAGTTCGGTTCGCCGATGTGCCCCAGTTTTACACTTCACAGGTAGATTTGCATCAAACACATTCAAAAATACGCCATACTTTAACCGTCCCCAGGATGACACCGGGGTAGGTAGCAAAGTCTTTCCTGATCCCAGCTCTGTGCATCTTGGATCATTTTTAAAAACAATGTAAGCAAGGGTACTCCAAGCGGAGTCTCCCTTTTTTCCAAAAATTGGGCCCCACACACACCCACCCCTTCAGTGGCAGCACTTGTGCCCCAGTTGTACACTTCACAGGTAGATTTGCATCAAGCACATTCAAAAATACGCCATACTTAACCGTCACCAGGATGACACCGGGGTAGGTAGCAAAGTCTTTCCTGATCCCAGCTCTGTGCATCTTGGATCATTTTTAAAAACACAGCAAGGGTTACTCCAAGAAGAGTCTCCCTTTTTTCCAAAAATTGGGCCACACAGGCACCCCATCAGTGGCAGCACTTGTGCCCTAGTTGTACACTTCACAGCTAGATTTGCATCAAGCACATTCAAAATACACAAGCATTTACTCTCCCCAGGATGACACAGGGGTAGTAAATTCCTTGTGGATCCATGACTTGTTCATTTTGATGAACGTCAGTCTGTCCACATTGTCACTGGACAGACACGTGCGCTTATCTGTCAGCACACACCCAGCAGCACTGAAGACACGTTCGGAGACAACGCTGGCAGCTGGACACGACAAAATCTCCAAGCCGTAAGTGGAGAGCTCTGGCCATTTTTCAAGATTTGAAGCCCAAAATGAGCAAGGCTCCATTTGCAAAGTAATGGCATCGATGTTCATTTGGAGATACTCCTGTATCATCCTCTCCAGCCGTTGAGTCAGACTTGTCCCTGGTGGCCTTGCAAAGGAGGGTCTAAAAAAATTATGAAAAGATTCAATAAAATTGCTGTTACCAGCACCAGATACGGTGCTACTGGTACGGGTAGACTGTTGAAGATGACAAGACCGTCCCATGTTTGTCAAGTTACAACTGGGAGATTCACTCCCTGCACCTGCACGGTTGTTTGGTGGAAAAGCCGAGCTAAGATCGAGTAACAGCTTCTGCTGATACTCCTGCATACGTGCGTCCCTTTCTATGGCTGGAATTATGTCACAAAATTTGGACTTGTACCGGGGATCTAATAGTGTGGCAAGCCAGTAGTCATCATCACTTCTAATTTTGACAATACGAGGGTCATGTTGGAGGTAGTGCAGCAAGAAGGCACTCATGTGATCTGCCCCACCTCTGCATCTCGTTGGCCCAGGCCAAACGTCATGACTTATTTCACTAGGGCTCGGCGATGCTGCCACAGTCGCTGTAAACATGTGGAGAGTCGAATTCCAGCGTGTCGCCACATCGCATTTCAGGCGATGAACCGGCAGGCCGAAAGACTTCTGGAGCGATGCAAGTCGCTCAGCAGTGGTGGTTGAATGGCGGAAGTAAGCAATTTTCGTGCCCTGTTCAGAAGGCCATCTAGGCCAGGATAGTGTGTTAAAAATTGCTGGACAACAAGGTTCAACACGTGAGCCATACAAGGCACGTGTGTCACCTTGCCCAGGCGAAAGGCCGCACCCAGGTTTGCAGCATTGTTGCACACGCCCTTACCAGGCTGCAGGTTGAGTGGAGACAGCCATTTATTAAACTCAGTCTACAGAGCTGCCCACAACTCAGCCGCTGTGTGACTCCTATTTCCAAGACATGTCAAGCTAAAGACCGCCTGATGCCGTTGCGCTCTGCTGCCAGCATAGTAATGAGGGGTGCGTGATTCCTTCTGCGCAGTGAGAACGCTGGTGGCCTGACCAGGCAGGCTTGGGGCGGAAGTGGAGGACCCAGATGAGGTGGGGGAGGCAGAAGCAGTGGCGGAACTTGGACAGACAGAGGATTGACACACAAGTCGTGGGGACGGCAAAACGTGTGCAGCAGACCCTTCACCATCTATCACTATAGTTACCCAGTGCCCAGTCAGCGACATGTAACGTCCCTGTCCATGCTTACTGGTCCAAGTATCGGTGGTGAAATGCACCCGTTGACACACAGAGTTTCTCAAGAAAGCGGTGATGTTGTGTGCGACATGCTGGTGTAGCGCGGGCACACCTTTCTTAGAGAAGTAGTGGCGACTGGGCATCTGGTACTGGGGCACAGCGACAGACATGAGGTCTCTAAAATCCTGTGTGTCCACCAGGCGGAAAAGCAGCATTTCGGTAGCCAAGAGCTTACAGAGGGATAAAGTCAACCTCTTAGCTTTGTCATGGGTCGCAGGAAATGGCCTTTTATTTGTCCACATCTGAGGGACAGAGATCTGGCTGCTGTGTGTAGACGGTGTTGAGTAGGGTGTTCCTGGAAAAATGCAGGTTTGTGAGGAAAGTGCAGGCGTAGACATGATGTCTACGTCCAACGTTGGTGCTATCGATGTCTGAGAGAGCTGTACACACGCACTTGTTTCCCCTTCCAAACCAACTGACGACCTACCAAGCAAACTGCCTGTTGCGGTTACAGTGGTGGAAGTTGTGCGTGGAAAACAAGGTGTGACAGCTGTCCCCACAGTCCTAGAAGATTAAGAGCGCACGGATGCACTGGAAGGGGCAGGCGGTGGATGGTTCTCTCCGCTAGGCCGCATTGCAGCACGGTGAGCTTCCCACTGGGACATATGATATTTATTCATGTGACGATTCATGGAAGAAGTTGTCAAACTGGTGAGGTTTTACCCTCTACTAACAGAATCACGACAAATTTTACAGATCACATAATTTGGGCGATCTTTTGCTATGTCAAAAAAGGACCAGGCTAGGCAAGGCTTAGAGGGCATGCGACCTGCTGATCCACCCCGACTAGTGCTCAGAGGCACAGTGGTGGCTGCGGATGCAGTTGTAGACGTGCTACCAGTACTCCGACTCTGTCCAGGAAGGCGCAAGGTAACTTCGTCGTCAGTTGCATCCTCCTCCACCGTCTCTGTTGACCTCCTCGAGGGCCTGACTGTGGGTTGACAGTAGGTGGGATCTAGAACGTCATCATCAATTGTTGTGTTTGCACTCCCCTCACCCTCAGACCGAGCCTCTTCTTGCCCTGACCGATTATTTAAGTTGTCATTCCAATCTGCTATCTGTGTCTCATCGTCATCAGTATGTTCCTCATTGTCTTTTACAACAGGTGTTTCAGTTTGTGAATAAGGGTCAACATTATGCTCAGAAACTTGGTCATCATGGCCTGAATCTGAGTCACAAAGGTTCTGGGCATCACTGCAGACCATTTCCTGGTCTGTACTCACTGTATCTTGGGTGCAGACCTCTGATTCCCAGGCTATAGTGTGACTGAACAGCTCTGCAGACTCAGCCATCTCAGTTCCACCATACTGTGCAGGGCGGATGGAGACTTCAGAGCTGGGAGAAAGCAAGTGTGATTGGGATGACAACTCAGAGGACTGGTGTTTTTTGGTTGCGGTAGTTGAGGTGGAGGAGAGGGCACTTGTTGGACCACTTGAGATCCATTCAAGCATTTTCTTTTTTTGGCCATCATCTACCTTTGTTCCAGTTGTTCGTGTCCGTAAAAAAGGGAGCACATCGGATTGTCCACGGTATGTAGTAGACATCTTACTTTTGCTGGAAGATGGTCTATCTTCAGCAGATGTTAATGGAGCTTTGCCACCTTCCCCACGGACAAACCCTTTTTTTCCTTTTCCAACACGCCTCTTCCCCTTTCCACCAGCATCTCTCATTTTGCCACTCATTTTGATTGCGACAAGATTGTGCACTTAAAATGTGGTAGTAAAAATTGAGAGGTGGTGTAGATTGCAGTGGTGGTTTATCTTTATTAACAGCAGAATAAACAACAATAACTATCCCTGACAATGCAACTACGGCCCTTAAACTGGCAGCATAGTTTGCTAGTATAATGGCTTAGTAACAATGAGTTTGAGTGTGCAATGCAGAGGTGCTGCACATAGATTTGCACCAGTGGGACACTAATGGAAGTCCAACAGCCACTTTTAGGATGCCACTAAGTTTACTCAGTGTTTGCTAGTATAATGGCTTAGTAACAATGAGTTTGAGTGTGCAAAGGGCAGGAGGGTACAGTGGCAGGGTTGTGGGTCTGGGTAGAGGAAAGGAAGCCTCCCTTTCTATCCCTCCTAATGGGGAAATGCAGCGAGGAAATCCCTGACCTTAGCTACACAGACGCTGTCATCTTGTGTAGCTGTTAAAATCTGTTTTCACGGATCTGACTGTCACCTATGGCTCTGACCCTGCCGGTATTAGCCCTTACAAGGACTAATAGAAACTTCTATCCCTATTCTGTATAGCGCTGTGTATAGCGCGTACACAGCAGTATCGGAGACAGGAGCTACGCCAGCGGTGTCTGACACCAAGACGCAGAAGGCAGATAATGGCGTGCTGGAGGAAAATGTCAGTTTTTATAATGCATGGACATGTGACATGGACATCCTATCACACATGCCGTTGCTTCTCTGGCTAAAAGTCCACTTAGCTGTATGCGTGTCTGGGATTGGCTCACATGCTGGCCCGCCCCACTACACGCGCGCGCTTAGGGAAGGAAGAGAAGGAAAAAAAAAATGTCGATCGCCATTATCCAAACAGCAGTGATCTGAATGCGCTGTTCCCGCACACTATACGCTGAAACTTCATAATAGTGTGAGTCACAGAGTGACTTACACTATTACAGTGGAAAGCCAGCTAGTAATTAGCTTGTCTTTTTGCTGCTAAAACCGTTCTCGAACGCATCTAGAACTATGGAGCTTTAGCAAAAAGCTCGAGTTCTAGTTCGATCTAGAACAGCCCCCAAAATCACTCGAGCCGCGAACTGGAGAACCTCGAACCGCGAACCGCGCTCAACTCTAGGTATCACCCGGCACGGCGCACAATCTCCTGACAGGAGCGGGTCGGCTGCATGTATTTCCATGCAGCTGAGACACTCCTGTCCGGAGAGCATCAGGCCGTGTCTAATGATACCAATGTGAGACGCAAGTGGAATCATACCCTCACTGTGAGCCTGCTTCGATGAAGTAGAGCTGACATGGCATCTCTCTCTGCTTCTCGCTCTGCAGAGATGCTTGTCTTTACAGAGCGATGAAGCAGAGCTGACAATGCTTTACCTGTGGACTACATCGGACTAAGGATTTTTTTATAATAAAGATTGAGTCTCTAAATGTTTTTTTGTTTCATTTTTAGTTAAAAAAAAATTCTGTGTTGGGGTTTTTTTTTTTTTTTTACTGTTTACTAGAAATTCATGGTGGCAATGTCTAATTTGGCGTAACACCATGAATTTCGGGCTTAGTACCAGCTAAGAATACAAAGCTGGTATTAACCCCTTTATTGCCCAGCATGCCACTGCCATCAGGGCCGCTGGATGAGTCGGGTAAAGCACCTGGAAATGGTGCTAAGAAACAATGCGCCATTTTCAGG
Organism: Anomaloglossus baeobatrachus; assembly: GCF_048569485.1. Taxonomy (NCBI): domain Eukaryota; kingdom Metazoa; phylum Chordata; class Amphibia; order Anura; family Aromobatidae; genus Anomaloglossus; species Anomaloglossus baeobatrachus. The sequence goes on along the minus strand of NC_134358.1, from coordinate 213,515,358 downwards.
GGCGGCTGCAGGCTGCGTTTTTTGCGTGGGGGGCCCAGACTGCTTGGGCTTTGCCACGCTGAGGATCCCTGCACCAGCTGCCTGGTTTCACCTGACTGGCAATCAAAATACGGCAGGAGCTCACGCATTTTTTTTTTTTAATTATTTTTTTAAATAATTAAAAAAAAATGGGCTTCCCAGTATTTTGATTTCCAAACAAGGTAAATCCAGGCAGAGGGGAGGTGGCAGCCCGTAGCCGTCCGCTTTATCTGCACTTAGAATCAAAAAATACCGCAGAGCGCTACGTCATTTTTTTTAATTATTTATTTTTGTATAACTACATATTGTGTACATAAACACACACACACACACACACACATATATACACAGCTCTGGCAAAAATTAAGAGACCACCGCAAACTTATCAGTTTTTCGCATTTTTCTCTTTATAGGTATATTTTTGAGTAAAATGTAAATTGTTTTTTTATTCTAAAAACTACTGACAACGTCTCCGAATTTCCAAGCAATTAATTTTGTATTTGTTTCTGAAAATGAGAAATAGTCAAGATAACAAAAAAATGCAGTACTTTCAGACCTCAAATAATGCAAACAATTCAAGTTCATAATCATTTAGAAACAACAATACTAATGTTTTAACTCAAGAAAAGTTCAGAAATCAAAATTTTGTGGAATAACCATGATTTTTATTCACAGCTTTCATGTGTTTTGGCATGCTTTCCACCAGTCTTTCACAGAGCTTTTGGGTGACCTTATGCCACTTCTGGTGCAAGCATTTAAGCAGTTCTTCTTTATTTGATGGATTATGATTATCTATCTTCCTCTTGATTACATTCAAGAGGTTTTCAATGAGGTTCAGGTCTTGAGATTGGGCTGGCCATCCCAGGGTTTTGATGTGGTGGTCCTTCATCCACACATTGACTAACCTAGCTGTGTGGCATGGTGCATTGTCCTGCTGGAAAAACTGGTCCTCGGAGTTGGGGAACATTGCCTGAGCAGAAGGAAGCAACTGTTTTTCCAGGATAACCTTGTATGTGGCTTGATTCATACGTCCTTCACAAAGTTTAATCTGCCCAATTTCAGCCTTGCTGAAGCATCCCCAGATCATCACTGATCCTCCACCAAATTTCACAGTGGGTGCAAGACACTGTGGCTTGTACGCCTCTCCAGGTCTCGGTCTAACCATTAGATGACCAGGTGTTGGGCAAAGCTGAAAATTAGACTCATCAGAGTAGATTACCTTACTCTAGAAATTGGGCATATTAAACTTTGCGAAGGACGTATGAAGCAAGCCGTATACAAGGTTATCTGGAAAAACAGTTGCTTCCTTCTGCTCAGGCAATGTTCCCAAACTCTGAGGACTAGTTTTTCCAGCAGGACAATGTGCCATGCCACACAGCTAGGTCAATCAATGTGTGGATGAAGGACCACCACATTAAAACCCTGTCATGGCTAGCCCAATCTCCAGACCTGAACCCCATTGAAAACCTCTAGAATGTAATCAAGAGGAAGATGGATAGTCACAAGCCATCAAACAAAGAAGAACTGCTTAAATTTTTGCACCAGGAGTGGCATAAGGTCACCCAAAAGCAGTGTGAAAGACTATTGGAAAGCATGTCAAGATGCATGAAAGCTGTGATTAAAAATCATGGTTATTCAACAAAATATTGATTTCTGAACTCTTCCTGAATTAAAATATTATTAGAATTGTTGTTTTATAAATGATTATGAACTTTTTCTTTGCATTATTTGAGGTCTAAAAGCAATGCATTTTTTTGTTATTTTGAACATTTCTGATTTTCAGAAAATAAATACTAATTTATTGATTGGGAATTCGGAGACATGTTGTCAGTAGTTTATAGAATAAAAGAACAATTTACATTTTACTCAAAAACACACCTATTATACAAAATAAATAATTTAAAAAAATTAGGTAGTATTTTTGATTCTCAGCGCAGATAAAGTGGATGGCTATGGGCTGCCACCCCCATCTGCCTGGCTTTACCTTGACTGGCAATCAAAATACAGGGAAGGCCATTTTTTTTTTTTTTTTTTTAATTATTTAAAAAAATAATAATAAAAAAAAAAAAAATGCATGGGCTCTTGCCATATTTTGATTGCCAGTCAGGTAAAGCCAGGCAGCTGGGGGCTGGGATTCTCAGCAGTCCGCAGCCGCCCCTGGAATTTTTTTTCTGGTAAACAGCAAAAAAACCACAATACATAGAAAACATTTTTTTATTAGAACTAAAGCAGAAATAAATTTAGAGACTTCATTTTTATTATAAAAACTCCTTGGTCCGACGTCCACAGGAAGAGCAATGTCAGCTCTGCTTCATCACTGTGTAAAAACTAGCGGCTCTACAGAGAGTGAAGCAGAGAGAGCATTGTCAGCTCTGCTACATCGCTCTGTACAGAGAGAGAAGCAGGCTGACAGTGAGGGTATAATTGAACTTGCATTTCTCATTGCATCACCCGCAAAGCCTGACACTCTCAGGACAGGAGCGCTTCAGCTGCATGGAAATACTTGCAGCCGACCGCTCCTGTCGAGAGATTGTGTATCGTGATGCGATGCGACACTCGCACAGAGACAGTCAAAGTTAGTTAATAGGACCTTTGATGACATTATAGTCATGTGACCAGTCTGTAAACCAATGTCTGTACAACATTCAAACTAGACTGGTCACATGGGTATGATGTCATGGAAGGTCCTTTAGGCAGTGGTGCTTACTGGGGGGTACAGCAATGATCGAACGCAGAAGCAGAGGCGGCCAGGAGACAGAGTCTCCAGGACACGTTGCGGAACCTGTAATTATGATCATAATGTTTTTTTATTAATGTGCTTTTTTTTTACAGCCCCTGGACCCGATCTGTAACACGAGCTTCACAGGAAACCTTGTGATCGGGATCGTGTATATGATCACTATGTGATTGGTACGATCCATAAACTTTACAGTTCAGGATCGCCCATCACTACTTATAACCTTTACCTTTAACATGCTTGTCTATAATTTTCTTTCTAATCTCCTGAGACAACTCTTTCCTTCGCTTCCTCTGGTCCATGTTGAGTATGGTACACACCATGTAACCAAACAGCACAGTGAGTATCTGTAGCCCTATATAAAGGCCCACTGACTGATTGCAAGATTGTAGACACCTCTGATACTAATTAGTGGACACACCTTGGTTTAACATTTCCCTTTTGTCACAATATTTTCAGGGGTACCATCATTTCTGTTCAGACCTATTTCATGAATTTTATTTTTTTTTTTTTAAACATTTTGTGGAAGCATGGTTGAAAAACAATGTCTGACTTTCATTTGTTCATTTTCATAGATTTTTTATTTATTATTACTTTAGTCAGATTCAACTTATTTCTGTGGCCATTGTGGGTTTTCCTTTAATTAAAAAAGGGGTACCAACAATTTTGACCATGTGTGTATGTCAGTAGTGTATTATGTTATTGCTGTCAGACATAATACCACAAGTTATATTACTTTGTCATCAGAATAACCTTAAGAATTCTTCACATCCAGTGGATTTGTGAATTTTATTATGGAGACACTGCTCTATTTATAGGGTTGGTCCAAAACCATAGTTTAGTTTAACGTTAAGTGTCAGTTTAATGTAATAATCACTTTTTAATACATTTTAGTTAAATATTCCTTTCTATTCTTTCTCTACTCTATCTTCTGGATTTTCTATATTTTTTCTATATATACCTCTCTTTTGATAAATATATTTTATTTGATAATCCTTAGTGCATGCTGGGATACTCAAATAGGACATCATCAGGAGGTAGAGGCTGCTTTCCCCACCATAAAACTAAATGTCATCAGTGATGCCTATTTCTAGTCCCTGCTCTACTGAACATGCGCCAGTTGTCAATTCCAAGAGGTGCTCAGTATGAGCTACATGTTTACAGTGTTATAGTCCTTTGAATGCACAGGAACAGTGCACTCCCTCGCCGGCTGTAATGAGAAGTGACAAGTTGGTAAGAGAGTGCATTGTCAGTGATCATTGAAAAGAAGAAAATGCAGCAAACAGAGACCAGCTCAGCTCCTGAAACAGACCTAATCAGAGGAGGATATCACAGAAGACTCCAAAAGCAAGATCAGAATACCTAATTATTTGGCTAAAAATGTTGATTCATTTGAGGCATGAATTGACCCAGTATTTTGGGACTAATAAATGACAGCCCATGTCCAGTGGCATACGGCTGTGGTGCCCGTGAGCATTGGGGCCCAGTATTGAACTGCCCTGCCTACAGTGCATCCTCGACACTTTTCACATCTTCTGTATATACACAGCAGAAGTTAGAAGGATTCGTATAGAGTGGCTCATACACTGAACCCACTCAATACATAAAGGGTGCAAGCTATTTTCCACAGCAGACTTCTGCGGTTGGAGCTAAGTTTGATCACAGCAGCTTATCTTCTTAAATGCCATAATGAACAACCAACTTGGCATCTAAATGGGTAGACAAGGGCACTGACTATCTGTCTATCTGACCTGTTGTCCCCCACAACGCATGTGGGAGGCCCAAATTTTACTTGGCTATGGCCCATAGATTTCTTTATGCCTCTGTCCTCATCCTTCAGCCCTTTTAAGGGATATCAATGTCTAAGATGGAATCTGCAAAACAAAGAGCGCCTGACAAGCAGGCTCTGGCTCTGACAGACTTGACCTGTCCATGTGTTACATTCATAATTTATGCTCGAGCAGTAAAACTTTGTGTCTGGCATCTGATCATCGCAGTGGGCTGACATATTAAAGGAGAAGTTGCAGCATTTTTCAATAATCGAGTATTATATACACTGTGTGCAGAATTATTAGGCAAATGAGTATTTTAATCACATGATCATTTTTTTTTTATAACTGAATGTTTTATTAAATTTTTTAAAACAGACACGGAAAAAGTACATGAATGCATAGATATGTCTCACAAGCATATGAGCAATAACTGTAAACCGAGCATCAGTGTACATATCATACTATCCACTAATACAATAAAAACAGGGAATGTGACAAGACAAACAAGACAATACTAGACAAGGAGATATAAGGAGGGGGGATGAAGTGGTGAGGGTGGATATATCAGGCTTCCATCAAAACCATACCTTACTATTATTCTTTATTGGCCCAATAGGTGTCCCAAAGTGACCAAACGCTCTCGACATGATCTACCGAGTTATTTGACAGGGCAGATAAATACTCCATCCTTCTCACATCTTGGATCCGAGAATGGAGATCTGTAAGTGAGGGTGGATGGGCTGATCTCCAGTTACGGGCAATCCGACATCTAGCTGCTGTAGTTATATGTAACAATAACCGCTTCACTCTTTTCCCCAGTTGAACAAGTGGTATATTTAATATATAGAATTTAGGATCCAGGGGAAGACGAGGACCAGTTACTTTATATATAAGGGATTGCACCAACCTCCAGAAGCACTGGATAATGGGGCATACCCAGAATATGTGTGGTATGTCTCCTCCTGTAGCTCCACACCTCCAACAATTGTCAGGTATAGCTGGGTTTAGTTTATGTAGTAGTGATGGGGTGTGATACCAATACATGAGTAATTTATACTGATTTTCCTTATAGACATAGCATGAGGATGTCTTAGAGGCAGTATCCCAGATCCGTTTCCACATACACAGGGGAATGGTCTCACCAAGGAAATCTTCCCATTTCCTCATATATGTATGATCTGGCTTATCTTTTGGGCAGGGGGTAATTAAAATACGGTATATATCTGAGATGAGGCCTTTAGTAGAGACCCCAGCTCTGCATAATCTCTCAAAAAGTGTAGGGATAGAGACTTCTTAGGAGGTAAAAAGGGAGTACATCAGGTGTCTAATTTGTAAATACCGATATTGGGAATTGCCAGGGAGATTAAATTTAGCAGCTATGGTGGCGTAGGGGAGAAGGACTCTGGAGTGTGCGTCTACTATGTCAGCAAAGCAAAAGAGTTTCCTGTCAAACCATGTTTTAGTCGCTGTACCCTGCATACCGTCTGGCATTCTGGGATTAAAAAGAAAAGAAGTCAATGGAGAGTGTTCAGATTTAAGTGGAAACTTTTTGACACAACAGTCCCATATCTTCTTCGTGAAGGCTATAGGGCCCAGAGTATGTGGGTCAGGCTTATTTGATGAGGTGCCCCAGAGGTAGGAATTGGGGTGTATTGGGGTGAGCCATAACTTCTCTATTTCCATCCATCTAGAGAAGGCACAGCAATTAGACCATGCAGGGATGTGACGTAAGTGTACTGCCCAATAGTACCAGTAATATCAGGGACCCCTAGGCCTCCTCTCAGTTTACTGTCAAACAAAGTAGTTTTCTTGATTCTATGTCTCTTGTGGGCCCAAACAAATTGAAGTATACTAGACTGAATGTTGTGCAACTCTTTGTATGGTACACACACCGGAAGGGTCTCAAATAGGTAAAGTAGCTTTGGCAGGACAGACATTTTGACTGCAGAGATTCATCCAAACCGACACAATGGGCGCTTGTTCCAATTGAGCAGGAGCCTTTTTATCTCCGTAAATAAGCTAGGATAGTTCTACTGGTATAATAACTTATACTTTGATGTTAGTTGTATCCCCAGGTATGTCAAAGATATATTTTTCCATTTATAATTGTAGTTTTCCTGTAAGGAGGAAACTCGCCCCTGTGGAATATTAATAGGCAGGGCTTCCGTTTTGCTCTGGTTGACCCTATACCCTGACAGCCTTCCAAATTTTAGTAATAGGGAATGAAAATTCGGGAGGGTGGTATGTGGTTGGGACAAAATCAATAGGACATCATCCGCATATAAGGATAGCTTAAACTCCTTGTCTCTCACCATTACTCCACGTATATTAGGGTCAATGCGAATAGCAGCAGCCAATGGCTCAAGGCACATAACAAAGAGCAGGGGGGACAAAGGGCATCCCTGACGAGTGCCGTTGTGTATCTGAAAGGGTTAAGATGCGGCATAAGGAAGTTTGACCGATGCTGAGGGGCATGAATATAAACTTTTCAGGGCAGTGATAAATGCACCTGAGATTCCAAAATGATGCAATGTTTCAAACATGAATGGCCACCCCAGACGGTCAAACGCCTTCTCCGCATCCAAACTAAGAAGGAGTGCTTCACTCTCTGTCTTATTAACAACTTCTACTAAGTCAATAATCTTCCTGGTGTTGTCCCCCCCCTTGCCTACATGGGACAAAACCCACCTGGTCTTTGTGTATTAGGTGTGGGAGCAGGACCGAAAGACGTAGAGCCAGTAGTTTAGTAAAGATTTTCAAATCAGCATTAAGGAGTGCTATGGGCCTATAATTGGCACATTCCATAGCATCCTTCCCCGGTTTGGGTATGAGCGTAATATAAGAATGTAACATACTTGTGGGTATAGGGGAGCCCGTGAGGAAGCTATTAAATAATTTAACTAAATAGGAGGTGAGCCGATCCGCAAATTCCTTGTAGTAAAAATATGTCAGACCATCTGGACCCGGTGATTTTCCATTAGGAAGTAATTTAAGCACCTCTTCTACCTCTTCACACGTGATTTCTTTATTCAGTGTATTTACAGCATTCTGAGTAAGAGTAGGTAGCTTACACTGCTCAAGAAAGGAGTGGATTGCAGGAAGAGAGCTAGGCAAAGAATACAGTCTTGACAGATAATCCTGTAAGATCTTTGCAACTTTAGTGGGGTCATAGAAAATATTCCCCCCCGAATCTCTCAAGGCATAAACGGGTGAGTTCCCCCTATCCTCTCTAAGTTGGCGAGCCAAAAGGGAGTGAGATTTATTTCCTTTGTCATAGTATTTATGCCTGCTATAAAGTAGTAATTTTTCTGTTATATTGACCTCTAGGTCCTTCAGTTGGGCACGAGTCTTTACTATACCTCTAAGGGTACGTATTGATGGGTTAAGGGTCATCCTATTTTCTAAGTCTCTGAGACTTTTGAGGAGCTGATCTCTCTGATAAAGTCTATCTTTTTTGATACGGGAGCTTAATGCTATGCATTGACCTCTAAAGATGGCCTTATGGGCTTCCCAAACCGTAGAAAAATTAGGCACTGACCCCTCGTTGTTCTTGAAGTATTCTATCAGTCCTGCTTCCAGTTTGTCTCTGTAGGGAGCTCTCTTGAGAAGGGACTCATTGAGCCTCCAGTGGCAGACTCTTGTGCGTGGTGTTGTCTGATCTAGGGTGAGAGTCATTGGCGCGTGGTCTGACCACGTTATTGCACCAATATCCACATTGCTCGTCAATCTAAGGGCTTGAATGTTGCCAAAGAAGAAGACAATCCTGGTGTGTACCATGAGGGGGAGAGTAGAATTAAAGTTTTTTTCTGAGGGATGTTTAACTCGCCACAAATCAAATAAGGCAAACCTGCAGACCAGTCTTCGAAAGGCAGCTGTCAATTTACGCTGAGACGGGCTCGACAATTGATTGTTAATGGGCAACCTGTCTAAAGAGTTAGAGAAAATAGTGTTAAAATCTCCACCCACAATCCACGCTGAGGAGGGAAGGCGTGTGAGTTTGAGAAATACCCGGTTCAAAAAGAGGATCTGGGAGGTATTAGGGGCGTAAATATTACACAAAATGATCGGAAGATCCTTATATGTTCTTTGTAGGATAAGGTACCTACCCTGTGGGTTTGCCAAGGAGGTCGTAACATGAATGGGACAGGTCCTTGATATCAAAATAGCCACACCAGCTTTTTTCCTTTCCTGGGAAGCTAAAAAACATCGTGGGGTAAAGATGTTTAGCAAAGTTGCAGTTCTCATTGAGGTTCAAGTGCGTTTCTTGCAAGAAAACCACATCAGCTCGCTGGGTCCGCACCTCACCAAGCGCCATACGCCTCTTTATGTTTGAGTTTAAACCCTTAACATTTAACGTTAAAATTTTAACCATATTTTAAGTTGTAGTAGTATAATGCAAAATTAGCATTACATACGAAGGCTAACCGGGTATTGCCCATCTCACAACTGCCTAAAGGCCCATGCTGGATGGCTCTCAATGGGGGTACAGAGGATTCCCTCACCACAATTAGGGTAGACACATAAGGAATGGGAAAAGACAATGACAAAACACATAACATATAGAGCATAACATTTACATGTCACAAATGTTACCGGAGAGGAGTGAAGCCATGGGCAAAAGCCTTTACCTCCGCCACCATCCTCTCCGGCCAGGGTCAAAGAAGAAAAAATTGGCATAACCTAAAAAACTTTACCAATATCTAAACCATAACCTCCTTTACCAACTCTTCCGTAGGAGGAACCAGGGTAACTTGAAGAGGGTTTGTAGCTATGGACACTCTGCTATCGCAGTCAGTATCGGAAGCTAGATTCAAAACATCTACAAGAGGGGAGTATTCAATTCTCACCGCCCTAGTAGCAAACCAATGCAAATTTTATGAGGAGTCATAACCAGATATATTAATATCAAAAAAGAGAAGAAAAAAAAAAAAAAAGGTGAACAGCTACTTATGAAAGAAAGGACCAACGAAAGTCCCTGTAATAAACAAGGGAGGGCATAAAGCCACCCCCCCATTACCCCCAAAGGGGGCTGCAGCTTGAAACCAGAGATTCAAACAAGGGGCTCCAGTTCCCAGAAGAGAAAAAAAATAAATAAAAATTGTCATCTCAGGTTGGAGCTGGTCGTGCCTTAGGCCGTGATGAAGGAGATCCCTTCCTAGAGTCCACTTGCTGCCAGACTGGACGTGGTGGATTGGATGGCATCTCTAATTCCCAGTCTACCAGGGTGGGTGGAGGGATTCCCAGGTCAGTGTAAAAGGCTGGGAGGTCCCGAGTTGAGCGTAGCACAGCCGTATGACCATCTTTTGAGGCTATGAGGGCAAATGGGAACCCCCAGCGATATCGGATGCCCTTATCTTTTAAGGATGCAAGTAGTGGCTGCAGGTGTCTCCTTTTCTGTAGGGTGATCCAAGATAGATCAGGAAATAATTGGATCCGAGTCCCTTGATATTCAATTCTCTCCGAACTACGGGCTTTAGCCATAATGGACTCTCTTAGTTGGAAGTCGTGGACGCAGCAGATAATGTCACGAGATTGATTTTGAGGCCCCCTGGGGCGTAATGCTCTATGTGCTCTGTCCAATTTTATCTTTTGAGTTGTAGCGCACTCCAGCACAGTGTTAAATATGGTTTCAAGTATGGCATGGACATCCTCATTACCCGTGGCTTCAGGGACACCTCTCTTTCGGATATTATTACGGCGTCCTCTGTTATCCAGGTCTTCCAGATGTTTTTTAGTTTCACTCAGACCCTGAGCATAGGAAGTCATGTTTTTCTGTAATTTGATAATGTACTGTCTAGTGGCATTGTGTTCCCTTTCCACTGAGTCCACTCTATCTGCCAGTAGCCCAACATCTTGACGGATTGAGTTAATTTATGACTTACAGGTTTCTTTTACCTCTGAGATCAGGGATTTGAAGTCTTCCTTGGTAGGAAGGAGATCCAGATACTTTTTAAATCTTCTATGGTCAAAATGGTGTTCCATATCTCCCAACTCAGTCTCTGAAGGGGAGTCATGTGACACTCCCCCGTCCTCCTGCTGAGACACCAGAGCAGACAGTGAAGGCGTAGTGTCTAGGTCCATATCCAATGGATCTGACCATGCACTTTTATTTTTCGCCTGGCTTCCTTTAAGGGTTGATTATCTTTGTGCCTTAGGTGGCATAGGATGTCTTACAGCACAGTTTTTCTTAGTAAGAAACTTGTCCAATGGAGTCACAAACGGCTGTCCCCTTCTTAATCTGATTGACTACCCTGGTCCTCTTCTCCTCAGCCCAGCCAGATCGTTACTCAGTCAGTGCAGTGTATTATGTCTCTTTTCAGTATTCCTTATGTATATGAGACTATTAAAGTTGTAGCTGTCCACTTCTATCCTCTATTTGGGCAGTAGAATGAGCCTCCCCTCTACTCAGACATTATACAGGGTTACATTACTCCTTCATAGCTCCCTCATGTGGTGTTTTCTTTGCAGCAAGTCAGTGTCACAGTGACCACTAGGTGGTGATAGGGTAATGTGCTGGGTGCCAAGGAATGTCCACTAGGTGTCAGTGCAGACCTTTTTTCAGCCAAGCACTTAGAGAAAAGCTTTATCCAGCAGGTGGCAGTGCAGAGCTCTGTAAAAGCTTTCCTGGTTTTTTTTTTTAAGGCAACTGCAACACAGTTTCCCGCCCTCTCCTTCTTCAGCTCTCAAAGCCTGCAAAATGGCGTCACCCACATAGAGCCCTGGAGTCCCGAGGGGGGCGCAATCACAGCTGCTGCACCTCTGGGGTACAACCACTCTGTCACTTGGAAATGCCCCCTTCTCCTCAGGGACACTATCTCTCCTGTGTCTGAACTTGGACAGCACTGAAGGTGAGACTCAGGGCTGCATTCTGACTATGTGGAGGTGCTATGGCATTTCAGGGAGGGGGGGGGCAGGGGTCTCCTTCTCTGGGGGAGAAGGCTTTTCCTCCACTGTGTCTCGGTGTGTGCTAGCTGGGAGTGTGGGAGCTGTCCCACGGGTATAGTTCCAATCTCAGTGTTCTGCTTGGAGCCCTCTTAGAGTTATGTTCCCAGCCTAGGTCTGTGTCCAGTGCTTGGGGTGATAGCTGGAGATCCTGGCTTGCACCTTGCTGGCTACTTAGGGGTGCTGAATCCTACAGGTATCTTCCAGGGTAGCAGGGGACCCAAGTTAGGGTGTTTTGCAGCAGATTGTAAAGTTTAAAGAGGAGGTTTTGTGTTCTAAAAGCAGGAGCCCAAGTGATGTGCTTCTTCCCTGTTAGGTGCCTAGGCCACGCCCCCCAATCACATGATAATTTTTATACATGTTGTCCTACTCCAAGCTGTATAGGCTTGAGAGCCAACTACCAATTAAGTAAATCAGGTGATGTGCATCTCTGTAATGAGGAGAGGTGTGGTGTAATGACATCAACACTCTATATAAGGTGTGTTTAATTATTAGGCAACTTCCTTTCCTTTGGGAAAATAGGTCAGAAGAGAGATCTGACAGGCTCTGAAAAGCCCAAAATTGTGAGATGTCTTGCAGAGGGATGCAGCAGTCTTGAAATTGCCAAACTTTTGAAGCGTGATCACCGAACAATCAAGCGTTTCATGGCAAATAGCCAGCAGGGTCGCAAGAAGCATGTTGGGCAAAAAAGGCGCAAAATAATTGCCCATGAATTGAGGAAAATCAAGCGTGAAGCTGCCAAGATGCTATTTGCCACTAGTTTGGCCATATTTCAGAGCTGCAACGTTACTGGAGTATCAAAAAGCACAAGGTCTGACATACTCAGGGACATGGCCAAGATAATGAAGGCTGAAAAATGACCACCTTTGAACAAGAAAAATAAGATAAAACGTCAAGACTGGGCCAAGAAATATCTTAAGACTGATTTTCCAAAGGTTTTATGGACTGATGGAATGAGAGTGACTCTTGTTGGGCCAGATGGATGGGCCAGAGGCTGGATCAGTAAAGGGCAGAGAGCTCCACTCCGACTCATACGCCAGCAAGGTGGATGCGGGGTACTGGTATGGGCTGGTATCATCAAAGATGAACTTGTGGGACCTTTTCAGGTTGTGAATGGAGTGAAGCTCAACTCTAGACCTACTGCCAGTTTCTGGAAGACAACTTCTTCAAGCAGTGGTACAGGAAGAAGTCGATATCGTTCAAGAAAAACATGATTTTAATGCAGGACATGCTCCATCACATGCATCCAACTACTCTACAGCGTGGCTGGCCAGTAAAGGTCTAAAAGAAAAAAAAATAATGACATGGCCCCCTTGTTCACCTGATCTGAACCCCATAGAGAACCTGTGGTTCCTCATAAAATGTGAGATCTACAGGGAGGGAAAACAGTTCACCTCTCGGAACAGTGTTTGGGAGGCTGTGGTGGCTGCTGCATGCAATGTTGATCGTAAACAGATCAAGCAACTGACAGAATCTATGGATGATAGGCTGTTGAGTGTCATCATAAAGAAAGGTGGCTATATTGGTCACAAATTTTTTTTTGTTTTGTTTTTGCATGTCAGAAATGTTTATTTCTAAATTTTGTGCAGTTATATTTGTTTACCTGGTGAAAATAAACAAGTGTGATGGGAATATATTTGGTTTTTAATAAGTTGCCCAATAATTCTGCACAGTAATAGTAACCTGCACAAACAGATATCCTCCGATAGCCAGATCTAAAAAAAAACCCCCACTCCAACTTCCAAAAATATTAAGCTTTGATATTTAGGAGTCTTTTGGGTTCATTGAGAACATAGTTGTTGATCAATAATACAAAAATACAACTTGACTAATAATTCTGCACACAGTGTAGATATCTAAATGGTCCAACAAAGCAATCCAACACGCAATCACTATATTATTAGAATTTACTGTTGAAGCAAGTCAGTACTGTTACTACATGTGTGCAGAATATTCTCTCTTCTAATGCCAAATATGCCACCGAGTTTTACAGTTATGAGATTGTATGGATCTTATTTTTCTTAATGACTGTGGGTTACTGTGTGGGAACTGTCACAATGCGCCAAGTGTTTGCAGGAGAAGATAACGCTTTTATATCTAAAGTCAGTCAGACTGAGGGTGATCTCACAATCTAATCTTGTTGCAGCCTTTGTAGATTTTTTGCTTTTTTAAGTTTTTACACCGCCCCAGGACCTGAAGGGGAGAAAGCTTTGATACAAAGCAAAGGTTGGGAGATTCAGTTGACGATATAACAAAGCAAAAGAAAACTAAAGGCAGCAGCCGAAACTGCTGAGAAAGTCGATTTAATGGATAAGTGAGAATGTGTAACTGCACAAGTCATAAAAAGTGATTAATGGTGTAAAGAAAGTGACTGTGGGTGATGTCTAGAGATGAGTTACCCCCCTAGTGTTCGAGTTCGGTTCGTCGAATGGCGGGTGTGTTCGGCGAACACCTTAGAACCCCATTGAAAACAATGGCAGGCAAACACAAACACATACAAACACATTATACATATACACATACAGTTAATAAACATTGCCATTATACTTACAGGTCCCGCGACGTGTCCTGCAGACTCTGGCTCCTACTGCTTCTCCTGCCGATCATCACTGTGTTCTCCCGGTAACCTGCACTGATGATAGGACCTTCCGTTTCGTCATAGCAGTAGCATGTGACCAGTCACGTGTGTATTATCTCATTGGCTACAGACTGGTCACATGGCTAGACGTCATGCTAGGTCCTGTCAGTGCAGCTCTCCAGTACGCGGTGCTCATTCCAGCATCTCCATGTACAGTACTGGCGATATGCTCTGGTACATGGTCGACTCCCCGTCCCTGCATGTCGGCGCTCTTTACAGAGTTAGCGCACATGAAGGGACTGGATGCCACAGCCGGTGTATAGCGGCGCTGGGAATCAGGTGATCAGAGATTACCATTGCTATAGTAACCTGCCTGTCAGGTTACTATGTCAACGGTGGCGCAATGACATCACCACTTACCAACCCTCAGCCTCTGCTTACTTACTGAGTGATTAGACTGCATGGGGGAGGAGGAGCGCCTTCCTACCATGCAGTGCTGTCTGATGTAGCAGAGCTGCATGGGTTGAAAGAGAAAGAAGACAGACGACTAGGATCGTGGAGGGGTGAGAGGGAGTAATAAACATGGAGTCTTTAAGTGTGTCTGTGTATTTATTTCTATTAAAGTTTTTTTTCTCTGTGTGGTGTATTTTTTTAACCCTTTTTTGGAGATTTTTAATGGCTGGGTAAAACTTGCCTGACATTAAGAATTTCTGGCTTGATACTAGCTAGTAAAACAAAGCTAGTATTAACCCTTTGTTACCCAGAAAGCCGTTCGGCATCAGGGCTGCTGGAAGAGTTGGATAAAGCGCCAGATGATGGCCCTTTTTTTTTTATTATTTCACGAATTTCATGAAGTAATTAAAAAAAAAAAAATTACGTGAGCTTTGCCCAATTTTTGTGTCCAGCCAGGTACAACTAGGCAGATGGGGATTGGAATCCTCAGCGCAGGGTGCCCAAGCTTTCTGGGCATTCTTGCTGTGAATTACAGTCCGCAGCCACCCCAGAAAATGGTGCTTTCATAGAAGCGCCATCTTCTGGCGCTGTATCCAACTCTTCCAGCTGCCCTGGTGACGGGCGGCTCACTAGGTAATAATGGGGTTAGGGCTAGCTGTATATTATCAACTGGCCCTAAGCCCGAAATTCATGGTGTCACGCCAATATTAGACATGGCCACCATGAATTTTTAGTACAGATAAAAAAAAAAAACACAACACATAAAAATATTTTTATTAGAAATAAAACACAACATAATTAGTGACTCCATCTGTATTGAAATAAAGAACCCCCTCCGCAGTAATCCTGGGTCAAGGGTCCCGCGCTGTCCAATCTGGATCCAATATTATCTGATCGGTTTTCTGGAAGGCAAAACGATCAGATGATGTGTCAGGTTTAAGGGCCTGAATCACATGACACAGCAGCTGATGGTATAAACGGCTTTTATACAATCAGCTGATGCATCAGTGCAACCCCCCCAAACATCCCTACACACTTCTGTGCAGACTCCTGTCTGCCTCACCGCTCTACTTATCGTGTCAGCTGATTCCGTCAGGTGACCGCATCAGCTGATCATCGCCAGGTCTGAGAGAGAGAGGGGAGAGAAGAGAGAAGAGAGGGGAGAGGAGAGAGAAGAGAGAGAGAGAGAGAGAAGAGAGAGGAGAGAGACACGCAGGCACTACCGCCCCCATCATCATCCGCACACACCTCGGCACTACCGCACTCATCATCATCACCGGACACACGCAGGCACTACCGCACTCATCATAATCACTGCACACACCCCGGCAATACCGCACTCATCATCATCATCACCGCACACACCTCGGCACTACTGCACTCATCATCATCACCGCACACACACCGGCACTACCACACTCATCATCATCCTCGCACACACCTCGGCACTACCGCACTCATCATCATCATCACCGCACACACCCCGGCAGTACCGCACACCTCATCATCCCCGCACACACCCCGGCACTACTGCACTCAACATCATCATCGCCGCACACACCCCGGCAGTACCACACTCATCATCATCCTCGCACACACGCAGGCACTAACTGAGTGAAGTCTCTGGTGACAGTGCGGCTCACTTCAGTTGCTGCGTGGAGCTAACACAGAGCGCTCGTGTTCTATGGTGCTCCCTGTCAGCTTGATGTAGCAGAGCTGAAAGCGTCGTGTGGATTACTTCGGACCTGGATGTCTGTTTGGGGATTAATAAAGTGGTAAAAGAGGGGGTTTTTTTTGTCTTTTATTCCAAATAAGGGATTTTTCGTTGTGTGTGTTTATTTACTTTCACTTACAGGTTAATCATGGAAGGTATCTTGGGGAGACGCTTGTCATGATTAACCTAACCTTATTACCCCGATTGCCACCGCACCAGGGCAATTCGGGATGAGCCGGGTAGAGTCCAGGGATTGTCGCATCTAATGGATCCCGGGCGGCTGCTGGCTGATATTGTTAGGTTGGGGGGCTCCCCATAACGTGGCGCTCCCCATCCTGACAATACCAGCCTTCAGCTGTGTGGCTTTATCTTGGCTGGTATCAAAATTGGGGGGAATCGCAGTTTTTTTTTTGTTTGTTTTTTAAATTATTTATTTTACTGCACGATATAGACCCGCCTGCCGGCAGCTGTGATTGATTGCAGTGAGACAGCTGTCACTTAACGTGGGGGCGTGTCCAATTTCAACCAATCATGGGTGCCGGTGGGCGGGGAAAGCAGGGAATACCAGATTGAATAATGAGCGGCAGCCATTTTCGAAAGAGGAAAAGTTGCCGGAGCTTTGTGACAGCCGTGCAGCGTCACGCCAGTGATCGGTGAGTAGGAAAGCGAGAAGGATTGTGATGGGGACGCAGGACGCATGCAAATACACAACGTGCGCACATAGCCGTACTGTGAAAATCCACGCTTTTGGTAATCGAACCGTTATTGAACGGTAACTCAAGCGGTCGAACATGAAGCAAATTGTTTGAGTTCGTCGAACGACTCGAACACCGCCCAAAACCACTCGAATTTGAAGTTGGCGAATGGTTCGATTCGAGCATCGCTCATCTCTAGTGATGTCATTGATACTTGCCCTGGCTCAGCAGTGTGACCTAAATATCAATGTAGTGTACACAGGTTAGAGACAGATGGGACTATATTGGGATGCTGTCAATTAACAGGATCCCCCTTGACTGCTACGTATATATAGAATAGGGATTTAAATAAAGTACTACATTTAATACTCATTTGTTTCCCAATAAGTAATCAGCTTGGCTTCTCTTGCTTTATTATAACATATGGTTCATAGACACCAATTTAAAGGGAACCTGTCAGGTGCAATATGCACCCAGAACTACGAGCAGTTCTGGGTGCATATTGCTAATCCCTGCCTAACCATCTCTGTATACACTAGCATAGATAAAGAGATCTTTAGAAAACGTATTTCTAAAGAACTTATATCGTATGCTAATGAGCGCAGGGACTAGTCCCCTGGGCATTAGTTCCCTTTCCAGTTGCCCCCATTAGCATGTTAGTACACCCCATGTGGGAGTGCTAACATGCTAATGAATACGCAGCGTCACAGGATGATCTCACTCACCTCTCTGCAGCCATCGCATCCGACGCTGGATTTCGGCTCAGTGCGCATGACCCCGGAGTTTGGGTCATGCGCACTACTTCAGTTTGAAGCTAGGACGCATACACCCGGCTTTGTAGTGTTCATTTCCGGAACTCTGGGGTCATGCACACTGAGCCAAAATCCCTCGTCAGGCGGCGATGGCAGCAGAGAAGGGAGTGAGATCATCCTGTGATGCTGCATATTCATTAGCATGATAGCAAGCCCACAGCAGCGTACTAACATGCTAATGGGGCCGACTAGCCAGGGGAACTAACGCTCAGGCGACCAGACCCCTTGCCAATTAGCATATATTAAAAGATCTTTAGAAATACTATAAAAGCGTTATCTTCTCCTGCACTTGGCACATTGTGACAGTTCCCACACAGTAACCCACAGTCATTAAGAAAAATAAAATCCATACAAATGTAAAACTCAGTGGCATATTTGGCTTGAGAATATTCTGCACACATGTTAGGCAGGGATTAGCAATATGCACCCAGATCTGTAAGTGGTTCTTGGTGCATATTGCACTTGACAGGTTCCCTTTAATTTGCTCCTTTGTCACACCCTTTTGTGACATTTGCTGTACAATTTTAGTAGATGTACCCACTTGGCTATAGAGAAAGACGTGGACCGTACATCATTGTGTTGCTAGGCAAAAAATAATAACACTGAATATGAGGTTCTTAAATTATGAAGCCCACTGCCACATCACAGCCAACCTCCGAGTAGGTCTCTAACTTTAAATACAGCCATGACTCAGTCATGGGTACGGGATTGAAATAGACCAGGTGAGTGCTGCTAAGAGCAGTTCTACTATTCATATGTGAGGCCGTATGGCACATTTTATAAAAATATTTTAGTGTAGGACTGCCTCAAATGAGATTTGCCGTGACGTGGCGAGGCAGCTCAAGAAATTGCAATTTTTTGCCAAAAATCTCAAAATTTTTATAATAAGTACAGTTTGGAATGTTTAGTGCTGAAGTGCACATTTAGTGCTGGCTTTTTGTTTTTTCTCTAACTTTAAATAGCCTTAAATGTGCGGCGTCATGTGCCATCCACTAACGCAGCGACAGTGCACCAGCAGGATGGGCAACCTGGTGCCCCACAGCACCCATGCTGCACGACTGAACCACCATGACTTCAGATCACACCGCCCCACAGATACAAAACCACCGCAACAATGGCTGCCACACAGCACAAACACCAAGTGAAAGGAGCTAGAAAACTCCCCTTACTATATGGAGCTTTCTCAGGAGCTGTGTTAAACATCTGGCATCTGAGAGTAAGGCTACCGTCTCATTAAATGACGTACCAGCGATTCCGACCACGATACGACCTGGTCAGGATCGCTGGTGCGTCGCTACATGGTCGCTGGTGAGCTGTCAATCAGGTAGATCTCACCAGCCGCCAGCCACCAGCGACTCGTGTAACGATGTTGTGCTTGGTAACAAAGGGTAAATATCGGGTAACTAAGCAAAGCGCTTTGCTTGGTTACCCGATATTTACCCTGGTTACCAGTGTACACCGCTTATAGGTTGCAAGTGCTGGCTCCCTGTATACGTAGCTAGGGTACACATCGGGTTACTAAGCAAAGCGCTTTGTTTAGTTACCCGATATTTACCCTGGTTACCAGCGTACGCTGCTTACACAGAGTCTTTGCTCGTTTTTCTCCCGCCGTCAAACACGCCGATGTGTGCTGCACAGCGGGAGACCAACGAGCAAAAAATGAACCAGAACAGTGTGTAACGATCAGCGATTTCACAGCAGAGGCCAGGTCGCTGCTTAGTGTCACACACAGCGAGATCACTGATGAGGTCACTGGTACGTCACAAAACCTGTGACTCAGCAGCGATCTTGCTATGTGAAAAGTACCCCTAACTGATGCAGTAGGTGGTAACACAACTTGCAATTAACCCCTCAAGAATTCTATTTTTTTTTGTTTTTCATCGATATAGGCATATGTGAGGGCCTGTTTTTTGTGGGATGATTTGTACTTTTGAATGACTCCATCCATGATATCCTGTGACAGCGTTCGTTTTACTCTAAAACTGACCTGGCAGTATGATTCCCTAGGTCAGTACAATTACGTAGATACCAAACATGTATTGTTATTGTTGTATTTAAATGGTGAAAAAAAAATAGAAATTTAAAAAAAAAAATCTTGCCTGTGTCGCGACTTTTAGAGAGCCGTAACGTTTTTAATTTTTGGGATTTGAGGTTGTGTGAGACCTTAGTTTTTTTTTCGCTCAAGCTGATGTTTTTACTGACATTATTTTGCAGTATATAGGATGCTCTGATTGTCGCTGAAAAACTGCAATTCTGGCATTTTGATTTTTTTTTATTATTTCATATTTTGGTAGATCAGATTTTTATTTATTTCCTAACTTTATTACATTTAATAGTCCCCTTAGGGAACTTGAACCTGCAATGGTATGGTCACTTGTTCTACTGTATATACAGAAATTACACAATTGCTGTATATAGAAGAAGTCATGGTCTCCTATGAATGCCAGACACAGGCTGGTTTTCACAGGAGTACTATAATGACAGGCACTGGGGTCTTCAGCAGACCCCTAGCCATCATGACAACACATTGGTGTCACGTAATCGCATCATGGGCATGCCGATGAGGTGTCACAAGAGTTATTTAGTTAGTTAACCTATGTTTAAAATTTATAAAGTTCTTGTAGCTTTTGCCATTACTAACCAAATCAATTGTTTATGCAGACTTTGATTTTACCTGTTTAAATTTCTAATCAGTACAGTATAAATACATAGATTATAATGAATTGAAACATTTTCTAATAGCTTTACCTCTCTAGGTGATAAATGTAGCAATATACCTGTTTGCCAAGTGAAAAATTAGAAGATAAAATGACCTTGCTGCATGTGTTGCTAATTAAACAAGTTTGTCTTTAGCTGATCCCTTGTATTTAGCAAATAGGGTTGATAAAGGCTTTATTAAAAGGGTGCGCTCATCTGCCAGCTGATTCAGATTGTGGCCAATTATTTTTCAGAAATGCTTTACTGCTCCGTTTTGTCCTAACCTGCAAAGACTTTATTTGGAGTCTCGCTACAAACACTGTGCTGATTAGGTGCTAATTAAGAACTTGCCGTGTTCCTAGACTTAATGGAGCTTAATTGTCTATGACTGGAACTACAGCGACCAGGTCTTTGGATACTTTTGTGTTACTTCCAGGTTTCTAAAGCTGGAAAACTGCTGTCAGTTTACTTTAGTGGCTTTTTTAGTGTGTTCACTGCTTTAAGACGCTAATATCTTGCTTGGCATTTGTCCATCTGTTTGCAAAAAATCTAGTCTTCTGCCAGAACACCTTACGAAATAGAAACGGATGTAATTAAAATTATATGTTGAATGGGTTCCTGACTGGTTAGGCTGAGGTCCATATTGCTGATGGACACTGTTTATTTCTGTATAAATTATAAATTAATTTTTCAGGATGCTCTTTTCAACATTGTATAAAATGCATACTATATAAACGTAATGGATAATGCTTCTACCAACTACCACACTAAAGGTGTATTTACAATGAAAGATTATCGTGAATGAGGGTTCTACTTATCAACCGACACACAAGCAAAATCCTTGTTCATTGGGTGAAATGATCTGAAAATGATGGCACTGAACGATCTATTACAGATCGCTGTCTGCCAGGGTATACAGACTATTAGTTGACCGCCGATCAGTCAATATTTACCGATTGTCATTTTGTGCCGACGGTTGGTCTGTGTAAATTGACCTTTAGCCAGAAATGGGGTCTATTGTTCACCCTTACTTACAATAAATTAAAAGAATATGAAGCTCAAATTACCATATATTTTTCCAAGGTTTAGTACTTTTATCCTAAAAAGTTCTAAAAATTAAAAATATATTTGTTCATCATGACGTTTCTTGCGAAGAATATAAAAAAAGGAATGAGTTTTTAGTCTACTTATTTCTATCCCCAGTTATGTATTCTCAGCTAAATAAAAAATAAGATGCCCCAATGCAGACATATTGGGCCAAGTAGGTCTTGTTTTGTTGCAACACCGGCAGTTTTGTTCTACAGCAAATTTTGCCAGTATGAGAGAAATGCTGCACCTAAGGTGGTATCAAATTATCAGTGACGAAACCATGAATACAATAAAAGTGATCATTAATACTTTAGTGATTCGTGCCTCTAAGAAATATGAGCTTCAGAGATATGTTTTCAGCCAGATGGATATACTAATTTGCCCATTTTAGGTATACCCCTTTGCATCCATCGTACAGTCAGATCCTTCATACCTCCTCATCTCATACAGTAAATTACGCCTCACACCTGTGTGTAGACCCAGAATTGCAAAATGTTATGTGCTGCCACTGCCAGAACCTTTTATGGCCCTTAAAGGTCAAATGTCCTTCCCTTTATCCATTCCTAATGTGCATTTTAAGCCCGACAACAGAAAATTTCAAATTGTACTCCATGAAGGCAGTGAGCTTTGTACTTCAATACTTGGGATGTGAACTAGAGAAAATGTCTCCTAAATCCCCCTCCATGTCCTATAATATAATAACGATAAGGAGCAGCTGTCGGTTTGTGCTCCATTCCCTGTCATATTCAGACAATTGTGTTTGTGGAGGCCATTTTTTTTCTTTTATGGAACATCATAAATTAATTGCTGATTTTTATCTTCAAGAACAAATCAGAATAGGACATAGTTTGTTAGTTTTCCTTTTTTTTTTTTTTAAAGTATCAACTAAATATGCCCACACTCCTAAGATGTTTCTGAATCGGCCAACAATTCAGGAGAGCATTGTGCTACTTTTTGCTAACAAGTGTAATGCAGTTTAATTTTTGAAAAGATGGTACTTTGTAATATGAGAATCTCTCCAAGCTATAAGGAGACCCCATGGTATTTCATGTCTATGAAAAAAACGTCATGCCACAGTCATTTTCTACAGGTCTTTAAACTTCATGCTTCTAAAACACCCAATCAATTGATAAAGAAAAAAAAAATTCTCTAGCCATCAGTAGCATCCATAATAAAAAAAATTTACATGGTGCATCATGTTTGGGTGACAAATTCACTTTTTGTTTTCTATATTAAAGGCTGGGCAAAGAGAGCGCAAGTAGAGTCTTACCAGATATTAAAGGAGCGGTTTGTAATAATGTACTTTCACCTTATGGGGTTGTGAGGGTCACAACCACCAAAGATAGCACACAGATAATGGTGGCTGCCGCAGCCTCACGTAGTTGAGTCTTCAATGCTGGAGAGGAGAAGGGGTTAATGCAGCACTGTCGCCAAATAGGATGAAAAAAATTGTTGATTTAGTAATAAATATTTTATTCCATAGGTAATAAAATAAATAAAATATGTATTACTAAATCAACAATTTTTTTTCATCCTCTTTGGCAACAGCGCAACATTAACCCCCTTCTCCTCTCCAGCATTGAAGACTTTGTTTTCTATGACACAGATACCTAGTAGAAAAGAAAAAAAAGAAAACTGTGTATAATGCAGCTGAATATGTTGGCACAATACGAGGGGCTGCTGATAAGTCTTTGGCTTTACCCAGAAAGATACAAGATAGGATGATGAAACTTTACATTTACTCTACATACTCTCCACTGATGTCAACACACTTCTTACATCATTATTCCAAGTTCTGTAAGCTTAGAAAAAAAAAGGATTTCGGTTGTGCCACAAACCATACATCCGTACCAGCCATGGCATCAGAAATGGTGTGAAATTTGGTACCCTTGAGGCGTTTCTTCAGGTTTGAAAACAGATGATAGTCGGAGGGAGCTAGATCTAGTGAATAAGGTGGGTGGTCAACCAGCTGGAAACCCAGCTTTGCCAGTTTTGCCGTAATCGCTTGTGCAGTGTGAGCGGAGGCGTTGTCTTGCAGGAACAAGATTCCTTTGGACAGCTTGCCATGCCTTTTGGCCTTCAGAGCTGCCTTCAATTGGTCCAAAAGTTCAATGAAATACCTGGCATTGATGATGGAACCCTTTTGAAGGTAGTCCACTAGCAGCACACCCACCTTATCCCAGAACACAGACGCCATCACCTTAGTGGCTGAATTTTGCACCCTGAACTTCTTTGGACAAGGAGAACCACTGTGCCTCCACTGTTTTGACTGCTCCTTGTTTACAGAGTCATACTAAATCCAGGTCTTATCCATAGTGACCAGTCGATCCAAGAAGTTCTTATCAGTCCAGAAACGCTGACAAATGGACCGGGAAGTTTTCACTTTCATGCTTCTCTGATCTGTTGTCAAATATTTGGGGAAACCACTTTGCAGATACAGTAGCTCCTCATGTCCAAATGTTCATGGATAATGACACAAACACATTCATGGGAAATCCCCATGATGTCTGCCATTTCTTTAGCTGAAATTCGTTGATTCTTCAGTATGAGGTTGTGCACAGCATCGACAATTTCCGGAACAACAACCACTCTCGGTTATCCAGGACGTTCCTCATCATTGGGGCTGAAGTGACCCATTTTAAATTTGGAAACCCAGTTCTTAACTGTGGAATATGAAGGGCATTGATCACCCAATGTCTGCGACATATCACTATGAAAAACCTTCGAAGACTTTCTTTGCAGAAAAAAGAATTTGATCACTCTTCTGCTCTCAGTTGCTGTGAATATCGCATTAGACTTCGCCATTTTGTTTTCCCGCGTGCGTAGAACACTGTTGCCATAAGCAACAAACACAAAATTTTGAAAACATATATTAGACACATAAGGCTTTAATGTGATGTAACATTTGTTACCATAGAAACAAAAAAAGATGACAAAGCCAAAGACTTATCAGCAGCCTTTTGTAAAAGTAACAGCTTTTTTCCCTTCTCCATGATTCTACCATGAAGAGAGAGGATCTGTCTCCATGGAGAAGAAACCAACAGCTTTAAAAGGTGGAGCCTCTTGAAATGCTTCACTGGTTTCCTGTCTTTTAAAGAGACCAACAGCTCCCCAGTGCTGCCAGGAAAAATGTATTCATACCAGGAGGTGAATGCTACCAGCAACATCCAACCAAAGAAAGGTAGTGAAGGAAGCTCTGGAGGAGAGTTGCCTTTGAGTAGGTGGGAGCACAGCCTGGTATGGCGCAATTGCTTCCCTGAATGTTGTTATGTGTGACCCAGTGAGGATAACCGAGGTCACTTCCAGAAGAGGGAGTGTTTCCTGGTATGGTGTAGTCGCTCCTCCAAATGCAGTCATGTGTGACACGGTGGGGATCGCCAAGGTCACTTCCAGAAGGGGGGCATGGCCTGGTATGGCACAATCGCTCACTCGGATGTCATAACATGGGACCAGTGCAGCACAACCCGTAATTGCATGCTGCTGTAGTAGGGAGATTTTCATTTGTGACCAAAAGCTGAGGTCACTTGTGGCAGATGTGTTCAACTCGGCCTGCAAACCCTTGTTTGCTCCCTGAGGGAATAATATAGGAAGGGTACTGTAGGATTGTCCCAGAAGGGTGCTTGTTGTACACTGAGTCCAAGATGGAAGCCACTAACCAACCTGGAGATACTGCAGAGTATGCCGCCCCTCTGACCATGGTAGTTGCCAGATTCAAGGTTGGGTGAGTTGCACAAAAGCTTTATATGGCTAGCCTCATTCATGGAGCCATTTTGAATACATTTTAGCAGAGGCCTATGAAAAGCTCAAGGGAAAACGAAGCATAAATAATGTTCCCTATGCAAGTATAAATTATTGTCTACATATGGTAAGTTAGATCAGCCATGTATTGAAAAAACACAATCTGAAGAATCTCTGTCCCTGATGTAAAGTCTGAAGATGTTTGTTAAAATGGAAATTAAACATTAATTAAAGGGGTTCAGAGGGATAGAATTCTCTAACAACTCATCAGGAATTCATCATAATATTGAATTTGTAGTTCAGATGAGGAAATAGAAGACAGAGAATTAGGAGTCTTTTATTCAGATGCATCTACATCATCCTCCTCCTCTAACTATTTTGAGGGTTGAACTTTTTTTCTACTGAAGACACAAATAAACTAGTGAAAACAGTTAACTGCAATGAAAATAGAGGAGGTAGAGGAACCAAAATATATGCAGGACATAATGTTTGGTAGATTGGAAGTCCGTAACCACAAATGCTTAAACGTTCACAAAAATATAGTTTCTCTCATTATTAAGGACTGGAAAAAAACAGACAAAAAAGTGTGGGAAAGGATGTGGTCACAGTCTCCAGGGTGTTTCATAAATTTGGCCTTCTTTGTTTTGACGATGCAGGTCTTTAAAGGATCCATTGGACAAGATAGCAGAATGCTTTCAAAAGAAATCTTAGGAGCAGGGGTGGCAGCCTTTTAGGCTAATATAGCAGCCACATGTACTACAAGGTTACTAATCGTATGGCTGAACTATCTAGAGTCTCAGATCAGAAACAAGTGACCTAGAGAGCAGCTGTTGCCAAATCTCCTGACTATGCTAAAAGTGGTAGATTTCTTAGCAGATGCTTCAGCAGATGTGGTCAGATTCACGGCACACACATGTTCCATTTCAAATTCAGCCAGATGGCTTCTAAGGCTGAAGAACTGGTCTGGGGACTTTCACTCAAAGTCAAGACTATATGGTATTCTCTGATGAACTTCTCTTTGGTCCAGCCTTAGATGGGATCCACTTCTCTTTGGTCCAGCCTTAGACAAGATTCTGGCTAAAGCATCTGACTCAAAAAAGTGGTTCCCACATGCAAACACCTCAAAGTTTAAAATACACTTTTGTATGTCTGGATAGAAAAGGCTATTTACGTCCCAAAAATTGAAGGACTCTAGGCTTCTGGAAATAGGAGAAAAATTTCTCTTACAACATTTTTTTACTAAAAAAACCAAAAGGCAATGACTCCCGACTCCAGGGAGGTGGAAAACTTAGTTTGTTCCTGCCTGGGAAAAGATATAATCAGCAATTAATCGAATAGTGTAATTATATCTCTTTGTCTGGTCCCTATACCTATATCACCATTTATTCTTCACCGTTTACCTATTTTTTGTTGTCTAAGGTGGAAATTTTGGAAGAAGCAGACAAAGTCAAAGGGGAGCTAGTCAAAAGAATTATAATCTCAAGAGAAATCCAGGATTCCTTAGGGTCCTGGCTCTTCAGGAAGAAACTTTCCAGGGTGGTTCCATTAGAAATCCTAAACTATTGCAGCATCACTTCAGATGCCAGCACATTTGGATGGGGAGCGCAGATGGAAGGAAAGAATCTTCAGGGTCGATGGCTTGGCCACAGGGTGCTTTAATTAGTGCTAGATCCTATCTGATCATATGTTTGTAGACTTTGTCCAGGAGAGGCTTGACACTAGGATAGGGTCCCATTAAAAAGGTCAACTTGCCATGGTTGATGAGCATACAAGAATTGGCCAATTTTTGCGCAAAGAACCTTCATTTTTCTAAGTATATTCTATGTAGCATTAAGGCAGTTTAAATTTCATATATTCTATGGTTGCATTTGTCTAGGCGCTTACAGAGTGCTGCTGTACCCTTTTGTGTTTTATGTAGTTTAAGTAGTTGGCACCTGTTCACATGTTTTATTTGGAGATGCAGTTTTTTGGTTTCCTCATTCTGTAATAACCTGAAAAATGAGAGAGAGAATTCCATACCTTAGACGTCAGAAACTATTTAGGACAGTACATACACTGGCAAAATTCAGGAAGTCTACCTCTCCTACTTATTCTTTTTCATGGTTAAAGTGAAGGACAAGTGGCAACCAAGTGGTCTCTAGCCAAATTCTTTAAATTGGAAATTTACTTAGCTTACTTGTCAGGTGATCTCTTCCTGAAAACATAAAAGCATACTCCACCAGAGTTGTTTCTACATCATAGGCAGAAAGTGCCAATGCTTCTCTTTAACAGATTTGTAGAGCAGTTACTTTGTTTTCTCCATCGACCTTCTGTAAAAACTATAGGTTTTGACCTTTCTTTTGGGAGGAAAGTCCTTCAAGCTGTGGTCCTTCCCTATGACATTCCAATGTAACTATTCTCAATGGTGCTGTTGTGTGGAAGAGAAAAATTATAATTACTTAAAGATAATTTGATTTTTCAGAACCCATGACCACATCTTTCCTTATTCCCTTCCTTTCCTTAGTTCTATAATGGTTTGTTCTTACACTAGGCTCACTGGTTGTGACAGAAAAAAAAGATGTATTTAAAAATGTGTTTGTATGCAAAGGTTGAACATTTCAGAAGAATGTTTAACTGGCTAATATATATATATATATATATATATAATTATATATGTGTGTGTGTGTGTGTGTGTCTATATCAAACTGAATGCCTGTTATGCTCTGTAAACCATTTAAGTGTATCGAGAAGCTTTGCCTTTTAGAACTGTAGATTTCCTTCCTTGGGGCGGATCCCCTCTCTTCATGGGGCTGTCAAGGGTTCTGGACAATGAAATTATCAGCAAGTCGTAGAGTTGAGTGAGTACCTAACTATTTGCACTTGCTATACTCATAACGAGTACTGTCTAATACTCGCATATTCGTTCCGAATTGCATGTTCAATGCAAGTCAATGGGGAATACTCGCAATGTAATGAGTAACCCGCATGCCGTACTATTTGCTACTCGCACGAATAGTACGGCATTCGGGTTACTCGATACTTTGCGTGTTTTTCCCTATTGACTTGCATTGCACATGCTATTTGGAACGAATAAGCGAGTATTAGACAGTAATAATTCAACTTTAGCAAGTAGTTATCATTTTCTCTCTGGTGCCAATGTGCACCAGGTTTAAATACTGGGTTCATGCACAAGAGAAAATAAGGTTAGCCTGACTAGCTACAAGCATGAAAACAAACATTGGAAACACATTAATATAAAATGAACATACAAGTAATTGAGCAGTAAAACGATCATGAATATTTACTCCTCTAGCTTTAATAAGTGAATGTGCCACCAGGAAGAATTTTATTGCACAACCCAAAAATAAAACAAGCCGATAATGAGAGCAGAATATTGGAAAATATCTAACTTGGTTAGAAAGAAAAGAAATGGCTTGAATTCTACTAGCTAGACATGAAATTAGATTAACGATGAATTGGGAATAAAACCTCAGTTGACTTTATTTCTAATATAAGACCCACTATTGGATAAACTGATCACCACATCTCTAAATATAGTTCATTTCATGGACTTTTTCATCCAGCAGTTTGAAGTGAAAGTTTTTTTTAATCCATATTTCATTTCTTCAAAAACACTAAGTGTTTAATTTGTGAAATTGTTTTTTCTAATAATCCAAGATAGGCCAACTTCAGTGATATATGGAACATTTTGTATCTCCTGAGAAAGGTGAATAATCTTGATGTTATTGACGTTTGTCCTTTTGTCAGTATATTATTTCTGGACATCTCATGTTTGATGATTATACTTTTTATAAAATGCCATGATGATAAAGGTAGAATCTGTGCACACAAAAAAAAAAACCCTCAAAAGGGTTCCTTTCTCTTTGGTGATGTAATCTGAATTTTACAGCTGGACCCAAAGTGAAACCTATACTAAAAGCTGCTTGTAACGTCTGTCTGAGGCCAAAGGCTCAAAACGGTTATCTTGGATAGATTTGACACAATTCACTCCATTTTTGGCAGAATCCGGAGAAACTCTTTAACAACTGTACATGGATCTGGATTTACAGGGTCCAGTGGATTGTTACCTATGGAAGGGCTGCCGTCTGGAGGTGCAAACCAGAGGCAGATAAGAGCGGTCTGGAAGCCAGATCAAAACCAAAAAGACAGCAAGGTACAAAATCATCAGGCAGGAGAAGTGTCAAATTACAAACCAAGGTGAAACAGGGAAACACCAAGTCTAACCAAAAAACAAACGCAGTGCTATCCAGGGAAGCGAAAGCTATATCATACAGATTCCAGCAGTAAGCTGGAAGCTTTAGTAGGGAATGGTGCCTGTAAAGTACTACAGTTCCCAGCCTCTATAACCTTAGTGGTTGGACAGACCTCTGTCCTGTCCAAAGCTTTTGGATCTAACATTTCCTCTATCTCCAGCACCACCCACAGAGTGAATACGGCGACACCTGAAGACAAAAGTAGAAATTGCAGGAGCAGGTTCTGGTGGAGATGTGTCAGTAATCCCCCTTTTATCAGGGCTCTATGGACCCTTAAGGTCCAGTCACACTAAGCAACTTACCAGCGATCCCAACAACGATAGGGATCGCTGGTAAGTTGCTAGGAGGTTGCTGGTGAGCTGTCACACTGCGACGCTCCAGCGATCCCACCAGCAACCTGACCTGGCAGGGATCGCTGGAGCGTGGCTACACGAGTTGCTGGTGAGCTCACCAGCAACCAGTGACCAGCCACACGTGCAGAGAGCAGGGAGCAGCGCACACTGAACGCTGGCTCCTTGCTCTCCTAGTTACAGCACACATCGGGTTAATTACCTGATGTGTGCTGCAGCTAATGTGCACAGAGCAGGGAGCAGCGCACACTGCTTAGCGCTGGCTCCTTGCTCTCCTAGCTACAGCACACATCGGGTTAATTAACCCGATGTGTCCTGCAGCTACATGTGTACAGAACAGGAGCCGGCACTGACAGTGAGAGCGGCTGAGTCTGGTATCAAAGGTAAATATCGGGTAACCAAGGACAGGGCTTCTTGGTTACCCGATGTTTACATTGGTTACCAGCCTCCGCAGAAGCCGGCTCCTGCTGCCTGCACATTAGTTGTTGCTGTCTCGCTGTCACACACAGCGATCTGTGCTTCACAGCAGGACAGCAAAAACTAAAAAATGGCCCAGGACATTCAGCAACAACCAACGACCTCACAGCAGGGGCCAGGTTGTTGCTGGATGTCACACACAGCAACATCGCTAGCAACGTCACAAAAGTTGTTCGTTAGCAGCGATGTTGCTAGCGATGTTGCTTAGTGTGACGGGGCCTTTAGGACCAGGTTTATTGGAAAACAGGAGTTGAAACTTCTTAAGCAGGTTTTTTCTGACTAGTTGAAACAGGGAACAATATGGCTTGAGGAGGTACTCATGAAACACATTAGGTATCTTAAAAGATTGAGTAAGTTTCAGATGGAAAGATGCAGAGTTAATGGCCTTGATTATCTCATAAGGACAAATACTGTATATCTTGGATTGAGCTTGGCAAAAGGAACCTGAAACTTGATATTTTTCGTGGAAAACCATACCTTGTCCCCAACTCCAAAGTCTGAGCCCTCTTATTAGCAGCTGAGGTCTTACCACCCTGCACCCTCTTCAAATTCAGTCCGACTTAAAACCAGATAACTTAATTTATCTACAGATTTTTCAACCTCTGGAGTATCCATCAGAGTGGTTGAAAAAGAACCAAAACAAGGATGCATTATAACATTATAGAAAAAGGGACTAGTTTTAATGGATTATTGATATTGATTACTAATAGCAAATTTAGCTAACAACAGATATTAGACACAGTTAAGCCTGCTTTACA
The DNA here is from genome assembly GCF_048569485.1 of Anomaloglossus baeobatrachus. NCBI lineage: Eukaryota > Metazoa > Chordata > Amphibia > Anura > Aromobatidae > Anomaloglossus > Anomaloglossus baeobatrachus. The sequence continues at coordinate 213,484,275 of NC_134358.1, read as the reverse complement.
CCAGGCAATCTATCGTGCGATAGATCGTCGGGGTCACGGTTTTTGTGACGCACATCCGGCATCGCTGGCGATGCCGGCCTGTGTGACACCTCCTAGCGACGCAGTATCGCTCACAAATCGTGAGTCGGGTACTGCTCGTTAGGTTCCATAATATCGGTTACTTTAGTCGCCCATCGTTTCCGTGGTAGCACACGTCGCTCCGTGTGACACCACGGGAACGATGAGCAGCTCACCTGCCTCCCGCGGCCGCCGCCGGCTCTATGTGGAAGGAAGGAGGTGGGCGGGATGTTTACGTCCCGCTCATCTCCGCCCCTCCGCTTCTATTGGCCGGCGCCCGTGTGACGTCGCTGTGACGCCGAACGTCCCTCCCACTCCAGGAAGTGGACGTTCGCCGCCCACAGCGAGGTCGCACGAGAGGTAAGTATGTGTGACGGGGTTTAGTAACTTTGTGCGACACGGGCAGCGATTTGCCCGTGACGCAAAAAGGACGGGGGCGGGTACGATCGATTGTGAAATCGCACAATCGGTCGTACCGTGTAAAGCAGGCTTTAGACTGATGATCAGACACATAACACCGAAGATATTGCTTGTGTTTGATTAGTACATTCTGTCTGACCATTGCTCTCTAGGTGGTTGGCAGAAGAAAAAGAGAACTCAATATTGATCTTTTTACGGAATATCCTCCAAAATTTTGTAATGGATTGATTCCCTTGGTCGGAAACTATGTTTTCCAGAACACCAAGTAACCACAAAATGTGAATACTGTAATGAACAACTTACTTAGGGTTTCAGAGATAGGCAATCCAGACAGAGGGACAAAATTACACTGTTTACTGAACCTGACCACCACCACAAAGATACAAGTCTCCCTTCTGAGGGTGGGAGGTCGTTAATGAAGTCCATGGGTCCAAGGACTCCTAAGACTTGGTGTGGTCTGGAGAAAACTGGTGGGACAGGTTTTTGGGTGTGTCTTGGCTTGAGCAAAGTTTCACCAGCAAGTACATATTCCCTACAATCTTTAAAGATGGTTGGCCACCAAAAATTCTAGGTTACCAGTCGGATGGTATTGTTTATAACAGGGTGAACTGCAAGCACAGAATCATGCAACTCCTGAAGTATATGTAGGCAAAATTAGGGAGCAACAAATAGTTCTTTGGGTAGGAGTAGTGTCAGGGTATAACGTCGGCATTCTGGTTCCATACTTATGCCTGAGTCCCAGCGCCAATGTCCCTGCTTTCTCCTCCCCCCTCCCCAGCTGGGATACCGTTGCTATTTCCTTTTGGTTGCACGATTCCCTGCTCTGCCACTCACGTGTTGTTTGGTCCTCTTCTGTCCCATACTGCCATCCAGGTGTGTTCAGTCCCTAGGCCTCAGGCCATGGTCTTGTCCTGCGAGGCTCCTGGGTAATGCCTAGGGTGCGTGAGCGCACTCACCTTCCCTGCTTAAATCAGGGCGGTGCGAGCACCTTGAATTGGTGTCCCTGGACTATGGCTGGGAGGCATCTGGTATAAAGGTTCCCTTTTCCTGATAGGTGGGGCCGAGCAACTGGTCTTCCTGTACCCAGCTCCAGTCCTGACTGCTATAGTTCTGGTATGCTGATGTCTGCCCTGGACTTGTTTTTTTCATGTGTTGCCCTGGTACCAGTCTGTATCCTGTTCCCGAATTCCTGCTTTTTTCTATACCTGAAACCCTGCTGTGTCCTGTTCCTGTAAACCTTCTGTGAATAAAGTCCTGTTTGTGTTTTAAGCCTGAAGCCTGGAGTTCTTGCTGTTCCTGCACCACCCTGTAGCGGTATAAGCCCACTGTGCCTGCACCAACCTGTAGCGGTCTAAGGGCCATTTCAAACATCCAGCACTTCGCCGGATTGCTGGATCCATCACACTCCAGTACAGTGTTAATACTGTACAATGGCATAGCGGCAAGCTCCAGTCACATGCTCTGGTCACATGACAGCATGTGACAGCATGTAACCGGAGGTTGCCATGATCCCATTGTACTGTAGTGTATTACACTGTACTGGAGTGTGACGGATCCAGCAATCCGGCGAAATTCCGGATGTGTGAAACGGCCCTAAGCCCGCTGTGCTTGCACCGCCCTGCTGTGGTCTGTGCTTATTGTGCCTGTGCCGCCCTGCTGTGGTCTATGCCTGCTGTACCTGATGTCCGGTATCTCATGACCTCTACCCGATGTCTGGAGCCTTACCCAATGTCTGGTGTCTGATGACCTCTGTCCGATGTCTGGAGCCTTACCCAATGTCCTGTGTCTGATGACTTTTGCCCGATGTCTGGAGCCTTACCCGATGTCTGGTGTCTGATGACCTCTGTCCGATGTCTGGAGCCTTACCCAATGTCCTGTGTCTGATGACTTTTACCCGATGTCTGGAGCCTTACCCAATGTCTGGTGTCTGATGACCTCTGTCCGATGTCTGGAGCCTTACCCGTTGTCCGGTGTCTGATGACCTTTGCCCAATGCCTGGAGTATTGCCTGTTGACTTCCTGTGTCTGTCCTGGTCAAAAGTTGGTTGTACTGTGTTCCTGTCCGTCTCCATGGCCGGGACCAGCCAGTTACCCTGATCCGTCTTGCCTGAGTTTCTGGACCGTTTCTGTGACCTGGGACCAACCTGATCTTGACATAATCCTAAACTGTACTGTGTTCCCATGCCCGTCCTGTCTGACCCTGCCTGTCCCCCTGTCCTGCGGTCACCTAGCCCCGAATCATCTGCCCTGGATGCCACCCTTCCCTTTCCTTGCCTGGGTGTGTCCAGTGTGGTCCACTTCACCCTTGGGATGCGCCATCCCTGCGCTCGCCACCTCATCCCCCGGCGGAGAGCATAACACAGGGGCTAGCTCTTGGGATCTACAGATCTCTATAAGATCTAAGGAAACAGATGACATAATTTTACCTTCAGCTAAAGTAGGAGCTTGGGAAAGTGCACCAGGTTTTATGTTATTTTTACCAGGTCAGAATGTCATCATAAAATCAAACCTAGAAAAGAACAAAGCCCATCTAGCTTGCCTAGGGTTGAGTTTCTTAGCTGATTCCAAATAAGTCAGATTTTTGTTCCCATAATACCAGTGACTTTATGTTTAGCACCATTGAGGAACTGGCACCGTTCTTCGAAGTCTCACTTTATTGTCAATAATTCACAATTACCGATGTCATAATTCCTGTTTGCAGATAAAAATGTTTGTGACAAAGTTGAGTGACAGAAGGGAGGTAGTTTAGAGAAGGCAATGATTGCCTCAAGCTTCCAATTGACCACATTTTCTCCCTTTTTAGTCAGTGTGTAATTTGGCAATTTTTGAAAAATGTTTAATAAATTTACAACAGTAACACATGTATGCAAAATTTGTGTTTATGGAATTTTTTTTAAATGCAGTGTCTGATCCTTATGTTTTCTTAGGCCCTGATTTAAAAAAACAAAACAAAAACACTTCTATTTTTAATCATTACAAATGCACGTGAGATTATGTAAAAGCGAGATGGACAAGAAAAATCTTTATAGTAGCCAAAAATGTACACAATATTTTATATATATATATATATATATATATATATATATAAATTTATCTAACATTAATGCTGCAACTTCATTGGAAATTAATTATTTTCTTTTCTCTTTAAAGCTTCTCTTGATACCTTTTAGAAGTCCTACTGATCTTCTCTTGGAAGCATCCAGCAGTAGTCCCCTTTATGGTCACATTCCATCTACCTTTGTATCATTGTTCTGTATCCTTGAAATCCTGCTCTTCACTAACAACACCAAGGTTTCAGGAAAGTAGTCCAAATGGGAATGTAAACTTCTAATTCATTAGACAACCCAAGTCTGTGAAACGTTTCAGCATGTTCTCCACGATGGACTTAAATTTTGGATCTTTGTTGTTACCTAGATATTTTCTTAAAATAATCCCAAACTCAACAGCTTTCACTTTTGTTTCGAACATGTTATTCAAACATATGTTCTCGAATATCTAGACCCACAAAAATGCAGTTTAGCTTTGGTCAGTCCCTGAAACTTGGTGCACCGGTACTTAAAAGTCTCTCCTTCTTTTGGTAGAGCTTTCATAAACTGCTTCATCAGTCCAAGCTTTATGTGGAGTGGTGGCAGGAAAACGTTATTGGAATCAACTAAACTTTCTGCAACGATGTTCTTGACTCCAGGTTGTAAATATGTTCTTATTGGCCAACTTTTTTGTGTGATGAGTCTTATCCCAGCTGTTACATTCACACAAAAGCATGGGTACTTTCTATATCCCGATTGCTGCTCAAAGAGCAAATAATAATAATAATTATTATTGATGTTTCCCCCTTTTTCCCTCATATGCTCTGCATGTATAAAAGTATATCTTTTTTCTTGCTATTTTTTTTGTTTTTTTTTTTTGTTAACTTGAATTGGATCTTGGGATTTGAGTTGTTAATTGATTGATTATGCAAATGAGTAGGGTGTTTACTCCTACCATATCCATGAACCTTTATTATTTAGAGTGGGAATTATGATGCAGTAATCATCTTTTGTTTGAGAAAGGCTTTCGCCGAAACGCGTTATAATATTTGATGCCTGTACATGGAATTGTACAATAAAAAGAATCTACATTCATAAAGAAGAGTGCCGGTCTTTTTCTTCAATGCTCAAAGAGCAAAGGGAGAACTTTTCATATCACCACATATTAACCATTCTTGGTCCTCGCAGTTAAGTTTCTTGAGAATAAAGTCTAAATTCTCATAGCTTTCCTGCAAATGTACAGAATATGCTACAGGCACTGACGCATACTTGCTGCCATTGTGCCATAGCACAACTTTCAGATTTTTTTGGTATGAATAAATAATGAGTCTTCATTTGCTCACATTGTACTCAATGTTAACTTTTTTCATCAGCCTAGGAACATCACTGCAATACCCTAGAGCACTATCTTGAGAAAAGCATCGAAGGAATGCATTTCCTCTGCTTCTGTCCCATGAAAAACATGTATTAGGAGCTAGCAGGCTATTTATTTTTCTTTTGTCTAGAGTCTAAAGGGTACTTTACACGCTGCGATCTCGCTGGCGATCTCGTACCCGCCTCCGTCGGTGTGCGTCACGGGCACATCGCTGCCCGTTGCGCACAACATCGCTAGGAACAGTCACACATACTTACCTGCCTGGCGACGTCGCTGTGACGGGCAATCTGCCTCCTTTCTAAGGGGGCGGTTCGTTCGGCGTCATAGCGACGTCACTAAGCGGCCGCCCAATAGAGGCGGAGGGGCGGAGATGAGCGGGATGTAACATACCGCCCACCTCCTTCCTTCCTCATTGCCGGCGGCCGCAGGTAAGGAGATGTTCCTCGTTCCTGTGGTGTCACACATAGCGATGTGTGCTGCCGCAGGAACGAGGAACAACCTCGTTACTGCACATACAACGATTTTTGGTACATAAACGACTTCTCCAAAACCAACGATTTTTGCCTCTTTTGAGATCGTTTAAGGTTGCTCCAGCCTGTCACACCCTGCGATGTCACTAACAACGCCGGATGTGCGTCACAAACACCGTGACCCCGACAATATATTCTTAGTGTTGTCGCAGCATGTAAATGGCCCTTTAGGCTATATGCGCATGCTGCAGTTTTTTCTGCACATAAACGTCAACCAAAACTGCAACAAAAACTGCAACCAAAACTGCACCTTGTCACAGAGAGCCTGGAAATGTAAAAAAATGCTTGTAATGTAGGTGCATTTTTAAAGGAGAAACAAAATATGATAGGATAGGATATGATAGGATAGAATAGATAGCTAGAATAGATGGATAGATAGAAAAAATAAAAAGAATAGATAGAACATATAGAATAGAAACAAAGAACATATAGATAGATAATAAGAAAGAACAGAATAAATAGAAAGAAATAACAGAATAGCTTGATAGAGGCATAGCTAGCTTGGACAGCTGTTTTCTTAATTTTTGGGGGGTAAAAAAATGACGTGGGGCCCCCCATTTTTCATATGCAGCACAGGAGCAGCTGCAGTTGCAGTCTGCAACCCTCAACTGTCTACTGTACCTTGGCTAGTTATGAAAAATAGAGAGGATCCCATGCTTTTATTTAGTATTTGATTTATTTAAAAAAAAAAACAAACTACGTGGGGTTACCCCATTTTTCTAAAACCAGCCAAGGTACAGCAGACAACTGGGGGCTGATATTGTTAGGGTGGTAAGTGCCATTGTTATTTTGCCCTTTCCAGCCTAACAATAGCAGCCTACAGTCGCCCCCAGAAGTGGCGCATCCATAAGATGCGCCAATTCTGGTGCTGGACTCAGCCAGCTCTTCCCGATTGCCCTGGTGCGGTGGTAATTGGGGTAATAAGGAGTTAATAGCAGCCCATAGCTGGGATAAGTCCTAGATTAGTAATGGCAATCATCTAAGAGACCTCGCCTCATCACAAATCTCCAAGTGAAGGTAAATAACCACAAACAGCCAAAAAATCCTTTATTTTGAATAAAATACAAAAAGCTCCCTCTTTCACTACTTTATTAATTTTCAAATACCTCTGCAGGTCCGACGTAATCCACATGAGGTCCCATGGCGATTCAGCTCTGCTACATTCCCATCCTGTCACAGCAAGTGGCCATAGGGCATGACTGCCAGCTGTGAGTGTAGACAGAGCCGCACCATTAGAATGAACTCGGGTGAACCCCTGACATCACAGCTGTGGGCCCCCCAGTACGGCTTGTGTTGCGGCAGTGACGTCACGAGTTCACAGCTGTGAGGTTCAGGCTGTGACAGAAGTGAGACGTAAGATCAGCGGTAACGTCACTCAGGTGAGTCCTCCCCCTGCGGCTCACTTTGGTCGCGGCCTAATTTGCTGTCACAGATGGAGGATTCCAGCTGTGGCTGCGGCTAACCTTAGTGATGTCACCGCTTATTGTGGGACTCACTTCAGTTGTTGCGTGGAGTTCAGTGAGCAGTCTTGTTCTATGATGCTCACTGTAAGCACCAGATGTAGCAGTGCTCGAAGCGTTGTGGGACCTCGTGTGAATTATGTCGGACCTAGTGGGGTGTTTGGGGTGTTAATAAAGTGGTGAAAGAGGGTGGACTTTTTGTCTTTTATGTCAAATAAAGGATTTTTTGGGTGTTTGTGTTTCACTTACAGATTAGTAATGGGGGAGTGTCTCATTGACGCCTGCCATGATTAATCTAGGACTTAGTGGCAGCTATGGGCTGCCATTAACTTCTTATCACCCCGATTGCCAACATACCAGGGTATCGGGATGATCCAGGTAAAGTCCTGGGACTGTTTCATCTAATAGATGCGGCTATTCTTGGTGGTGATATTTTTAGACTGGGGGTGCTCCCAATAACATGGGTCTCCTCAGCCTGAGAATACCAGCCCTCAGCTGTGAGTCTTTATCTTGGCTGGGTATGAAAATTGAGGGGACCACACGCCGTTTTTTTAAAATTATTTATTATACTGTACGATATAGACCCACCCACTGGTGGCTGTGATTGGTTGCAGTCAGACAGCTGTCACTCAGCATAGGGGGCGTCTGGTTGCAACCAATCATAGAGGGGGAAACAGTGAATATGTATGGGCTTAATGTGCGGCTACAGTGAATATGTAATGAGGCTAATGAGTGGATCGGGAAAAAGAATGAGAGGCCGCAGGACCAGTGTGACAGCTGCGCCGGTGATTGGTGAGTATGAAGTGCTTGTAGAGAGAGATAGAGAGAGAGAAAGAGACACTGACTTAGGCTAAATTCACATTTCCGTTGTTTTGTATCAGTCACATGCTTGACGCATGTGACTGATGCGCTGTACAACGCTGTACAACGGATGACAAAGAACAGAATTCTTTGTCAGATTCCGTTGTGTGCGGGGGGCGGAGTGTGGGGGGGGGAGCCAAGCGGGCCGAGGTGAGGACGTCAGTGCCGCAGGGACTGCAGGACAGGTGAGTGTGTGTGTGTGAGTTTGTGAGTGTGTGTGTGTATACACATGCTGAATGCGGGAGGGGGCGGCACCGAGCGGGGGGCGGGGCCAGGCGCTGAGGATGTCAGTGGCAGTACTGCGGTCTGCATGGCTGGGGACAGGTGAGTGTATGTGTGAGTGAGTGAGTGAGTGTGTGTGTGTGTGTACATGCGGAGTGTGGGGGGGGCAGGGCCGAGCGGGGAAGTGGGGGGAGCGTTTTTTGGGACAAAAAATGTGCATCTTTGCAGTCACCACAAAGATGCAGCGTGTGACCATAGCCTAAAAGTTCTGCAGGATGTTTAGGAAGGTTCAGGTTCCTGACTAAATCATTTCATGTGACCTGTGAAGAAAGCTGTGGCTTTTAGGAACAGCATGAAAATCTTCATCAGAAACCTGCTCCTCATGTTCTGAATTTTCTGAATCAGGAGTATCTTCAAGTTTCTCCAGAGGTGAAGGAGCAGGTATTCCTGCATCGTGAGGCACAGGGCGAATTACTGATGGGAGGTCCGGGTATTTAATTTCTTCTTATTTTTAAGGTTGAATCCCTTCTTGTTGTACATATATAAGTAGCAGTCATCACTATGATTTTTCAGTTCCCTCCAGATCATAAGCACATGAAAAACAAAAGCTCTTTCTTCCCTTTAGACCACTGTCGTAGTTCTACACAGACAGGACACCTACATGTGAAGCTCACAACTTGTCCTGATCACCTAGTTTTACACCAAAGTACGGATAATACACTTTTCTAACAAAGTCTATAATGTTCCTGAGTTGTTTCTTCACTACTAAACAACCGCAAATTTAGCAAAAGTTGTTGTTTGAATTACAACACACCGTTGTAGCCATTTCGATCGAACGTGTCATTAGAAACAGAAGCTTAATGCACCACAACCACTAAATAATGAAAAAAAATATGAACTCTGTCGAGAAGAAAATCTGCCTTTGCTCCCAATAGCAGAAAATCATAGAGCAGATTGCAGTTCTTATACTGCTGAGGTAAATGAAAGCTGTGCTCTGAGTGGTTGCTATGGCCACCACCACACTTTTATGAACTATGACTAAAAAATAAAACTGTCTATAGTGCCCATAACAGCCATTCACAGTGGATTTCAGTTCTTATACTGCTGAGGTAAAATGAAAGCTATGCTATGATTGGATGCTATGGACAAGGGCAAGCGTCACCCGGTGCACCAGGGCAAGTGCCAGGGCTCTGGATAGTTGGGGGACCCAATCGCCGTAGTCAGGGGTGTTGATCAGTTTTGTGGTCCCTGGGCCGAGTTCCGGGAATCACAGTTCTGAGGGCAGCAGCCGCCCCTTCCTGGCTGCTGGCCATTTAAACATGGCACCTGCTACCCAGCATTCACTCACAGCTGAACGCTGGGGTGCTTGTGTACAGAAGTTCATCTGTGGGATGAGCTTACCACCCTACGTGCTGTGCTTTCGTTCCACAGATGAAGAGACTAGAGAGGAGCCGCAGCACCAGGCAACGTCACTTGGGTCCAGCACTGTATGTGGACGCCACCTACCGCCACCCTTCCCAGAGCTGTTTGTACCCCCCAGAGCAGCATGGCCCCCCCCAGAGCAGTATGCCGTCAGCCTCTCTCACTAGAGCAGTATGCCCCAGCCCCCTTCATCAGAGCAGTATGTCCCCAGCCCCTCTCACCAGAGCAGTATGCCCTCAGCCCCCCTCATCAGAGCAGTATGCCCTGAGCCCCCCTCACCAGAGCAGTATGCCCCCAGCCCTCCTCACTATAGCAGTATGTCCCCAGCCCCCCTCACCAAAGCAATATGCCCCCAGCCCCCTCATCAGAGCAGTATGCCCCCGGCCCCCTCACCAGCCCTTCCTATGATGTATGTACTGTAGCTCCCAGCCCCTGCTGTGATGTATAGACTGTAACCCCCAGCTCCTCCTGTGATGTATATACTGTAGCTCCCAGCCCCTGCTGTGATGTGTATACTGCATATCCCAGCTGCTCCTGTGATGTATATACTGTAACCCCCCAGCCCCTCCTATAATGTATATACTGTAGCCCCAGCCTCTCTTTAGGATGTATATGCTGCAGCCCCCAGCCCCTCCTGTGATGTATATACTGTAGTTCCCAGCTCCTTCTGTGATGTATATACTGTAGGCCCCAGCCTCCCTTGTGATGTATATAGTGTAGCCTCCAAGCTCCCCTGTGATGTATATACAGCAGTATTAGTGTGCACTATTCGTGGCCATGTCTGTTAATGACAGCCATCACGCATCACGTCCTGCAGACCCACATGACCAGGAGGAGCTGGAAGTGGGGGAAGTGAGTGAGGTTGCTGCTGGCTTTCCCATATTAATAATGTATGTATGTATGTGGTGTGTGCATGTATGAATTGTATATCTATGTAGGTTAGTGTATATGGCTGTGTATATTTTTGTTTATATATATATGTATTTTAGAGAATTTGTCTTCATATATGTATGTATGTGTATGTATCTGTTTATGTGCATTTCTATGTGTGCATGGGGCCCACTGAGACTTATTCACCCGGGGCCCACAAAAATCTGGAGCTGGCCCTGCTACGGACACCCCCACACTCTTTGGAAGCTGGGTTAAGAATATCTTCTCTGCCCACAGCAGCCAATTGCAGCACAGCATCCATTAATTTCTAACCAATCTAATGAAACCAACAGGATCCACCAAAGGTCACACAAAAGGGTCAAAATATGGTGCATGAAAAAGCCTATTATTATTATTATTATTATTAATAATTATTATAGCGCCATTTATTCCATGGCGCTTTACATGTGGAAAGGGTATACATAAAAACTAATACAACAATCATAAACAAAACAAGGCATAGATTGGTACAGGAGGAGCGAGGACCCTGCCCGCGGGGGCTCACATTCTACAAGGGATGGGTGAGGATACAGTAGGTGACGGTAGAGATGGTAATGCTGCGCTATATCAAACTGAGGGTTACTGCAGGTTGTAGACTTGTCGGAAGAGGTGGGCCTTCAGGTTCCTTTTGAAGCTGGTCAACGTAGGGGAGAGTGTGATATGTTGTGGCAGAGTATTCCAGAGTATGGGGGTCGCACGGGAGAAATCTTGGAAGCCATAGTGGGTAGAGGAGATGAGAGGGAAGTAGAGAAGGAGATCTTGTGAGGATTGAAGGTTTACAGTTAGGTCCAGAAATATTTGGACAGTGACACAATTTTCGCGACTTGGGCTCTGCATGCCACCACATTGGATTTGAAATGAAACCTCTACAACAGAATTCAAGTGCAGATTGTAACGTTTAATTTGAAGGTTTGAACAAAAATATCTGATAGAAATTGTAGGAATTGTACACATTTCTTTACAAACACTCCACATTTTAGGAGGTCAAAAGTAATTGGACAAATAAACCAAACCCAAACAAAATATTTTTATTTTCAATATTTTGTTGCGAATCCATTGGAGGCAATCACTGCCTTAAGTCTGGAACCCATGGACATCACCAAACGCTGGGTTTCCTCCTTCTTAATGCTTTTCCAGGCCTTTACAGCCGCAGCCTTCAGGTCTTGCTTGTTTGTGGGTCTTTCCGTCTTAAGTCTGGATTTGAGCAAGTGAAATGCATGCTCAATTGGGTTAAGATCTGGTGATTGACTTGGCCATTGCAGAATGTTCCACTTTTTTGCACTCATGAACTACTGGGTAGCTTTGGCTGTATGCTTGGGGTCATTGTCCATCTGTACTATGAAGCGCCGTCCGATCAACTTTGCGGCATTTGGCTGAATCTGGGCTGAAAGTATATCCCTGTACACTTCAGAATTCATCCGGCTACTCTTGTCTGCTGTTATGTCATCAATAAACACAAGTGACCCAGTGCCATTGAAAGCCATGCATGCCCATGCCATCACGTTGCCTCCACCATGTTTTACAGAGGATGTGGTGTGCCTTGGATCATGTGCCGTTCCCTTTCTTCTCCAAACTTTTTTCTTCCCATCATTCTGGTACAGATTAATCTTGGTCTCATCTGTCCATAGAATACTTTTCCAGAACTGAGCTGGCTTCATGAGGTGTTTTTCAGCAAATTTAACTCTGGCCTGTCTATTTTTGGAATTGATGAATGGTTTGCATCTAGATATGAACCCTTTGTATTTACTTTCATGGAGTCTTCTCTTTACTGTTGACTTAGAGACAGATACACCTACTTCACTGAGAGTGTTCTGGACTTCAGTTGATGTTGTGAACGGGTTCTTCTTCACCAAAGAAAGTATGCGGGATCATCCACCACTGTTGTCATCCGTGGACGCCCAGGCCTTTTTGAGTTCCCAAGCTCACCAGTCAATTCATTTTTTCTCAGAATGTACCCGACTGTTGATTTTGCTACTCCAAGCATGTCTACTATCTCTCTGATGGATTTTTTCTTTTTTTCAGCCTCAGGATGTTCTGCTTCACCTCAATTGAGAGTTCCTTAGACTGCATGTTGTTTGGTCACAGCAACAGCTTCCAAATGCAAAACCACACACCTGTAATCAACCCCAGACCTTTTAACTACTTAATTGATTACAGGTTAACGAGGGAGATGCCTTCAGAGTTAATTGCAGCCCTTAGAGTCCCTTGTCCAATTACTTTTGGTCCCTTGAAAAAGAGGAGGCTATGCATTACAGAGCTATGATTCCTAAACCCTTTCTCCGATTTGGATGTGAAAACTCTCATATTGCAGCTGGGAGTGTGCACTTTCAGCCCATATTATATATATAATTGTATTTCTGAACATGTTTTTGTAAACAGCTAAAATAACAAACTTGTGTCACTGTCCAAATATTTCTGGCCCTGACTGTATGTGCGGGTAAGTACCGGGAGACTAGGACATAGATGTAGGGAGGAGACAGGTTGTGGATGGCTTTGTAGGTCATGGTTAGTGTTTTGAACTGGATTCGTTGAGCAATGGAAAGCTAGTGAAGGGATTGTCAGAGAGGAGAGGTGTGGGAGTAGCGGGGACAGAGGTGGATTAGTCGGGCAGCATAGTTTATACCAGATTGTAGGGGTGCGAGACTGTTAGAAGGGAAGCCAAAGAAAAGGAGGTTGCAATAGTCCAGTCGGGAGACAATAAGAGCATGCACTAGTTTTTATGGATAGCTGGAGACGGTTGGGTCTGGCAATCCACATACCTCCGCCAATGGATGTGTCTCATGTGTAAAAATGGAGACTGATTGTTTAACACATGGTCATTGGGGGGGAAGTGGGGGGGGGGCTGAGTTGTCTCCAGGAAGTAATCATTAGAGTGAGGATTCGCTTGTCCTGCCCGGGATCAGTGTGTAGAGGTTGTAATGCCTCTGGAATAAGTGTGCGTGGAAAAAAACCCTGTAAGTGATGGAAATTTGTCACCATTTTTTACTGAGTTCTGCAATACTAAGTATATAAAAATCACCTATTTTCAAACAATTTTACCCTTGCAGACCTGTGTAATTTCCAAACCCTAGAAAATGCTGCAAGGCTTTTAGAGACTTGGGTTGCACCAACTACTTAATCGGTTAAACCTTAGAGGGATCCATGCAGACAAAATATACCCCAAGAAATATACTTCAATTAAAAAAGCACATTTTCCAAGTTTAGCAAATAAGTAATTGTCTGAGTCTTGGAGTACAGTATGTACATGTAGTATGTGCAAATTAATATCAAGTGAATTAATCAGGATTAGTGATGGGTGAACTCACAGATAACCAAGACCGGCGGAGCTAACCAGATTAAAAAAAAAATCTGGTTCCGGCCCGGAATTGATCCCGAATATCTGGCTGGACGCCGGTCCCCATATCAGTATGGGGAACAGAATCTGGCACGTAAACATGGTGGTAGAAGGAATAGGGGGATAGGAGCAAGCGTTCCATATTTACCGAGTCTCCGGCAGTCCGGGATGATCTTGGCTCGAGGGGTCCAGACCCGGGCTCGGCAGACACTCCTATGCTTGAAAGGGGATTTTTTACAGGAGAGAAGTTTGTGACGCCACCTGCGGGTTGCGGTAATTTGAGTACCGCCGCTGCTGGAAGGAGTACCGGGGCAGATGGTGTGGAGCAGCAAGGTGTCAGTCCCTCCGCAGGTAGGGAAGGCCCCGGCCTCTAGGGTTTTGGTGGGATATTTGGGAGCGCAGGGTGCAGGGGAACCAGGGTTCTCACTGTGGGTAGTCATGGTGCTGGATGAGGATTATAAAGCAGACACTCACACTGAAGATAAACCAAAGTCTCTGTGCATCACAGTTACTACGGGGAGCCCGTCCAGATGTCCGCTCCCACTGGTGTCGCTTGTTAATCTGGAGCCGCCGCCATGCACAATTTAGTTCTCTGTATGGCCCCTCAGCTTGAAGCTGTTAGGGCCCCGCTCACTATATTTAGTTTAGCTATGCTCTTGATGGCTGGCATTTGGGATTTAAGTGGGCCGCTTTACTGGAAAGCCCTATCCCCCGCTGTCGCCTTCAATCTCTGAGCTCTTAGAGAAGTTCATAAAGATACTCTCCCTCCCAGGTTAATTATCAGGACGTTGAATCGGCTCCTGACCTAGGGTCCTGTACCCCGTCGTGCTCGGTACTGGTCAGTTTCTTTTGGGTTTCTGATCCCGACAGTCCTCCTAGACTATATACGTTGCACCCTTCCAATGTCACTGCCACTGGTCCCCGACTCCTCTGGTCCCGGACCACCGTCTGCAACCCAACCTCGGTCTAGCTCCCCGGGAGCTACTACTCCCCAGCTCCTCTCTCTTTGAGGGCTCTCACTACTCACTGACTCACTTCCCTCCCACCAGTCTGCCTGACCCCTAGGTGGGTGGCCCTATTCCAGCTTGACCAACCCACTGGTGTGTCTGACAGGGCATGATGTGAGGTGTGATTGGGATTTGTGCTGCTGGTAGTGACACCAGTTTCTTAGGAACCTGGAACCATGGGGGGTAGGCCCTGCACCTGTGGCACCTTGATATACTCAGGGGCGCCACAACAGCAAGCGGCCATAGAACAATGTCCACCTGCTGTGAACTTCAGACAGCGAATGAGCTGCAGCGTTGAGCGATGACATCACTCAGGTTAGTTGTGGTCATAGCTGCAGGTTCCCACGGTCCATGTGATCTCAGATAACCTGACATCAGTGACCTTACCTCAGGTGAGATCTGCATCTCTTGGCAGAAAAAAACCCCCACTTTTTTATGGTAATGTAGATTTGGTGCTGAAATTTTTGCACCATATTCCTGCTCCCAATCTACACCTTCTGGCAAAAAAATGCATCACTACTGCATCATATCAAATGCTCTTCTGATGCATTTTTTTTCAGGAGGTGTAGATTGGGTGCATGAATATGGTGTAAAAATTTCATCACCAAATTTGCATCTCTTGGTCCAAAAATGCAAAAACAGGTTATTACACAGTTTTCTAACAGGAGATGCAAATTTGGTGCTGACATGTCTATAACAGATTTCAGCACCATGTATGCACCTCCTGGCAGAAAACACTTTTTTTTCCATTTTTAGGTTAAGAGATGCAAATTTGGGGCCGAACTTTTTACACCATATTCATGCACCCAATCTACACCTCCTGGCAAAAAAAACGCATCAAAACCACATGCGGTCTGAGGTGATAGTGATGCATTTTTTTTTGCCAGGAGGTGTCTACATCTCTAGACAAAAAAAACCTCGGTTTTCTGCCAGGAGATGCAGGTCTGTGAATCTGACTTTACTGAGGTTACCTGAGGTCAGGTTACCTGTGATTACAAGTGGAGGACCGTGGGAACCTCCAACTGTGACCACAAATAACATGAGTGACGTCACTGTTCATCTCTGGCCATTGTTCTATAGCCGCTCACTGTGACTTCAGATGTAGCAGATCTGGAATCGTGGGACCTTGTGTGGATTACGCCAGACCTGGGTGTTTTGGCATTAATAAAGAGGTGAAAGAGGGCGTTTTTTTTATATTTCATGGCAAATAAAGGATTTTTTTGGTGTTTATGTTTATTTCTGTTCAATTACAGATTAGTAATGTAGGGGGTCTCATAGATGCCTCCCAATACTAATCTAAGGGTTAGTGGCAGCTGTGGGCTGCCATTACCCCTTTATTACCCCAATTACCAGTGCACCAGTGCAATTGGGATGAGCTGGATAAAGTGCCGGGATCTAAAGGATGCAACAATCCTGGGCAGCTGCGGGCTGCTATTTTTAGGCTGGGGAGTCCACTAAGCATGGGTCTCCCCAGCCTGAGAATAAAATACCACAGCTGTCGGGCTTTATCTTGGCTGGGTATCAAATTGGGAGGTACCGCGTGCCGAATTTTAAAATTTATTTAATTATTATTTAAAAAAAAAAGCCACATGCTGTTCTTCTTATTTAGATACATAACCAAGATAAGCACATGGCTGGGGGCTGCAGCCTGTAACCGTATGCTTTATCTGTGCTGGGTATCATAATACGGGGGGCCATACACCAATTGCTTTATTTATTTATTTATTTTTTATACCATGGTAGTGACCCACAGGCAGGATCTGTGATTGGTTGCAGACAGACACGTTGTCACACAGAGTGGGGACGCGTCTGACTGCAACCAATCACAGATGCCAGGACGGTCAGTGGGTGAGGGAAGCAGTGCATATGGATTAGCAATAATGAGCGGCCCCAGAAGAAGAATGAGCGACCTGAAAGTAGTTTCAGCCACACCGGAGACTTGGTAAGTATGAAGCGCTTGCTTCATTCTTTTTTTTTATTTTTCCTTTATTTTTGTTTAGTTCCCAAATGCTATACCCGGATCATTAGCCAGAATTTCCTGAGAATTCCGAGCTCAGATCCGGCACTGAGGTACATTTCAAACCATGCGGATCCTGACTTTTATAGTCAGGATCCACACATCACTAATCAGAATTTCATCAAGATAGACAACCATATATTAACCACTGATATATCTGAATATGCCTTAGCAAAATTATGAAAAACAACCTGCACATTACTTAGCCCAAAAGGCATCACAAGATACTCATAGTGTCCCTCAGGTGTAGTCTTCCACTCACCGTCTTCTCTAATGCGGATCAGATTATATGCACCCCTGAGATCAATCTTGATGAACCAACGTGCTCCCAACAACTGGTTATAGATATTAGGGATTGTGATAGAGGATACTGATTCCTTACAGTAATTGAGTTAGGTTCAACATACTGTAGTCAATACAAGGTCTGAGACCTCCATCTTTTTTAATCAACCAAAAAGAACCTGGTGCCTACAGGTAATGTGGATTGTCAGATAAACCCTTTCTGCGGACTGCCTGCTATATAATCTTTTGTGGCCTGATGTTCTGGACCAAAAAAAAATCATATATTTTACCCTTAGGGAGATAAGTTAGGTTCCAGGTCTATGGGACAATCATAATCTCTGTGTGGGGGTAATTTTTCAGATTTGTACACAGAAAATAAATCAGCAAAATTTCTGAAAACACGCAGTAAATATTTTGAAAAGTCTCAGGCACAAATTGTGTTGGACAAATTACCAAAAGAGCATAAACTCCTCTAGTGAGTGCCTAAAACCAGTTGCTTGCTACTAAGGTTATTTCTTGGAATGATGCACAAATAATACATAAGACCTTAATTATGTGGAACTATAACAAAGAGCACAATTAAAGTAGGACTGCACATGTTATCTATAGATGGAGAAACATTTCCTCTATTTAACACATAAAAATAAAGTCTAACACTAACTAGATTTGTGAGAAATAGAAAACATTGGGCAGATCATTTTCAGAATTTTAGTCTATAACCTATTTCCTAAAATGATCTCATCTGTAACTATGCACAGTAGTGTGTCGACACTAAGGGCTTTTGCAGACAGTCATGCAAACTGGTCCGATCTCGGAGCACAATGCTTGGATGGGTTCCAAACTTCATCGCCTCATAGGTATATATGAAGCTGTCATCCTCCAGATGGGAAACCCGCCTCCAGTTCATTCATTGTACTCCGAGATGGGACCGATTTGCACAGACGTCTGTGTACTGCCCTGAGAGGGGCTCGGCCGCTCCCTTGCCAGGCCGAGCCGCTCGAGGTCCGGGCTCGGGTTGTCGGTGGCTCGAGCGCCTCCTGACCGGGGGCCACGTCGCTCTGTTAAGGGGAGGCAGTGGGGTGGTGTTGTGGGACAAGGTTCGCAGCCGGGGGCCGCGTTGTCGTTGTACGAGTCGTGACGCCACCCACGGGTCGTGGTGACGGGATGCACCACCGCTGCGGCTGGAGTGAAGGGGGCTCCGGGGATCGGTGTTGAAGGCGCAGCCTGGATGTTAGACCCTCCGTGGGTAGGGGTGGTGTGTCCCGGGGCCCGGTGGGACGGGCGATGATGTCGGGGTGCAGGGCACCGTGCTGTGGTGCGATGTTGTGCCCGGATGGCACTGGTGTACTCACTATTAATTCACACTAAGAGTCACTGGTAAACCAAAGTTCGGGTATAGTCGGGTCCCGCAGCCGGCTGCTTGTGTCCCTTGTGAGGCTGATGGTGGCCCCTTTCCCTTGCACCTCTTGTTTTGACTTTTGGCTCCCCTGCCTGAGCAGTGGTAGCCCGCTCCCCGGCGTTTAGCTGCCAGAAGAGCTCTCGGTTACCCGCAGGCACTGGCCCATCAGATGTTTGGCCCTTGGTGGTGGCTCTCACCCGGTATCGGTGGGCTGTTGCCTTCTTTCGGGACTTTGGGTGAGGATGAACCCGTGAGGTCCAGACTGCAATCAGTGAATTTGCCTAAACTCTGTGGCTTCTAAGCTAGGACGGGGTCTGAGTACCCGGTTACTGGTGCTCCGATTAGCTGATGACTCCCCGGTTCAGGTCCGGCAGCCTCCAACCCTGGCCTGGTCCCTACGGTTCCGCCGGTCGCTATACCGGTACTCCTGCAGGCGGCCACCACCGTCTGCCTGCCTGACGTTACGGGGATCCCAGGCTCCAACCCGGGTCCCTGACAGCTTTTCTCCTCCACACCTCCTGTCAACTCCAACTCTCCAACTCCACTCTCTACTACTCCCCAACTTAACTTAACTGACTGTATTTCCTGCCTCAGGACAGTAGTCTCCTCGGTGGGCGTGTCTTTCCGCCTGACTCCGCCCACCTGGTGTGCCCTACTGGCCCTGAGAGAGGCATCAGGTCTCCCTTTAGGGTGACGGGTGTGTCCTCACAAGGGATGGGGGGGTGTGTGTGGTGTGGTGGGTGTTGTTACCTGTGTCCCCTGGGGTCCAGGGCGTCACATCTGCATGAACCCTAATAGAATGATTTATCAAGTTATATCACTCAATTATATTAGCGTGTAACTTTTCTTCACATGCTGTCCATTATTGCAGTTCATTCTTGTCCATGGGCTGTGTCTATTTCTCCTAATTATTATTTTTTCCTTGCGCACGAATATGCTTCCATACCAGACACAGCCTAGGGACAAGAAATGTGTTCACGTATTTAAAAAAAGACATTTTTTTTCAATCCCAGACAACCCCTTTAATTACGTTTCCCTTTTTAGTTTTACCATGAAATGTAGTTTGCCGCGCAGATTCATAAATATTTATTATGTAATTCTCTAGCAATCTTAGATTGTTCTAGCCGGTCTTTTAGGGACTAATATTGGTTGGATTTATGACATTATCTGACATGATGTTTTTCTTCATAGCAGCTCACTAGATTTATTGACTTGCTGAAGGTGAACTATAGAGAATAGTTCACACTATTCATATAGACTTCATTCACATGAGTATAAAAAGATCTATGAATCACATTTCTGATGAAAACTTTAAAGAAAAATAACTGTGGGTATGTGATTTCCACAGAAATGTAGTTCTTTTCTTATATGGTGGACTTTCCTAGTTCATCTCGTTTCTTTGCAGAATTTGCACAAGGCTTCCGGGAGACTTGTCATTCATTGACTATATCTATTATGAGAAGGCTTTAAGTGTTTTAATAGCATATGTTCAGAAATTGAGTGCTCAAGAATGAAAGGCAGCCACAATGCTGGTTTTTAGAATACATGTTATATTGTAGAAAAGGCACAAGCATTGAACAATTGACACAATCCATACATTTGAATATAAAGCAGCTTCTTTTCTGTATATTAATTGGTATAATTTTCAAAATCAGTTGAAGTTAATTTATTCATATAGGTTAAAAATCAAGGCTACTTTTTACAAAGGAAATTATTTCTATTTATGATTTTTTTTTAGGGATCAGATACAAAGAGGTACACTGTTAGCTCGGTCATTATGTTAAATTAAAAAAAAAATCTGAGCCCCAAATAGGGGGAGCTCCAAAGCTTACTGGATAATATTTATACATTGAGCAATAAAGCAGTGTACTTCTCCCCCTAGTGGTGGTTTTATGCAGCTACAATTTAGAACTTTATAATAAAATATAACTCTAAGGTTATGTATACATCACGTTTTACTTTACGTTCACTGGCTCCATTGGGGCTTTAATCTGAACCCCACAAAACAGGATTCAGGCATATGTGCTGATGGGATCATTGACAGTAATAATGCAGATGCAGTCACAGTGTGTTCTGCCATGCACCATTTTCAGCTGTATTTGCCTAGTTGAGGCTGGCAGCAAGATTTACATCTTGGTGCCAAACTTCAATACATTGTGACTCCAGAGCATTATTACTGTCAATGACTCCAACTGTGATTACGCTTGAATCCTATTTTGTAAAGGTTCAGATGTAAGCAGCGATGAAGCCTTGAAATGAAGGTTCAAACGTGATGCAAACATAGTCTAAAAACACCTATTCTGTTAGCTATCGTGGCGCCCCTGAGGCTCTGGTCACCACAGTGTACTGCAACTGAGTTAAGGAGCAGTATCTATCTGGGGTAAGTGACAGGTGGTTTGCCGGACCCATATCAGACACGTTTGACATGCAGTTAAGTGCCTTCCCCACAGGGGGGGTGGACTGGGGTGGGCAGGGAGAGTTAGCCATTCAGTAGTATGGGACTTCCCGGTCACTAGGACAACCACTGGGGGGCGGGTGCCGCATGGGGTATAAGAGGAGGTAGCCATGACACATAGAGAGCTTTCTGGAGGGATGTCCCATGAGACCAGACTGGGTGCAGGAGAGCACCAGTGCTGGTGGGACGACACACAGCTTATCTTTCTGTCGTGGAGCCTGGAGCTTTTGAGCTGCAGCTCAGCTCAGGTTCCTTCTGCCAGTCGATGGATAGTGAGGACAAACAGGACATTTACACTGACACCGGTAACCGCCTGGAACTTGCACCGGATAACCAGAGACTTACCAGCAGTGAACCAGTACGCTCTCGGTCAATCTCCTAACCAGTGACTAAAACACCTAAACCCGAGCCCTTGACTCATTTCCATTATTTACCGGGGGTGCCGTCCCGCACACCAGCACCCCCGGCACACTACCAGCCAGCCGGCCACCCTCCCGGGGCAACCACTCCACCCCACGTCACGACAAAAACTCTATTAATCTCCCTGTACATAACCCCTTTCAAGTGACCCCCCAGGGTCACGGAACCGGGCAACGACCACCCATTGAACTGTCCCAGTAAATATACTGCTTGGGACCGAGTACCTCAAAGCCCTGGGGTGAGTCACTATCCCCACTTTTTCACCATACTTGTTAAATGCTTGTTTCTTGTTCATAGAAGCAAAATTATGTCTTGGGTTGTTCTGCAAAAGAGGATATTAGTTCAAATGTGTGTGGATTGGGGTTAAAGGGGATGTCCACTACTAGGACAGCACCTTCTGATTTCACATGTTTCCCTCAGGTAAAAGAAAAAAGCCTATACTAACCTCCGGTGCTGGTGCTGTTACAGCGGTGCTACGGCTCGCATGGGCCCCGGGAACGTGAGCCATGGCACCTCTGGAACGGTGCTAGTACTGGAGGTTAGTATAGGCTTTTCTATTTTACCTGGGGGAAACATGTGGATTCATAAGGAGTTTAAAGGAGTTGTTCGGTCTAAATCCATAGGTTTGCACACTATGTAACTGCAGACTCATGAATCCTCACACGACGACACACTGTGCGCTGTCAGGATTCTCTAGTGTCAGAGTCGGGAAGGACGGTCACATGGCTGTGAGTATGCATAAGCCCAGCCAGAATCCGGCTAGATGAGTGCTGCCTCGTTCAATGCAAATGTAATGAGCAAGGCTGCGCACCTCTAGTCGGAATGTGGCTGGGAGTGTGCATATCACATACTCACAGCCACGTGACCACTATTCCCGGCTCTGACACCAGCGAATCTTCACAGCAATTTATAAGTTTAGAAGTTAAGGACCTACAACTCTTCCCTTCACCTCGCCAAACAGACCTACTTCACCACCCTTATTTCCTCACTTGCCAACAATCCAAAAAAGCTCTTTGACACCTTTCACTCCCTCCTCAGTCCCAAAGTACAGACCCCTGTTACAGCCCTTCATGCTGATGACCTGGCCTCGTATTTTACAGAGAAAATAGAAAACATCCGCCAAGAGATCAGCTCCCAGCCACCAAGCGCTGTGAATCCCATCCATCCCCATATCCCATCCAGCTCACTTTCCACATTTGACCCAGTCACAGAGAAGGAAGTCTCCAGGCTCCTATCCTCCTCTCGTCCTACCACTTGCCCTACTGATCCCTTCCCCACACCTCTACTCCAGTCCCTCTCTCCGGTTATCACCTAACTAAAATCTTCAATCTCTCTCTCTCTTCGGGTATCTTCCCCTGCTCCCTCAAAAACTCTATCATTACTCCATTAT
Organism: Anomaloglossus baeobatrachus; assembly: GCF_048569485.1. NCBI lineage: Eukaryota > Metazoa > Chordata > Amphibia > Anura > Aromobatidae > Anomaloglossus > Anomaloglossus baeobatrachus. Next base: position 213,461,669 of record NC_134358.1, on the reverse strand, counting down.
TAAAAAAAACCTTCTCTTGATCCGTCCTGCACAAGCAACTACAGACCAGTCTCCAATCTCCCCTTCATCTCCAAACTCTTGGAGCGCCTGGTCTACTCTCGCCTCACCCGCTACCTTTCCACTCACTCTCTTCTAGATCCTTTACAGTCTGGCTTCTGCCCTTTACACTCAACAGAAACTGCCCTTGTCAAAGTGACCAATGACCTATTGACAGCAAAACGTAACGGTGACCACTCTCTGCTTATTCTTCTTGACCTTTCTGCCGCCTTCGACACTGTTGACCACAGTCTCCTTCTCTCTATGCTCCATTCTATCGGCCTAAAGGACACTGTGCTTTCGTGGTTCTCTTCCTATCTTTCTGGCCGTTCATTCAGTGTATCATTTGCTGGCTCCACATCTTCTCCTCTCCCTCTCACTGTTGGGGTCCCTCAAGGTTCAGTCCTTGGCCCTCTTCTTTTCTCCCTCTATACTGCCCCAATTGGACAGACCATCAGCAGATTTGGCTTTCAGTACCATCTTTATGCTGATGACACACAGCTATACACCTCATCCCCTGAGCTCACCCCCGCTGTACTACAGAACACCAGTGACTGCCTGACTGCAGTTTACAACATCATGTCTGCTCTCTATCTGAAACTTAACCTTTCCAAAACTGAACTTCTTCTTTTTCCTCCATCCTCCAACCTTCCTAAACCTGACATCTCCCTCTCTGTGTGTGGCACAACGATAAGTCCTAGGCAGCAGGCCCGCTGTCTGGGTGTTATACTTGACACTGATCTCTCCTTCACCTCCCACATACAATCTCTTGCCCGCTCCTGCCGCTTACACCTCAAGAACATCTCTAGAATCCGCCCCTTTCTCACAATGGAAACGACAAAAACCATCACCGTGGCCCTGATCCACTCCCGCCTTGACTACTGTAAGTCTCTATTAATTGGTCTCCCCCTAACTAGACTCTCTCTTCTACAGTCCATCCTTAATGCAGCAGCCAGGGTCACCTACCTGGCTAACCGCTACTCGGATGCCTCTGCTCTGTGCCAGTCATTGCACTGGCTGCCCATATATCACAGGATCTAATTCAAACCGCTTGTTCTCACCCACAAAGCTCTCCACAGTGCGGCACCCCCCTACATCTCCACCCTCCTCTCTGTCTATCACCCCACCCGTTCTCTATGCTCTGCAAGCGACTTTCGACTAACATCCACACTAATTCGAACCTCCCACTCCCGGATCAAAGACTTCTTCCGAGCTGCACCAACCCTCTGGAACGCTCTACCCCAAGAAGTTAGGACAAATCCCAACTTACTCAGCTTCAGACGCACCCTAAAGACGCATCTTTTTAGGGTGGCCTATCACACTCCATAATCAGATTCGATTCACATAGTCCCTCTACAACTTCTCACAACATAACTCCACATCAAACTCCATGGCACCCAAAGGCATCTCAAGGCTCCGGCCCACTGGTCCAGGAAACCATTATCCATCCCCCATTTCCGTGAGATGGCTGGATTGTCATTGTAAATAAACACTTGAACCTTGCCCCCCCCATCTCATTGTAGATTGTAAGCTCTCACGAGCAGGGTTGTGTTTTTTCTTTTTTTTTCCTCTAAATATTGTATTTCTATAACTGTTACTTGTTTGTATATGATCCTCCTGAATTGTAAAGCGCTGCGGAATATGTTGGCGCTATAGAAATAAAGATTATTATTATTATTATAAGTCTGCAGTGACATAGACTGACTGCAGAATTAGGTTTAGACCAGATAACCCCTTTAAATATATGATCTGTTTTGTTGTTCCCACATTTTTGGAGCGATCAAGCTAGGCATTTAAAAATTGGCATTTGGATTAAATAGTTTGAAGATAAAGAATCCAGCTCACCCCGGAGACCGCTCAGTTCCATCGGTAATAGAAAGCAAAGGAGCTGCTTCAGCATCAGGTACAAGTGAAACAAGAAGAAATGATCCAGCTTCCAGATTTTTTTCCTTTATAGTAAAATTCACCTTTATTGGGAATTTCTTTAAAATCATCCAAGAAAATATTGCATGTGTACCGCCCTGGGGCTCAGCCGGCTGCCGAGCCGCTCGGATCCGTGCTCCTCGGTGGGTGGCTCGAGCTCTCCACGGACCCGGGGGTCACATCGCTCTGAAAGGGGGTTGGCGCTACATGTAGGGACTTTGGTGGGGAGATCCACGGCCGGAGCTGCGGTGGTTTGCAGGGGATTTAAGTTCGTGACGCCATCCACGGGTAGTGGTGAATGGATGGACACCACCGCTGCCGTTGACTAGGCTCCCGGGGACGGTGTTGCACAGCTTGGTGTTGACCCTCTCCGTGGGTAGGGAGATGATGGTCCCGGGGGCCCGAGGGAGGTGCTGAGGTGCAGGGATAGATGCGTGCTGGGTGCGGTGCGATGCGGTGCGCGGCCCGAAGGCACTGGTGTACTCACTATGATAAACACGCTGGAGTCTTTGGTAAACCAAACAAGATGGTGAATGGTGCCCGCAGCCGGCTGCAGTTTCCCTTTAACAGGTTGGTGGTTTCCGCCTTTCTCCTGCACCTTTCTTGTGTAAAAGTTATGACTCTTATGCCTAAGCAACGGTAGTCTGCTCCCTGGCTCGCTATGTGTCGGTAGAGCCCTCTTTGCCCACAGACGCTGGCCCCTTGGGTCTCTATGCCTGGGCGGTGGCTTTACCCCTATGGTTGGGCTGTTGTCTTCAGTCGGGTCTTATGTGGGAAAGGTCCTAAAGTCCAGTCCTCAATCAGTTGATTTGACTCAGCCCGGTTGTTTCTGGGCTTCGTACTGGGTCTGAGTACCCCTCCTGGTGCTCCGGTTTCCAATCAGTTCCCCGGTTCGGTACCGGCGGGCCACCGCTCGTCCCCAGTCCCTACGGTTCCACCGGCTGTAATCCTAGCTCCTGCAGGCAGCCACCACTGTCTGCCTCTTTGCCAGAGTTGGCTGGGCTCCAACCCAGACACCTGGTGTAGACTTTGGCAGGCCTGAGCACAGGTCTGTCCTTGAACTGGACTCCACTTCACTCCACTGTCAAGGCTAGACTACAACTCTCTGTTTTTCCCGCCTCCGGGCCTGTGAACTCCTCGGTGGGTGGAGCCAACTGCCTGGCTCCGCCCCCTGGTGTGAACATCAAACCCGGAGGGACGTGACAAAGGTTTTTAGTTTGGCTGCTGTCACCTTACTAAGGGGAGGTGGTGTGTGTGCAAGGGACTACCTGGGACGACGTGGCTAGTCCAGGGCGTCACACATGATTGATGAGTAATATAGCAGGTCCACAGGAGATGTAAGGCTCACACCAGATCCGTTTCGAGCGTAACGCTCTTAGACTTGGTGTATGTCTAAGAGCATTATGCTCGAAACGCGTCTGGTGTGAGCCTTACATCTCCTATGGACCTTCTATATTACTCATCAATCATGCAATATTTTCTTGGATAATTTTAAAGAAATTACCAATAAAGGTGAATTTTATTATAAAGGAAAAACATCTGGAAGCTGGATCATTTCTTCTTGTTTCATTTGGATAACACCCATTGTCAAATACATTGTTATATACAACTGGCATAATAAATGTCCCAGAAATGTGTTGTGCATTTAGTACCCGCAAACTTAATAGCACTATGTATAATGCCACCAAATTAATCGTAAATGGATATGGCTCTGACAGTACTAAGCAGCATTCAATGCACCTCAAATACAATTGTAAGAAAACAGATCCCCAATAAAAGTATCATCCCACATAGTGTCCCCGAAAATTAATGCAACAAATAATGTCCCTGAGAATAATTCTACCAAAAATATTGCCAAACAGATACTGCTTCAGAAGCTTCAGAAACAACTGTACAGACATAGTGTTTCCCTGAAATTAATGCTGGCTTTACAGTGCCCTACCCCCCCTCACATTACTTAGCCATAATTTCCAACAACTTGTTGGACAATATACCAGGTACTAGGAAGGGGATCAAGATGGAGATTATTATACCAGGCATGGGACCAGGATAGGGCACATTAGATCAGGAAGGGGACCAGAATGGGTCATAATATACCAGAAAAGGAACCAGGATGGGGCACATTATACCAAAATGGTGACCAGGATGGGGTACACTATACCAAAATGGGGACAAGGATGGGACACATTTTACCAAAAAGGAACCACAATGGGGCACATTATACCAGGAATGTGACCAGGATGGCTCAAATTCATTATGCCAAGTAGGAGCCCAGGTTGACAGCCACTATCCAAGGAAGGTGCCTAGTATGTGGCACATTATTATTATTATTATTATTATTATTTATTTATAGAGCACCATTAATTCCATGGTGCTGTACATGAGAAGGGGGTTACATACAAAATACGTATACAAGTTACAGTAGACAGACTAGTACAGAGGGAAGAGGGCCCTACCCTTGCGGGCTTACATTCTATAGGATTATGGGGAGGAGACAATAGGTGGGGTGTAGGTCGGGCGGCAGCTCCGCACGGTGGTCGGGCGGCAGCTCCGCACGGTGGTCGGGCGGCAGCTCCGCACGGTGGTCGGGCGGCAGCTCCGCACGGTGGTCGGGCGGCAGCTCCGCACGGTGGTCGGGCGGCAGCTCCGCACGGTGGTCGGGCGGCAGCGAGTTCATTGTAGATTGTAGGCATTTCTGAACAGGTGCGTTTTCAGGTTCCGTTTGAAGTTTGCAAGGGTAGGGGATAGTCTGACGTGTTGAGGCAGCGAGTTCCAGGAGACTGGGGATGCTCGGGAGAAGTCTTGGAGTCGGTTGTGTGAGGAGCGAATGAGAGAGGAGGAGAGGAGGAGATCTTGGGAGGACCGGAGGTGACGTGTTGGAGTGTAGTGGGAGAGTAGTTCGGAGATGTACGGAGGGGAAAGATTATGCACAGCTTTGTAGGTCAGTGTTAGAAGTTTGAATTGGATACGGTGGAAGATTGGAAGCCAGTGGAGGGACATGCAGAGAGGAGAAGCGGGGTGGTATTGAGGAGAGAGGTGGATAAGTCGGGCAGCAGAGTTAAGGATGGACTGGAGAGGGGCAAGCGTGTTGGCAGGGAGGCCACAGAGGAGGATGTTACAGTAGTCGAGGCGGGAGATTATGAGGGCATGCACTAGCATTTTAGTAGATTGCAAATTGAGGAAAGGGCGGATTCTGGAAATATTTTTGAGTTGAAGACGGCAGGAGGTGGTGAGGGATTGGATGTGTGGTATGAAGGATAAGGCAGAGTCAAAGGTCACTCCGAGGCAGCGAACTTTGGGTACTGGCGAGAGCGTGGTGTTATTTATTGTAATAGATAGATCAGGTGGAGAGTGTAGGTGAGACGGAGGAAAGATGATTAGTTCAGTTTTGGCCACATTGAGCTTTAGGAAGCGAGAGGAGAAGAAGGAGGATATAGCAGATAGACATTTCGGGATTTTGGACAGCAGAGATGTGGCATCTGGGCCAGAGAGGTAGATCTGGGTGTCGTCGGCATATAGGTGGTATTGGAAGCCATGGGACTTTATGAGTTGTCCCAGGCCAAATGTGTAGATAGAGAAAAGTAGGGGTCCTAGGACAGAGCCTTGAGGGACGCCAACAGAGAGATGGTGGGATGAAGAGGTTGTGTGGGAGTGGGAGACACTAAAAGTGCGATTTGAGAGGTATGAAGAGATCCAAGAGAGGGCAAGATCTCTGACACCAAGGGAAGAGAGGGTCTGTAATAGGAGGGAGTGGTCAACGGTATCGAAGGCTGAGGACAGGTCTAGGAGTAGGAGTATAGAGAAGTGCTTGTTCGCTTTGGCAGTAAGCAAGTCATTTGTGATTTTAGTCAGGGCAGTTTCGGTGGAGTGATGTGGACGGAAGCCGGACTGTAGGTTGTCAAAGAGAGCGTTAGAGGAGAGGTGGGAGGAAAGTTCAGCATGGACATGCTGTTCCAGGAGTTTTGAGGCAAGTGGGAGTAGTGATATGGGGCGGTAGCTGGTAGTAGAGGTTGGATCGAGGGAAGGTTTCTTTAGGATAGGTGTGACTGTTGCATGTTTAAAGGCAGAGGGGAAGGTTCCAGTCATTAAAGATAGGTTGAAGAGATGGGTTAAGGCTGGAATAAGGATGGTGGTGAGGTTGGGAAGGAGGTGGGATGGCATGGGGTCAAGTGCGCAGGTGGTGAGGTGCGCTTTTGAGAGCAGACGTGCAAGCTCTCCTTCGGTGATGGTGGGGAGGAAGTTTATGGGGGAGGGGCAGTGGTCAGCTACATGAAGGGGTTGTGGTGGCTGAGCAGAGAAGACTTGCCTTATTAGGTCGATTTTTTCTTGGAAATAGGTGGCAAAGTCTTCTGCAGAAATGAGGGAGGTTGGAGGGGGCAGTGGTGGGCGAAGGAGGGAGTTGAAAGTGTTGAATAACTGTTTGGGGTTGTGTGTTAGAGAGGATATGAGGTTTCTGAAGTAATCGTGTTTAGCGGAGGTGAGGACTGAACGAAATGTGTGAATTGCATTTTTGAATGTGGTGAAGTCTTCCTGGGAGTGCGTTTTCTTCCACCGCCGCTCTGCAGCCCTAGACCTTTGCCTAAGTTTTTTAGTGAGGCTGTTGTGCCAGGGCTGTCTATTGATTCGTCTCACTCTGCCATGCACAAGGGGAGCGACTGAATCAATAGCTGATGTGAGGGTGGTGTTGTAGAAAGTAGTGGCGCTGTCTGTGTCGTGGAAAGGGCCCAGAATTGGGAACAATATACCAGTAAAGGGGCTCGGGATGAGGGACATTTTATCAGGAATGCACTCAGAATGGGGGACAATATTATAGGATAGGGGACATTATACCAGGAATGGTCTGGGATGGGTGACATCACTATATAGGGGGTGAACTTATGTGCCTTTATGGGGTCTAGAATACTACAAGGGCCCATACAGACTACCATGTAGGGTGGGGGGCCAAGTGAAAATTTTGCTAAGTACCTGATAGGATCCACTCCCACCTCCCAATTCAACATAATCCTCTCTTGTTAGATGTAAAATGTCGAGGGAGCAGAATCTGACCAGTCCATCAGCCTTCTCCATTAGAAAATAGGCTTTTCCATGTTCCATCAGCAGTTGTTTCATTTTGAATCTAACAAGAGAGCACACTATGAAATAAAAACAGTGAAAAAAAAATAATAAGCGAATCCGATATGTAAGGTGCGGTGATGTACATAAAACAAGAGAGGACACTATCTAATAAGGGGAGATAAGGTATGCACACCAGTGACTATGGAAGGGGAATACATGGAATAGCAGAAACTGCTGTGTGAATACTGACATGAAAAATTCAATAGCTATTTGTTAGAATGAAATGTGAAAAATGGAACCTGCATTACTGCCATGAATATATGAATAAAGAGAAATTTAGCTACTGAATTGATCAATGCAGAAGAGCCCCAACACTACGCCAAAGTATTTCTCTACGTTGGGGTCCCTAGCTTGTGTGTGTCCTCTCATGCAGTTAAAAAACTTACCGTGTATGGGACGCTGAGACCCAGGCTATATATGCGTATAATGTGGATTGGCAATAGGTGTGTATGGGGAGGGTTCACAAACGAAAAACTACTAACATTAAGGAATAACGTTTGGAACTCCATTCTATGTCTGAACTGGGTGCAAAAAACCTAAAAAACATCACTATGGGGAGATAAGGTATGCACACCAGTGACTATGGAAGGGGAATACATGGAATAGCAGAAACTGCTGTGTGAATACTGACATGAAAAATTCAATAGCTATTTGTTAGAATGAAATGTGAAAAATGGAACCTGCATTACTGCCATGAATATATGAATAAAGAGAAATTTAGCTACTGAATTGATCAATGCAGAAGAGCCCCAACACTACGCCAAAGTATTTCTCTACGTTGGGGTCCCTAGCTTGTGTGTGTCCTCTCATGCAGTTAAAAAACTTACCGTGTATGGGACGCTGAGACCCAGGCTATATATGCGTATAATGTGGATTGGCAATAGGTGTGTATGGGGAGGGTTCACAAACGAAAAACTACTAACATTAAGGAATAACGTTTGGAACTCCATTCTATGTCTGAACTGGGTGCAAAAAACCTAAAAAACATCACTATGGGGAGATAAGGTATGCACACCAGTGACTATGGAAGGGGAATACATGGAATAGCAGAAACTGCTGTGTGAATACTGACATGAAAAATTCAATAGCTATTTGTTAGAATGAAATGTGAAAAATGGAACCTGCATTACTGCCATGAATATATGAATAAAGAGAAATTTAGCTACTGAATTGATCAATGCAGAAGAGCCCCAACACTACGCCAAAGTATTTCTCTACGTTGGGGTCCCTAGCTTGTGTGTGTCCTCTCATGCAGTTAAAAAACTTACCGTGTATGGGACGCTGAGACCCAGGCTATATATGCGTATAATGTGGATTGGCAATAGGTGTGTATGGGGAGGGTTCACAAACGAAAAACTACTAACATTAAGGAATAACGTTTGGAACTCCATTCTATGTCTGAACTGGGTGCAAAAAACCTAAAAAAACATCACTATGGGGAGATAAGGTATGCACACCAGTGACTATGGAAGGGGAATACATGGAATAGCAGAAACTGCTGTGTGAATACTGACAGTATTCACACAGCAGTTTCTGCTATTCCATGTATTCCCCTTCCATAGTCACTGGTGTGCATACCTTATCTCCCCATAGTGATGTTTTTTTAGGTTTTTTGCACCCAGTTCAGACATAGAATGGAGTTCCAAACGTTATTCCTTAATGTTAGTAGTTTTTCGTTTGTGAACCCTCCCCATACACACCTATTGCCAATCCACATTATACGCATATATAGCCTGGGTCTCAGCGTCCCATACACGGTAAGTTTTTTAACTGCATGAGAGGACACACACAAGCTAGGGACCCCAACGTAGAGAAATACTTTGGCGTAGTGTTGGGGCTCTTCTGCATTGATCAATTCAGTAGCTAAATTTCTCTTTATTCATATATTCATGGCAGTAATGCAGGTTCCATTTTTCACATTTCATTCTAACAAATAGCTATTGAATTTTTCATGTCAGTATTCACACAGCAGTTTCTGCTATTCCATGTATTCCCCTTCCATAGTCACTGGTGTGCATACCTTATCTCCCCATAGTGATGTTTTTTAGGTTTTTTGCACCCAGTTCAGACATAGAATGGAGTTCCAAACGTTATTCCTTAATGTTAGTAGTTTTTCGTTTGTGAACCCTCCCCATACACACCTATTGCCAATCCACATTATACGCATATATAGCCTGGGTCTCAGCGTCCCATACACGGTAAGTTTTTTAACTGCATGAGAGGACACACACAAGCTAGGGACCCCAACGTAGAGAAATACTTTGGCGTAGTGTTGGGGCTCTTCTGCATTGATCAATTCAGTAGCTAAATTTCTCTTTATTCATATATTCATGGCAGTAATGCAGGTTCCATTTTTCACATTTCATTCTAACAAATAGCTATTGAATTTTTCATGTCAGTATTCACACAGCAGTTTCTGCTATTCCATGTATTCCCCTTCCATAGTCACTGGTGTGCATACCTTATCTCCCCATAGTGATGTTTTTTAGGTTTTTTGCACCCAGTTCAGACATAGAATGGAGTTCCAAACGTTATTCCTTAATGTTAGTAGTTTTTCGTTTGTGAACCCTCCCCATACACACCTATTGCCAATCCACATTATACGCATATATAGCCTGGGTCTCAGCGTCCCATACACGGTAAGTTTTTTAACTGCATGAGAGGACACACACAAGCTAGGGACCCCAACGTAGAGAAATACTTTGGCGTAGTGTTGGGGCTCTTCTGCATTGATCAATTCAGTAGCTAAATTTCTCTTTATTCATATATTCATGGCAGTAATGCAGGTTCCATTTTTCACATTTCATTCTAACAAATAGCTATTGAATTTTTCATGTCAGTATTCACACAGCAGTTTCTGCTATTCCATGTATTCCCCTTCCATAGTCACTGGTGTGCATACCTTATCTCCCCATAGTGATGTTTTTTAGGTTTTTTGCACCCAGTTCAGACATAGAATGGAGTTCCAAACGTTATTCCTTAATGTTAGTAGTTTTTCGTTTGTGAACCCTCCCCATACACACCTATTGCCAATCCACATTATACGCATATATAGCCTGGGTCTCAGCGTCCCATACACGGTAAGTTTTTTAACTGCATGAGAGGACACACACAAGCTAGGGACCCCAACGTAGAGAAATACTTTGGCGTAGTGTTGGGGCTCTTCTGCATTGATCAATTCAGTAGCTAAATTTCTCTTTATTCATATATTCATGGCAGTAATGCAGGTTCCATTTTTCACATTTCATTCTAACAAATAGCTATTGAATTTTTCATGTCAGTATTCACACAGCAGTTTCTGCTATTCCATGTATTCCCCTTCCATAGTCACTGGTGTGCATACCTTATCTCCCCATAGTGATGTTTTTTAGGTTTTTTGCACCCAGTTCAGACATAGAATGGAGTTCCAAACGTTATTCCTTAATACTATCTAATAAGGGACAGTAACATACGTAATGAGAGGAGACTATGTAATATATACTGTATATACCCTCACAGCATATATAATCTGTAGCTTGGTCATTAAAAAAGAAAGGAGGCCCAAACACATTACACATTTCTTACAGAGAGGCCCCAGGCCATCAGTGTCCACCCCTGACTTTTTAAAGTTTTGCTTCCTTGTTGGCATTTAGGGCACAGATCAAGAAAAAAAGGGCTAACCAAGGACCTTTAAATTGGCACTATACATTATTTTCCTGTGCTGACTAAAGACTATTTGGAGTTTTATCACTACATTAATATTAAATGTAATATTAATATGGCACTGCAAGTCCAAGAACTAATTTAGGATTTAAAAGCCTTAGGCTAGGGGGACGTGTCCTGGCTATGGAAGAGTGAGGACATGTTTGTCTTAGCTCCTGCCACCGGACTACATTTCAGACGATTTATTCAGCCCAAGAGGCCGGGAAGAAGGCTATGCAGCCGAGGAGAAGAGAGAGATCTCAGAGGTGCAGCAGCGGAGCGTCATGGACGGAGGAGAAGGGGATTAGAGGCTTCCTTACCGGGCCGAGGCAGAAGACAGCACAGCAGACGTCTCCCAAGATGGCCGCCATGACCGCAAGCGTGGTGAGAGCAGTGCGCCTCACAAAGCCGGCAGGCACGGAGAAGCAGGGGAAGCTCCAGCAGCAGCCGTGACAGGAGGATAAGACCACCCAGGCAGCGGAGGAGAGGCAGCTAATGGCGCCAGACGGCCAGCGAGCAGGGTCACACCAGCGAGTAGGGTCACAGGTACAGGGGAGCCCTGGAGCAAGGAGCATGGGAGCAACCCCCGCCATTACTGACCACAGACCTGCAGCGTGGTGGTCACTGGAGGGGGGATGAACTGTCCCTAACCCTGACACAGATGGAAGACAGTGATGCATTCCAAAAAGGGCTTAACAGTATTGCAAATGGGGAACAAGGCCCTAGCAGTAGAGATCCTTTATCTGCAGAGAAGCACAGCCAGCGTCAAAGGGTATCTGACATAGAAATGCGAGTGGAGTCAGAGCCTGCCATAAATAAAACAAGAACACATGATTCAGGAGTGCTGACAGATCTCAATGAAATCCGGGCACATATCTCTGCTATACCCACCAGGGAAGATATGGAAACATACATAGCCAGGCTGGAACAGGCATATCGCACGGAACTGTCAGCCCTGAAGGGGGAGGTGGAAAGAGTGGACACTCAGAACCAAATACAGGCTGCTATAATCCAGAATATGGAGGACACTACTCAGGCACACGGGGCTATCTTGGAACAACACTCTCGCCAAATGCAATATATGGTGAAAGCAATGGACGATGCTGAAAAAAGGGACTGGAGAAACAATCTAAGGGTCCGGGGACTACCAGAGTCTGTTGAACCTAAAGATCTCCAGGGCACCCTCCAAGTGATCTTTAAAGAGATTCTGGGTGATCCACCAAACCAGCCCCTTGAGTTAGACAGAGCGCATAGAGCATTGGGCCCTAGACCTACGCAGAATGACCGACCTCGGGAAGTGATCTGCAGGGTCCACTGCTATGTCCTTAAAGAGGCCATCCTGTTTAAGTTACGAAGTGGAGTTTCACCATCATATGAGGGGAGCCAAATCCAGATCCTGCAGAACTTATCCCGCTTCACCTTACAAAGGAGAAGAGCACAGTAACCTCTCCTGGATATGCTCCATTTGTACCAGTTTCCATATAGCTGGGGATTCCGCTTCCGCCTGCAAGTCCGGCACGCGGGAAGAATGCATGTTCTTCGGAATCCGACTGATATGCTGTTGTTTGCTGCGGCCTTGGACATCCCGTTGGTGCCTATAGTGGACTGGCTAGACTTTCCAATGGGGGGAGTGGGCGCCTCCCCAGCTGGTGATCGGATGCGTGGCCCTCGAAGAGAAAGAGGAGGGAGGCCAGTTTGATGTTTAAAAAGTTATAGGATTAAAGTGCCTTAGGTTGTTTTTGTTTTTAGGACTTCGGTCTTTTACGGAATATATCTCCCGGTATTGGCATAATCTTTGCCCCGAGGGGTTAAGCCTTTTTGATTGTGGGGGGTTTCTTCCCCTCTTCCTGGAAAGGGATGGGGAAGGGCACCCCCTTGACGGTGTATAACACAATATCTTCTCAAAGCCCTGTCTCTCTTCCTTACATAGGGTGTTGGTTGATACACTAAATTGAATAATTCAAAAGATGTTTATTGTTTGTCCAGGGCAGGGGGCTCCTTTGTAGAAAGTTTTCTCCCTGGTTGGGATAACACGCCATAGAGGATTGGTGTAGTTTTACCATCCCTAGTCTAGAAAGTCTGGTATTGTTTTTTCCTAATACATTTATCTTCAGTTTTTTAGATTGAATATCAGGGTTCTGTTGAGACCGAACAGGCAGGAGACACTCCTATCTCTTTGCCTAAGGTTTCTACTGCTTTGTTAGTAGTTTCTTCCTTGTACTTAATTCTTTCACCTTTCCTCTTATATTTTCTCCCCCCCCTCCCTTTTTTTTATATTTTTTTTGCTCCTTCTAGCCTACTTATCTGCACCTTTCTTTCCTTCTCCAATCACCGGACCTATCCCTAGAACCCTCACCGTTCCTCCTCCTCAGAATGACACAGATTAATTGGGGTTCCTTAAATGTGAGGGGACTTAATGTCCCGCAAAAATGAACCCAGGTATTTTTTGACATGCACATAAAAAGAGTCCATATACTATTGATTCAAGAAACATATTTCAAAACGGGTCACCTCCCCAACTTTAGAGACAGATATTACACTAAATGGGTCCATAGTTCCACCCCAGAGTCAAAGTCCAAAGGGGTGTCCATAGGCTTCCATAAGGTCCTAGTGCACACGGTTCTGGATACACAAGTGGACACAAGTGGAAGATTCATATTCTTGAAAATTAATGTCAGTTCATCCATATTTACCATTGTTAATTGGTATCTACCAAACAGAGACCCGGAGACGTCCTGCTCCTCTCTCCTGACATCGTTGGATGAATTCGCAGAAGGGACCTTGATCGTGGGCGGTGATTTAAACTTCACCCTGGATCCTAAGGTAGACACAACCACGGGACATAACTTTCTTTCACTCAGGAAGCTAATGAAGGTGAAACGTTCTATACAAGATCACAGATTAGTAGATGCATGGAGAACACTACACCCAGCGGAACGGGAGTACACATACTTCTCCGCGGCTCACTCCTCGTACAGCCGCATAGACCTATTTTTTGTAAGTCAGAAGGCCCTGACCTGGCAGATACAGGCTTCTATAGGCAGTATCTCCTGGTCAGACCACGCTCACATATTCCTGAGTCTTACTATTCAGATGGGCTAGGGAGACCGTGGTCTTGGCGGCTGAACGATAGTTTGTTGAGGGATCAGGGATCAGGTTTGAAAGACCTGCAGAAGACGATAGATGAGTTTTTGGAGATACACTCGGGGGACCCTACTGCCCTACCTGTTCAATGGGAGACACTTAAGTGTGTGTTGAGAGGGACTCTGATCAAACATGGGGCTAGGATTAAGAGAGAGAGAGAGCTCAAAACATTCTGTCCCTACTCCAGAATATTTCAGATCTAGAGAGGGCACACAAGAAGACTTTATCTCTGATGAAACTGGTGGAGCTAGTTAAAAACAGAGAGGAACTTAAATTAATTTTGGACCAACAGTACGAGCGCCACAGGAATAGACTAAAAAGATTTATGTACAGACAAATGCGGTAGACCACTAGCTAGGCTTTTACATCCGAGGGGGGACCCCAGCCATATTCCCGCGATCAAACAATCAGATGGCCTTCTGACACAGAACCCAATCCACATAGCGGAGCAGTTTCAAAAATATTATAGCGATCTGTATAATATAAAGGGCAAATTTGGGGATATGTCACAAGAAGCTTTAGAGCTTAAAATAAATTAATACATATCTAAAATGGCTCTACCGGCTATACCCAGCATGGAGGTTGAAAATTTGGAAGCGGATTTCACAGAGTCGGAAGTGACATCTATTATCAAAGATTCTCCCTCGGGTAAAAGCCCAGGACCAGACGGGTTCACCCCTAAGTTTTATAAAATATTCCAGACTCAGTTATCCCCATTCCTGACTAAAGTATTTAATTCCATAACGGAAAACTCCCAGTGGGTGGCGCAGTCTCTCGAAGCCCATATATGTGTTATGCCCAAACCAGGAAAAGACCACTTACTGGTCACAAATTACAGACCCATTTCATTGATTAATCTGGACTTAAAGTTTTTCTCTAAAGCACTAGCCAACAGACTTGCTCCATCCCTGCCCGGGATAATACACACAGACCAAGTGGGATTTGTAAAAGGCCGGGAGGCACGTGATAACACCAACAAACTGTTCCTCCTGAGGGCTCAGTCTCTCCCCATGTGTTTACTCTCAGTGGACGCGGAGAAGGCCTTCGACCAGGTCAGTTGGAACTTTATGATGGCAGCCTTGAGGCAGGTGGGTTTGGGCAAGAAATTGCATCCCTCTATATGAAGGAAGGAGTCTTGCGAGGATAATTTTCATATTCCCAGTGCCTTCTGGGATAAGTAAAGAGTCACCGCGAGCTCAAGGAGAACCGGGTTTTGGCCGTTACAGCTGGAAGGAAGACTTCTGAAAACCGCGAGCCTAGCGGCGCGCGAATTTTAGCCTGTCTTCTTCATTGTGAGCGTGAGTGAGCAAAGTGTGAGCAAAAGTAAGTGTGAGTAGAACAAATGACAAAGTTAGAGGTAGGTGGAAGGTCCTTAAAGATGATTTCAGGGAATTAGGTTGTAAGCTTAAAGCATGGACCTCAAAGGTGGTATTTTCGGAAATACTACCTGTGCCACGAGCCACACCAGAGAGGCAAAGAGAGATCAGGGAGGTTAACAGGTGGCTCAGGAATTGGTGTAGGAAAGAGGGTTTTGGGTTCCTGGAGAATTGGGCCGACTTTTCAGTTGGCTACAGATTCTATGCTAGGGATGGGCTGCATCTTAATGGGGAAGGTGCAGCTCTGCTGGGGCAGAAAATGGCTAGAAGGTTGGAGGAGTGTTTAAACTAGGAATGGGGGGCGAGGGTATTCACTTTATAGAAGGGGAATGTAGTGCAGATAGTGACCAGGGCACAAGTAATGAAATTGGGGGTGGTACGGGGGAAAGGGTTAGGACAGTTAATACAGTAAGCAGGAATACAGGTACAGAGTCATACGTAACGTGCATGTACACTAATGCCCGAAGCCTCACAAATAAGGTGGAGGAATTAGAATTAATATTGTTGGAAGAAAATTATGATATAGTGGGGATATCAGAGACATGGCTGGATGAGAGCTATGACTGGGCTGTTAATTTACAGGGTTATAGCCTATTCAGGAATGACCGTACAAATAAGCGAGGGGGAGGTGTGTGTCTATATGTAAAATCATCCTTAAAACCCATCCTGCGTGACAACATATGTGAGGGTACTGAGAATGTAGAGTCCCTATGGGTGGAGATAAGGGGGGGGAGAATGAATAATAAAATACTGATAGGGGTGTGTTATAAGACGGCGAATATTATGGAAGAGGTAGAGAATCTCCTCATAAAGCAAATTGATAAAGCAGCGAGTCTCGGAGAGGTAATTATTATGGGGGACTTTAACTATCCTGATATAAATTGGGGAACAGAAACTTGCAGTTCCAGCAAAGGAAATAGATTTTTGATAACAATGAAAGATAATTACCTTTCACAAATGGTACAGGACCCCACAAGAGGGAGAGCACTACTAGACCTTGTACTAACCAATAGGCCAGACCGCATATCAAATATACAAGTTGGGGGTTACTTGGGGAATAGTGATCACAAAATAATAAGTTTTCATGTATTCTTTAGTAAGATGTCTAGTAGAGGGGCTACAAGGACACTAAACTTCAGGAAAGCAAATTTTAAACGGTTGAGAGATGATCTTAGTGCAATAAACTGGGATGATGTACTAAGTAATAAAAGTACACAAAGCAAATGGGAGACTTTTATGAGCATCCTGAATAGGGCTTGTGTAGAAAATATACCCTATGGGAACAAACATGCTAGAAATAGGAGGAAACCCCTATGGCTAAATAGAGCTGTAAGGGAAGCAATAAAAGAAAAACAGAAATCCTTAAAAGAATTAAAGAGGGTAGGTAGTGATGAGGCATTATATAATTATAGAAAATTAAATAAAATATGTAAAAAGCAAATTAAGTTAGCTAAGTTTGAGACAGAGAGACTCATTGCAAGAGAAAGTAAAAATAATCCTAAAATATTCTTTAACTACATAAGCAGTAAAAAACTGAAAAGCGATAGTGTTGGCCCCCTTAAAAATAGTCTTGGTGAAATGGTGGAAGGGGATGAGGGTAAAGCCAACCTGCTGAATGACTTTTTTTCTACGGTTTTTATACAAGAAAATGCCATGGCAGATGACATGACCAGTGATACCATAAATTCACCCTTGAATATTACCTGCTTAACCCAGCAGGAAGTACGCCGCCGCCTCGAAATCACTAAGGTTGACAAATCTCCGGGCCCGGATGGCATACACCCCAGAGTACTACAGGAATTGAGTTCTGTGATAGATAGACCATTATTTTTAATCTTCTCAGATTCCTTAATAACAGGGTCGGTACCGCAGGACTGGCGCATAGCAAATGTGGTGCCAATATTCAAAAAGGGGACAAAAACTGAGCCGGGAAATTATAGGCCGGTAAGTTTAACCTCTACGGTTGGTAAAATCCTTGAGGGTTTCTTGAGAAATGCTATACTGGAGTATCTCAAGAAAAATAACCTTATGACAGAGTATCAACATGGGTTTATGAGGGATCGATCCTGTCAAACTAATTTGATCAGCTTCTATGAAGAGGTAAGTTCAAGTCTGGACCAGGGAAATGCAGTGGATGTTGTGTATATGGACTTTTCAAAAGCTTTTGATACGGTGCCACACAAAAGGTTGGTACATAAAATGAGAATAATGGGGATAGGGGAAAATATGTGTAACTGGGTTAAAAACTGGCTCAGTGATAGGAAACAAAGGGTGGTTATTAATGGTACGTACTCGGACTGGGTCTGAGTTCATAGTGGGGTACCACAGGGGTCAGTATTGGGCCCGCTTCTTTTCAACATATTTATAAATGACCTTGTTGGGGGCATGCGGAGTAGAATTTCAATATTTGCAGATGATACTAAACTCTGCAGGGTAATCAATACAGAGGAGGATAATTTTATATTACAGGGAGATTTATGTAAATTGGAGGATTGGGCTGAGAAGTGGCAATTGAAGTTTAATGTAGATAAATGTAAGGTCATGCACTTGGGTAGAGGAAATAACATTTATGATTATGTACTTAATTGTAGAACACTGGGTAAAACAGACACAGAAAAAGACTTGGGTATATGGGTGGATGGTAAACTTCACTTTAGTGGACAGTGTCAGGCAGCTGCTGCCAGGGCTAATAAAATAATGGGATGTATTAAAAGAGGTATAAGTGTTCATGAAAAAAATATAGTTCTACCTCTGTACAAGTCACTAGTGCGACCGCACTTAGAATACTGTGAAGAAAAAACAAAAAGCAGCACCAAATGTGCACTACAGCACTAAACATTCCAAACTGTACTTATTTTAAAAATTTTGAGATTTTTGGCAAAAAATTGCAATTTCTTGAGCTGCTTCGCCACGTCACGGCAAATCTCATTTGAAGCAGTCCTACACTAAAATATTTTTATAAAATGTGCCATACGGCCTCACATATGAATAGTAGAACTGCTCTAAACTGCTTGACCTCCACCTTGCTATGCACCCCAATTTGGGATGTATTCCATCTGTCTGGATTTTGGCGGTTGGTGACTGTTCACATTAAGTCATCAGGCTTTGTCCACAGGCTATTTACTTCATGCAGCATTTGCTTGGACCTGTCCCGCCCACAGCCATGACTCAGTCATGGGTACGGGATTGAAATAGACCAGGTGAGTGCTGCTAAGAGCAGTTCTACCATTCATATGTGAGGCCGTATGGCACATTTTATAAAAATATTTTAGTGTAGGACTGCTTCAAATGAGATTTGCCGTGACGTGGCGAAGCAGCTCAAGAAATTGCAATTTTTGCCAAAAATCTCAAAAATTTTTTTATAATAAGTACAGTTTGGAATGTTTAGTGCTGTAGTGCACATTTGGTGCTGGCTTTTTGTTTTTTCTTCATTGAATTGGTCGGTGGTTGACCTCCACCTTGCTATGCACCCCAATTTGGGATGTATTCCATCTGTCTGGATTTTGGCGGTTGGTGACTGTTCACATTAAGTCATCAGGCTTTGTCCACAGGCTATTTACTTCATGCAGCATTTGCTTGGACCTGTCCCGCCCACAGCCATGACTCAGTCATGGGTACGGGATTGAAATAGACCAGGTGAGTGCTGCTAAGAGCAGTTCTACCATTCATATGTGAGGCCGTATGGCACATTTTATAAAAATATTTTAGTGTAGGACTGCTTCAAATGAGATTTGCCGTGACGTGGCGAAGCAGCTCAAGAAATTGCAATTTTTTGCCAAAAATCTCAAAAAATTTTTTATAATAAGTACAGTTTGGAATGTTTAGTGCTGTAGTGCACATTTGGTGCTGGCTTTTTGTTTTTTCTTCATTGAATTGGTCGGTGGTTGACCTCCACCTTGCTATGCACCCCAATTTGGGATGTATTCCATCTGTCTGGATTTTGGCGGTTGGTGACTGTTCACATTAAGTCATCAGGCTTTGTCCACAGGCTATTTACTTCATGCAGCATTTGCTTGGACCTGTCCCGCCCACAGCCATGACTCAGTCATGGGTACGGGATTGAAATAGACCAGGTGAGTGCTGCTAAGAGCAGTTCTACCATTCATATGTGAGGCCGTATGGCACATTTTATAAAAATATTTTAGTGTAGGACTGCTTCAAATGAGATTTGCCGTGACGTGGCGAAGCAGCTCAAGAAATTGCAATTTTTTGCCAAAAATCTCAAAAAATTTTTTATAATAAGTACAGTTTGGAATGTTTAGTGCTGTAGTGCACATTTGGTGCTGGCTTTTTGTTTTTTCTTCATTGAATTGGTCGGTGGTTGACCTCCACCTTGCTATGCACCCCAATTTGGGATGTATTCCATCTGTCTGGATTTTGGCGGTTGGTGACTGTTCACATTAAGTCATCAGGCTTTGTCCACAGGCTATTTACTTCATGCAGCATTTGCTTGGACCTGTCCCGCCCACAGCCATGACTCAGTCATGGGTACGGGATTGAAATAGACCAGGTGAGTGCTGCTAAGAGCAGTTCTACCATTCATATGTGAGGCCGTATGGCACATTTTATAAAAATATTTTAGTGTAGGACTGCTTCAAATGAGATTTGCCGTGACGTGGCGAAGCAGCTCAAGAAATTGCAATTTTTTGCCAAAAATCTCAAACATTTTTTTATAATAAGTACAGTTTGGAATGTTTAGTGCTGTAGTGCACATTTGGTGCTGGCTTTTTGTTTTTTCTTCATTGAATTGGTCGGTGGTTGACCTCCACCTTGCTATGCACCCCAATTTGGGATGTATTCCATCTGTCTGGATTTTGGCGGTTGGTGACTGTTCACATTAAGTCATCAGGCTTTGTCCACAGGCTATTTACTTCATGCAGCATTTGCTTGGACCTGTCCCGCCCACAGCCATGACTCAGTCATGGGTACGGGATTGAAATAGACCAGGTGAGTGCTGCTAAGAGCAGTTCTACCATTCATATGTGAGGCCGTATGGCACATTTTATAAAAATATTTTAGTGTAGGACTGCTTCAAATGAGATTTGCCGTGACGTGGCGAAGCAGCTCAAGAAATTGCAATTTTTTGCCAAAAATCTCAAAAAATTTTTTATAATAAGTACAGTTTGGAATGTTTAGTGCTGTAGTGCACATTTGGTGCTGGCTTTTTGTTTTTTCTTCATTGAATTGGTCGGTGGTTGACCTCCACCTTGCTATGCACCCCAATTTGGGATGTATTCCATCTGTCTGGATTTTGGCGGTTGGTGACTGTTCACATTAAGTCATCAGGCTTTGTCCACAGGCTATTTACTTCATGCAGCATTTGCTTGGACCTGTCCCGCCCACAGCCATGACTCAGTCATGGGTACGGGATTGAAATAGACCAGGTGAGTGCTGCTAAGAGCAGTTCTACCATTCATATGTGAGGCCGTATGGCACATTTTATAAAAATATTTTAGTGTAGGACTGCTTCAAATGAGATTTGCCGTGACGTGGCGAAGCAGCTCAAGAAATTGCAATTTTTTGCCAAAAATCTCAAAAAATTTTTTATAATAAGTACAGTTTGGAATGTTTAGTGCTGTAGTGCACATTTGGTGCTGGCTTTTTGTTTTTTCTTCATTGAATTGGTCGGTGGTTGACCTCCACCTTGCTATGCACCCCAATTTGGGATGTATTCCATCTGTCTGGATTTTGGCGGTTGGTGACTGTTCACATTAAGTCATCAGGCTTTGTCCACAGGCTATTTACTTCATGCAGCATTTGCTTGGACCTGTCCCGCCCACAGCCATGACTCAGTCATGGGTACGGGATTGAAATAGACCAGGTGAGTGCTGCTAAGAGCAGTTCTACCATTCATATGTGAGGCCGTATGGCACATTTTATAAAAATATTTTAGTGTAGGACTGCTTCAAATGAGATTTGCCGTGACGTGGCGAAGCAGCTCAAGAAATTGCAATTTTTTGCCAAAAATCTCAAAAATTTTTTCATAATAAGTACAGTTTGGAATGTTTAGTGCTGTAGTGCACATTTGGTGCTGGCTTTTTGTTTTTTCTTCATTGAATTGGTCGGTGGTTGACCTCCACCTTGCTATGCACCCCAATTTGGGATGTATTCCATCTGTCTGGATTTTGGCGGTTGGTGACTGTTCACATTAAGTCATCAGGCTTTGTCCACAGGCTATTTACTTCATGCAGCATTTGCTTGGACCTGTCCCGCCCACAGCCATGACTCAGTCATGGGTACGGGATTGAAATAGACCAGGTGAGTGCTGCTAAGAGCAGTTCTACCATTCATATGTGAGGCCGTATGGCACATTTTATAAAAATATTTTAGTGTAGGACTGCTTCAAATGAGATTTGCCGTGACGTGGCGAAGCAGCTCAAGAAATTGCAATTTTTTGCCAAAAATCTCAAAAATTTTTTTATAATAAGTACAGTTTGGAATGTTTAGTGCTGTAGTGCACATTTGGTGCTGGCTTTTTGTTTTTTCTTCATTGAATTGGTCGGTGGTTGACCTCCACCTTGCTATGCACCCCAATTTGGGATGTATTCCATCTGTCTGGATTTTGGCGGTTGGTGACTGTTCACATTAAGTCATCAGGCTTTGTCCACAGGCTATTTACTTCATGCAGCATTTGCTTGGACCTGTCCCGCCCACAGCCATGACTCAGTCATGGGTACGGGATTGAAATAGACCAGGTGAGTGCTGCTAAGAGCAGTTCTACCATTCATATGTGAGGCCGTATGGCACATTTTATAAAAATATTTTAGTGTAGGACTGCTTCAAATGAGATTTGCCGTGACGTGGCGAAGCAGCTCAAGAAATTGCAATTTTTTGCCAAAAATCTCAAAAAAAATTTTTTTATAATAAGTACAGTTTGGAATGTTTAGTGCTGTAGTGCACATTTGGTGCTGGCTTTTTGTTTTTTCTACTTAGAATACTGTGTACAATTCTGGTCACCGATATATAAGAAGGACATAGCTGAACTGGAGAGGGTGCAGAGAAGAGCGACCAAGATTATTAGAGGAATGGGTGGGCTGCAATACCAAGACAGGTTATTAAACTTGGGGTTATTTAGTTTGGAAAAACGAAGGCTTAGGGGGGATCTAATCACAATGTATAAATATATGAGGGGACAGTACAGAGACCTTTCCAAAGATCTTTTTACACCTAGGCCTGCGACTGGAACACGGGGGCATCCGCTACGTCTTGAGGAAAGAAGGTTTAATCATAATCACAGACGAGGATTCTTTACTGTACGAGCAGTGAGACTATGGAACTCTCTGCCGCATGATGTTGTAATGAGTGATTCACTACTAACATTTAAGCAGAGCCTGGATGCCTTTCTTGAAAAATTTAATATTACCAGTTATGTATATTAGATTTTATGACAGGGTATTGATCCAGGGAACTAGTCTGATTGCCGGATGTGGAGTCAGGAAGGAAATTTTTTCCCCATTGGAACTTGTTTGCCACATTGGGGTTTTTTTTGCCTTCCTCTGGATCAACATGTTAGGCTACGGGTTGAACTAGATGGACTTAGAGACTCCCTTCAACCTTAAAACTATGATACTATGATGATGATGATATGAGACCTTGAGCAAAAGTTAGGACAAATGGGCTTTTATCGTCATCGTTTCCGGTTCACAATGGAACGAGACAGGGACGTCCATTGTCACCCTTGCTCTACGTTATCGTAATGGAGCATCTTGCGGTCGCCTTAAGAAACAATGTAAACATTGATGGATAGAGGCTGGGGGGGGAGCCGCAAGTTGGCCCTATTCGCAGACGACCTCCTCTGCCAGCTCCTCTGACCTCATCTCCCAGCCACACATATTCTTCCCGTCCTTACTCAAGGAGTTTGAGGTGTTTGGTAACAAAGTGAACTTTTCCAAATCAGAGGCCATGAACGTGACTTTATCGGCAGAAGACCATATGAGTGTATCACAAAACTTCCCCTTTAAGTGGCAACTGTCAGCTTTAAAATATCTGGGAGTAATGGTACCTCGGGACCCAACAAAAATTATACATCATAACTTCCTTCCCTTATTAGAGAGGATAATCAGGGACTTAAAGAATTACGACAAAAAGAGACTGATGTGGTTTGGGCGTATTAACGCGATTAAAATGAACGTTTTGCTGATGTTCCTCTTCCTGTTTCAGACAATACCCATACAGTTACCGGGAAGTTACTTTTCCAAGATTCGGACAGCCTTGTCAAGGTTTGTTTAGGGGAACAGGAGACCCCGGACAGGCATAAAAACTCTGACCAGACACAAAAGTGATGGAGGGGCGGGGATCCCAAACTTTCAGCTGTATTACAGGGCAGCTATCTTATCGAGACTAATGGATTAGCATTTTCATAGGAATTCAAAGCAATGGGTGGTGATCGAACAGGATATTCTGGGAACTCCCTTACATTTACTTCCATGGTTAGGGAAAGAGAGTAGGATTCAGATAGAGAAGGGAATGGAATTCACACGGACAGCGATGGGGATGTGGGATGGTGAGATTAAGAGGGTCTCTCTCTCTCTCAGGGGAAGGGCCCACTTACTCCCATATTCGGCAACCAGGAGTTCCCTCCGGGGCTCCACTCCCAAAAATGTATGGGATATACTCGGGCGGACGAAACTCGTTTTTTTCACGTGCTCCAGGGAAACACCCTGCCACCATATACATCTATGCAGGCCACAGGGAGAGAGGTTCCCTGGATAGAATATATGCAGTTGAAATCGTTCCTTTCACATCGGGACAGGGAGAGAAGGATCAAGGCCCCTCTTACTCCATTCGAGAAATTGTTTTTACTGGGGTCATCACCCGGACATAGCATCTCACTTATTTACAAACTGCTGAACCAGAGAGACAAGGTGGATAAACCTCATTTTGTAAGTAGATGGGGAGAGGAATTAGGAAACGACATTTCAGAGGACGGTTGGAGTAGGGCGTTTCTGTGGACTCACAAGCTTTCCTTGGCATGTGCTGCCCAAGAGAAAAACTACAAAATTCTCACAAGGTGGTACCAATACCCAACCAAATTACACGCTATATTTCCCTCAGTGTCCGACATGTGCTGGAGATGCGGCACAGAAAAGGGGTCGATGTTGCACATATGGTGGAGCTGTACTAAATTGCAACAATTTTGGGACTCAGTGGTCTATCTGTACAAAAAGATGAGCGGGGGTGAGACAGAAAGGTCTCCTCTGGTCGCCCTCCTTTCTATCCTCCCATAAACTTTTAAGACACAAAAGAGGGACATGTTGCGATTTTGCCTGGCGGCAGCCCCCATGGTTATTCCCAGATATTGGAAACAGACTAGATGCCCCACAGTGTTGGATTGGATGGAGGAGATGACAATCCTCCAAAGAAAGGAGGAGCTCACAGCAGAACTAAATGGGACCACAGTAAAAGTTATCACAGTCTGGGGACCATGGATTATGTTCACAGAGTCTCCAGAGTTTGTAGAGTGCCTGACAAGCTTTTTGAGTTGAGAAACTGTGGGGAGTCTCACACTTCCCCTTCCCCTCAACCCCTCCCCTCCTCTCTAATCCCTTCTTCACTCTGCTTTTATCTCTCTTCTTGTTCCCTCTTTTTTTTTTCCTTCTTCTTCTTCTTCTTCTTTTTTCTTCTTTTTTAAACATAAATCCGCTTTTTCTCTAGTTTTATCTTTTATACGAAAAGTTTATTTAACAGCTTTTATAAGATGATAGAGATTCGCTGATAATGACTATATTAGAGTACGGGAAGGCATCTGCAGTAGGAATTCTGACTTATAATATATGATTTGCCATAAAGCGATAGTACAACGAAAATATATGGAGTCCCAATAAAATCGCCAGTGCACTGATTACGAGACGTCAACCCGAAAACGAGAAAATATTGTTCATGTTTTGTAATTATTACAAATGTTATGGATGTATGTTGGACATCATTTTCGTCAATAAAACAGATTTGAAACAAAAGCCTTAAGGGTGCTTTACACGCTGCGACATCGCTATGGCAGCGTCACACGCACACACCTTGTCAGTAACGTCGCTGTGACCGCCGAACAATCCCTCCCTCAAGGGGGAGGTGCGGTCGGCGTCATAGCGATGTCACTGCGGCGTCACTAGGTGGCCGGCCAATTGAAGCGGAGGGGCGGAGATGAGCGGGGCATAACATCCCGCCCACCTTCTTCCTTCCGCATTGCCGGTGGACGCAGGTAAGGAGATGTTCGTCATTCCTGCGGTGTCACACATAACGATGTGTGATGCCGCAGTAATGACAAACAACATCGTACCTGTGGCAGCAGCGATATTAAGGAAAGGAGCAACGTGTCAACGATCACTGTTTTTGAATGATTTTACGATCGTTGATCACCGCTCCTTGGTGTCACATGCTGCAATGTCGCTACCAGCGCCGGATGTGCGTCACTAGCGACGTGACCCCGACGATATATTGGTAGCGATGTTGCAGCATGTAAAGCACTCTTTAGGCTACGTTTAAAAGTAATGGTTGTGTTGTGTTTTATAGCTGAGAAAATTCCGTGATCTTCCTAAAATTTTGGAAAGAAGCAGGAATTGCTGCTTAATTTGCATTAATCACAAAAGGTATCATGAGCCATAGCTTGCTGTTGTTTTGATAAGCTTCACCCAGGCTTGCAAAGAAACAGCTAGCACCACATACACTTTTTACATTTATGCTAATGTAGATCATAATGTGGCATTATGACATCACACATGTTTTCCTATAGTGTTGCATTATGATGACCAACGTCAACTGTGACATAGAATTACAAATATTTCCAATGGTGTGTTACATTAGATGTTTTGTTGCTGCTTATAAGTTGCACTCAACTCACTTGCCATAAACTTAAATACAACTTGCTGTCAAGCGCTATCCAATTCCACACTCGCTGATTACTATGGTGTCAGATTCTGTTCACTTGCAGAGTTCTACATGCTGCCTGGGCTCTCTTAAGAGCTCAGCTCAGCATTGGCTGAGTTATTTCACTGCTCCCAGCCATGGAGGAGTTTATCCTTTTTGGAGCACTGTCCATCTCTTCTGAGAGCCAGGCTCCTAATTACCATCTCCAGCTGGTCTCTTTTTATTTTAGGCCGGGGAGTGTAGTAGGAGACCGCTGAAGATAGTATCAGCGATCCCAGTCTCAGTGGTTTTCAGTCCATGGTGAACTGAACAACAGTTGCTTTGTTGTGTGGTGTGAACATTCCCTTGTTGTGTGTTTTTCCCTATCCTTTTTTTTTACTCACCAAATACACATATTGTCGCTCCTTTGGGTGTGAGTGCAGTGTGTACGAAGTTTTGATCTCCCTTGTCTGTGTCTTTTCTCTGGGATTTTGTTACTGGGTTTCCTGTTGTGAACTGTGTGGGTACTGTTCTGAAGCTCCCTCTGGTGGCCAGGAATAGTAGTTGAGCTAAATCTGAGCCATTGACTCAAACAGGTGTCGGTGTTAATTGGGAATTGAGGAAGTCCTATTGCAGACAAGTCTGGTCTATATAGAAGAGTACTTTGTGCCCGGCTGACGCTGGTTATAATTGTATATTCCCTGACTCTGTTCCTGGCCTGGAAATTTGTCCTTCCCTGTATTCCTGAGCAAGACTTCTGCAGATAAGTTTCAGTTTTTGGCTTGCTTTCTGGTTTACACCTTAGGGTGTTGTTTTTCCTTGTTTTGCCGTGTATCTGTTTTCTTGCAGGTGATGTTGCTATTGTGTTGTGAGCATGGAGGTTTCCCCTGTGCTGGCTTTCCTGCAGGAAAAGGGATTTTTATCCCTGTATGCTTTGATTATTTGCTTTTCTGTATTTTGTGTTCTTTTGATATTTTGTTCTCCCATTATTTACAGGAGTACCTGATATAGTTGGGGTGAGTTCGTATGATCTCAAGGGCCTTTTTTACTATCAGGAGTTTGGTATTTTTCTATATGTATTTTGCACTGACCACA
This sequence comes from Anomaloglossus baeobatrachus, assembly GCF_048569485.1. Taxonomy (NCBI): domain Eukaryota; kingdom Metazoa; phylum Chordata; class Amphibia; order Anura; family Aromobatidae; genus Anomaloglossus; species Anomaloglossus baeobatrachus. Next base: position 213,434,460 of record NC_134358.1, on the reverse strand, counting down.
ATTAGTTCCTTTCCTTTGCTTTGTATCTAGTTAGTTGGGCCTCGCCTTTGCTAATTCTATTTTTCCTATCTGAGTATTGTGTTTTTCTATATCACCGTAATCTTTATATGTGGGGGGCTACCTACTCCTTTAGGTACTGCTCTGAGGCAAGGTAGATTTCCTCATTTCATTCTGTGAGGCATAGCTAGTTTCTCAGGCTGTGACGTGGTGTCTATGAGTTTAGGAACACTCCACGGCTACTTCTAGTGTGGTCTGATAGTCAGGGGATTGCGGTCAGCCCAGGTTCCAAGTACTCCTGTTTCTTGGTGTTTTTTCACCTATGGGAGTTTTTTGTACTCTTCCACGGCTACCGGATCATAACTATTTCCAGCCCGCTCCCAGCATTAAGGGGAGTAAGATCAGAGCTCAGACAGAAAACAGGGCCAAGTCGGGGATCCGCACCTCCCTACCTTCAAGGGTACCTCTGGGTGAAGGTGAGCGCAGGGCCAGCTTAGGAACCTCTGGTCTGTCAGTACCACCCCATGACACTTGCATGAGACTTGTCTACTATTTAACTGGCTTATTCACAGCTCTAAAATAGATACACAGATGTTTTTGGTGGTGTGACATGTTTCACTTAAAGATGAGTTCATATATGAAAGACAAACTTTGTTTTAATTCCAATTTCTGAAAAATTCTGGTAAATCATGTAAATTTGCTTTGGTGTCTTTAATATCACATCCTACACTTTCTACTGACAGTGTGTATATTTGTTTCGATTATTGCTCTATTTTTAAAGCTGTAGCGGATTGAAGCACTTTGCCTGTGTTCGTGAGCAATCAAGGCCTCACAACACCACTGGACAGTTTTATATATGTGTTATACTGAAGGATTGCAAGCGTCTTCTTATTCCAGTAGAAAGCTTTTAAATCTTTTCTTTTTTAATTATTATTAATCTTTATCCTCTCATTAATCCTTTTGCTGACAATGCATATATAGACACATAATTTTCTCTCCGGTATATATATCTCTATCCCAACTCATGATTAATTTGAGCAGTTTTCCATCTTACCAAGTACTCCTTCTGCCTGGCTATAAGTCAAGGCCTATACTTCCAGTTATGCACTCAAGGCCAAATACAGATTTATCTTCAGCTCTTGATATGCTTCCCTGGTCCTCATACTTGGCATGACACTAGACTATTATTCGTTTCTTCAAATATTATATAGATGACTAAAACTTTTTTTTTTTTAACATAAAGGAACTGGGAAAGGGGCAAATGATTCTAAACAGCGTTGTACATAAACAAATGTAAAATAGTTAACAAAAACAAGTATCGCAAGACAGATACTGTAAATGACAGGAGAAAATAAGATGAGACAAAAGGGGAAGTTGTGGGGTCAATTCTGGATAAGTAAAGGTGTAGAGAACATTCAAGACATCTATAAATCAAACTTTAAATTACCACTTTCCAAGAATACATGAAAACCTGTCTGTGGTTTCTTTTAGATACAAACATTGGTTGCAGGAGTAGATGTGGTGCATTCATATTTTATATCACGGATTTCCTTTCAGTCAATTGGGATTGCTATGGAGCCCACTTGGATGCTTTGCCATTTATACTCCCCTATGTCTTTGGTCGTAGCACAAACTGGAGTATTAAGCCAAATATGAGACCAATCATCATAAGTTGCATGAACATATGGGCTGATCAATGGAACATAGAAGAGACAGATATGGAAGAGTCCGGGGATGTCTTAAAGGGAACCTGTCAGCAGAAATTTCCCCTAAAACCTAACAGATTCCCCCTCTGCAGCTCTTGGGCTGCATTCTAGAAAGGTCCCTGTTATTATTGTGCCCCCTTTCTGACCAAAAGAAAGAGTTTATAAAGTGGTACCTTTTTGGCTTCGGATTCTATAAATGTGACACGGGGGCGGGCTGCCTGATGGCCGTTATTCTGCCCCCTGGTCCTGTATGCCGCCCCCATCGCTGATTTCCATACTTGTGGACGCTGCCCACTGCTCCAGCCATCCCCGCGCATGCCCAGTGCCCATCTCTCGTGGATGAGCACTGTGCCCAGTGTCACCGCAGGTGACGTGCGCGCAGGGTTTAGATTATGGGCAGTGCTGTGATGTTTATTACCAAGCAACCGCCCATAATCGCGGGACCGCGCTTTCCCCCTCGGCGTCCTTCGTTCTGCGCAAGCGCGGTGCTGCTGACCCCACGTCACCTCCTTCCCATCTTGCCCTGAGGCAGGAAATAGATGGGAAGGAGGTGACGTGGGGTCAGCAGCACCGCGCTTGCGCAGAACGAAGGACGCCGAGGGGGAAAGCGCGGTCCCGCGATTATGGGCGGTTGCTTGGTAATAAACATCACAGCACTGCCCATAATCTAAACCCTGCGCGCACGTCACCAGCGGTGACACTGGGCACAGTGCTCATCCACGAGAGATGGGCACTGGGCATGCGCGGGGATGGCTGGAGCAGTGGGCGGCGTCCACAAGTATGGAAATCAGCGATGGGGGCGGCATACAGGACCAGGGGGCAGAATAACGGCCATCAGGCAGCCCGCCCCCGTGTCACATTTATAGAATCCGAAGCCAAAAAGGTACCACTTTATAAACTCTTTTTTTTGGTCAGAAAGGGGGCACAATAATAACAGGGACCTTTCTAGAATGCAGCCCAGGAGCTGCAGAGGGGGAATCTGTTAGGTTTTAGGGGAAATTTCTGCTGACAGGTTCCCTTTAAGCAGGTTGTATCAAACAGCAATGAGTGGGACCAATTTGACATCTTTCAATAACTACTTCTTTTTGGGGGACTCTTCTTTTACTTTTATATCTTGTGTGTTATATACAGTAACATGTTTATATTCTCCATTACCATTTTCGCAACTTTTCTAAATGTTGAAGCTTGGAGAGTCAAGTACGGTATGTACATTTAAATGTAATTATTCAGCTCATTTACCAATGTGTAATTATTATAATTCCATTTCACTTTGAGTCAATATTGAAATGCTCATGCTGTGCTCAATAGGTCTACATCTCTATTACTTGCAGTAGTTTAGAAATTAAGATACAGAGCTGCACGGTTTAACTTCAGGGGGCTTCAAGCTTATACAGTAAAGAACTTTCTTTATTTTCACTGTTTAGCAGGTGGCGGACAAATAAACCTGAATCTGTCATTGGAACACAAAAATGCAGCTTGGAGTGTAATTGCTTGGTGGCTGATCTAAAAATTGCACTATTGTGTATGAAAGCAATGTTCAGTATTTGTTTAAATACTGTTCTTAAATTAAAATATTATATATATATATATATATATATAGATATAGATATAGATAGATATATACTGTAGATATATATATATATATATATATATATATATAAAAAAAATATATAAAAAAAATGAAAACAAATCCTACCACTAACCACAGAAGACATTGCGATAGCTGTTATACCAAAGCCCATAAACTTCTGTTACATACGGTATATTGCATTGGCATCTACAGTAGGAGTCTCAAGAGATCACTCTGCTTCTGGCTACACAGTGCTGCTTAAAAATTTGTTAACCCTTAAGAATTATTTATTTCTGCATCCATATTTCTGCATATATTTCACCTAAAACTACATTTTCACACGTCTTACAAGTAGATGAGTACCAAATCAAATGAGTCAAAAGTATTTTTGGACTTTTGTAATTTTTTCTAAATGAGGAAAATGATCCAAATGTGGCGAGGTGACTGTTAGAATAGCGGGGAACAGGGGCTCCCATGCAGTCCCTTACACTAAGCTATCCCTAACCTCAGGGTTACTCCTGATGGTGGAGATGCTCTGTGTCCCATTCCTGGCTATGCTCCTGTCCAGTAGTGCTCTGATACCCCCCTCCCATCAGGGAAGAACAGGGCAGGAGTGTGATGGAAAACAGATAAAGACAGACAAGGGAAAACCAAAACACTGCACACACACAGGAACACTCCTTCTTCATTCATCCGTGTCTCCAATGTATGTCATGTTCTTTTCACATGTACCAGAGACACAGACTCGCGTAGACCCATTAAAGTCAAAGGATTTGGTCACACATCCATGTTTTCACATGAACCGTTTGTCCGTGTGGAGTACACGTGTGTCCATGTGCACCACATGGCGACGTCCTTGTTCTGCTGGCAGCATGGATGTCACACGGACCGCATACTGATGCGATCCGTGTGACATCAGTGTGACACCGGAAAAAAACACAGGTCACATAAAAATAAAGAATTTCTATACTTAGCTGTCTCTGCCTCTGCAGTTGCTTCTGGGTCCTGTTCATTAAGCTCATACATATTCACTGCACTCACCGCTAACCCGGAAGCATCAGCAGCGCCGGGGACAGGTAAGTATACCAGCTCATGCTGTCCCTGTGCTATCCGGATTCAAATGGATAGCACAAGGACAGCACAAAGAAGACAGACACACACACACACATATGCACCGCCATCATGGACCATGCAAAACGTCTGTGTTTTGCACAGATGTGTGAAGGAGGCCATAGACAGAGAGACTCAGAAGTAAAGCAAGAGCAGGAAGGTTACAATAAAAAGGCAACAATAGTTAACTACACAACCGCCCTCAGCAACAATTATAACAACCACCAGGTAATCTGGATCACCATACCTCATCAGACTAGCTAAGATAAACTATAGCTAGTATATGTTGAAGAATATATCCAGTATATGTAGATATATAGGAGCGGATCAAATGTGATTGGCTTTCTCACAACATGTAACCAAAGGAGACTAACAAGCAGACCAGAGATTAACTCTTGCTTGCCTGCCTATGAATCACCACTCTGCAGGTTGGTGCCTGAGTCTGACTGCATTGATCACAGACTCCAGAGGAGTTATCCGGTGGAGTGTCAGAATCTGTAGTCTGAACATGACACCCCGCACTAGGGCCTGGGGGTTACTTGTTACTGGGCCAGCTCTGTTCTGCTTGGAGGATCTACTCAGGCATTCATGCAGAGGAACAATTACAATGTTCTGGAATGGCCATCTCAGTCCCCAGACCTGAATATCATTGAAAATCTGTGGGATGATTTCAAGCGTGCTGTCCATGCTCGGCGACCATCAAACTTAACTGAACTGGAATTGTTTTGTAAACAGGAATGGTCAAATATACCTTCATCTAGGATCCAGGAACTCATTAAAAGCTACAGAAAGCGACTAGAGGCTGTTATTTTTGCAAAAGGAGGATCTACAAAATATTAATGTCACTTTTATGTTGAGGTGCCCATAGTTTTGCACCGGTCAAATTTTGTTTAAATGCGGATTGCACATTTTCTGCTAGTACAATAAACCTCATTTCAATCCAGAAATATTACTCATTCCATCAGTTATTAGATATATGAAACTGAAATAGCTGTTGCAAAAACCCAAATTGTGATAAAGAAAAAAGGTTAACATTAATAGGGGTGCCCAAACTTTTTCATTTGACTGTATATATATATATATATATATATATATATATATATATATATATATATATATATTCTTTCTTTTTATCTTTTATTTATTTTCCTCCGGGGACTTGAACCTGTGAGCATTCAACCACATGTTCTACATAAGGCTTTATTGGGGCAGCAGTGATAGGCTGCAATGGTGTAACACATGTAACCCTATCAGTGGCCTTTTTCAGTTTTTATTATATACAGTAAATATATTTCAGTATATGGCCTTTCTCACTAATAGATCATATATATATACACTGTTTTAAGGCTTCTTCATTAAATCTGCCAACATGATGAATTAGCTCTTTATCTCAGGAACACTTTCCTACACATTCTCGGTATCTGTAGCGCTGGTGTTTCCCTTTGCTTCTTTCTGGCAGCCAAATCTTTCTAACAATTCTTTAGCATGTATTTAACTTTCTATCGAAAAGTATGATTTATAGAATTATGTTAAATGTAAGATCCCTCCAATATTGCTATCCATATATAAATCCTGCAATACATGATCAGGGAGACCTTTATTAATATTCTTTAGTTGGCAGAGGTTTCCGCCTTGCTACTCTTCCATGAATCTGATTTGTGTCTGATGTATTTCCTCTTGTGAAGATGACAAATGAACACAAGCCTTAGCTAAGGCTCAAGTGGCGTCCACTTTATTGGATGTTATTCTGGGATGTTTTGTGACTTTCTGGCTGAGTTATCACTATGACTCATTTTGGAAGGCTACAACTCCATATAAGATTCAGCATAGCATTAGCGTTTCATTGTATCAATGTACAGTTTGCTTCTTCATTTTTTTTTTTCTCAAAAAAAGTAGTACCATAGGCATAGCTCTAGTGTTAAGCTTATGGAAGGGGAGGGTGAAACATCTGAGTGGGCTCGTAACCAGGTATCCAAGTGTGCAATTACAGTGACCCATTCTAATTTTTGGGTATAGCGGAACCTCAGCAGATGACCAGGCTGATTTGAAAATAAATATCTACACAAAGACCAGCGCTGATATTACTACCATAGAGTGACCATATGGTAGATCTAGTCGAGCAGAACATACAAGAAATTACAGTACAGTTAGAGATAGTGACACTAATAGCTGACATTCTTTCTGATGTGGTCATTCATTTCTCCCATCTGGCCCAGATCGACACAACAACTTCTTCTAGCTACAATTTGTATACAGAGACTACAACAAAGGCACATCTGACTTCTCACATTTCCAGCATCGTCCCCACCTATTCCCAGCCTGTATAAACTCCTCATTCTGCCGATACCCAATTCTGAGCTGCTGCTGCTGCCGTATGTATCCGTAGTAATGCACCTACTGTTTAGCACACAAACAGTGGTCCTTTTAGAGCCCTACATAATAATGCCACCACTGTGCACCTTGCTAAGTAAAATGCCTCCTTTGTGCCCTCTAAATGGTAAAATTGCCCCCTAGAAAATATTAATGCCCTGTGCAAATGACCTAAAAATAGTGCCCACGTTTTGGCCCTAGAAAGTAATAATGCCCCTTATGCATATATGATGGACACAGTACGATGAGTCCCCCTCTAACAGTAATGCTTCTTAAGTGCGCACTTAAATGGGTGGTCCAAAGGCAAAGTCGTTTTTCCCAACTCCGTATTTATTTGATGCCATAATCTGAGCTATTTTCTGACATAATTGCTTTAATATCCCTTATCCTTCACTCACTATTCTATGTAACTGCTGTTCTAATTTTTTTTTTTTTACTTTCTGTCTGATGACTCTTCGTTTGAGAACTCCCAGTGCAAGCTGGGATACTCAAACAAAGCACCATCCGTGGGCAGAGGCTGCGGTCACTGCCACAACCTCTGCTCCCTTGCTGAAATGAAATGTCATCTGCACACAGCGTGCTATGTTGCCGGCTTAGCGGAATATTAATAAGCCAGCAACACAGCAGTGTCAGAATATACGGCAAACGGCTGGGTTGCCGGTGTGGGTTCCCGGGGGGTGCAGTACTTGCCGGGGAATCGGGGCTCCGTGTGGGTGCGGAGAAAAGTGTCGGGCGTCGTCCTGACGGCCCATAGTTCGGGCTGTTCAGTTAGCTGAGCCGTTGGTCGCAGGCTCTTTAGCGCACGCGGTGTGGCGACGGTTATCACTGTAATGATGTCATTTTGGAGCAAGACAGACAGACAGACAGAATAAGGCAATTATATATAGAGATTTTTATTTACCTAAGCCAACAACAGAGCACGCGCTGAGCTCAAAGCACAGTACGCAGCCCGCAAGGACAAGCTACTGAAATGAACCCCACTGATGATCCTTCGTTTCAGGGAGGGGGCAGTGGCTGTGATAGTGATGACAGCATCTTTCTCTTCATGATGCTTTGTTTGAGTATCCCAGCATGCACTGGGAATGCTCAAAAGAAACTTGATCAGACAGGAATTGAAAAAAAAATTAGAAGAGCAGTTAGAGAAGTGAGGGAAGGATAGGGAACTTTTAAAGCAAGTATGTTAGAAAATATCTAAAATTATGGAGTAAAGTAGATAGGTAATTAGGAGGAAAATTACTTTGCCTTTGGACAGCCCCTTTAACATTTAATAATGTTTCTAGTCCTCCCATTTAAAGCTCCCATATACACAGTATAATGGGCTCACAACTCCCCTATACCCAGTTTGATGGGCCCAAAGCTTCCCTATATGCAATATGATGTGCCTGCAGCTCCCCTATACACAGGATTATGGACCCACAGCTTCCCTATCAAAGTGTGATGTCCACACAGCTCCTGAATACACAGTATGTCGGGCTCACAGCTTCCCTATAGACAACATGATGGGCCACAGATCCTTGATATACAATATAAGCCCCATGGTAAAACACACATTGTATAATTGATCCCACAGGGCATAATACCCCTCCACATTATATAATGGCTTCCACAGTGGCCCCCAACCTGTATAATGGCCCCCAAACTGTATAATGGTCCCTGCATTAGTTTGCATACTGCATAATGCCCCATATAGTTGGTGCCACACTATATGATCGCCCCTACAGTAGGCCCTAATTTGTATAATGAGCCCCACATTTGTTTCCACATTATATACAGTTAGGTCCAGAAATATTTGGACAGTGACACAATTTTCGCGAGTTGGGCTCTGCATGCCACCACATTTGATTTGAAATGAAACCTCTACAACAGAATTCAAGTGCAGATTGTAACGTTTAATTTGAAGGTTTGAACAAAAATATCTGATAGAAATTGTAGGAATTGTACACATTTCTTTACAAACACTCCACATTTTAGGAGGTCAAAAGTAATTGGACAAATAAACCAAACCCAAACAAAATATTTTTATTTTCAATATTTTGTTGCGAATCCTTTGGAGGAAATCACTGCCTTAAGTCTGGAACCCATGGACATCACCAAACGCTGGGTTTCCTCCTTCTTAATGCTTTGCCAGGCCTTTACAGCCGCAGCCTTCAGGTCTTGCTTGTTTGTGGGTCTTTCCGTCTTAAGTCTGGATTTGAGCAAGTGAAATGCATGCTCAATTGGGTTAAGATCTGGTGATTGACTTGGCCATTGCAGAATGTTCCACTTTTTTGCACTCATGAACTCCTGGGTAGCTTTGGCTGTATGCTTGGGGTCATTGTCCATCTGTACTATGAAGCGCCGTCTGATCAACTTTGCGGCATTTGGCTGAATCTGGGCTGAAAGTATATCCCGGTACACTTCAGAACTCATCCGGCTACTCTTGTCTGCTGTTATGTCATCAATAAACACAAGTGACCCAGTGCCATTGAAAGCCATGCATGCCCATGCCATCACGTTGCCTCCACCATGTTTTACAGAGGATGTGGTGTGCCTTGGATCATGTGCTGTTCCCTTTCTTCTCCAAACTTTTTTCTTCCCATCATTCTGGTACAGGTTGATCTTTGTCTCATCTGTCCATAGAATACTTTTCCAGAACTGAGCTGGCTTCATGAGGTGTTTTTCAGCAAATTTAACTCTGGCCTGTCTATTTTTGGAATTGATGAATGGTTTGCATCTAGATGTGAACCCTTTGTATTTACTTTCATGGAGTCTTCTCTTTACTGTTGACTTAGAGACAGATACACCTACTTCACTGAGAGTGTTCTGGACTTCAGTTGATGTTGTGAACGGGTTCTTCTTCACCAAAGCAAGTATGCGGCGATCATCCACCACTGTTGTCATCCGTGGACGCCCAGGCCTTTTTGAGTTCCCAAGCTCACCAGTCAATTCCTTTTTTCTCAGAATGTACCCGACTGTTGATTTTGCTACTCCAAGCATGTCTGCTATCTCTCTGATGGATTTTTTATTTTTTTTCAGCCTCAGGATGTTCTGCTTCACCTCAATTGAGAGTTCCTTAGACCGCATGTTGTCTGGTCACAGCAACAGCTTCCAAATGCAAAACCACACACCTGTAATCAACCCCAGACCTTTTAACTACTTTATTGATTACAGGTTAACGAGGGAGACGCCTTCAGAGTTAATTGCAGCCCTTAGAGTCCCTTGTCCAATTACTTTTGGTCCCTTTAAAAAGAGGAGGCTATGCATTACAGAGCTATGATTCCTAAACCCTTTCTCCGATTTGGATGTGAAAACTCTCATATTGCAGCTGGGAGTGTGCACTTTCAGCCCATATTATATATATAATTGTATTTCTGAACATGTTTTTGTAAACAGCTAAAATAACAAAACTTGTGTCACTGTCCAAATATTTCTGGCCCTAACTGTAATAGCCCCACAGATTTTCCTGCATTGTATGATGACCCTCAACCTATATAATGGTCCCTGCATTAGCTTGCACATATAATTGCCCTCACAATGTATGAGGCCCCAATACTTTATGATGCCCCCACAGACATACCACAAGTTTTAAATAAAAAACAGCATAATCTCACCTTATCCAGAATCCTGATGAGTCCACCAGCAAGCCGTGGGGAGACCAACGCATTGATGTCACTGCAGCATAGCACAAACAGGAGACTTCAGAGTCCCGGAGTGATGATGCTCTGGAACTCTAACATCCTGTGCGAGCGTCGGTGCCTCAGCCAATGCATCATGATGCTGTTCTGTATACCGCAGGCTTAATGCGACCTGCAGTGTACAGAATGGAGAGCAACAGTGCAGAGAGATCTCCTTCGAGTTCGAAATTGACTTCCATTATACTTGATACACAAGCCAAGCCCATCCAAGTGTCCGACTGGTCATTACGAGACCTGAGCATGGTAGTGCTTGCTCATCATGAACTTAACTAGCAAGTCGTTGCTAACCAAACACGGCAGATCCTCTACATACTGCACAACACAGGAGAGCCAGCAGATCCTGTATGTACTAATATAATCCTTTACTTTAGACTATGTTCTGCCTTATTTCTATATTTTTGGATGGTGAGCCGCAAGAATGATGTTCTCTGGTGGGCCCTGTGTTTTCCAGTACAACATTGGATAGATAGTGGAAAGATAGATAGATGGATAGATGGAGAGATAGATGATATAGATAAATTCTATAGATAGTATTAATAAATACCCTCACACAGATCTGCTATGCACACATAATGTGCACTGCTATTCCCTGTGTGTTGGAAAATGAGGTGTAAATGCATAGGAGAGGTGTTTGTGTTGCGAGCGGGGGCCGCTGCCGCTTTTGGGGCTGCTCGGATCCGGGTTGCTGCTGCAGCTCGAATGGTGACCGGACCCGGGCTCGCACGGCCGTCCGTCCTCACAACTGTCAGAAAGGGGAATATTTACAGGGGTTTTTTTTCTGTCGGTGACGCCACCCGTGGGTTGCGGTGAGGGATTGTGAAACTGCCGCTGCCAGATGATGGGGCGCCCGGGGCTGATGGAGCGGGGCAGCAAGATGAGATCCCCTCCACGGGTAGGGGAGGTGTAGTCCCGGGGCCCGCGGTCTGAACATGGGAGTGATGGCTGCTGGAGGTGGCACGCCGGGTTGGACCGGGGGACAATGGTGTACTCACAGTTCAGTAATCTCACACAAGTCCAGTGGTAAACCAAGTTGACAGTGACCAGCTGCCTAGGGGGGTGTATTCGGGTCCCACACCCGGGGTAGTGAGCAGGTGTCCCTTCCTCCTGCACTCTGTGTTTGTCTCTTCTGTCGAACGACTTTGCATGGAACAGAGAAATCCACTCCCGGTTCTGTGTGTATTTGGGAGCTGTGGCCCGTGAAATCTGACCCTTGGGATCTCTGTGGGTTCTGACGGACACCCTATCCCCCGCATTGGGCTTCCGTTTTGCTCTCTGGGCTACGGGAGAACTAGGCCTGAAACCTCGTCCTCTGCTGGTTAATTAACAAGCGGCATGCAACCTTCCTCGTCCTAGGGTCAAGACACCCTGTCTGTGCACGGCCTCCGGACCGGATTCCCGCTGTCGGCCACCTAGCCAGGTAGTCCAGGGGCTTCTACTCCCGACTCCACTACTGTCAGCACTTCACTTCCACTTCACTACAATTGTCAGCTTGACTGTCTCTACTGTTTTCCCTGCCCCTGACACCTCAGGACCCCTAGTTGGGCGTTCTTATCTGCCTGATCCCGCCCACTGGTGTGTCCTTATTATCATGAGGGGGTGGCTAGGCTTTAAAGGCTGTGTGTTGTACCTGGGTGTGGGTTTTTGGTGGTGACAAGGAGGGTGGACACTTTTGTGACTACCTGGTTTTGCCAGGGCGTCACATTTGCAATGTGTAGAAGAATAATTTGTATCTTTAACAGGCTGCTCTGCCTCCTGATAAAACTCTCTAGCTGCTCAGCAGACAGCATGTTCCTCCTTCCCTTCTCTAGCATCTGTGCTCACAGTCTTAAAGTAGTGCCAACGCCCTCCTCTCTCATCTACCCTCAGGAGAAAATATGTTGTAGAATGTAAGTATACATCTTACACTGCGGCTGTGGTCTGGCTTCCCTGGAAATGGGGAGTAGCTCTTCCTAGGCGGCTCACTCCTGCATCTCGCTCTGATTATTGGACTTTTTCTGTAGCTTCACCAATTAAGGCTTACACTGATGAGAGAGGAGGACCATCAGTCACTCCTTACTAAGGGCCCACTCCCATACTGTGTCTCCACCACTGACATTGCTGAGCCTGGGTGTGACGACCCTGGACTATGAGGTTGTCACAGGGTATTGTACAATCTGCCCTCCCGTGCAGTATCCACCTCTTTCTTGGTTATGGGTACCCAACTACATGGTGTTACCTACATCAGCTAATTAAAGTCCTTGGTACACTCTGCACCACACCCACCAGACACACCAGTGGACCGCCTGAGTGGAATAGGGTCGCCCACTTGGGGGGTTGGTTAGGGGAGGTCAGGAGTGTCAGTAGTAGTAAGGAGAAGTGTGTTGGAAGTGAAGGAGAGAGGAGGTCAGGAGCTGGGCTTCCTAGGAAGCCATCTAAGTAGCAGACGGTGGTCTGGGCCTAGAGGTGCTGGACCCCCGGTCGCAGGGGATGGTGGCAAGTGGCACTGTTGAGGAGGACAGCCGGTGGCCTTGCACCATCACTGGGCTGGGACCAGGGCACGACGGGGGACGTGGACCCTAGGTCAGGGAGTAGCTTCAGGCAACCTGACAATTTACCCGACGAGAACGGAGCCTTCAAGATCCTCTTTCCACCCGCTCCAAAATCGGGGTACTAGCGCAACGAGGGGAATAGGACTTTCCACCAAAACGGTCCAGAAAATCCCAAGCATGAACCCTGAGAGCAAGCTCCCATGCTTAGTCATAGTGGGGAGCGGGACATGGCAAGTTCCATACTACCAGGACCAACAGAGAAGTAAACTTAGTGCCAGGAAGCAGGTCACGAATCACCAGGCAGCACCATTGGGGACGGGACCCCAACTAGCTCCCCTCAGCGGCAGCGGTATCCAGAACTTTGGTTTATCCAGTTGTCGGTGTCAGCTTAATGGACCGAGTGAGTACGCAAGTGACCCCCTTTGCACCCAACGGCACTCCCCCCTCACCATCACCGAGTCCCAGGGCATTCCCCCTACTCGTGGAGGCGTCTAACACCTGGCTGCCCCGTTCCATCATCCCCGGGTACTCCCAATTGCAGCGGTGGTACTCCAATTACCACATACCACGGGTGGCGTCACGAACTTTAACACAATCCCCTGTAAATACCCCCTTCATTGAGTGGCCGCATGACCCCCAGGTCCGGAGACTTCTCGAGCCACCGCGGATCCAGATCCGAGCAGTCCGGATGCTGGCACGGGGGCGGCACATGGGAAGGGACCGTCAATCAATCAAGTGCCATAATAAATGATACTTAGTTTAGTTTGGCCAAGCGGGTAAAGCAGCACGGAACAGTCAATTTTCCTCTCTTCTTTAGAACATGTTGGTGAACAGAGGAGGAGGAAGGCACTCCACCAATCACAGCAGAGCCGCTTGCTTCAGCTGTGCTATCAAATAGAGATGGCCAAATCTGCAGATGTTAAAAAAAAAAAAAAAGTCCGGTTCGAAACCGGACTTGCCCTGAACTAGACCCTGGATGCTTAACCTCATATAAGTCTAAGGGACCCAAATTTAAGTGTTATCAAATGGTGCTAGTAAGGGCTGGGGGCTACTGTAGTGCCCCTGAGGCTTCAGTCACCAGTGGGTACTGCACCTCACTTAAGGTGCAGTGCTCAACCCGGGTCCAGAGAAGGTCGGTGCCGGTTCCACTTACACAACTCATACACACACAACCAGGTTGCCCTCCTTTACCGTGGACCGGGCTAGGTTCGGGTCAAAAGGGGTCGCCAACGTGGTTGGGTCTTTAGGATACCACCACACTTGGGATCCCCAATCCAACTAGTGGCGGGACTGGGAACGGGAGGAGCAACCACCAGGGGGAGTTAGGAGTCACCACAACAGTTAGAGAGAGTTCTCCAGCAGGAGAGGAAGAGAGCGGTCAGGTTTCATCAGTGGCTCTGGTAGGACAGAGGAGTTAATACGGTTGCCAAGGGGTGAGCTTGTTTTCTTCCTTGGGACCGGTGCTGAAAGGGTGCAGAATCCTAGGGTGGATTATACTCCAGGCTGTCCACCAAAATTTGCAGGCTTTGGGGGATTGCATGTCCCTCCGGCCCTCAGTTCCCGAAGCATAGTGCCATATAGGATCAAGGGTCGTGTTCCACGGCAGGCCCCACTTCGGACCCGCGGGCCCTGCATACGGACAGGGAGTAGACACACTTTTCAAGAGCCAGGGGTCCCCAAGAGCTTCAAGCCACGGGGATCCACACAAAGCGCAGGAGAAAGGTCCCACCATCCAATTCACCAGCTCTGATTTCCAAAGGATCCGGGTTCGACGAGGCCCATCACAGCTGGTGACCAGTACTTCCCGGGCGAGCGGCATGAACTGTGAGTAAAACACCTGGAACCCACAGAGACTGTGTCCACCTGTCATTCCTGGCGCCGCCACCCCGTGCCTCGACGTTCGCCATTACTACTCCCCTCATCATCCTCCCCGGGGCCCGCTCTACCTGTGGGGAGCAGAAACACCTTAGCTGCTACTACCATCTGCCCCGGAGGATAGCGACAGCAACGGCGGCTAACCCCTTGCCGCATACCGCAGGTGGCGTCACAAAATCAACCTCCACAATCATCCTTATTCCCTCCTCTCCCTCCATGTACACCTCGGGGTCACAAAGCCGGGCAGGGCTACTCGTGACATCCCCCTCATCCTCGCCGACCTGGTGACAAGTATTTTTCCCCAACCCTCTGGCGTGCTACACTGCAAAAGAAGCAAAATGGGAATTCAAGCATGAGAATTAAATTTACCAAGTGTCTGTGCGGCTGTCACACTGCTTCCGGGTCCGCTAATTGAATCTCATGAATATATTCGCTGCTTCCTCCGCTCACCCTCTGTGCCAGTGTCTCTGATTGGTTGCAGGAATATAGACATTCAATACTGCTATGGAAAACATGTAAAAAATGAGATGAGATACTTAGCACACAAAAATTATCAGTATTATGTGAACTCAACCGCCAATGCCAAAGCAACCTCTCATTCTTGGAGCCCTGCCTACTCTAATGCCTGTCTTTGGATTAAAAACCCTTCAATTTATGGGCAGACAGGAACCTGCAACTGAAGACTTAAAATCACCTAAGGCTGAAGAGCAGGAGTGCTCAATCAGAAGGTAGGACCCTATAATCTAAGAAAAAGACTGATGGCACTTCCTAACTTTCTAATGTGAAGAGGTGCAAACAGAGTATGAAACATAGTAGCAAAAAAGACACAGTTGCACTTTGTACTGGTAAAATACGTGTAACAATGAGTACAGGAATATAGACATGCAATACTGCTTTGGAAAACATGTAAAAAATGAGATACTTTGCACACAAAAATGGCCAGTTTCATGTTATCTTAACAGCCAATGCCAGTGACCTCTTATTTTTGGGTCCCTGCCTACGCTAATGCTTCTCTTGGAGTTAAAAAAAATTCTGGGCAGTTTTAATTCTTCATAAATTGGAAGGTTTTTTTTTTAACCCAAAGAGCGGCATTAGAGTAGGCAAGGACCCAACAATAAGAGATTACCTTGGCGATGGCTGTTAGGCTCTCATAAAATTGGCCAATTTTATGTGCTAACAGCCATCGCCAAGGCAATCTCTTATTGTTGGGTCCCTGCCTACTCTAATGCCGCTCTTTGGGTTAAACCCCCGTCCCTCCAATTTATGGATTTATGGGCAGACAGGAACCTACAAATGAAGAATTAAAACTGCCCAGAATTTGTTTAACTCAAAGAGAAGCACTAGAGTAGGCAGGGATCCACAAATATGAGGTCACTGGCATTGGCTGTTGGGATCACATAAAACTGGCCATTTTTGTGTGCAAAGTATCTTATGTTTCACATGTTTTCCATAGCAGTATTGCATGTCTATATTTCTGTACTCATTGTTAAACATATCTTAGCACCACAGAGTGCAACTGTCTCTTTTTTGTTACTCTGATTGGTTGCAATCAGACTGCCGGCTTGACGATGCCTGTGATTGGTTGCCCTTACACTGACGGAACCGCAGCTTCAGAGAGGTGATGTCAGTGACTTCACCTGAGGTCACAGTTGTAGGTTCTCATGGTACCCCAGCTTTGACCACAGCTGAACCCACCTCAAGTGAAGTCATTGAACTCAAATCCAGTAATCCAGCATTACGTTCAATGGTCATCGATTACCGGATTATTGACTTCAATGGTGCCAGATTACCTGATTAACCGACACCATTGAATTCAAAGCGAAATTTTGTTCTCTCATGACTTAGTGGTTCACATTCCGTGAGTTCTAAATTGAAGGTGAACATGCATTGTTCAGTGGTGTATAAGCTGCAGTATGTTAAAAATATAATTGTAAAGAAAAATAAAATTATATATATATATATATATATATATATATATATTATTCTGTAAAATGTTGCTTAAAACATTGGTTTTCCTACCTCACAACAACATATTTGGAATTTATTTTTCACTGTATCTGATAACTCTGATTTCTAAACAATCCAGAAAGCATGACACATCCCCTGCTTAGATAAAATATATCAATACTGATAAAATATTCAGGAATACAGGCTGTATCTATTTTATTGTGGCCAGTGTCTAACCAAAGTGTAACATAGGCTTCAGGTAAAATAGAAATACTGTTTCTCATTAAATTCAGGTTGTTTGCACAGAGTTTATGGTTTCTACTGGCAAATACATTATTCTTAATTTTACAGGTTTTCTTGGGGATGGAGAACAATGACAGATGTTTTTTATTAGATAGTTTAGGTAAATAAGGCACTATAAGCAAAATTTTCTAAATAAACTTCATAAGAGTTCTGGCTTAATTTGTGCTGAAATACCAATGTACATTTGAAATAAGTAGTATAATGTTAGACACAATAGTCTAATATATCCAGCAAAACTCAAATATATCTTACAGTATGAACCATTGTCTAATATTTGGCTCATTCCAGACTGCCCGGGATACATTTACACTTTAATATCAACTGAAAACATTGGGGCAGAATTATTCATCCTGTCTAAAATATACACACTTCGTAATAAAAATGTTTTTTACCATTTTTAGAGACGCAAGTAAGATGTTTTGTTCATCATTATCGTGTCGCGATCTGTATTTGTTTTTCAGATTAAATTTAAAGGTACTCTTTGAGAACAGAATGACCATTCAAACCAAATACAGGCACTTGGTGCACCCTTGGCATGGCCAAACATTGTTTTCCCTTTGTCTCTACGCCCCTACATCATTCACTTCACAAAAAATAATTCAATAAAATATGTTTATTCCCAAGTTTAAAAAATGGGAGAGATATAAAAAATACATTAGACAATAGGTCTAGTCTACACGTTTCGAGCAACCTGTGCTGTTAATTATGACAAACGGTGTCTTAAAACAAACAGAAAAATATATGATACATTCCTGACAAAGGAAGGATGGGGTAAAAAAGGAAGGAGGAGGGTGTGTTGGAGAAATGCCCAAATGTGTCCTCAATGTTTTTATTAGTAATGCAAACTCACAGCATATTCAGATATAGTAAATTGATCAAATGTGGTATATTGCATAATGACTAGTGATGGGCGAGCGTGCTCAGCACTGTTCAGTACTTGATCGAGCATTCTGGTGCTTGAGATGCTTGGCACTCAATCGAGTATCCTGGTACCCAGGCGCCGTGCTCGATTACCCGCCCTGCATGTTTTGCGGCTACTGGAATCACTGGCATTACTGTGATTGGCCAGCTGCATACTATCATAGGGTCTATAGAAAATCCAGTGACACCATGCTTGGCACACTGTATCCAGAAATAGTGTGGGGAAAGTTTTTTTCTGGAGAAGGGACAGTGTGTTATAGTGTTACAGTACCTGCTGTTACAACATTAAACCAACCGTCCTGTTCAGGGCTAATCCAAATAGATTCTATTCTATAATAATACCACTCAGCTGCAATTACTGTAGGGTTAGCTGCTAGAGTAGGAATAGTATAGTAGAGGCATTTAGGCAGGGTTCATTGCATTATTGTCCTTAATGCCACTGTCATGATCCAGGACCAGTATTCCCTGCTCCAGAATTTCCCAGACACAGCCTGGTCATGTCAGTGGTTAACTCCCATCAGCCTCGTTCCGGATTCAGGAGACACTATATCTGGTTGCTGCACCAGCATTCCAGTGCTGGTTATAGTTTTGCTCTGCAGCCTGTGACTGGCTCTGGTGAGATTTCCTGTTTGATCTGACTCCTTGTTACCGTGCCCTGACCTGTACCCTCCCCCGTTCATTCGTCTGTCCCAGTCCCTGACTTCCTACTCCTGTCAGTTGTTTACCCATCCTTGTTCATCCTCCTTCCAGTGTTTGTGTCTCCTCACCCTCCAGTCTTGTCTTCTGTTCCCTGTGACCTTTGTTTTTCCCTCTGTATACCTGATCTCCCGGCATCTGACTTAGGTTCTGTTCTCTAACTTGATCTTGATTTTCCCTCTGCAGTGACTTGACTTCCCGGCTTGACCCTTACTGCTTCACTACTCTATTGCCCCCTGGTGGTTCACCTGTGAACTTGTTGCTGAGGTTACTCTGCTGTACTTCAGCCTCCTTTCTGTTACAGTGTTACTTTGACTCTCCACTACTCTTCTGCCACCTAGTGGGGAATACGATGTACTACGTCTTACCAGCCCTTTGTACAGCGTGACAGCTGACACATACAACAAACAGTGCTTTTCAGGGCTAATTCAAATAGATTCTATTTTCTAGTAATACTGCTCTTAGTTGCATACCTAATTGAACCCCTTCACCACCCGGCGATTTTCCATTTTTCGTTTTCATTTTTTCCTCCCTTTCTTCCAAGAGCCATAACTTTTTTATTTTTCCATCAATTTAGCCACATGAGGGCTTGTTTTTTTGCGGGAGGACTTTTACTTTTGAATGACAATATTCATTCTTGGCCCATATTGTAGTGGAAAACAGGAAAAAAAAATCCAAGTGCTGTGAAATTGCAAAAAAAAAGTGCAATTGCATAATTGTTTTTTGACGCCATTTTCCGAAACTCGAAGGGTTCTCATTTTTTGGGATCTGGGGCTTATTTTTTGTGCCTTAAGCTGGTGTTTTTAATTACACCATTTTTGGTTAGATATGAGGTTTTGAGCGCCTGTTATTGCACTTTAATGCAATGTTGCGGTGACCAAGAAAACGTAATTCCGGCGTTTTGATTTTTCTTCTCACTACGCTGTTTACTGATCAGATTAATGGATTTTATATTTTGATAAATTGGGCATTTCTGAATGCAGCGATACCAAATATGTTTATTTTTTGCACCATTATCGCACACGGCCTTTCTTGCTCCAAGTTCAGTGGAGACAGCCATTTTTCAAACTTGGCCTTGATAGCTGTCCACAACTCTTCAGCTGTGTGACTGCGTTCTCCAGTGCATTTTAATTTCAACACTGCCTGATTGTGGTGAGCCCTGTCTATGCAGTACGGCGGTGGGGGATTCTCTCTGCAATGTTGGAACTCGTTTTACATTAAAGGAGAGGTTGATGGCACAGGTGAAGAACCCTAAAGGAGGTGGAGGAGCAGTGGAGGAAGTGCTAAATACAGAGGTTTGTCCTGCAAGTCTTGGGGATTCCAAGACTTGTGGAGCAGTCACTTTCCCACCTGCCCCCAAAGCCACCAGAGTCAATCAGTGCCCAGTCAGTGAGATGTAACGCTCCTGGCCAAGCTTGCTCGTCCAGTTGTCATTGGTTAAATGCACCTTGTCAGACACTGAGTTTTTCAAGGAACTGGTGATGTTGTCTGCGACATGCTGGTGTAGCGCAGGCACAGATTTATTAGAGAAGTAATTGTGACTGGGCACCTAGTACTGGGGGACTTCCACTGCCATAAAGTTGTGAAAACAGTCTGTATCCACCAGGCGGAAAAGCAGCATTTCTGCAGCCAACAGTTTATACAGTATATGGTGAAGTTAAAGCTCTTAGCTTTGGCATGTGTAGGAGGAAATAATCTTTTAAATGACCACAACTGCGGGACTGATTACTGGCTCCTGTGCTGACAGAGGGTGGAGTAGGGTGTAGACAACAAACTGGTAGACTGTGAGGGAGGTGTAGGTGGACATGTTACGGTGGATGGGGAAAGATATGGTGTGCTCGGTGTCTGACATCGGTCTAAAACATCGGACATGTCCATTTCCGTAACAGCTGACAGGCTCTCAGTCACCCCGACTGTAGCAGGTAAACAACTGGAGGAGCTGCGGCTGGAGACCTGTGTGAGAACACGTTCAACAGTGACAGAGGAGGAAGAAGCATTAGACGCAGTTGATGGGCGGTCGGTGGCTGGCAAGGCCTGCTAGGCCGCCTTTTAGTGTAGTTTTCCAGAGTAATATTTTTCTTGCACATGTGCCAATTCATGCATGGAGTAGTCAAATGATTGGATTTTTAGCCTCTACTGAGATGTTGTTTACAAAGTTGGCAGATAACGTAAGTTGGGTCATTCATTGTGGTCTCAAAAAAGGCAAAGGCTAGGCAACCCTTTCCACCCCTGCAAACTGCAGACCCACGACTACTGCTGGCCACAGCCAGAGTTGTGGCTGAGGATGCAGTGCTTTTCATCATTGCATCACTACGTGTTTGTGTGGGAGGCAGCAACGTAAGCTCCTTGTATTCCTCCTCCACCTCCCATGCTGAACTATTCAGCGGAGTACCTCTGGGTTCACACCAAGTGGGATCTCCAACCTTATCGTCATCCTCTCTGTCTTCTCACTGCTCCCCCTGACAGTCACCCTCCTCCTTTTGTTGCCATGACAGCACAGCACAGCACAGCACGGGTGCGTCTCAGGTATCGGAGTCTCATCATCATCACCTCTACCCCAGGGGCTTAACGTCTGGTGACGAGGGTCTGGATTCTGCTTGGACCCCATTTCATCTGCCCACGGAGCCAAGTGACAAAGATTTTGGCATTGGTGCAAATGCTTTCCTCCTCTTCAATCTAGGAACCTTTAGAGCAGACTTCTGATGCCCATAAAATAGAATGTGTGAAAAGCTCTGCAGACTTGCTCATCTGTGGTTCGGCACAGTCAGTTGGGCGGTTGGAAAGTTGTGATGCAGGGGTGCCACCTCTGAGGACTGTACTGTGTGTGAAGTTGAGAGGCAGGTAGAGGAGGAGGACCAAAGGCCTCTTGATGCAGAGATTGTCAAGTGTAGCACATGCTCTTATTGGCCCTCATCTACAAATCGTACAGCTATGCACCTGCCAAATAAATGGAGTGGAAAAACCCATCTAGTAATAGAAGTTGTCAGTTGTCTTTGGCTAGGATGAGCCGGTGTTTATTCAGTAGAGCTTTCAGGAACCTTAGCACTTAACCAACATACACCTGAAAAACCACGCTTATTCCCCCTTCCACCCTGACCTCAGGATTTCACACTCATGTTTGATGTACCCTTTCCCTCTTTTAAGCAGCTGATTCACAACCCTGGGCCCACACCTGTCACTAAATTAACAATCAGCATTTATATGCTAACATGTCTATTTGTGCAAGTAGCACAGAGTTATCAGTTAATATTTATCTCCAGTGATACAGTATATATGTATTAGAGGCCAACACAAGTATCAAAATATTCTTAGCTAATTTTGTGCTCCTGCCACACTATCTATCAGGATTTATATGCTTAAATGTCTTTGTAGCAGGACTACAGAATTCGCATTCAGTATTATAAGGTGAAATGTCCATTCGTGTCAGGACCACAGGATTTGTAATTAATATTTATCTCCCGTAAATAAATTATTTATATATATATATATATATATATATATATATATATATATATATATATATATATATATATATATAGGCCCACAGACGTATCAAACTCTTTATCTCTGCTGAGATAGTGTGGCAAATGCACAGAATTATGAATTGGTATTTTTATGCTGGAATGTCTGTTGCAGGTCCACAGAGTTAACAATCACGATTTATATGTTAAAATGACTATTTCTGGCAGGACCACACAATATTAAAGCAGTAATTCTATGCTGATATGTCTATTTGTGGCAGGACTACAGAATTATCAATCAGTATTTATATGCTGAAATGTCTATTCGTGGCAGGGCCACAGAATTAGACATTTCAGTATATAAATACTGATTGATAAATCTGTAGTCCTACCACAAATAGACATTCTAACATATAAACCCTGATTGCTAACTCTGTGGTCCTGCAACAAAAAGACATTTCAGCATATAAATACCGATTGCCATTTGTGGCAGGACTACAGATTTATCAATCGGCATTTACAGTTAGGTCCAGAAATATTTGGACAGTGACACAAGTTTTGTTATTTTAGCTGTTTACAAAAACATGTTCAGAAATACAATTATATATATAATATGGGCTGAAAGTGCACACTCCCAGCTGCAATATGATAGTTTTCACATCCAAATCGGAGAAATGGTTTAGGAATCATAGCTCTGTAAGGCATAGCCTCCTCTTTTTCAAGGGACCAAAAGTAATTGGACAAGGGACTCTAAGGGCTGCAATTAACTCTGAAGGCGTCTCCCTCGTTAACCTGTAATCAATGAAGTAGTTAAAAGGTCTGGGGTTGATTACAGGTGTGTGGTTTTGCATTTGGAAGCTGTTGCTGTGACCAGACAACATGCGGTCTAAGGAACTCTCAATTGAGGTGAAGCAGAACATCCTGAGGCTGAAAAAAAAGAAAAAATCCATCAGAGAGATAGCAGACATGCTTGGAGTAGCAAAATCAACAGTCGAGTACATTCTGAGAAAAAAGGAATTGACTGGTGAGCTTGGGAGCTCAAAAAGGCCTGGGCGTCCATGGATGACAACAGTGGTGGATGATCGCCGCATACTTTCTTTGGTGAAGAAGAACCCGTTCACAACATCAACTGAAGTCCAGAACACTCTCAGTGAAGTAGGTGTATCTGTCTCTAAGTCAACAGTAAAGAGAAGACTCCATGAAAGTAAATACAAAGGGTTCACATCTAGATGCAAACCATTCATCAATTCCAAAAATAGACAGGCCAGAGTTAAATTTGCTGAAAAACACCTCATGAAGCCAGCTCAGTTCTGGAAAAGTATTCTATGGACAGATGAGACAAAGATCAACCTGTACCAGAATGATGGGAAGAAAAAAGTTTGGAGAAGAAAGGGAACGGCACATGATCCAAGGCACACCACATCCTCTGTAAAACATGGTGGAGGCAACGTGATGGCATGGGCATGCATGGCTTTCAATGGCACTGGGTCACTTGTGTTTATTGATGACATAACAGCAGACAAGAGTAGCCGGATGAATTCTGAAGTGTACCGGGATATACTTTCAGCCCAGATTCAGCCAAATGCCGCAAAGTTGATCGGACGGCGCTTCATAGAACAGATGGACAATGACCCCAAGCATACAGCCAAAGCTACCCAGGAGTTCATGAGTGCAAAAAAGTGGAACATTCTGCAATGGCCAAGTCAATCACCAGATCTTAACCCAATTGAGCATGCATTTCACTTGCTCAAATCCAGACTTAAGACGGAAAGACCCACAAACAAGCAAGACCTGAAGGCTGCGGCTGTAAAGGCCTGGCAAAGCATTAAGAAGGAGGAAACCCAGCGTTTGGTGATGTCCATGGGTTCCAGACTTAAGGCAGTGATTGCCTCCAAAGGATTCGCAACAAAATATTGAAAATAAAAATATTTTGTTTGGGTTTGGTTTATTTGTCCAATTACTTTTGACCTCCTAAAATGTGGAGTGTTTGTAAAGAAATGTGTACAATTCCTACAATTTCTATCAGATATTTTTGTTCAAACCTTCAAATTAAACGTTACAATCTGCACTTCAATTCTGTTGTAGAGATTTCATTTCAAATCCAATGTGGTGGCATGCAGAGCCCAACTCGCGAAAATTGTGTCACTGTCCAAATATTTCTGGACCTAACTGTATATGCTGAAATGTCTTTTTGTTGCAGGACCACAGAGTTAGCAATCAGGGCTTATATGTTAAAATGTCTATTTGTGGCAGGACTACAGATTTATCAATCAGTATTTATATGCTGAAATGTCTATTTGCTAAATTTGTGGTCCTGCAACAAAGACATTTCAGCATATAAATACTGATTGCTATTTGTGGCAGGACTACAGATTTATCAATCAGTATTTATATTGTCACGCTCACCGGCCCCCCTGCCATGCTCACCGGCTCCCCTTCCACGCTCCCCGGCCACACTCCCCGGCTCCCCTGCCACGCTCCCCGGCTCCTTTGCAAGGCGTCCCCCGCTCCACGGCCTCCATGCATACTCACCTGCATCCTCCAGGCAACCCGATCCTCGGTCCCGGCGCCCATCTGCGATGCTGAACGCTCCTGCCTCCTGTGCACCGCTCCCTGATCTGGCTTCTGGCACCCGGGCCTCGCGCATGCGCATTAGGGCGCGCGCGCGGTCATTGACCCTCTCTTAAAGGGCCAGCGTCCTCCAACAGGATATTGAAGATTCAGGTGCAGGGTATATAGGGGGTTCCTTTCCAAGTGGGTGGGGCCTGTTCTTCGTGTTTCCTAAGATAGGAGTCAGGTCTTCCTGTGTTTTGCCTCGTACTCACATATCTCTCTTGTAGAGTCGTTCCTGCCTCGCCAACCGGTCCTGACGATTTCTGAACCACGAACGGTGACTGTCCGCCGTCTCGTCAGTCCCTACCGTCTCCGGATCCGTGTGGTGACCCACCTCCTCGCTCCGTTGGTTCCGGATTCTGCCTGCCATCATCTCGGCCTCCGAACCTGAGCTCCGTCACCCGGACTGCCTTCAGAGACTCCGTGGTCCCAGGGACTTCTTCACTCCACTCCTCTAAACGGACTGTCCTGCTACCCATAGTGCTCCGGCTACCGGGCACCTCGCCCTCGGTGAGGTGTTCAGCCCAGTGGATCCACCTCCTGGGCCTACCCGTCCTCCCGGTCCTAACATATATGCTGAAATGTCTACTTGTTCCAGGAGCACAGAATTATCAATTAGTATTCATCTCCAGTGATATATATATATATATATATATATATATATTGGGGTCCCACACAAGTATCCAAAGGTTTTCATCTCTGCTGAAATAGTGTGACAGAGTTATCAATCAGTATTTATATGCTGAAATATCTATTTGTGGCAAGACCACATAATTATCAAATCAGAATTTATATGCTGAAATGTCTATTTGTGCCAGGAGCACAGCGTTATCAATTAGTATTTATCTCCAGTGATATATATATGCAGCAGCACCCTCGAAAAGTTGTAGCAATCTCAAAATTACGCCGACACTGCATGTCCACTTGTTATATGCAGAAGAACATGTGACTTAAGCAGCAAATGACACAAGCCCTTGTGTCTAAACGTCATGGATAATTTCTGCTCCCTGATTGGATGCCGTACCATCCACACATTAAGGCGGGCTTTGCACACTACGACATCGCAGGCCGATGCTGCGATGCCGAGTGCGATAGTGCCCGCCCCCATCGCAGCAGCGATATGTGGTGATAGCTGGCGTAGCGAAAGTTATCGCTACGCCAGCTTCACACACACACTCACCTGCCGTGCGACGTCCCTGTGGCCGGCGACCCGCCTCCTTGTTAAGGGGGCGGGTCGTGCGGCGTCACTGCGACGTCACACGGCAGGCGGCCAATCAGAGTGGAGGGGCGGAGATGAGCAGGATGTAAACATCCTGCCCACCTCCTTCCTTCCGCATATCCTACGGAAGCCGCAGTGAGGCCGGTAGGAGACGTTCCTCGCTCCTGCGACTTCACACACAGCGATGTGTGCTGCCGCAGGAGCGAGGAACAACATCGGACCATTGCGTCAGCGTAATTATGGATTACGCCGACGCTGTACCGATGATACGATTACGACGCTTTTGCGCTCGTTAATCGTATCATCCAGCCTTTACACACTGCGATGTCGCATGCGATGCCGGAAGTGCGTCATTTTCAATTTGACCCCACCGACATCGCACCTGCGATGTCGCAGTGTGCAAAGTGCCCCTTAGTTAAAAATAAAAAAAAGCAGTCTGCCGCTCCTCTCCCCCTTTCCTCATCAAACATCTCACCCCACTCATCATACAGCACCACTATCCTAGCCAAAGCCATAATAAGGTAGAAGAAAGCATTAGCGCAAATGAGAAGAGTTACCGAACAAAGTCCGAATTTTGACGATTTTGAGAAAAGTGTTCGGGAATCCGAATGGGCAAGATTTGTGTCACGTTTGAGATTTGTGAACCTTTTTAAACAAGTTCACTCATCTTTAGCTGTGATGTTTAGATATATATTTTGCTATACCTTGTTTTAATTATGTACTAATAAAATTTTGGTTTTAACACGTTTGAATTTTCTCTCTCTTTGGTGTTCCTGGAACTTAAAGGCAGACAATTTTGAAGACTGGCATGTATGCATTACTTATAAAATTCATTTTGCTCAGTTTACTTTTAAACTTTAAGACCACAACAGGAATTTTTTTGCAATATAATACAGTATTGTAGCAAAGAAACTCAATGAAACAAAAAAAAAAGTGATTCTTTAGCTACCACAGATGTTATTAGATACTGTAAATTGCAATTATAAAATTGATCATTTGACTGAGGTAATAAAAAAGGAAAAAGTACAATTATCTGTGCTATAAATGCCTTTGTTGAGTTGAACCTTCCACGTCAAGAAGAGGCACAATAAGCTAATAATAAAATGGTTTAGATATGTAAAAGAGATTTTTTTTGTCAGTGGAAATATTCTCTGGCAGTTCTGCTAGATGCTATTGAAGTATAACTAAAACAAATGCCTTTATAAAAAATAATGTCTTATAGAAGCCAGAAAAACACTGAAGAGCAAATTAAAAATTTAGAAAAAAAAATCCTTGCAAGTAATTGACACCGACAGTGCGATACTAGTTATCTCCACAATAAGACAGTGGACGGATTCTACGAACTGTCATCCTGCCGTGTGAAAATACCGACAATGCACATCTGTAGTGGAGTTCTTGCAATAGTCTGAATGTGTGTGACAGGTATTTTCTTATCCAATACATACATTCTGTGCCAGACAAGCAGTTCTGGAGCACACAATAAAAATAGAACAGCTTGGAAAATATTGGTTAATATTTTTATAGTTGTGTTGTTTTTATTAAGAATTACATACCGCTCCTGGTATATAGGAAACAATCAGTTTGGAGCTTAACTACTTTATCCATCATGTATCCTTTAGTTAAGTATAGTATGTGCCTTATATGTTTTATTCTATTGATTAAATAGTATTCCTAAGTTTGGCATCTTTATTATCCTAAGAATATTACTTTTCCTAAACTTCTATGAGGGGGTACCTCAATGAGGATAACTGTTTTTTTGCATCCTGGAGATTTTCCTTCCCTCTGATCATCAAGACTGTCTTTTTTTGAATGCCAGCTTTGATGAGGAGTCGGGTGGAATGCGGGGTACCTGATTCATTAAGAAGCACCCACCTCTTAATGAATCAGGTGAGGTGCTAAGCCACAAATCTTACTCCTGTCATTGAATTTGGCAAGCAGGGGTCATCCCATCCAGCCTCAGCTCTGCTCACTTGTGCCAAACTAAGTATTGAGAACAGAAAGAGAAGAGAACTGTCTGAGAACTTGAGAACCAAAATGGTTAAAAAATACCAACAATCTGAAGATTATAAGCTCATCTCCAGACAACTTGATGTTCCTTTGTCCTCGGTGTGCAAAATAATAAAGAAGTTTAAAACACAAGGCTCTGTAGCTAATCTCCCTGGATGTGGGCGGCAGAGAAAAATTTATAAAAGGCTGCCGCGCAGGATAGACTGGATGGTGGATAAGCAGCCGCAATCAAGTTCCAATGAAATTCAAGCTGTCCTACAGGTTTAGGGTGCATCAGTGTTCGCGTGAACTATCCATCTACATTTGAATGAAGTGAAACACTATGGCAAGAGTAAAAAAATAAAAAGGCAACTCCAACTTCCTCCTTCAGTGGTTTCTGGTAGTCAGGACGTAGAGGCCTTGAACACACAAGTACAGTGGCCGTGAATTAGAGAACACTTTACTGTGTTCTATAAAAACCTCTTGGAAGAATGACCGTGAATACAGGAGCCCAGTTGGGCACTGAAATACGAACATCGGACTGGGAAGATGTACATTTAATGCTCAAGTACCTACCTATGTTTGATGTCTGGCCTAGGATCTTGTACCTGCCTGGGGCCTTGTGTTTTAATAGTCTTGGCCTGGTCATGTGGCTTGCAGCCTGGACATGTGGCTTTGCAGCCTCTACTTTTAGCCTTGCAGCCTGGATGGTTCTCTAATAGGTACTGTGGCTTAGTTGGTTAAAGAGATGGTTTTGTCAACAGATCCTGTGGCCTGATGTTCAGTGTATTTCGGTCCCTCCTCATGTCTGGAGTGTTAGGCCTGCCTTTGCCTGGCTTCATGTCTTGTGTGTTGGGCCTGCCGCCTCGTGTCTGGCCTCATGTCTTTTGTTGGGCCTGCCACCTTGTGTCTGGCCGCATGTCTTGTGACATACTAAGGCAGAGCATGAGCCCCTGGGCTGCAGGGCTATATTCCAACATGATAACAACCCCAAACACACCTCCAAGACAACCACTGCCCTGCTAAAGAAACTGAGAATAAAGGTCCTGGACTGGCTGATTATGTGTCCAGAACTAAACCTTATTGAGCAAGTGTGAGGCATCCTCAAATGGAAGGTGTAGGAGAGCAAAATCTTTAACATCCACCAGCCCTGTGATGTCATGGAGGAGAAGCCCAAGAGAATTAAAGAGAATGCCCAAGAGAATTAAAGCAGTGTTTGAAAATAATGGTGGCCACACAAAATATTCACACTTTGGTCATTTTCATATATATATACTCACTTTTGCTACCAGAAGTTTATACATTAATGGCTGTTGCATTATTTAGAGAGCACAACAAATTTACACTGTTATACAAGCTGTACACTGACTACTTAACATGGTATCAAAGTGTCATTTTCAGTGAAAACATACTGTACAGTAAAATATATACAAAAAGGTGAGGGGTGTAATCATTTTTGTGATGTACCGTATATATATATATATATATATATATATATAGTACAGACCAAAGGTTTGGATGCACCTCATTCAATGAGTTTTCTTTATTTTCATGACTCTGACAATTGTAGATTCACATTGAAGGCATCAATACTATGAATTAAAACATGTGGAATGAAATACTTAAAAAAGTGTGAAACAACTGAAAATATGTCTTATATTCTAGGTTCTTCAAAGTAGCCACCTTTTGCTTTGATTGCTGCTTTGCACACTCTTGGCATTCTCTTGATGAGCTTCAAGAGGTAGACACCCGAAATGGTTTTCCAACAGTCTTGAAGGAGTTCCCAGAGATGCTTAGCACTTGTTGGCCCTTTTGCCTTCACTCTGTGGTCCAGCTCACCCCAAACCATCTCGATTGGGTTCAGGTCTGGTGACTGTGGAAGCCAGGTCATTTGCCGTAGCACCCCATCACTCTCCTTCTTAGTCAAATAGCCCTTACACAACGTGGAGGTGTGTTTGGGGTCATTGTCCTTTTGAAAAATAAATGATGGTCCAACTAAACGCAATGCGGATGGAATAGCATGCCACTGCAAGATGCTGTGGGAGGCATGCTGGTTCTGTATGCCTTCAATTTTGAAGAAATACCCAACAGTGTCACCAGCAAAGCACCCTCACACCTCCTCCTCCATGCTTCACGGTGGGAACCAGCCATGTAGAGTCCATCCGTTCACCTCTCTACAAAGACACGGTGGTTGGATCCAAAGATCTCAAATTTGGACTCATCAGACCAAAGCACGGATTTACACTGGTCTAATATCCATTCCTTGTGTTCTTTAGCCCAAACAAGTTTCCTCTGATTGTTGCCTGTCCTTAGCAGTGGTTTCCTAGCAGCTATTTTACCATGAAGGCCTGCTGCACAAAGTCTCCTCTTAACAGTTGTTCTAGAGATCAGAAGGTGTGTCCAAACTTTTGGTCTGTACTTTATATATCTCTATATAATATATATGTGAGTAAGCCACAGATGACATCATCATAAAAGAAGGTAGAATCGTGGCACATGCTGTTGAATAAAAGTCCTTCTTGCCTTATTATAAATGCATAAAAAAGAGCGGGTCCGACACCAGATGCTGGCTCTCCAGAGGACGATGGCTATTTTGCACTGCTGCACTTCTATGGGTCCTGGGAAACACAAGCTTGAAACAGCCGTCGTCCACCGGAGTGCCAGCTGTGCTGTGCAGCTCCATAATTGTGTATTTTCAGCCACCATCAACACCAAGAAAATCTAATCGGTGGGGCTGTTGGGTGTCGCATTCTTCCAATCAGACATTAATGTGCTATCCCAATGATAGGACATTAATTTTAAAGTAATGGGCAACCTCATTACGGTAATGTCAGCGGGTTTTTTTTGTTTTTCTTTTTTAAACCTGAGACGTCTCTTCAGTCAGTTTTTAAAGGTCTTTGGCCACTAGTATGTGTTTTTTATTTTCAACTTGTATTGAATAAACTAGTGAGTGGCTTCCAAGCAGAAGTCACCTGAAAAACAGTTGGGTCTCTTTTAATCACATTACCTATTTGGAAGCCGTTAAATGAAGTTGTTGGTGCCATACTATGTGGCATTGTTTTAATTATTTCAATAAAGAAATATTTTTAATATATCCTTGCCTGAGCTTTATGCTGGATTTTCTTTTGTTTTTGGAGCTTTTGTTGCCCTTGTCTGGGCGTGTTCCCTGTGACTCAATCCAGATCTACTAACATGGTGAACTGGCTATTTTTCTTTCTTGTTTTACATGTCCAATTTTTTCACAAATTGTTCTACTTGTATTGGTGAGTTTGATCAGACATTCTGATCAATACTAACAAGTCTCCGTGCTTTTTTGTGGAACACTTGGAAGTATTGATGAGCAGACCCGGACTGTAAAAGTCCAGATCTGGGTTCAAAAGACCCGAGCAGCAACCTTGGGCCCGGAGTTCTCAGGTACGTCCGGGCAACAATCTGCATACAGCCACCAAAATGAAAAACAAAACATATATCAAAGAAAAAAGAAAGAAAATAAGAATGATGCAAACGCTTCATAATTACCGGTCTCCATGCAGCTGTATACTGCTTCCGGGGCTACTCAATATCTTCATGCATATGCACTGCTTCACCCACCCACCGGCAGTACCCAGTTTCTGATTGGTTGCAGCCAGACATGCCCCTAGCCTGTGTGACAGTATGTCTTACAGCTTTCAATCACACACGCTGTCTACGTCTAAATTGGTGTAAAAAGAAATAAATGAAAAAATTGGTGTATTGTCTTCCCATATTATGATACTCAACCATGATAAAGCATATGGCTACAGGCTGCAGTCCCCAGCCATATGCATTATCTTGGCTGTGTATCAAAAGAAGAAAAAACAAAAAAAAATATAAAAAAATTAAATAAATAATTTTTAAAAATGGCTTGCGGTCCCCCCTCAATTTTGATACCCAGCAGACAGCTGGTGGCTGGTATTCTCAGACTGGGTAAGCACATGATTATTGGCCCCCTCAGCCTAAAAATAGCAACAATCCTGGAACTTTACCCAGCTTTTTCCGATTGCCCTGGTGTAGTAGCAATTGGGGTAATAAGGGATTAATGACAGCTCACAGCTGCCACTAAGCCCTAGATTAGTAATGGGAGGCATCTATGAGGTGTCCCCATAACAAATCTGTAAGTGAAAAGAAACACATACCGAAAAAATCCTTTATTTGAAATAAAATACAAAAACCACCTTCTTTCACCCCTTAATTAACCCCCAAAACACCCTAGTCTGATCTTATCCACACGAGGTCCCATGATAATTCAAGTTCTGCTACATCTTAAGTGACAGCACGCAGGCAGTGTCACCAGCAAAGCACCCTCACACATCACACCTCTTCCTCTATGCTTCACGGTGGGAACCAGCCATGTAGAGTCCATCCGTTCACCTTTTCTACAAAGACACGGTGGTTGGATCCAAAAATCTTAAATTTTGACTCATCAGGCCAAAGCACAGATTTCCACTGATCTAATGTCCATTCCTTGTGTTCCTTAGCCCAAACAAGTCTCTTCTGCTTGTTGCCTGTCCTTAGCAGTGGTTTCCTAGCAGCTATTTTACCATGAAGGCCTGCTGCACAAAGTCTCCTCTTAACAGTTGTTCTAGAGATGTGTCTGCTGTTAGAACTCTGTGTGGCATTGACCTGGTCTCTAATCTGAGCTGCAGTTAACCAGCGATTTCTGATGCTGGTGACTCGGATAAACATATCCTCCGCAGCAGAGGTGACTCTTGGTCTTCCTTTCCTGGGGCGGTCCTCATGTGAGCCAGTTTCTTTGTAGCATTTGATGGTTTTTGCCACTGCACTTGGGGACACTTTCAAAGTTTTCGCAGTTTTTTGGACTGACTGACCTTAATTTCTGAAAGTAATGGTGGCCACTCTTTTTTCTTTACTTGGCTGCTTTTTCTTGCCATAATACAAATTCTAACAGTCTATTCAGTAGGACTATCAGCTGTGTATCCGCCAGACTTTTGCACAACACAACTGATGGTCCCAACCCCATTTATAAGACAAAAAAATCTCACTTATTAAACCTTAGGTAGGGAAAAAAAGGCGCAAAATAGGGTCTTACCCGGTATATGGGTTTAGGAAGATGAAAAGAATGAATACACTCACCTGATCAGGTTGTGCCAGTCACAACCTCTGTGCAGACATATGTGAGTGCTGGAGTGGTTAAGCTGCGGCCCCGTTGAAGGGAAAATGCTATAAAAAGTTCAGGGCGGAAAAACGGGTTTAATGCCGCGCTATAAACCACAAGCTGGTGCTATTAAAAATAGATATTCTTTTATTGAAACATTCCTACGCGTTTCAGAGGCATGTACGCCTCCTTCAGGGAAAAATATCATATCAAATATATATTTCCCTGAAGAAGGAGGCGTACATGCCTCTGAAACGCGTAGGAATGTTTCAATAAAAGAATATCTATTTTTAATAGCACCAGCTTGTGGTTTATAGCGCGGCATTAAACCCCTTTTTCCACCCTGAACTTTTTATAACTTATTAAACCTGACAGGGCACACCTGTGAAGTGAAAACCATTTCCAGTGACTACCTCTTGAAGCTCATTAAGAGAATGCAAAGAGTGTACAAAGCAGTAATTGAAGCAAAAGGTCGCTATTTTGAAGAACCTAGAATATAAGACATATTTTCAGTTGTTTCACACTTTTTTGTTAAGTATTTCATTCCACATGTGTTAATTCATAATTTGGATGCCTTTAATTTGAATCTACAATTTTCAGAGTCATAAAAATAAAGAAAACTGTTTGAATGAGATGGTGTGTCCAAACTTTTGCTCTGTACTGTACGTTCAACACAGATGTCTGAATGAGGCCTTAGACTGGGTAGGGACACACTCATATGAAAAGTGTAATTTGAAACAATGAGTTGTCAATTTATTTTTAAAGGGAACCAAACATCAGGTTTTTCGTGTATAAGGTGCAGCCAGTGCAGTACTGGCACTATCAGGCACATTGTGTACATACCATCAGGGGACAGCTCGGGTGTTTAGGCAGCGAAATCCAACTTTATAAAGTTTGAAAATTCGTGCACTTTTTGATTGACGTGTGCACCTCTCTCCTAATGTCCGGGCAGGTTATGCACGTGTTCCATGCCCCCCAACAGCCTGTTCCTCCCTCTCTCCCTCCCTCTCTCCTAATGTCCGGGCGGGTTATGCACGTGTTCCCCGCCCCCCTACCCGCCTGTTCCTCCCTCTCTCCCTCCCTCTCTCCTAATGTCCGGGCGGGTTATGCACGTGTTCCCCGCCCCCACCGCCGCCCGTTCCTCCCTCTCTCTGGTTGTATTTAAATTTCCCTCTTCAGTGACATGACGTCGGAGTTGGTGCCTGCGCATAGCGCTTATCTCCGGCGCCATGTTTCTGAAGCCCGCAGTACCGTTCAGCCGGGTGCACGAGAGGGCGGTGCATGCGCCCTCGCTTCTTCAGATCACGTTGTGACCGCGGGAGTGCGCGCGGTTACAACAGGACTGGAGATCAGCTGACAGGAGGACGCGATTGCTACGCTACCAGCACAGCAGCCGCCTAGGACACCGGGGCTCAGGTGAGGTGAGTTCACAATGCTGTGTGTGCGCCCCTGCGTTGACCTGGGCTCACCTTCTGAATGCCAGGTCACCGCAGGAAAGCACTCACAGCTGTGTATCTGTGCTATGTGTGTGCAGTGTGTGTGTGTGCAGTGTGTGTGTGTCTGTGCTGTGTGTGATTCTGTGCAGTGTGTGTGCAGTGTGTGTGTGCAGTGTGTGTGCGTAGTGTGGTGTGTGTGTGAGCACGCTGTGTGTGGTGTGTGCGCACGCTGTGTGTGGTGTGTGCGCGCGTACGCTGTGTGGTGTGTGTGCGCGCACGCTGTGTGTGGTGTGTGTGTGTGTGTGCGCACGCTGTGTGTGGTGTGTGTGTGTGTCCTGAATCCAGGCTTGGTATTACTGGAGTTTCCTCCGGTAGCCAGTCCGGCGCTGCACTGAAGTGTGTTTTTTTTTTTCTTCCAGATGATATTGGATCCGGATTGGACGGCGCGGGAGCCTTGACCCAGGATTACTGCGGAGGGGGTTCTTTATTTCAATAAAGATGGAGTCCCTAATTGTGTTGTTTTATTTCTAATAAAAATATTTTTCTGTGTGTTGTTTTTTTTTTATGTTTACTAGAAATTCATGATGGCCATGTCTAATATTGGCGTGACACCATGAATTTCGGGCTTAGGGCTAGCTTGTAATACACACCTAGCCTTAACCCCATTATTACCCAGTGAGCCACCCGGCATCAGGGCAGCTGGAAGAGTTGGATACAGCGGCAGAAGATGGCGCTTCTATGAAAGCGCCATTTTCTGGGGTGGCTGCGGACTGCACTTTGCAGCGGGGGTGCCTAGAAAGCTTGGGCACTCTGCACTGCGGATTCCAATCCCCAACTGCCTAGTTGTACCTGGCTGGACTCAAAAATTGGGCAAAGCCCATGTCATTTTTTTTTTTAATTATTTCATGAAATTCATGAAATTAAAAAAAAAAGGGCTTCTCTATATTTTTGGTTCCCAGCCGGGTACAAATAGGCAGCTGGGGGTTGGGGGCAACCCATAGCTGCCTGCTGTACCTGGCTAGCATACAAAAACATGGTGAAGACCACGTCATTTTTTTTGGGGGGGGGGGCTGGGCGGGGCAAAAAATCCTGCATACAGTCCTGGATGGAGGATGCTGAGCCTTGTAGTTTGGCAGCTGCTGTCTGCTCTCCTGCATCCACTAGTATGCTGAGCCTTGTAGTTCTGCTCCCCCTGCCTCTCCCTCCTGCATACAGTCCTGGATGTAGCATGCTGAGCCTTGTAGTTCTGCAGCTGTCTGCTCTCCTGCGTAGACTAGTGGAGAATGAAGAACATATTGAAGGAAATTACATCAGACCTTTTTTTTTTTTTTTTTTAACAATCTTTAATGGCATTGTTCACTGTTAAAAAACGCATAAAAACGCAGTGAGCAAAAACGCAGCAAAAAAATGCACCAAAATGCGGTAAAAACGCATGCGTTTTTTCCCCGCATTTTTTCCCGCGGGTGCGTTTTTGTCTGATCACTCATTCTTTTCTCCCTATCAGAGCAGCACCGCTCAGATCAGGAGAAATGCTCATTTCCTGTAACCTGCAGTACTCGGCTACTGGTTTTAGGACCTGCGTCACGTGAGCTACAGGAGTAATCACAAGACCCAGTGCTAACACGACAACCATCGGATCCACGTGATCCCATCACGTGACTTCCTGTGGAGGCTGGTGATTATGCGAATAAAGAGATCGCCATTAAAGTGGCGCTGTGAGAGTTTTACAGTGCTATTTACGGGGTTGACAGGTACAGGTGGATAGCGAATCCACTCGCGCCTGCAAGGCACACGTCAGCTGCACAAATCAGCTGACATTTGCGCTGATCACTGCTGGCTATCTGCGTCTGCCAGTGTGGATTACCAAAATGAGTGCAGGGACGGAAAATATTTAAACGGATTTGTTAAGGAGTTGATAAATGTATTAACAAAAATGCGGCCAAAATCTTGATCTTTCATATTTTTTTTGGCCAGAAGCTGTGTTTCTGTGACCACAGGTAAAAAAGATGCAGCATGCTGTCATAGCCATTGAGTTATTTGTCTGCAAAGCTGCTCAAGCTCTTGTATATTTTCTCAATATTTCAATACCTTTGTTTAAATTAAAAAACAAACATTTTAAAATAATTGTTTTGTTTTTTTGGGAATAGGTTCTGTTGCCCCCATGTAGTAGTTTTCAGACACTTAGTATTATGGTGCGCTTTATAATATATGTAGGACTATGAGGTGCATTAGATTATACGGACGACTATATGGGGCACATTACTATATGGAGGACTGTATGCTGGAGGGAGAGGCAGGGGGAGCAGAACTACAAGGCTCAGCATACTCCATCCACTAGTGGATGCAGGAGAGCAGACAGCAGCTGCCAAACTACAAGGCTCAGCATCCTCCATCTAGGACTGTATGCAGGATTTTTTGCCCCCCCCCAAAAAGAAAATGATGTGGGCTTCACCATATTTTTGTATGCTAGCCAGGTACAGCAGGCAGCTATGGGTTGCCCCCAACCCCCAGCTGCCTATTTGTACCCGGCTGGGAACCAAAAATATAGAGAAGCCCTTTTTTTTTAATTTTATGAATTTCATGAAATAATTAAAAAAAAAAATGACATGGGCTTCGCCCAATTTTTGAGTCCAGCCAGGTACAACTAGGCAGTTGGGGATTGGAATCCGCAGTGCAGAGTGCCCAAGCTTTCTAGGCACCCCCACTGCGAATTGCAGTCCGCAGCCACCCC
This sequence comes from Anomaloglossus baeobatrachus, assembly GCF_048569485.1. Lineage (NCBI taxonomy): Eukaryota > Metazoa > Chordata > Amphibia > Anura > Aromobatidae > Anomaloglossus > Anomaloglossus baeobatrachus. Next base: position 213,397,183 of record NC_134358.1, on the reverse strand, counting down.
AGAAAATGGCGCTTTCATAGAAGCGCCATCTTCTGCCGCTGTATCCAACTCTTCCAGCTGCCCTGATGCCGGGTGGCTCACTGGGTAATAATGGGGTTAGGGCTAGGTGTGTATTATCAGCTAGCCCTAAGCCCGAAATTCATGGTGTCACGCCAATATTAGACATGGCCATCATGAATTTCTAGTAAAGATAAAAAAAAAACACACAGAAAAATATTTTTATTAGAAATAAAACAACACAATTAGTGACTCCATCTTTATTGAAATAAAGAACCCCCCTCCGCAGTAATCCTAAGTCAAGGGTCCCGCGCCGTCCAATCCGGATCCAATATCATCTGGAAGAGAAAAAAAACAACACACTTCAGTGCAGCGTCGGACTGGCTACCGGAGGAAACTCCAGTAATGCCAGGCCTGGATTCAGGACACACACACACACACACCACACACAGCATGCGCACACACACATACCACACACAGCGTGCGCACACACACATACCACACACAGCGTGCGCACACACACAGCGTGCGCGCGCACACACACACCACACACAGCGTGCGCGCACACACACACCACACACAGCGTGCGCACACACACACACAGCGTGCGCATACACACACACCATACACAACGTGTGCACACACACACACACACACACACACACACACACAGCATGCGTACACACACAGCGTGCGCGCACACACACACACCACACACAGCGTGCGCACACACACACCACACACAGCGTGCGCACACATACATCGCACACAGCGTACGCACACACCACACTGCGCGCGCACACACCACACTGCACACACACACACACACACACACACTGCACACACTCACACACTGCACACACACACACTGCACACATTGCACACACATAGCACAGACACACACACACTGCGCACACACACATAGCACAGACACACAGCTGTGAGTGCTTTCCTGCGGTGACCTGGCATTCAGAAGGTGAGCCCAGGTCAACGCAGGGGCGCACACACAGCATTGTGAACTCATCCTCACCTGAGCCCCGGTGTCCTAGGCGGCTGCTGTAGCGTAGCAATCGCGTCTTCCTGTCAGCTGATCTCCAGTTCTGTTGTAACCGTGCGCGCTCCCACGGTCACAACGGGATCTGAAGAAGCGAGGGTGCATGCGCCGCCCTCTCGTGCACCCGGCTGAACGGTACTGCGGGCTTCAGAAACATGGCGCCGGAGATAAGTGCTATGCGCAGGCGCCAACTCCGACGTCATGTCACTGAAGAGGGAAATTTAAATACAACCAGAGAGAGGGAGGAACAGGCAGCGGAGGGGGGGCGGGGAACACGTGCATAACCCGCCCGGACATTAGGAGAGAGGGAGGGAGAGAGGGAGGAACAGGCTGTTGGGGGAGCGGGGAACACGTGCATAACCCGCCCGGACATTAGGAGAGAGGTGCACACGTCAATCAAAAAGTGCACGAATTTTCAAACTTTATAAAGTTGGATTTCGCTGCCTAAACACCCGAGCTGCCCCCTGATGGTATGTACACAATGTGCCTGATAGTGCCAGTACTGCACTGGCTGCACCTTATAGACAAAAAACATGATGTTTGGTTCCCTTTAAGTATTCTGGAGAAATAACAGACAAATGACACAAAGCAAACTGATAAGGAAAGATGATCCAAAATTGTTTTATGAAACAAAAATACTGAAACCAACATATTGAGAGGTGACAGGTAGACATGAGCGAACCTAAGGTTCGAGGATCGGGATCGGAAACAGACTACCAAAAAAACAAAGTTCGGGTTTGAAGTTCAAGTGAGCTACGAGTGCAAACCACTCAAGCAAGCAGCGCTGTGCTTGGGTATGAGCGATAGTCATCCCTGTGTGAGCCATTTGCAGTGTTTGAACGGCTCCCACTTGGGGTATAATCGGCATGATCAAATGTAGTGTGCATACACAAAAAAATAAAATAAAATTTGAAAAACCCTGCTTGCCCTTCCCCGGAAGTGTTCTGATTATGGCTAGCAGCATGTGGATGGGGCCACAAACTGCCCAATTACAGACTTCCATTGAGGTTGGGATGAAGTTGGGGTCACAAACCGAACTTTTCTAAGGTTCGACTGTAGCTGCCGAACTGAACTTCCAAAAGTTCGCTCCTCTCTAGTGACAGGCAGCCCTTAAAGGCTGTGGGCTGTGAATCCATTTCTGTATAATTTTCCATGCAATTTTGAATGCATAGCAGCTCAGCTATCCCCATTGCAAATAAAAAATAAAAAACCCCATTTACTAACTTATCTGAAAACTACTTTTTGGATACAATCTTTTATCCAAAACACAATTAAAACTGCCAGATCAGTTATACTACTTTGTAGATAGTTCAGAGAATTGCATAAGTGGCAACCATTGACCCACTGCACTTCCCAATTTACAGCGAGTGAAATAAGTATAAAACACGTCCCAATTTTCTAAGTAAATACATTTCAAGGTGGTATTGGCAGGTATTTCTCACCAGCTGTCAGTAACAACCCATTCAATCCACACAGTGAAATAAATCAAACCATAGATGTCCATAAATTAAGTTATGTGCAATAATGAGAAATCCCACAAGGAACAAGTGTTGAATAAAAGAAGAAAAAAGCCATGGAAAGTCATGGCCCCACCTGAAATCTATCAATAATTAGAAAGCAATCCTGCCACTTAGTGAAAAATAATATCGGCTGGTTGAACTGATGGATCTATAAAAAGGTGTCTGATTACCAAAGTGTCACACAAGAAACATCTCATGATGGGTAAAATTAGTGAGCTGTCTCAAGACGTTCGCAACCTTATGGTTGTAAAACATACTGATGGCATCAGTTGCAGAAGAATTTCTAAACCACTGAAGGTTCCAGTGACCACTGTTGGGTCCATAATCCTGAAGTGGAAAGAACATAATTTCACCATTAACCAGCCAAACCAGGTGCTTCCCACAACTTTACAGACACAGGATTGAAAAATATTATCAGAAGAGTTATCCAAGAGCCAATAACTACCTGTGGAAAGACACAGAAAGACCAGGAATCAGCAAGTTCAATTATTTCAAAGAAAACAACTAGTAATGCACTCCCCCCTTCATGGCCTATATGATCGCTCACCACACAAGACTCCATTGCTGAACAAAAAGCATGTTCAAACAATTTTAAAGTTTGCTCAACAACATTTAGACAAGCCTGTAAAATATTGGGAGAATATAGTCTGGTCAGCAATAGAATGATCCCAAACACACAAGGAAACCCCCAATTGGTTTCAAAGAAAATAAATCTGCTAGAATGTCTCAGCCAATCACCTAATTTGAATCCAATAGAAAATTTATGGAAGGAACTAAAGCTCAGACTTCATAGAAGGAGGACACAGAACCTTCAATATTTGAAGAGTGTTTGTTTGGAAGAATGGACCAAAACCACAGCACAACAATGCATGCACCTAGCTTCTCCATACAGGAGACGTATTCAAGCTGTCATCATCACCAACTAAGGCTTTTGTACGAAGTAGTAGATGAATTTCAGTAAGCGTGTTCAATACTTTTCCCTGTGTCATTTCTCATTATTACACATCACTAAATTTATGAATATCTATGGTTTGATTTCTTTGCTTAATGCAAATAATGCATACGTTTATTTTCTTCCAAAAAGTATAATATAGTGTTCTTTTTCAAGTTGAACAAATCATTAGTTAAGGTATTAGGCTATGTGCGCACGTTGCGTACTGGCCCTGCAGAAATTTCTGCAGCGATTTGAACAGCACACGTGCGCTTCAAATCGCTGCAGAAAGCTGCAGAAAGAGTCCGTAGTGAAAAAAAAAGCCGATTCCATGCGCTCTGACTGCAGCCCCTCCCAAAGACCGAGCAGGAGCTGCAGGCAGAGCGCAGGAAAGTAGTGACATGTCACTTCTTAGAACGCGCGCTTCGGGCAGCAGCCGAAGCGATGCGCTCTAATACGCCACGTGCGCACGTCTCCTGCATAATCTTCATAGATTATGCTGGGGATGCAGAACGCATGCAGTTACGCTGCGGTGCAGATCGCAGCGTAACTGCATGCAAATACGCAATGTGCGCACATAGCCTTATATGTTCACACTTGGCAAATGTGTTGCACAAAGTTCTGCAACGGTTACAATTTTAGGCATGAATGGCGCTTGCAGATTTTCATGCACATGCTGCAAAAGCAACATTCAGATGTTGGGTTTGAGATTTTAAGTCACAATTTGCTCAAGAGCTGCCACTAGAGAATATATTCCATAATTCCATCTCTTTATTAACGGACATCCACTACGCACAAACAGTTAGGGATATTTGGCTTTCGGGTGAGATTTCATTATGATCGGAAAATCCCATCTAACCTTTTCAGGTGAACTTAATGTGACCTTCTCTAAGCTTTTGAATGCTCATGTCCAGCTGTTCAGTGTTTCAGTACTTTTTACACAACTTGATGTTCTCTAAGAAGTTTAATTTTAAAATTCACAATAGGTGTATGATCTATGAAATATCCAATACATTTTGTGGTTTCAATTAGAATTGGTGTTTAAACAGTCCTCCTTATCGTGCTGATCACATTTTGACATCATGAAACCAAGTCATTACCTAAGAATTGATCAACAGTTCATCGCCTTTGCAATGCTTCAAACAGGATATTCTCAGACGGAAATAGCCACAGAGCTTAGAGTGCAACAGAGATTGGAAGAGTCACAGGAAAGCATAGACGTGGACGTCCTATGGCCACATCCCACACCGATGACTGCATCATTGTGGACAATGCCCTTTGGAACTGGATGATGAATGCCAAACAACTCCAGGCACATTTTAGGGTGGTGAGGGGCACCCAAGTGTCACATCAGACCATTTAAAACCATTTATGTCAGTATGGTCTGTGTGCTATACGACTTGCAAGGGTACCTGACCACACCACCAGGCACAGGTGTCATCGTCTTGCATGGGCCAGAGAGCATCTACACTGGACGAGGACCATTTGACCTCAGTAATGTTCACTGATCAAAGTCGATTCACATTGAACAGAAATAATGTTGAAGACATCAAGGAGACTGCTATGCATGAGCCACTGTTGTGACAAGATGAGCCTTTGGTGGTGTTACAATGTGAGCAGGTGTTTCTAGTCAATAAAAAGCTACCCTACACTTTGTGAATGGCACAGTGATGACAAGCCAATACTACTTAAATAACAATTTATTGTCATTGTGCCTCTGCATGAACAACACAGACCTAATTTTATCTTCATGGATGCGAATAGCTCCAGCTCATCGAAGTCGCATCATTAAGGAATGATTGCTGGAGACTAAAGTACCTCAAATGGAGTGACCTACATATTCTCCAGACCTGAATCCCATAGAAAACCTATGGGATCAGCTGAGTCGCCATGTCGTAACTCTGTATTCTCGAACCTCAATGACCTGAGGGACACCCTTCAAGAATAGTGGGATGTCATGCCTCAGCAGACAATAACGACTTGAGAACTGCATCACACAACGTTGTGAAGCTGTAATTGATGCTGAAGGCCACATGACATGTGAGAAATTGACATTTTTGGGGGGGTATACCCACCAATGTTGTTGGCTTTTGTTTCAATAAATTGTTTGAAATTAGGAAAATCACCATTGCATGCTTGAACTTAAATGCCCTACTTTCATGATAAAGTATCACTGTAGAGTGAACTCTTTACGTTTTACATAAATTTCACATGAAAGCCAAATATCCTTAACTTTTTGTGAGTAGTGTAGCTGGGAGCTACATTCAAAATTCTACTGATCAACACTGGAAATCATCATGAAGCTTGTTTTCAGACATACCCAAATGTTATGAGGCAACAAATAACTCACCAACATTCCATTATCCTCTCCGAAATTTTACTTATTCTGAGACTGAATTTTCTTTAATACAGTTAGAACATTTTTTGTGTCCACTGAAAATATAATACATCCAAATATAATAATTGTTATGGTTTTATATTTCCTTAAAGCTTCAAAAACAAAAATTGCTTTTACAGATTAAACTGAAATATTAAATTAATTAGCATAATTTAATATTTTTATATAATGGTACTCTTAAGATATAATTGTGTTTTCACACTAGTATCCAATGTAGCTAAGGATAATAGTTTCATTAGTACAATAGCCCAATCCGTAGCTAAATTTGAAACAATGCAAAATCTAACAACAAAAAAAGAACAACCAGTAATCGTCAATTTGTCTTTATATTGTCCTGCATCTGACAGTTTCCTTTTTTTTACCTCCAAGTATATAAAGTCCTAATCCAGTTCATTCACAGATATTGGTTTATCCACCTCTACTGACCATAAGATAGTAAATAAAAAGGAGGGTGTCCTAATCCACAACAGGGCACTGCTCTCTTTCTTCTAGTCGGTGTAGTTGCCTGCTTGCTCTTTGCTGTTGCTCCTTCAGTTCAGTATAAGAACGAGAAAATGTATGAAATATGGAGGTGACAGGAAATGCCATAAGTAATATTCCACTAAGAATACTGCTCAAGGCCACGACTTGTCCCGGGATGCTTCGTGGCACCATATCACCATAGCCTACAGTTGTCATTGAAATAACCGCCCACCAGTAACTACCAGGGATGCTGGTAAACTCTTGTTTGGCACCAAGTTCATTCTCTGCCAAATAAACAAGAGGCGAGAACAAGGCCATGGCAACACACAGAAAAAGTAAAAGGAGTCCAAATTCTCTTGTACATCTTCTTACTGTAAGGCCCAATGTCTGCAATCCTAGAGAATGTCTGGCTAGCCTCATCACATACAGGATTCGCAAAGCTCGGAGCACGCGGAGCACCAGGCCCACCTTCTCCAAGTAGTTATTTCCAGTTCCCCCAGTTTTTTCAGTAGAAAGTGAATCCACTATTAGAGTTATGTAGTAAGGCAAGATGGCCATCATGTCGATAATGTTGAGTGGCGTCCGTAAGAATACACACTTGCTCTCAGCCTGGATGAAACGTAGGATGAATTCAAGGGAAAACCAAGCAACGCAAACTGTCTCTAGTACAAAAATATTGTAGCACTTCTGTGAACATTCTCCCTGAAAAAGAAGAAAAGGACAAAAAAAGTGAAATATTAGTGTTTCTAACCTTAAATGTCTAACCTTAAAAATACATTCTTAGTGTTACTACCAAAGTCATTTCCATTTCACAAGTTTTCTGGGAATTTTTATAGAAATGTATTGCCATGTCAAACTTAAAGAATAACCATTGTTTTAATTTTTATTTCATAAATCAATAGTGCACATGAAAATAAGGAACTTTGTGATGTCTCTTATCAGAAAAATCTGCTTCTTTTTCTTCTTTGATGTTTCATTCAAATCTGTGTTCAGAGATGCTAGATTTTCACAATAGGCTACGTTCCCATGATGAGCTTTTGGTGATCTTTTGATGCTGCGTCAAAAACAAAATAATGTAAAGTTCCAGTAAAATGGATGGCATTTATAGAAATCTCATGCCCTCTGTGCTTATTTTTTTACTCCGCACAAACTGACCTGTGGTGCGTGTTTTTAACACAACATATCAATTACTCTTGCGGTTATGCTGAGTTTTACGTGCACATTTTCACCTAGACTTGCATCAGATGCAGAAAATTCACAAGTAAAAAAAAAAAAACACGCATGCATTTTTAGTGTATTTCTGCTGTGGAAACGCATTAGCAATGCATGTAATCCATGCCTAAGTATATCAATAAAGTTGTCAAAGTGAAATACTGGGAACTATTAAAAAAATCAGCAAAGTAACAAACAGAGACAAAAATCACAGCATCAAAAACACAATTAGGCTATGTGCCCATGGGAGCTCGTACCTGCGGATGTATCCGCAGGTACGGCCGCAGGTTTCCCGCAGGTGCTCGCCGGAATCCACAGCTATTTTTAGCTGCGGAATTCCAGCGAAATAGCTGCGGAAAACCTGCGGACATTCATGCGGATTACCGGCGGAAGTCCCGGCCCTATCGCCATAGTGGAGAGCCGGGATTTCCGCAGATAATTCTGCTAAAAGAATCCCTTAGGATAACATGGGGAGTGTCTGTACATGCTGAAACCTGCGGATTTATCTGGAAAATCCGCAGGTTTAATCTCCCATGGGCAGATAGCCTTAAAGTGCATATTAAAAAACGAATAGAAAAAAAGCAAGAAAATAATGTAAATAATAGGTGCAGAAATGCTTGAGAAATTCTGCAACATCAAAAGGTCACCAAAACCTAATTGTGGGAACGTAGCCTGTGATTAGAAATTACAGTAGATGCTTTTCAAAGTCTATGGAGGGGAAGGGGCAGACAGAGATTTTGCTGCAAGTTCTCCTGAAACAACAATTACAGTCCTCCATAAAACTTTATGAGCTCCAACTGTCATCTATTTTAGTAGATGATTTTTTTGTATCTAATTTTTAGGCCATGTACACACGTTCAGTGTTTTGCATCAGTATTTGTAGCTAAAAACGGGAGTGGGTGAAAAATACAGAAGTGGTGCTCAAGTTTCTATGATACTTTTCCTCTGATTGTTCTACCCATGGTTTTGGCTACAAATACTAAGGTAAAAAAAAACCTCACAAAGTACTCAATGTGTGAACATGGCTGTAAAATTATCCACAGACTCATCTGTGTACACTTAATTTGTTGTCTCTAGTTTCGGCTTTCAGGTTACAAGTAGCTGCTTCCTATAGAAGTCAATGGAATGTGCAGCCTCAAAAGCAGTCTTGTGCATTCAGAGCTGGCCAAGCTAAATAATTTCTAATTAATAATTTATAGTAAATAATTATTTAAAACTATTAATAATTTATGTTTTACTAATATCGTCAAAAGTGATGCAGTTTTTGATGTGATTTTTTTCAAAATCTGCCCCAAAATCTGCATGTCTCTCCTGAAGCCAGCAAAGTTTATGAGATTTCTGAAGTGCTGTGACATTGCATCTTTTTCCCTTTTCCCTTGCAGATTTGGTGCATAATTTGAGGCAGAAAAAATCTGCAGCATGTCAATAGTTGTGTCTTTTAATGCGGTTTTCAGCCATTGACATTACTAAGACCGGACCAAAACCGGATGCATTTTTTGGTGCGTTTTTCTGCCAGAAGGTGTAGATTTCAAAATTTCATTGTGTTTAAGGTTGAAGGAAGACTCAAGTCCATTGAGTCCAACCCATGACCTAACCTACTGAACCAGAAGAAGGCAAAAAAACCCTTGAGGCAGACAGTATAGGGGAAAAGGAAAATTCCCTCCCGACTCCACATATGGCAATCAGACTAGTTCCTTGGGTGAATAAACGAACCCGCAATTGTGGAGTCATCAATGCGGCTATCTTGTGGCCGCTCAAGCACGTCCTTAAAATACAGTATAATAAACACAAGAGAAAAAAGGACTCGGCGTGCATAGAAATAATATCATAATATCTTGTCAAAATCACAACCTCAGATAATGCATATAAAAGTCAATTTTATTATAGAACCAGATAAAAGATAGGTTGGATTAACATTATGTATAAATACAATTCAGTACAAAAAGTAGGGATCATGGAGTAAACGAGGACAGGGAAAAGCAGCACATTAACCCAAACATGAAGGAAGATAATGGGCTGATTATCACCACACCCATGGAATTCCAAAATAACTCACAGGAAAATAGGAGCAGTATCCCATGGGGAGGACAGGGTAAGTTAGGTTAGTCAAATAGGTATAAGAAAAATGAATCACATCCATGCATCTGGGAACTCCATGTGCCATATCATATGTTCAGGGCTAAAGCAGCCACACAGAGAAACAGAGGGGTGTCAGATGGAGCATGTCAGAAAGCATGTCATAAATCTAATCACACTTACCCATGTGTCAGGTCGCACCAGCCAGATCGCAGAGTTGTGTGCCCCTACGCCTCTCGCCTAGAGCTTCATAAGGGGGAGGTATGGAAGGAAAAGTGCCAGTGGGGAGTACCTAGCCAGATGAGGCTTATGAGTCATATCGTCAGGGCTAATAGGTGAATCAAGCTGTCACTTATGTCCAGAGCACGGCGCGCGGGTTCATGTCCCCGCCCGCGTCATGAAGCTCTAGGCGAGACGCGTAGGGATACTGCTCCTATTTTCCTGTGAGTTATTTTGGAATTCCATGGGTGTGGTGATAATCAGCCCATTATCTTCCTTCATGTTTGGGTTAATGTGCTGCTTTTCCCTGTCCTCGTTTACTCCATGATCCCTACTTTTTGTACTGAATTGTATTTATACATAATGTTAATCCAACCTGTCTTTTATCTGGTCCTATAATAAAATTGACTTTTATATGCATTATCTGAGGTTGTGATTTTGACGAGATATTATGATATTATTTCTATGCACGCCGAGTCCTTTTTTTCTCTTATGTTTATTAGTTCCTTGGGTGAATACCCTATTACAGAATCTAGTGCACATAAACACTAATATTACATTTTTCAATAAAGGCATACAGGCCTCAAATTTTAGCAGTGAATCAACCATTACAATATTATATGGCAGAGTTCCATAGTCTCACTGCTCCATAGAAAATTTCTGCACCAAATCTGCAACGTGTGCACTTAGCCGTATAGTGCAGAAATCTTTAATGTTCAAGAAAACAAATGGAAAGGAATAAAATAGAAAAGAATTGGAAGAAAGGAAAGTTGCTATCTAATATGTATAAGCAGATTATGAAATGACATAGCGGAGGCCTTGTAAACTCCCACAGTGAGCCCCATTGAAGACATGATGACATATGTGCTGAAGAGCAGGATTTAGCATCACATGTCCCCACTATCACAGTGGTGTAACTTGAAGTTCATGGGCCCCTAGTTATTGGAAATCTTAAATTGCATTGGTCTTTTTATATAGGCAAAAAGGACTTTTGGTGCCCCCTAGTCTCCAGAGCGCAGATGCAATTGCAACCTCTGCACCTACTGTAGTTATTTCCCTGATCCCTACTTTATTGTTCTATTTCTTATCATTCACATTGTACTATCATGCCAAACACTTTTTTTTATACCCAGTGTCAGTGTAAAGGCCCCGTTACATGCTACGATTTATTTGACGATCTCATTAGCAATGTGACACGCCCAGTTCGTAGTTACGATTTGCAGAGATCGCACATAGGTAGTTTATTAGTGGTCACACATAACGATCGCACAAGCGACGCAAAATCTTTGAGCGATATATTGTTTGCCCCAGCCGGTCGTGTGGATGTTGTTCGTCGTGTGCAGGGTGTCAACCGTACCAATATGTCTGCTGCGTTCCAAACGATGAACAATATTTTGAAAGTGAATGACATGTCAACGATCAACGATTTTCAACCTATTTGCGATCGTTCGGAGTCGCACGTAGGTGTCGCACGCAACAATGTCGCTAAAGATGACGGAAGTGCGTCATGGAATCCGTGACCCCGACGACATATCGTCAGATAAATCGTAGCGTGTAAAGCGGCCTTTATGATTGAATTACCGTATTTGATCAAAAAAACAGATTTCCTAAATCCACACTAAATGTGATATAATTGTAACAGTTTCTTAGTTGATATAATAGACCAACAGGCATCTTAATGAATACTCTGCAGCACCTTTTTTCTGTAATAAGTCCAAATAAAAATGGTGGACTTGCATTTTTCCCCTCTGTCCTGAAAACGTCAGCTTTGTTCATCACACACTTTGAGTTAAAGTACTGGATCGAGAACCAAAAATGTCAAACGTCAGGTTTAAATGTGACCGAACAGTTTTGAGTTTAGAAAACTCAGGTGAATCATGAGGCTGATGAAAATCAGTGAGACGGAGAAGGTCACATAAAAATCGCTGATAGACACTGTGTATAACATTAATGTCTTGTTGGGGCTGTATACAAGTATTGCTTTTCTAGCTGCTAGATATATAGCCAAACAATCTGACTCATCTGTCATCCTGCCAGTGGCTTGAGCGGAATATATTCGGATATGATGTCCGTAGCATCTATACTTTTTCAGCTCAAAGGTCTTATTGATCTTTATACCAGTCTGTGCAGAAATATGTACATAACTTACCTGCTAGACCAGTATAAAACAGATGTACGATAATATCATGAGTCTAAATTTTGTAAAAACTGAATAAAAATTCACAAATATTGGTAATCTCAGGATCTACGAGGTTTCAGATTATCCTCTTTGTACATTTATAATCCAACTGAACAGATTCTAACCAGGAACAAACTTACCTCTGACGTCACGCCAGATACATGAGTAGAAGGAATATAGCAAATGGATTGCTCTTGTATTAACGTGAGAATGATTTTTAATATGTTTTCACGACAATGTCTTCTGCCTATACGCTAGAATTTTCATTCTGTAAATCTAAATCAACATTAAATCTGTCTGCACACTAGATACCAATATGCAAATATGTATAGGAGGCAAACATTGATGTGGATGGAGATCTGGATCTACATATTCTGGTACATGACTTATTCCTTTTAAGAACCTTAGAAAAGACCAGAAAACATGTATTACATATGGGGGAAGGGTGATTCTGGCAGGTAAATTGGAAAGGGGTCTTTACAGTTAGAGCAGTCAGACTGAGGCGTACCCTTCTGCAAGAGGTGGTAATGGCAGACACTATAACAGTATTTAAAAAAAGGGCTGGATGCGTTCCTCAACAAATGGCATTCTGGGTTATACATAATCTAGCAACAGAGAACGAATGACTAGTGGAGAAAGGTTGAACGTGATGGACCTATGCTTTTTTTCAACCTATGTAACATAAGAAAGCTGGACATGGACAGAAGTGTGACGCTATGTCTGCATGCTGCATTTTTGTGGTAACCACAAAAATGCACCCTGTGGCCCAACAAACACCTTGTGCCCAAATAAATGCATAAAAAAACGCATGCTTTTTGGTATGTTTTTTGCCCGTGCGTTTTTCATGGGTTTTGGGTTGTTTTGTTTGTTTTTTTTTATCACCGATGGGTGAAAAACGCAAGGAAAACTGAAAACGAATTGACATGCTGCATTTTTGTGGTCAACACAAAAATACTGCAAAAAAACCCGCAATGTGCGCACCTGAAATCTGAAATCTCAGAATATGGATCTGTTCATTAATTTTAGTGTCAAATTTTCGGCACAAAAGACTTAATTTATGTTTTTGATTCCGGTAAGTTAAAATGCCATAATATGTAACTAGAACCGGGCGGATTCGCAGAAAATCGGGACCCTGACAGATTTTTTAAAAAATCCTGATCCGGTCCAGAATCTGGTACAGATATAAGTCTATGGGAACTAGAATCCAGAGATTAAAAATGTTGGTAGAAGGGATAGGGGTTATGAGTGCGCGTGCTGTACTCACCAAAGATCTGTCATAGCGGCAAGCTGCTTCCAGGTCACGCATTCCCTTCCGAAGCCAACAATTAACCCTCATTGAATATTCACTGCTTTCACCTCCTACTGGCACGTGTAATTGGTTGCAGTTAGACGTGCCCCCACCCTCAGTGGCAGCTGCCTGCAACCAATCACAAGCGCCAGGATGGTCGGTGGCGGGAGAAAGCAGTGCAAATGTCTGTGGGTCAGCCCCCAGCTGTCGGGCTTTATTATGGCTGTGTATCAAAATAAGGCTGGAGTCACACACTTGCACGAGTCTCGCATTTCATTACCCGGCAGCCGCACACTCTTCTGACAGGAGGTCGGCTGCATGTATTTTTATGCAGCTGCACGCTCATGTCCGGAGAGTATGCAATTGCCAGGTGATGTGATGTGAGACTCGTGCAAGCCCCTTGCAAGTGTGACTCCAGCCTAAGAGGAATCGCATGCAGCTTTTTTATTATTTAAATAAATAGTTAAAAAAATGATGTGCTCTCCCCCCAATTTTGATACCCAGCAAAGATAACGCTGACAGCTGGGGCTGTATTCTCATGCTGGGGAGGTCCAGCCTAAAAATATTAGCCTCCATCTGCCCGGAATTGTCTCATCCATTAGATGTGACAATGCCAGAACTTTACCTCGCTCTTCCCGATTGCCATGGTGCGGTGGCAATCGTGGTAATAAGGAGTTAATGGCAGCCCACAGCATCCTTTAAGTCCTGGATTAGTAATGGCAGCCTCTATGAGACACCCCATTACTAATCTGTAAGTGACTGTAAAATGTAGCTATCATGGAAGTGAAGGAAGTGAGAAATTGAGAGTGAACACTATATTTTGTATTTAAGTGGCTAATGAGGACGTGCAAAGGTCATTGTGAAGGGTCATGTGTGACATCAACTTATGTAGTTTTGTGTTAGCTGTGTAAAGACGTGTTACCTGTCACTGTAATCCTAAATATTGGTAAAAAGGATCCCTGCTGAAAATTCTTCCTGAAAGGACAGGAGGTATCAGTCTAAAAAAAGTCCCACTAGCCAGTGTTTACATTTCAAGATTACAAATTTTAGCTTTTTTTGCTTTAATAAAAATTATATGACAAAAATGAATGCATTTTTTTTTAAATACATGTAACAATTGATTTAAAAAATAAGTTATTTTCTAATGGTAGTGTGGCGCCCTGGACTAGACAGGTAGCCACAGACAAAAACACACACACATCCCCCCACCCCCGGATAGTTACATTAGTCAGACACAAAACCCTTGTTGCCTCCCTCCAGGGTCTGATGTCCACACCAGGTGGGGCGGAGCCAGGCGATTGGCCCCACCCACCGAGGAATTCACAGGCCTGGAGGCGGGAAAAGCAGTTGGAGTTAGAGTTTGGAGTAGTTGAGTCTAGGAGGTGAAAGTAAGAGGTGACGTACTGCGAGTGTCTGGGTCGGAGCTCAGGCACTGACAACAAGGTTGGCAGACGGTGGAAGCCGTCTGCAGGAGTGGTGGATCAACGCGGAACAGTAGGACCGGGGTCGGGCGGTGGCCCGCCGGTACCGACCGGGGAGCGAAGTGAAGCTAGCACACACAGGCAGGGCCATCGGACCCCAACTAGGCTTGGAGCCGCCGTCAACAGTCAAATCCGAGTGTGACAGGAACCCCAGGGGTTTCCTAACTACCCAAGACCCGTTAGAAGGCAACCGTCCGCACCGTGAGGGTATACAGCCACCGCCACAGGCTAGAGACCCAAGGGCCAGCGCCTGCGGGCAAAACGGGCTTCTCCGGCATCCATACACCGGGGAGCGGACTACCATTGGGGACCCATCGTAGTCAAGACAGTACACATAGGTGCAGGGAAAGACAGCCGCCATCACCTGTCCGGCGAGAGACACTGCAGCCGGCTGCGGGACCCGTCCATCCAGCCGTTTGGTTTACCGGAGACTTTGTGCATCTCTTGCTGAGTGAGTACACCCATGCCATCCGGCACCGCGCCGCGCTGTCCCTGTAACCCTGCACCTCACCGACCCTGCCTCCCCGTCACACCACCGGGCCCCGGGACCACCAACCCCTACCCACGGAGGGGGAAAACAACATCCCAGCTGCTCCCTACCATCACTTCCGGGATCCCCGTCACCAGCAGCGTTGGTGCCCATCTTCACCACAACCCGTGGGTGGCGTCACGGACTAAATCCCCAAACCAAACCACCCCCTTTTCACTCACGGGCGAGGAGCGCCGCTCGAGTCCCCGGATCCGGCCCACCGCTCGAGCCACCGAGCAGCAGCAGCAGCGCCGGACCCGAGCATTAGCGAGAGCAGCGCCCCGCCGCCCGCGACAGTAGCTTCCCCTTTAAACTACTGTGCTGTTCTTATTTTTGGATATGAAATCATTCTGATTTGGGTTATTATTACTATTATTATTATTATTTTTATTTATTTTTAGAGCACCATTGATTCCATGGTGCTGTACATGTGAAAAGGGGTTTACATCCACAATACAAATTACAAACTAACAGTGACAGATTGATACAGAAAAAAAGGAAGAAGGCCCTTCCCTTGGGGGCTTAAAGTTTATGGTAGTGGGGAAAGAGACAGTAGGTAGGAGACAGTAAGTTGGGGGGGTAACAGCAGCTCTGATGGTGAGGTGGAAACGGGGTCATTGCAAGCTAATGGTTGTGAGATGGCAACGGGGTAATTGCCTTCTTTAAATTTTCTTGGAGATGGTAACATGCCTCTCGTTGGGGACTCTAACTGGTGACCTTGTGCAGTATGATCAGTTTCCTTCCATGCTAAACCAAAGCCTGGTCAGTCACTGTCCACATGCTGATGGTATGCAAATTGTCTCTTCGCCTCCATGCTCTTCTGATGGGAATCAAAAGGTGGGTATTGTTTTATCCTTGTTCTGTGGCGAGCCTCAGGCTTGGGCATTTTCTTTGGTTGATGACTCTTAAGCATTTTTTCAGCTCTTAGCCCCATCTATGATGATCCTGACAAAGTTGTGGCTGCTGAATCCAAGATCCACAAGTTGGGTCGGGGAAATCATAGAGTTGAGGACTACTGCTCTCAGTTTAAACGTTGGGCAGTGGAGATCTCATGGAATGACCCTGCTCTTCGGAGTCCGTCCTACCAGGGGCTTTCGGGTCAAATTAGGAACATGATTACTTGCAGTCCCTGCTCGCTGTCACTGGGGGAAGGAATGTCACTGGCCATTCGTTTGGATAGATGCCTAAGGAATAAAGACTCATTTAAAGGTGTATCAATGGCATCTGCCTCGCAATCAATAGGCACTGGTGATCCTATTCATATTGGTGCTTGCAGAGAGCATAGAGAGGGAACTGCATTAGGAGTATCTGCTCACTTTTGTTTATACTGTGGTCGTTCTGGCCACATCATGGTTTAATGTTTCAAATACAATAATTAATTTTTAAAAAGAAAAAAAGAAGACACTAACGTGAAAGGATGCAGGTTCTAAAGCCCACGTCTCACTAAGCGACATCGCTAGAGACATCGCTGCTGAGTCACGGTTTTTGTGACGCAGCAGCGATCTTGCTAGCGATGTCGCCGTGTGTGACATCCAGCAATGACCTGGCCCCTGCTGTGAGGTCGCCGGTCGTTGCTGAATGTCCTGGACCATTTTTTGGTCGTTGCTCTCCCGCTGTGAAGCATGCATCATTGTGTTTGACAGCGAGAGAGCAACAATCTGAATGTGCAGGGAGCAGGGAGCCGGCTTCTGCGGATGCTGGTAACCAAGGTACACATCGGGTAACCAAAGAGCTTTGCTTGGTTACCCGATATTTACCTTAGTTACCAGCGTCCGCAGCTTCTAAAAGCAGGCTCCCTGCTCCCTGCACACTTAGCCAAGGTACACATCGGGTAACTATAAGCAAAGCGCTTTGCTTAGTAACCCGATGTGTACTATGGTCACCAAGCACAGCGTCATTACACGGGTGGCTGGTGGCTGATCTCTGATCGCTGTGGAGATCTGCCTGATTGACAGCTCACCAGCGACCATGTAGCGATGCTCCAGCGATCCCTGCCAGGTCAGATCGCTAGTGGGATCGCTGGAGTGTCGCTAAGTGTGACGGTACCTTAAGAGTCTGAAATTGTCTCTCATGCATAAATCTGTGGTTTGTTTTTTTACAGGTGTCCTTGGGGACTAAATCTCAGTTTATGGTTACTTCCGCATTTGTAGATTCAGGCTCCGCCATGAATCTTATGGATTGTGACTTTGCTATAGACTGATTATAATATCACTACTTTCGGTCTTCCTATTCAAGTTTCAGCTATTAATAATTCTCTCATGTCACAAAGTTACGTTTCTTCTAGGGACAAGATTGTGTGCATGAAAGTTACACTTTGAATCCATTTCATTCATGTTTTTTCCTTCTTTACCTGCTAAAGAAGTGTTGTGCTTGCCCTGGTTGGTCAAGCACAATCTTACTATTAATTTGGAGACCCATAAGATTAGGTCCTGGAGTGACACTTGTTTTTCTGGATGTCTTTTGGATCTTTTACTTCTGTGAAGTTTTACCTTCCAGAATTCATTCAGGATTTTGGGTATATTCTTCTGAGACTGAGTGTGATGTTCTTCCACTGCATAGGACATATGATTATGCTATTGATTTTACCTGGTGCTAAAATGCCTAAGTTCTGTCTGTTTAACCTCTCTCTTCCCAAGAGGGAGGCTTTGAAGGAGTATATTCAAAAGAGACTGGCCAAGGGGCATATAAGATATTTCACCTCTCCAGATGCCATTGGGTTCTTTTTATGTAAAAATAAATAAAAATGGAGGGTTGCGTGCATGCTTGGATTCTAGAGAGATAAATAAGATCACGATCTATAATCCTTATCCTTTACCTCTTATGCCTGACCTGTTTAACTAGCTGGAGCTAAATGGTTTTCTAAATTTGACTTGAGGGGGGCATATAGCCTCATACTAGGGTGACGAGTGGAAAAGCACTTTAAGGATGCCAGAAGGTTATTTTGAAAATTTGGTGATGCCATTTGAGTTGACCAGTGCTCCAGCGGTTTTTCAAAACTTCTTAAATGATATTTTTTGCTCTCTGGTGGGTAGATTTGTGGTGATTTACCATATTTAGATGACAATGGTTTACTCGTGTTCTTGAAAGCAGCACCATGAATATGTTTGGCAGGTCCTTCAAAATCTACGTGACAACCATTTACAGTGCCTTGTGAAAGTATTCGGTTGCCTTGAATTTTTCAACCTTTTCCCACATTTCAGGCTTCAAACATAAAGATAAAAATGTTAATGTTATGGTGAAGAATCAACAGCAACTTTTTAAAAATATAAATTACTGAAAAGTGGGACATGCAATATTATTCATCCCCTTTACTTTCAGTGCAGCAAACTCACACCAGAAGTTCATTGAAGATCTCTGAATGATTCAATGTTGTCCTAAATGACTGATGATGATAAATATAAGCCACCTGTGTTTAATCAAGTCCCCATATAAATGCAACTGCTCTGTGATAGTCTCAGTGTTCTGTTTAAAGCGCAGATAGCATCATGAAGACCAAGGAACACAACAGGCAGGTCTGTGATACTGTTGTGGAGAAGTTTAAAGCCAGATTTGGTTACAAAAAGATTTCCAAAACTTTAAACATCCCAAGGAGGACTGTGCAAGCGATCATATTGAAATGGAAGGAGTATCATACCACTGCAAATCTACCAAGACCCGGCGGTCCATCCAAACTTTCATCTCAAACAATGAGAAGACTGATCAGAGATGCAGCCAAGAGGCCCATGATCACTCTGGATGAACTGCAGAGATTTACAGCTGAGGTGGGAGAGTCTGGCCATAGGACAACAATTAGTCATACACTGCAGAAAGCTGGCCTTTATGGAAGAGTGGCAAGAAGAAAGCCATTTCTCAATGATATCCATAAAAAGTGTCGTTTAAAGTTTGCCACAAGCCACTTGGGAGACACACCAAACATGTGGAAGAAAGTGCTCTGGTCAGATGAAACCAAAATCGAACTATTTGGGCACAATGCCAAACGATATGTTTGGCGTAAAAGCAACACAGCTCATCACCCTGAACACACCATCCCCACTGTCAAATATGGTGGTGGCAGCATCATGGTTTGGGCCTGCTTTTCTTCACCAGCGACAGGGAAGATGGTTAAAATTGATGGGAAGATGGCTGGAGCCAAATACAGGACCATTCTTGAGGAAAACCTGTTGGAGTCTGCAAAAGACCTGATACTGGAACAGAGATTTGTCTTCCAAGAAGACAATGATCCCAAACATAAAGCAAAATCTACAAGGGAATGGTTCACAAATAAACGTATCCAGGTGTTAGAATGGCCAAGTCAAAGTCCAGACCTGAATCCAATCGAGAATCTGTGGAAAGAGCTGAAATCTGCTGTTCACAAACGGTCTCCATCCATCCTCACTCAGCTCGAGCTATTTCCAAAGGAAGAATAAGCAAGAATTTCAGTCTCTCGATGTGCAAAACTGATAGACACATACCCCAAGCGACTTGCAGCTGTAATCGCAGCAAAAGGTGGCGCTACAACGTATTAACTTAAAGCGGACAAATAATATTGCATGCCCCA
Organism: Anomaloglossus baeobatrachus; assembly: GCF_048569485.1. Taxonomy (NCBI): domain Eukaryota; kingdom Metazoa; phylum Chordata; class Amphibia; order Anura; family Aromobatidae; genus Anomaloglossus; species Anomaloglossus baeobatrachus. The sequence goes on along the minus strand of NC_134358.1, from coordinate 213,377,300 downwards.
CTTTTCAGTTATTTTTTTAAAAAGTTTAAAATAAGCAATATATTTCGTTCAACTTCACAATTGTATCCCACATGTTGATTCTTCACCATAACATTACATTTGTTATCTCTATGTTTGAAGCCTGAAATAAGGGAAAAAGTTGAAAAATTCAAGGGAGCTGAATAATTTTGCAAGGCACTGTGTTTACCAAACTGTCAATTTGAGATTCAGCAAGTACACTTATTAGGACATTTGTTCCTGCATTGAGGTTTCAGATAGATCCCATTAAGGTACAGGCTGTTCATAATTGGGTGCTACCTAGTATCCTTAAAGCATTGCAGATGTTCTTAGGGCTTGCAAATTATTATCGGACGTTCATTGAAAACTTCTCATTCATAATCAAGCCTCTATCTAATATGGCCAAGAAGGGAACCGACTTCTGTTCCTGCTCTACCAAGGCTTATAATGCATTTTCTGCCCTCAAGACAGCCTTCTCTAAAGCTCTTGTTCTCAGTCAGTCAACCCGGGTCAATCTGCCATTTGTGGTTGAGATATATGCCTCTTCTGTTGGAATGCCTGCAGTTCTATCCCCTAAAAAAGATGGATACCTTCATCCTTGTGATTTTTTTTTTTTCCTTAGAAGCTCTCTCAAGTGGAGTCCAGCTATGATATAGGTGACCATTAGCTTCTGGCAAGAGTGCATTAGAGGAATGGAGACATTGGTTGGAGGGAGCTAGACATACCGATCATGAAAACATACTGTATGTTGATGCTGAGGTTATTTTGACTTATCTTTCTGGAAATAAGAATGTTAAGACTAATGCTTTCTCCCACAGCTTTGTGCCAGAATTTAAAAATATTTTTTTTTAACATTCTTAGAAATTCTTCGTTATGTACCATCATCTCTCCTGAATAAAGTGCATGATTATGTTTTGGCTAGTTATCCGGGTTTTTCTGCCATGTGGAGATCTCTTTCCTGGTCCTTTTGGTTGAAGAATGTTGTAAGGATATTGATGAATATGTCTGTAAATGCAAATTTGGCAACCCAGTGGCCTGGATGTCACAGTAGTGTTGCCCCCACAGAGGGGTTAATACTAAGCCTGGAAGCAAGCGAGGGGTCCCTTGGTCAGTAAGTACCTACATTCAACACAGTTCCTACTCCGGGCCAGCAGAGGGAGCTCTAAACCTGGTGTTCTGGGCAGCTTCCCAGCTCTGACCAGGGGGAGGAGTTAGAGGAGTGACAGTTGGGAGTTGACCGTTTGAAAGAGAGGAGTTGGAGCCAGGAGTTTGAGGAGAGCAGACCAGTTTTTCATGAGGTTGGGGAGCGCAGAGAAACTCGGCCTAGGGGAATAGAGTCTGACAAAGAGGCATAAAGGAGAAAGACTCTGGGGAGTGGAGCTAAGCCGGCATGCTAGAAACCAGACACCAGAGTCCGTGGCTCCTTGGGTACTCGAGTCCCGGTAGCTAAATCCGGAGGGCAGGAGGATTACAAGTCTCCTGGCGCCCACAGACCACCTGAAGGCAAAGCTGCAGATTAGGGACCGGGAGCCACTGTCTGCAAAGCAGTACCTACGACGGCCCGCGCAGCCTGCCATACGGGTGAGAAAAGTACCACAAGTGACAGAGGAGAGGGCCTCAGCCTAGATAACGCAGTAGGGGCCCTGAAAACCAGGAAAGAGTGTAGCGGGTAGGCCTCACACCCACCTGGCCAGGGAGGCTTCCCCTCTTGCTTCCACGCTATTTAGACCACGATTATCACCACCTGTATCAGGCTCCCAGGACTTCCTCACTGGTTACCAAGTAAAGTGAAAGGTAACGAAAATGCAGTCCTTGTCTGTTAATGTCCACATTCCTGGACCTGCACCCTAAAGCATACCAGTTGCCCAAAAAAAATCTCTCCAATGGTTGCCCCAGGGTCGTACTCCACCTGTGGGGAGCAATTTCACCTCAGCTGCGCCATCATCATCTGTCCTGGGAAATACACAGCGCAGTGGCGGCCCACATAGCCGCAGTACCACAGGTGGCGTCGCAAACTTTTAATTTTAATTACAACTCCCATCATCATAATAACCATCCCTTTATTATTGAAAGACACCGCCAGGGTCACGGAAGGGCCATGCCGCCGCGACATCACTGGACTAGTCCGACCCGGTAACGAGTACCCACCGGCCCTGGAGCTGGGTGTGTCACAGAGTTTGAGCCAGGGGTTAATCTTCTCATTAGCCCCCCAGTGGGTTCTCTTGCCTAATGAGGTCCTGTTACAGCCTTGGACTTACTTATCCATGGACTTAATCATTAATTTGCTTAATTCTGGCAATAATACTGTTCTGTGGTGGTGGACCATTTCAGCAAGACAGTTTCTTTGATTCCACTTTAAAAAGGTGCCCATGGCTAAGTTTAGCTACGTTGTTCCCAAGAACATTATTTCCGATAGAGGCGGTCAGTTTTTGGCTAGCTTTTGGTGTAGTTTTGCTCCAGAAACGGTATTAAACTGCCATTTTCCTTAGGTTATGATGCTGAGACTAATAGGCAGACAGGATTAACCAAAAATGATTTTTTTTCATGAAATTAGAATGACTGGGTAGGTGGAATCTCTGCCTCTTGTTCAGTTTAATCTATTTAATCACTTTTATTATGCTGTGAGAGTTTTCATCCGGTGTATGGGAATTTTTCAGGTTTGCAGTTCTCTGTGCCAGTGGAGGAAACATTTTCTACCCAATTAATAGTCTTGAGGGTGGTAAAAAATAATTTGTAACTTGTGACCGGGTCAAGCAAAGTGCATACCGCAGATGTAGGAGGGCTCCTTATTTTGAAAATAGGAGAGTTTTGTGGTTGTCCTCAAAATTTTTTTGTCTGAAAGTGGCATCTAAGAAGTTATCTCCTAAATTTGCAGGTTCTTATAAAATTAAAATCTTAAATCCTGTGACTGTTAAACTACAATTGCCTGCAGCATGGAAGATCAATAACCCTTTCCATTTTTATCTTCTTAAGAGGTTTGAGGGAACACAAGATCCTTGGGACATAATTGGATTTGGAGGCTAATCGGGAGTATGAGGTGGGACAAGCTCTGGGTTCCAGGCGTATCAGATGCTTGTTACAGAATCTTGTCAAGTTGAATAGTCCAGTGGCCACTTTTAGAAGGGGAGTACAGTCATGCCTTGGGTTTGGGACTCGAACCGGTGACCTTCGGCAGTGTGGTTAGTTTCCTTCCATGCTGATCTACAGCCTGGTCGGTCCCTGTCCAAATGCTGATGATATTTTACTTTTGCTTCTGTCCTTTTGGTTTGTGGTTATCAGGTGTCTTCAATTGTTCATTTTCACAGTTCTACTACATCCCTACTGTGGGTCATTTAAATTTTCCATACACCAGTATTCTATCTGGATGACTGCTAAGAAGTTCCAGGCCTGCAGCTAAGGAATTTAGGCAGGGACTAGTGTTTTCTCTGTGTATTCGCTTTTGCCTTTACTACACCTATCTTTTGTTTTCTATTAGGTTGTTAGGAGTTTACCCTTGTTTGCTTTTATTATTTCTCTTTTTCCATTTGTGCACAAGTTTTACATTTCCACACCTTGTTTATCTCCATTTTTACCCTATCTTGATTTGTAGTGAAAAGGCCCCTTTACACACTGCAACATCGCAAACGACCTCGCTGTAACGTCACCGTTTTTGTGACGTAATAGCGACCTCCCCAGCGACATTGCTGTGTGTGAAACACATCAGCGACCTGGCCCCTGCTGTGAGGTTGCCAATCACTACACATCTCTCAGGACCATTCTTTGGTCCTTTGTTTCCCGTTGTGCAGCATGATTGCTAGAAAGTCTCAGTGTGTAAAGGGGCCTTTACAGCAACTTCGTTAGCGACTTCCCTTTCAAAAAGCTGCTTTACAACGTCCCCAATGACTAGCTAGGTCGTTCTGCAGGTCCGTATCGCTGTTACGTCGTTTTCCAGGTTTGCCTGTTTGACAGCTCACCAGTGACTCACCAGAGACTTTGTAGCAATCCCGGCCAGGTTGGGATCGCTGGTGGTATCGCTAGAAAGTCTCAGTGTGTAAAGGGGCCATTAGTAATCTCCACTTTCGTTCCTCAGGAGGTTCAAGAGACAAATAAATGGTCTTTTAGGCAGACAGGTCCAAGTTATGGGTTTCTAGTTGTGCGGCTAAGGATATTCCACTCTACAAGAACCATTACAGTGTTGTGCAGATAAGAATACTAGTCTGTACAGGAAACAGTAGAGTACAGGTGTGGCTGCAGTGTTAGGGTTTACTACCTCTTTACCCATGCTGGAATACATATATGCATAACAGATGTGTTTTCAAGTTCCATCTGATAGTTACGAATGTGGTAGATAAGAGGACATGTTAGGGCACGGATTTTCAGTGGATGGTGGATACTCAGGAGAAGTCTTGGAGATAACTGGGTGAGGAACATATGGGTGGGGAGCTGTCAGGGTCCTCTATTTTTAATGCCATAGATAAGACATGCTTCTTTCATTATGGATATAGCAAAAATGTCTATGTTGGGAATGCCCTTTTAGAAAACATCATTCTTGATTTTGTACTTTTTTGTGATATTTTATAGTTTTGCTGGAGACATTTATTAGCTTTGTGACTTTACATGGCTTTATGACAAAACAATTCACCTTTTGAAATGATTTCCTCTGCTTAATGTCTTGTTTTTTTGTAAAAGGCCGATGCCCACTGTAAACATTTTGTAGACGGATTTACATGGCAAAAGTAAATTTTCAAACCCTAATGTTATCTTTAACAAGTCAAAAAATGATACTTTCTGCTCTAACCCCTTAACAACCGCGGGCCGTAAAATTACGTCCTAGCGGTCATAACATTACTGCCTGCAGTCTGCCAGTGGCAGCATGCTGCGATCGGCGCACATCTCAGCTGATTTTCACAGCTGAGATGTGTGCCTGCAGAATAGTTATCTGCTCGTGCCGTTTAACCCCTTAAATGGCGCTGTCAATATGTGACAGCGCCATTATAAGCACGATCGCGGTAAACTCTTACTTACCGCCCGATACCAGAAGTCACGTGACGCGATCATGTGACTTCCGGTAGTTGTCATGGTAGCACAGGGTCATGTGATGACTCCTGTACTACACATGAATTGCTTTCACTTTCGCTGTGCCAGTGAAAAAGAAAGTGAGCGTATCTGCTGTTTACAGCTATGTAGCTGTGATCAGCAGATAGTGCAGTGCGATCGGACTGCTGATCGCAATAGCCCCCTAGGGGGACTAGTAAAATAAAAAAAAAAGTTAAAAAACAAAGTTTTAAAAAATTAAAAAAAAAACAAAACCCTAAAAGTTCAAATCACCCCCCATTCGCCCCATTGAAAATTAAAGGGTTAAAAAAATAAAAAATATACACACATTTGGTATCGCCGCGTTCAGAAACGCCCGATCTATCAAAATATAAAATCAATTAATCTGATCAGTATACGGCGTAGCGGCAAAAAAATTCCAAACGCCAAAATGACGTTTTTTTGTCACAACTTTTGCGCAAAATGCAATAAGAGGTGATCAAAACGTAGCATCTGCGCAAAAATGGTACAGCTAAAAACGTCAGCTCGAGACGCAAAAAATAAGCCATAAGTGAGCCATAGATCCCGAAAAATGAGAACGCTACGGGTCACGGAATATGGCGTAAAACGTGCGCCTTTTTCGGACAAACGTCTGATTTTTTTTAACCCCTTATATAAAAGTAAACCTATACATGTTTGGTGTCTACGAACTCGCACTGACCTGAGGCATCACACCAACACATCAGTTTTACCATATAGTGAACGCAGTGAATAAAATGTCTCAAAAACTATAGTGCTATCGCACTTTTTTTGCAATTTTTCTGCATTTGGAATTTTTTTGCCGTTTTCCAGTACACTATATGGTAAAACCTATGGTTTCATTTAAAAGTACAGCTCATTCCGCAAAAAATGAGCCCTCACATGACCATATTGACTAAAAAATAAAAAAAGTTACGTCTCAGAAAAAGAATGGCGAAAAAAAAACGGAAAGCGAAAAATCGGCCGGTCGTGAAGGGGTTAAACATTGTGTAATAGTGTTTAAAGTAAGCTTTTACCAAACCTTATCCAGAGTTTCTATTTATTAGCAGACCAAATACGGTCGTATAGGAACTTGTAATTGTAACAGTTAATAGGATAATTTTGGATCTTCTTCCATACACCATCAACCATTTAAGATCATGACCAGGCTCTTGGTACAAGAATTAGTGAGTTACTCATTACTAGAAAAGTTTCTCTTGGGTATTTCATGTGTCACAGTCCAAAATGCATTTGGTGTCAATGTCGAGGAGTTTTTTCTTCTTCAAGAAGCTGCACACTACCAGACAACCCCTTTTGAATGCTCCTACCATCTGCTGAATAAAACAAGAAATAAAAAATATTTACCTCCTGAACCAGGGCTGCTCTTCTGTGTCAAGCGCTATGATCCCCTCTGATCTTTATGTCATGTGAGTGCTACAGCCTATCACTAGCCTGGAAGGTACAGTGCCTACAAGTAGTATTCAACCCCCTGCAGATTTAGCAGGTTTGATAAGATGCAAATAAGTTAGAGCCTGCAAACTTCAAACAAGAGCAGGATTTATTAACAGATGCATAAATCTTACAAACCAACAAGTTATGTTGCTCAGTTAAATTTTAATAGATTTTCAACATAAAAGTGTGGGTCAATTATTATTCAACTCCTAGGTTTAATATTTTGTGGAATAACCCTTGTTTGCAATTACAGCTAATAATCGTCTTTTATAAGACCTGATCAGGCCGGCACAGGTCTCTGGAGTTATCTTGGCCCACTCCTCCATGCAGATCTTCTCCAAGTTATCTAGGTTCTTTGGGTGTCTCATGTGGACTTTAATCTTGAGCTCCTTCCACAAGTTTTCAATTGGGTTAAGGTCAGGAGACTGACTAGGCCACTGCAACACCTTGATTTTTTCCCTCTTGAACCAGGCCTTGGTTTTCTTGGCTGTGTGCTTTGGGTCGTTGTCTTTTTGGAAGATGAAATGACGACCCATCTTAAGATCCTTGATGGAGGAGCGGAAGTTCTTGGCCAAAATCTCCAGGTAGGCCGTGCTATCCATCTTCCCATGAATGCGGACCAGATGGCCAGGCCCCTTGGCTGATTGGCTGAGAAACAGCCCCACAGCATGATGCTGCCACCACCATGCTTGACTGTAGGGATGGTATTCTTGGGGTCGTATGCAGTGCCATCCAGTCCCCAAACGTCACGTGTGTGGTTGGCACCAAAGATCTCAATCTTGGTCTCATCAAACCAGAGAACCTTGAACCAGTCTGTCTCAGAGTCCTCCAAGTGATCATGAGCAAACTGTAGACGAGCCTTGACATGACGCTTTGAAAGTAAAGGTACCTTACAGGCTCGTCTGGAACGGAGACCATTGCGGTGGAGTACATTACTTATGGTATTGACTGAAACCAATGTCCCCACTGCCATGAGATCTTCCCGGAGCTCCTTCCTTGTTGTCCTTGGGTTAGCCTTGACTCTTCGGACAAGCCTGGCCTCGGCACGGGTGGAAACTTTCAAAGGCTGTCCAGGCCGTGGAAGGCTAACAGTAGTTCCATAAGCCTTCCACTTCCGGATGATGCTCCCTACAGTGGAGACAGGTAGGCCCAACTCCTTGGAAAGGGTTTTCTAGCCCTTGCCAGCCTTGTGACCCTCCACGATCTTGTCTCTGATGGCCTTGGGATGCTCCTTTGTCTTTCCCATGTTGACCAAGTATGAGTGCTGTTCACAAGTTTGGGGAGGGTCTTAATTAGTCAGAAAAGGCTGGAAAAAGAGATAATTAATCCAAACATGTGAAGCTCATTGTTCTTTGTGCCTGAAATACTTAATACTTTAGGGGAACCAAACAGAATTCTTGTGGTTTGAGGGGTTGAATAATAAATGACCCTCTGAATAAACTTTTCACAATTTAAAAAAAAAAATAAAAAAAGAAATAACATTCTTTTTTGCTGTAGTGCATTTCACACTTCCAGGCTGATCTACAGTCCAAATGTCACAATGCCAAGTTAATTCCGAATGTGTAAACCTGCTAAATCTGCAGGGGGTTGAATACTACTTGTAGGCACTGTACGTATACTGAACTTTTTTTCCTATTTTATTCAGCATATTGGGGCAGGCAAAATTGTCCAGTAGTGGACAGCTGCTCTAATAATAATAATGAAAAAAATAAAAAAAATAAATTATGTTTTAATTAAAAATGTATCAACATGGCATTCTGTTTTGTCTTATTTTTACAATTCAATTTTTCAATTGGTGGTCACAGTTAAGGTTTGACATGATTGTTTGAGATAATTGACAGATAAAGATGGTGGCATGAAGCCGCCTCTCAGTACATGGCATGTATGATATTTAGATCTCGCGTTACAATTCTGCAGTCCAATTAACTTTTATTAATCCATAACTGTCAAAATTCTGACCTTGCCGTGTGCTGATTACCATGTGCAATGTAATATTCACAACAAACACTTTGGGGAGTAGATAATATTTTGCTACTACAGAAGCTCGGAAAATACAAAAAGAATCTCTAGGGTATAATAACAAGGCCAACTAATCATGACTGACTGTAGATAACTGCAAGAATGGAATATTATCATGTAATTTAAAAGGCACAAGAAAAGTAACAGTACTCACAAGAGACTAGAATCAGGAGATACACATTCTCCTCTTACTCTCCCTGCTGGCAAATGTTACATTCTGGGCTCTACAAAATAATCAACAGATCCGTTATCTTTACACTGTACTTATCTTCTACATTACAGAACAAATCTTCTCATTTGCAGTGGATCTCGCAATTTGAATTTGCTAGGGAGAACTTTAGGAAGAAACCCCGTTGAAAAATGAGAGAAAATTGTATAATTAAACATTTAACACAGCACATCTAATATATATAATGGATATAATAAATTCTAATCATTTGGTAGCCCTAGAGATGAGCAAACCTGAGGTTTGGGGTTTGTTTTATTTCTAAAAGTCTGTGTTTGGTCCAGTTTGGGTAATTTACATATGAACACCCCTCATGCGAGAATCGCTGTGCTCAGGCGAGCAGCTCACACTGGGCACTTTTGTAATTATCAAGATTAACTTCCACTCTGCACTTTTTGATCTTGATTTTTCACTGTGATTACTATATATATTTTTACATATCTATATATTTCTATACACTTACTTTTAGGAATCTAAAGTAATATTTATTTTGTCTACACTAGTACTATACTATATATATGATGGATGGTGTTAGTTCATATATGTGCAATTTAAGGCCCAGTCACACTAAACAACTTACCAGCGATCCCAACAACGATCCAACCTGATAGGGATCGCTGGTAAGTTGCTAGGAGGTCGCTGGTGAGATGTCACACTAAGCGACGCTCCAGCGATCCCACCAGCAACCTGACCTGGCAGGGATCGCTGGAGCGTCGTGGAAGCATGCTGCGCTTGGTAACTAAGGTAAATATCGGGTAACCAACCCGATATTTACCTTGGTTACCAGAGCACACCGCTTAGCGCTGGCTCCCTGCTCTCCTAGCTACATCACACATGGGGTTAATTACCCGATGTGTACTGCAGCTACATGTGCAGAGAGCAGGGAGCCGGCACTGACAGCTGAGAGCGGCGGAGGCTGGTAACGAAGGTAAATATCGGGTAACCAAGGTAAGGGCTTCTTGGTTACCCGATATTTACATTGGTAACCAGCGTCCGCAGAAGCCGGCTCCTGCTGCCTGCACATTTAGTTGTTGCTCTGTCGCTGTCACACACAGCGATGTGGGCATCACAGCGGGAGAGCAACAACTAAAAAATGGTCCAGGACATTCAGCAACAACCAACGACCTCACAGCAGGGGCCAGGTTGTTGCTGGATGTCACACACAGCAACATCGCTAGCAAGTTGTGCATCATCAGCGATATTGCTAGCGATGTTGCTTAGTGTGACGGTACCTTTACTTGGACTGACCTAAATTTTCACCATGCTATGGCGTTTTAAGGTGTAAGGAAAACAAAGGATAGTATCAGCCCCTTAAAATATAATAACAAGTTAGTTATAGAGGACAAACAAAAGACTGAGATATTAAATAGGCATTTCTCATCTGTATTCACCAAGGAACTGACTGTACCAGGGATCATTCAACAAGTGAAAAATCAAAGTTCACCACCCGATATAATTAATTTAACACAAGATGAAGTACGCCTACGTCTGAGTAAATTAAACATTGACAAATCCCCAGGGCCAGATGGCATTCATCCATGAATATTGAGGGAATTGAGCTCCGTAATCGACAGACCGCTGTATCTCATCTTTTTAGACTCACTTGTTGGTGCCTCAGGATTGGAGGATTGCTGATGTGGTACCGATATTTAAGAAAGGTAAGAGGGTAGATCCAGGCAACTACCGTCTAGTAAGCCTGACATCAGTAGTATGCAAAGTTTTTGAGGGCATTTTAAGGGATGACATGCAAAAATATATTGCAGAAAATAAGATGATAACTGACAAATAGCATGGATTCATGAAAGATAAGTCGTGTCTAACCAACCTGTTGGGGTTCTATGAGGGGGTAAGTTCAAACCTGGATATTGGTAATGCAGCTGATGTGATTTATTTGGACTTTGCAAAGGCATCTGATACTGTACCACATAATAGCCTTATACTAAAGCTCCAGAAGCAAGGACTAGGGGACACAATATGCAACTGGGTAAGGAATTGGCTAAAAGATAGGAAACAAAGAGTAGTCATAAATGGTACATTCTCTAAATGGGCTATAGTCAGCAGTGGGGTGCCGCAGGGATCTGTGCTTGGACCGATTCTTTTTAATCTCTTTATTAATGACCTTGTGGATGGGATTGATAGTACAGTGTCAGTCTTTGCCGATGACACCAAACTATGTAGGATATTAAAAACTGACCTGGATAGTACAATATTACAAAAAGATCTGGATAAGATGTCAGAATGGGCAGATACTTGGCAAATGAGATTTAATGTTGATAAATGTAAAGTAATGCACCTAGGACGGAGTAATCCTATAGCTGCGTATACATTAAATGGAAGTAAACTCGGGACTACAGAACAGGAGAAGGACTTGGGTATTCTCATTACAAATAAGCTGAGCAGCAGCACTCAATGTCAAGCAGCAGCTGCTAAAGCAAACAAGATTTAAGGGTGTATAAAAAGAGAGATTAGATCCCGTGATCCCAACGTATTGTTACCCCTCTATAAATCACTTGTAAGGCCACATCTGGAATACGGGATCCAGTTTTGGGCTCCACATTTTAAAAAGGACATTCAGAAGTTAGTCAGTTCAAAGGCGTGCAACTAGACTATTAGAAGGAATGGAAGGCCTCCCATATGATGACAGGTTGAAAAAGTTAGATATGTTTAGCTTAGAAAAAAGACGTCTCAGAGGAGATCTCATTTATATGTATAAATACATGTGTGGTCAATATAAAGGACTGGCACATGACTTATTTCTTCCAAAGACAATACTAAGGACCAGGGGGCACTCACTGCGAGTGGAAGAAAAGCGATTCCGACACCTAAATAGGAAAGGGTTCTTTACAGTTAGAGCAGTCAGACTGTGGAATGCCCTACCACAAGAGGTAGTAATGGCAGACACTATAACAGCTTTTAAAAAAGGGCTGGATGATTTCCTCAGTGCACACAACATTGTTGGTTATAAATGACTTAGTGACTAAATGTAGAACTGGTGGAGGAAGGTTGAACTAGATGGACCTAGGTCTTTTTTCAACCTAAGTAACTATGTAACTATGTAACTATGTTTTAGTAACAGCTTTTTGTATTGAACACTATTTTTATCAAGTTTTTCAATAAAATTATTTTGGCCGAATACTTAAGTTTTTTATGTGTGTTATTAGGTGTGGAAGAAATGCTACCAAGTAAGAATACTTTCAGAAATAGAAGTATTAATACTTTTTTTTCATCAAATACTAAAATGCAAAGTGAATGAACCAAAGAGAAATCTAAATCAAATTGATATTTGGTGTGACCAACCCTTTGCCTGGATACAGCTTGAATTATTTTGGGTTCCAAACATCTTTGAGAACTTACCCCTGATCTTCTGTGGATGTATGCTTGCACAAGTCCTTTTGTCTGTTCATGTAATTCAAGACAGACTTGATGATGTTGAGCTCAGGGCTTTGTGTGGGCCATATCATCACTTCCAAGAGTCCCTGTTCTTCTTTATGCTGTAGATATATAGTTCTAAAAGGGAATCTGTCTCCAGGTTTTTGCTACCCCAGCTAAGAGCAGCATAATGTAGAGACAGAGATCCCGATTGCAGCGATGTGTCACTTACCGAGTTGGTTGCTGTCAATCACCGTTTTCTTTGCTGTAGATCTAGCAGTTATTTGAATGTGGAGTTGTATAACCCCACGCAGAGCACTGATTGTCAGCTCTCTGCTCATGCACACTGTACTCAGAAAGCTGCCAATCAGTGTTGGAGTGGGATTATACAGAGCTCATAAATATGGAGGACTACCTGGCAACAGGCCAGGTAGTCCTCTAATGGTAATCTACTGCTGGTTAATAAGTGATTTTATCAAAACTACACAAAGCAGCTCAGAAAGTGACACATTACTGCAATTAGGATCTCCATCTCTACATTATTCTGCTCTCAGATTAGGTGGCAAAACTCTGGTGACAGAGTCCCTTTAATGACAGTGGCCATATGTGTACAGTTGCTGTCCTGCTGCAGAATAAATTTGTAGCTAATCAGCCAAATCACCTCTCTGTAGGTATTACATGACAAACAAGTATCTGCCCGTATTCTCAGCATTAAGGACACCAATTCTGACCAAATTCTCAATTCCATTTTCTAAAATGCAGACACCCATTATTGTACTGCTCTCCAGCCTTTCAGGAAAAAACTGCCTTTTGTTAAAGCCAAATATTTAAAATTTTAACTCATCGGTCCAGAGCAACTGCCTCCATTTTTTTGCCAGTTCATACGTTTTCATGCCTAGTTTAGTCACTTGTCCTTGTTTCCTTTTCGAAGGTATGGCTTTTTGTTGACAAGTCTTCCATGAAGGCCACTTCTGGCCAGATCCCTCTGAACACTAGATGGGTGTAGCTGGTTCCCATTGGTTGTTACCAGTTCTGAACTAGTGGCACTGCTGGACATTTCTGATTTTGTATCTTTCATGTGGTGTACTGTTTTATTCACTCACCAAATGCTTCTAAAGTCCTCAACGTTGCACATGTTTTGGTGCTTCTTCAATTGAGCTTTAGCCATACATCTTAATAGCCCACTCTGCTTTGAAAGTTTTACCTGGGAGAGACTTTGGTGATGCAATATAACTACCTTGTGTCTAATCCCTGTATCCATTCTTTCTTTGATGAAAAACCTATAGTCCCAAGCTGATAGGTAAAGAAGACCAGGCTGAGATGAAGAGAAGTGACAGCATGTCACACTAAATCTTAATTATGGTCCATTGTGTCTCTTTGGAACCTAGAGTGGTGCATCCTAATATTGAGTGCTAACTCACTCCCACTTGCTAGTTAACTAAAGCTAAGTGTAACAGTGATATTTTCTGGCACTACAAAGGCCATATATCACTGAGCATGGTATATAACATCACATGTATTGAATAATAATGCATAACATTGACCAATGAAGAACAGAACAATCCAGGGCAGTTCAGAACATAACAATAGGGTTCATATGGTGTTAGTCTTTAGTTTTTGCAGAAGGATGGTGAACTCCCTTTTTTAACCTTCTTAAAAGCTATCTAATACTATATAACTCAGGCCATCTAATGGACACATTAGAGTAACCATGCAAACACTTTCTCACTTGTATCATTAATAATTATTGACTGCTTGTGATGAAGGTAGACCGCCATCAGTTTTGATTAATGATATTAAATAACCTATTTGTTTTTATCTTACTTTTGTATTAATTTATAAAATAAGCCAAGATTTTCTCCATGTTCGCTCTTATAGACCCGTGTCCATAAGAGCCATATTTAAGCAATAAAAAATAAGAAAATACAATTTTGTAATAATTCTGTAGTGTGATTATTCATATTACCACTACTAAACTGCAAAGAATGCATTACCATAATGTCTGTGCATGTACTGGGCAGCAGTCAAGTCACAAGACAAATGACTGTATACTGAATCTATTAACATAATGAATGAACCCATCTAAGATTTGTGTTAGTGGGCTGTCCACATCAACATTCCTTTAATCTTCATATGATTTATATATTGGTTTATGCTTTTTGTATCATTAGTCTCCCTTAATCTTTAATATGTGATTATGGCCAACAGTTTATATATTTCTATATTTTCACAGTATATTATTCTGTTTTCTGTATCAGACAATTGAATGATTACGGTATTTCTCCCAGTTAGATCTGGCCCACGTTGAGATTCATAGAAAACCTGTAATTATCGTCTGATACCGATGTCTTGCTGCAGATCAGCATTGTAACTTGTCTTTGGGTTCTTTTTTGTGCACATTTTAGTGGCACTGGGATATTGAAAGAAAGGTATAACAAGTTATATTATTGACAAATGGACTGTAGAAAATAACTGGCTATAGCATAGAAAACAAAGGGTTTTTATTAATAGACAATATTCAGTTAGTCTTTTACTATTTTGGCTACCTCATGGGTCAGTACAGGACTTTTTTGCTTTTATACATGTATATATTTTGCAGGTTATAGTAATCTATGTCATTTAAAAGTGTTTTCTGAGCTCTAGACACATTTCTACTGTTATTCTATGTGACTGCTGATTGCTAAATCGTGACAGTGTGCAATGCACACACTTTCACGATTCCCATTTATTCTCATTGGTAGTAAAGTATGCAGCTCGCATAGTTATGGTCACATACTGACTAGATTTTCCTGCACTTCTATCAAAGAACAATGGGAGAAGAGGAGACAGTGATCTTCACAGGCAGAGGATCCCAGAAGAAGAGGCTACAGAAGCCATAGGATGGATGAGAGCATAGATCCGAGATTCAGAGGTGATAACTGTGGATAGAGGAAATCTCACTACTGAAGGTGGTTGTGGGTGACAGGTGGCAGTGTAGGTTGAACAGACATGTTAGAGATATTAGGCTTGTAATACAAAAGTGAATTGACGAGAACAAAGGGGCATCAAGGTTCAGAAAGGAAGCACAGATAAGAGGTGGAGTTGGTGCTGTACAAATACTGAGAATAGATGTGTATCGATTGTATTTAGAGAAGAGTAGACCTTGTTAAAATTGGCAAACTATGCTTAAGGGGAATCTGTCCCCAGGTTTTTGCTACCTCCTCTGAGAGTAGCATCATGTAGGCACAGAGGCTCTGAATCCAACAATGTATCACTTAGATTACTGGGTGCAGCCATTCTGACACAACATTTTTTAGTTTTAATATGTAGCTGAGTTTAAAGGGAAGGTGTCGTCAAAAAAAAAAAAAAACAATAACTGAAAAAATGTAAAGTAATAATGTTTTGTTTAAATATTATTTGTTTTTAATTGAGCAAAATATAAAAAAAAATAAAAAGTTTGATATTTTCCACTGTTAAACACTAGAGGGAGCAACTTCTGAAATCCTACAAAAATCCCACTGTAGAAAAAGCTCACATTACAGCTGCAGTAAAGTGGGCGGAGCCTGCTCTCCTGTGTGTGTGATGTCACAGCTCCCCCTTCTAATCTGAGTGTTTACAACAGATAACAGAGAATGACATGTAGGGACATAGTGCAGAGCCATTTTGTTGGTGACCAGAAATGTCTAGTGTCACCAAGGACAGCAGGAGTATCACACAGGATAGGATTAGATACACAGCTCAGCAGACAGTATCACACAGGAGAGGATTAGATACACAGCTCTGCAGACAGTATCACACAGGATACGATTAGATACGTGGCTCACCAGACAGTATCACACAGGATACGATTAGATACATGGCTCAGCAGACAGTATCACACAGGATAGGATTAGATACACGGCTCAGCAGACAGTACCACACAGGATAGGATTAGATACACAGCTGTGCAGACAGTATCACACAGGATAGGATTAGATACACAGCTCAGCAGACAGTAACACACAGGATAGGATTAGATACACTGCCCTGCAGACAGTATCACACAGGAGAGGATTAGATACATGGCTCAGCAGACAGTATCACACAGGATAGAATTAGATACACGGCTCAGCAGACAGTACCACACAGGATAGGATTAGATACACAGCTGTGCAGACAGTATCACAAAGGAGGATTAGATACACAGCCCTGCAGACAGTATCACACAGGATTAGATACACAGCTCAGCAGACAGTACCACACAGGATAGGATTAGATACACAGTCGTGCAGACAGTATCACACAGGATAGGATTAGATACAGTGCCCTGCAGACAGTATCAGACGATAGGATTAGATACATAGCCGTGCAGACAGTATCACACAAGAGGATTAGATACACAGCCCTGTAGACAGTATCACACAGGAGAGGATTAGATACACGGCTCAGAAGACAGTATCACACAGGATAGGATTAGATACATGGCTCAGCAGTTTCCCACAGGAGGATTAGATACACAGCCCTGCAGACAGTATCACTGGTACACACACAGGCCGACAGGTGGCAGGCGGAAGGGGTGGGGGGTTGAGCGGGGGGTGTTTTTGGAGATGGTAGCAGCGGCGGTAGTCACATGCAGTGACACACACACACACACACCGCAGCGGCGACAGGCAGAGTGGGGGCTAGGTAGAGCGGAGGGAGGGGGTGTCATCGGAGACGGTAACAGGGGGAGGAGAAGGGAGGCGGCCCATACTCACACATCCCGGTGGTTGACAGGGGTATAGTGGAGCAAACAGCATATGCTGTGAGCTCCACAATGATGGCGCTGATCTCCTCCCTCTGCTGTGATCTGGACAGCCCAGGGGGCGCGTCCAGGTCACAGCAGACGCCTACTGTAACGTTACTGATGGGGTCGGATCCCGACCACTGTTCTCTATGCACAGGGGCTGCCATAAAGGAGTGAGTAACTGTCGTTACACACACAGCAAATCCAGCATGGCCCCCAGTGCCTCCAGTAAAATTAGAATTAAATAAAAACTAAATAAGCAGTGATTTTCATTTTGTATTAAAAATACTTGATTTCATAATCACTATTTTTAATACAAAAATAAAAAAACACGATACCTTACCTTTAAAAAGCTCCCCCCGCCCACACCAGGCTGTCAGTGCACATTTCTATAGATAGAAGCTGCTAATCACAGAGGGAGCGGAGTCAGACTTGAGTTCACGCCTGCTCAGTTCACTAATGATAAAGCTATGGAAGCTTTAACTAAAGCTGGTGTCACACTAAGCGACAGCGACAACGACGTCGCTGTTACGTCACCATTTTCGGTGACGTAACAGCGACCTTGTAAGTCGCTGTTATGATCGCTGCTTAGCTGTCGAACACAGCAGAAGCAGCGATCATAACGTCGCTGTGCTACATGTGCAGAGAGCAGGGAGCCGCGCTTAGCGCTGGCTCCTTGCTCTCCTAGGTACAGTACACATCGGGTTAATTAACCCGATGTGTGCTGCAGCTACATGTCACAGTGCAGAGAGCAAGGAGCCGCGCGCACTGCTTAGCGCTGGCTCCTTGCTCTCCTTGCTACAGTATACATCGGGTTAATTACCCGATGCATACTGCAGCCACATGTCACAGTGCAGGAGCCGGCACTGGCAGCAAGAGCGGAGGCTGGTAACCAGCGTAAACATCGGGTAACCAGGGAAAGGTCTTCCCTTGGTTACCCGATGTTTACGCTGGTTACAGCTTACCGCAGCTGCCAGTGCCGGCTCCTGATCGCTTCATTTCGTCGCTCTCTCGCTGTCACACACAGCGATGTGTGTGTCACAGCGGGAGAGTGACGACCAAAAAATGAAGCTGGACATTCAGCAACGACCGGCGACCTCACAGCAGGGGCCAGGTCATTGCTGGATGTCACACACAGCGACAGCGACGGGACGTCGCTGCAACGTCACAGAAAATGGTGACGTAGCAGCGACGTCGTTGTCGTCGTCATTATGTGTGACACCAGCTTAACACTGCAGGCAAACAAAAACATACTATGGGATTAGAGATGCATGGTTGAAATCTCTGTTAACCCTAAGGCTATGTGTCCACGGTAGAATGTACCTGCGGATTTTTCTGCCTGAAAATCCGCGACTTTCGCGGCAAATCCGCACCCGCGGATTTGCCGCGGATTTTGATGCGGATTTTTTTTTTTTTTTCCCCATTCAAAACCAAAAATCCGCACCAAATCTGCACCAAACAATTGACATGCTGCAGATTTTTCCGGATCAAAATCCGCGGCAAATCCGCAGCGGAAAAATCCGCAGCATGGACACAGCATTTCCAAAATGCCATTGAAATGGCTTGGAAGTGCCGCTGCTGCAGATTTTCGGGAAATCCGCGGCAAAATCCGCGCAAAATCCGCAGCGTGGGCACATAGCCTCAAGGTCCAGTCACACTAAGCAACTTACCAGCGATCCCAACAACGATAGGGATCGCTGGTAAGTTGCTATGAGGTTGCTGGTGAGATGTCACACTGCGACGCTCCAGCGATCCCACCAGCAACCTGACCTGGCAGGGATCGCTGGAGCGTCGCTACACGAGTTGCTGGTGAGCTCACCAGCAACCAGTGACAAGCCCCCAGCGCCGCGTGGAAGATGCTGCGCTTGGTAACTAAGGTAAATATCGGGTAACCAACCCGATATTTACCTTGGTTACCAGCGCACGGAGCTACACGTGCAGAGAACAGGGAGCAGCGCACACTGAGCGCTGGCTCCCTGCTCTCCCAGCTACAGCACACAACGGGTTAATTAACCCGATGTGTCCTGCAGCTACATGTGCACAGAGCAGGAGCCGGCAGCACAGGCAGTGAGAGCGGCGGAGGCTGGTAACAAAGGTAAATATCGGGTAACCAAGGACAGGGCTTCTTGGTTACCCGATGTTTACATTGGTTACCAGCCTCCGCAGAAGCCGGCTCCTGCTGCCTGCACATTTAGTTGTTGCTGTCTCGCTGTCACACACAGCGATCTGTGCTTCACAGCGGGACAGCAACAACTAAAAAATGGCCCAGGACATTCAGCAACAACCAACGACCTCACAGCAGGGGCCAGGTTGTTGCTGGATGTCACACACAGCGACATCACTAGCAACGTCACAAAAGTTGTTCGTTAGCAGCGATGTTGCTAGCGATGTTGCTTAGTGTGACGGGGCCTTTACTGCATACTGTCTTCAGATTACATAACAAAAACTTGCTGACAGTTGGCCTTTAACCTGTTCACCACCAACAACTTTCCATTTTTCGTTTTTTCCTCTCCCTTCTTCAAGAGCCATAATTTTCTTATTTTTCTGTCAATTTAGCCACATGACACCCTGTTTTTTGTGGGACAAGTTGTACATTTGAAAGACACCATTCATTCTGCCCACATTGTACTGAAAAACAGGAAAAAAAATGATGGTATTGCAAAAAAAGTGCAATTGCACGATTTTTATTTATTTTTTTACCATGTTCACTACATGGTAAAACTGACCTTGCAGTATGATTTCCCAGGGCAGTACGAGTTCATAGATACCAAACATGTATAGTTTTACTTTTATCTAAGTGCTGCAAAAAAATGCCATTTTCTGAGACCCCTAGCATTCTCATCTTATAGGATCTGTGGCTCAATGATGGCTTATTTTTTCTGTTTGAGCTGGCATTTTTAATCATACCATTTTTGCATAGATGTGACATTTTGATCACCTGTTATTGCATTTTAGTGCAATCTCGCGGTGACCAAAAGAAGTAATATTGGCATTTGAAATTATTTTCTCGCTACGTCGTGTACCAATCAGATTAATTGATTTTATATTTTGATAGATCGGGCATTTCTGAATGCGGCAGTATCAAACTTGTTTTTTTATTGTTTATTTTCAAAGGGGCAAAAAAGGGGTTATTTGAACATTTTATATATATATATATATATATATATATATATATATATATTTCAAATATGATTTTACTAGGCCCAGTAAGGGACTTTATCACTTTATCACTATCACTGCAGTATCTGATCGCGTATGCTGATGAGAGCGATGCTTCAGAAATGCTGTTCTCATGTGAATGCTGGCACTCCGCAGGCATTCATAGAAAACACGTCATGGCAGCTACAGGGATCATCAGCTGACCCTGTCATGCCAACCCAATGGCGCCTCGAAGTATTTATCTACAAATAGTTGCTACTTAGTGTTGATATATCACATAAAATACCCAAAAAATACATTTAAGTTTGTGGGTGTAAAGTGAAAAAAATGTGGAAAAGTTCATGGGGTATGAATACTTTTTCAAGGCACTGACAAAGTTGTTTATTTTCGAGTGTACTATTGATTTATGAAATAAAAATTATAATGCTGGTCTTCAAAATTTTCTAATGCACATGCATCACTGTTGTCTCTGCTCTAAAGAACACAATCTCTCATTGGATTACAGTAGCCAATGGCAACCGTTAAACAGCCGCCGATCGGCTACATTTGCTACATGTTTTAATAGCATGTTGGAAAGGCCAACGGCACTGCCCATTAGCACAGAATGATTGATGAGAGACAATAGTCTATGTGCACAGAACTGTCATTGTTCTACAAGAACAAGTTAAAAAAAACATCTGGGAGATAATGATTAGGAAGAAATCCAATCTAATCTGGGTTGATGAGTGAGATTAGTATGTTGAGACTAAAGGCCCCGTCACACTAAGCAACATCGCTAGCAACATCGCTGGTAACGAACAACTTTTGTGACGTTGCTAGCGATGTTGCTGTGTGTGACATCCAGCAACAACCTGGCCCCTGCTGTGAGGTCGTTGGTTGTTGCTGAATGTCCTGGGCCATTTTTTAGTTGTTGCTGTCCCGCTGTGAAGCACAGATCGCTGTGTGTGACAGTGAGACAGCAACAACTAATGTGCAGTGAGCAGGGAGCCAGCTTCTGCTGAGGCTGGTAACTAATGTAAACATCGGGTAACCAAGAAGCCCTGTCCTTGGTTACCCGATATTTACCTTTGATACCAGCCTCCTCCGCTCTCACTGCCTGTGCTGCCGGCTCCTGCTCTGTGCACAGATAGCTGCAGCACACATCAGGCAATTAACCCGATGTGTGCTGTAACTAGGAGAGCAAGGAGCCAGCGCTCAGTGTGCGCTGCTCCCTGCTCTGTGCACATTTAGCTGCAGCACACATCGGGTTAATTAACCTGATGTGTGCTGTAACTAGGAGACTGGGGGCTTGTCACTGGTTGCTGGTGAGCTCACCAGCAACTCGTGTAGCCACGCTCCAGCGATCCCTGCCAGGTCAGGTTGCTGGTGGGATCGCTGGAGCGTCGCAGTGTGACAGCTCACCAGCAACCTCCTAGCAACTTACCAGCGATCCCTATCGTTGTTGGGATCGCTGGTAAGTTGCTTAGTGTGACTGGACTGTAAAGGTCCAGTCACACTAAGCAACTTACCAGCGATCCCAACAACGATAGGGATCGCTGGTAAGTTGCTAAAAGGTTGCTGGTGAGATGTCACACTGCGACGCTCCAGCGATCCCACCAGCAACCTGACCTGGCAGGGATCGCTGGAGCGTGGCTACACAAGTTGCTGGTGAGCTCACCAGCAACCAGTGACAAGCCCCCAGCGCAGCGTGGAAGTTGCTGCGCTTGGTAACTAAGGTAAATATCGGGTAACCAACCCGATATTTACCTTGGTTACCACCGCACGCAGCTACACGTGCAGAGAGCAGGGAGCAGCGCACACTGAGCGCTGGCTCCCTGCTCTCCTAGTTACAGCACACATCGGGTTAATTACCCGATGTGTGCTGCAGCTAAATGTGCACACAGCAGGGAGCAGCGCACAATGCTTAGCGCTGGCTCCTTGCTCTCGTAGTTACAGCACACATCGGGTTAATTAACCCGATGTGTGCTGCAGCTAAATGGTCACAGAGCACCCCATGTGTGCTGTAACTAGGAGAGCAAGGAGCCAGCGCTCAGTGTGCGATGCTCCCTGCTCTGTGCACATTTAGCTGCAGCACACATCGGGTAATTAACCCGATGTGTGCTGTAACTAGGAGAGCAAGGAGCCAGCGCTCAGTGTGCGATGCTCCCTGCTCTGTGCACATTTAGCTGCAGCACACATCGGGTAATTAACCCAATGTGTGCTGTAACTAGGAGAGCAAGGAGCCAGCGCTCAGTGTGCGCTGCTCCCTGCTCTCTGCACGTGTAGCTCCGTGCGGTGGTAACCAAGGTAAATATCGGGTTGGTTACCCGCTATTTACCTTAGTTACCAAGCGCAGCATCTTCCACGCGGCGCTGGGGGCTTGTCACTGGTTGCTGGTGAGCTCACCAGCAACTCGTGTAGCGACGCTCCAGCGATCCCTGCCAGGTCAGGTTGCTGGTGGGATCGCTGGAGCGTCGCAGTGTGACATCTCACCAGCAACCTCCTAGCAACTTACCAGCGATCCCTATCGTTGTTGGGATCGCTGGTAAGTTGCTTAGTGTGACTGGACCTTATAGCTGGGTTTACAACTTCACAGCAGGGGCCAGGTCGCTGATAGGTTTCACACACTGCAATGTCGCTGGGGAGGTCGCTGTAACGTCACAAAACCGGTGACGTTACAGCGATGTCGTTTGCGATGTTGCAGTGTGTAAAGCCACCTTATAGGTGGCTTTACACACTGCAACATCGCAAATGACATCGCTGTAACGTCACCGGTTTTGTGACGTAATAGCGACCTCCCCAGCGACATTGCAGTGTGTGAAACACATCAGCGACCTGGCCCCTGCTGTGAAGTTGCTGATCGCTACAAATCGTTCAGGACCATTCTTTGGTCCTTTGTGTCCCGCTGTGCAGCATGATCGCTAGAAAGTCTCAGTGTGTAAAGGGGACTTTACAGCGACTTCGTTAGCGACTTCCCTTTCAAAAAGCTGCTTTACAACGTCCCCAATGACTAGCTAGGTCGTTCTGCAGGTCCGGATCGCTGTTGCGTCGTTGGCCAGGTCTGCCTGTTTGACAGCTCACCAGCGACTCACCAGAGACTTTGTAGCGATCCCGGCCAGGTTGGGATCGCTGGTGGGATCGCTAGAAAGTCTTAGTGTGTAAAGGGGCCTTATTGTTAGAAAGAATTATACAGTTTGACACGCGAGTTCAGATATTTGCTACTTTGAAGTGGTCCCTCTCAGTATAGAGGCCCAGTCACACACAACGACTTACCAGCGATCCCGAAAACGATGCGACCTGATAGGGATCGCTGGTAAGTCGCTGGGAGGTCGCTGGTGAGATGTCACACAGTCAGACCTTACCAACGATACAGGAACGATACAGGTCACAGTAGCGACCTGTATAGGGATCTCAGCAGTCACTGTGACCCTGTCACACAGTGTCAAACACAGCAGGACATTGCCTTTGAAGAAAATGGCCTGGACCATTCTGTAACGACTAGCGATCTCGTTATGTGTGACGGTGCCTTAAGGCTATTTTCACACATTAAAGATTCATGTGTAACATGGTAGTATTGTATGAAACCGGCCTTAAGGCATTAATAGTGACATTCCCGAAGGGGAAATCATCAGAAAATTGCTGATCAATGAAATCGGGTTTTTGTGTTAAAATTTTGGCAATGTTTTTTCATTTCTTTTCACATATTATTATTATTTAATAAAAATTGTACTAATAATAATAATAGTAATAATTTTAAAAAAATCTTGCAATTTTCAGAATGGCCGCTGGGGTTATTTTTAGACTCATACTTCCATTTGTTTCAATAAATAATACATGTACATAATACATCTCTAAGCAACCGACCCGCTCCTGTGAGGAGAGTGCGAGTCTGTGCCGGATGATGCAACGTGAGACTCGAGCAAGATACACAGGAGGCACTCGCAAGTGTGACACAAGGGCCTTAGGATCACGTTGCCAGATCATTTTTACTGCACAATGAAAGCTGTAAAAACTAAAAAAAAAACCAAAAAAAAACTATGGTGGAATTAGATTTTTTCATAATTCTACACAACAAAGATTGTTTTCCTGTATTTCTTAACACATAATATGATAAAATCCCTTAATTCAAAAATCTCCAAAAAAGCATCTTCACATGTCTATGTCAAGAAAACAATAGAAAAGTCTTGGCTAACCCTAAAAAATTGCTTGGTCATGAAAGGGTTAAGCCTATTCTGTGGAAGACAATAGACATGATTAACTTAAGCTAATTTTGATAGGCATATAATTTGTGCCATGCAGAAAAGTAGCTTCTGTCATTACAGGCAAAAGTTTTTTTGTAATGGAATCTAGTCTTGTTCTTAACTTTGACTACACCCCCCCACATGGAACCATATTTACACCTATCTCGAAGCAGCATAAGTAAAATACTTATACAACAGTACTCCATATACACAATACCCTACTAAACTTTCACATTCATGACTAATAATAGTATTATAGTATAGTTATTAGTAAGAGAATGTCTCAAAATAACACTAATGCAATTATAGAACACAGTATATGGAAAAGCAATGGCCTTGTCCATTTCAGATCCAAACAGAAACATTTCTCCTTGTGGAGAGTACCAAGCCAGTATAGGGTGACTTTTAGACTATGCAACACTCTTTCTGGGCTCTCCTAAACAAATCACATGTTCTTTGCACTGATGAGTGGCAAACAGTAAGGGGCACTTTGCACGCTGCGACATCGCAGGCCGATGCTGCGATGCCGAGCGCGATAGTCCCCGCCCCCGTCGCAGCTGCGATATCCTTGTGATAACTGCCGTAGCGAACATTATCGCTACGGCAGCTTCACATGGACTCACCTGTCCTGCGACCGTCGCCCTGGCCGGCGACCCACCTCCTTATTAAGGGGGCTGGTCGTATGGCGTCACTGCGACGTCACACGGCAGGCGGCCAATAGGAGCGGAGGGGCGGAGATGAGCGGGATGTAAACATCCCGCCCACCTCCTTCCTTCCGCATATCCTACGGAAGCCGCAGTGACGCCGGTAGGAGATGTTCCTCGCTCCTGCGGCTTCACACACAGCGATGTGTGCTGCCGCAGGAACGAGGAACAACATCGGACCATCGCGTCAGCGTAATCATGGATTACGCCGACGCTGCACCGATGATACGATTACGACGCTTTTGCGCTCGTTAATCGTATCATCAAGCCTTTACACACTACGATGTCGCATGCGATGCCGGAAGTGCGTCATTTTCAATTTGACCCCACCGACATCGCACCTGCGATGTCGTAGTGTGCAAAGCCCGCCTAAAACATGTGAAGTATCAAGTTTTCTACCCTATATCTGATTGCTATATCCAATAGTTGGGGCTGGTATTCAAGCCCTGTTCCTGTCTGAAAAGACCTTTACATATTGTCCACTTTAATATTGCTTTAATTTACAATACAAACAAAATATTTTTTTCATCATTCACTTCATGTTTCTTACTTTGCACTCATGTATTTTGCAATGCTGTGCAGAAACAGTCATATTATATATATATATATATATATATATATATATATATATATATATATATATTTTTTTTTTTTTTCTTCTTTATACATTAAGGATTAGTGATGAGCGAGCATGCTTGTCACTACTCGGTACTCGCACGAGTATCACTGTACTCGGGCTGCTCGGCGGGGACCGAGTAATCTCGCGATACTCGTGCTTTACTCGTGGTCTTCATTTCTGCATGTTGGCGCTCTTTTGAGAGCCAGCCCTCATGCAGGGATTGGCTGGCAGACCACTGCAATGCCACAGCCCTGTTAGTTGTGGAATTGCAGTGATTGGCCGGCCTGCACAGCGTCACCGAGCCTTTATATCGGCCGGCGCGCTGTGCTCTGCTCACAGCTATTCTGACAGTGAGTGTAGGGAGAGTGTCGCTGATTCAGGGAAAGCTTTGCGGCCCTTTATAGCTTTTTCAGTTGCAGGGCTGCAAACAGTGTGACCAAAAGTCCTTCTCAGGACTATTCTAGTTGTATACAGGCAGGCAGGGTATAGCCAGGTCGGAGTACAGTAGCAGAGTCCTTCTCAGGACTATTGTTGCTATATACAGGCAGGGTATAGCCAGGTCTGAATACAGGCTAGTGACCAAAAGAGTCCTTGTCAGGACTATTGTAGCAGTATACAGGCAGGCAGGCAGGCAGGGTAGTGGTGACCGTATACCAGCCTTCATATCTGGGGCTGGTGTACACAGTGTAAAACAGTCCAGATAGTGTCTGACTTGTCTGTACTGTAATTGTCGCTCCCCAAAAAAACCTGTTAGTAGGTTATTATTGCGTCCGTGCTTGGTTTTTAAAACCGCACGTGTGTGCCTGTTGGTGGCAGCGTACAGGTGCACTGGTGTGCGTTTACCAAACTATTATATAACGCACAAGTGTAGTGTATAATACACGTCAGTCAGCAGTGGCTGATAGTGTCAGAGTTCTTAATTTTTGCTCCTAAAACCTGTGTTAGGTTATTATTGCGTCCGTGCTTGGTTTTTAAAACCGCACGTGTGTGCCTGTTGGTGGCAGCGTACAGGTGCACTGGTGTGCGTTTACCAAACTATTATATAACGCACAAGTGTAGTGTATAATACACGTCAGTCAGCAGTGGCTGATAGTGTCAGAGTTCTTAATTTTTGCTCCTAAAACCTGTGTTAGGTTATTATTGCGTCCGTGCTTGTTTTTTAAAACCGCACGTGTGTGCCTGTTGGTGGCAGCGTACAGGTGCACTGGTGTGCGTTTACCAAACTATTATATAACGCACAAGTGTAGTGTATAATACACGTCAGTCAGCAGTGGCTGATAGTGTCAGAGTTCTTAATTTTTGCTCCTAAAACCTGTGTTAGGTTATTATTGCGTCCGTGCTTGGTTTTTAAAACCGCACGTGTGTGCCTGTTGGTGGCAGCGTACAGGTGCACTGGTGTGCGTTTACCAAACTATTATATAACGCACAAGTGTAGTGTATAATACACGTCAGTCAGCAGTGGCTGATAGTGTCAGAGTTCTTAATTTTTGCTCCTAAAACCTGTGTTAGGTTATTATTGCGTCCGTGCTTGGTTTTTAAAACCGCACGTGTGTGCCTGTTGGTGGCAGCGTACAGGTGCACTGGTGTGCGTTTACCAAACTATTATATAACGCACAAGTGTAGTGTATAATACACGTCAGTCAGCAGTGGCTGATAGTGTCAGAGTTCTTAATTTTTGCTCCTAAAACCTGTGTTAGGTTATTATTGCGTCCGTGCTTGGTTTTTAAAACCGCACGTGTGTGCCTGTTGGTGGCAGCGTACAGGTGCACTGGTGTGCGTTTACCAAACTATTATATAACGCACAAGTGTAGTGTATAATACACGTCAGTCAGCAGTGGCTGATAGTGTCAGAGTTCTTAATTTTTGCTCCTAAAACCTGTGTTAGGTTATTATTGCGTCCGTGCTTGGTTTTTAAAACCGCACGTGTGTGCCTGTTGGTGGCAGCGTACAGGTGCACTGGTGTGCGTTTACCAAACTATTATATAACGCACAAGTGTAGTGTATAATACACGTCAGTCAGCAGTGGCTGATAGTGTCAGAGTTCTTAATTTTTGCTCCTAAAACCTGTGTTAGGTTATTATTGCGTCCGTGCTTGGTTTTTAAAACCGCACGTGTGTGCCTGTTGGTGGCAGCGTACAGGTGCACTGGTGTGCGTTTACCAAACTATTATATAACGCACAAGTGTAGTGTATAATACACGTCAGTCAGCAGTGGCTGATAGTGTCAGAGTTCTTAATTTTTGCTCCTAAAACCTGTGTTAGGTTATTATTGCGTCCGTGCTTGGTTTTTAAAACCGCACGTGTGTGCCTGTTGGTGGCAGCGTACAGGTGCACTGGTGTGCGTTTACCAAACTATTATATAACGCACAAGTGTAGTGTATAATACACGTCAGTCAGCAGTGGCTGATAGTGTCAGAGTTCTTAATTTTTGCTCCTAAAACCTGTGTTAGGTTATTATTGCGTCCGTGCTTGGTTTTTAAAACCGCACGTGTGTGCCTGTTGGTGGCAGCGTACAGGTGCACTGGTGTGCGTTTACCAAACTATTATATAACGCACAAGTGTAGTGTATAATACACGTCAGTCAGCAGTGGCTGATAGTGTCAGAGTTCTTAATTTTTGCTCCTAAAACCTGTGTTAGGTTATTATTGCGTCCGTGCTTGGTTTTTAAAACCGCACGTGTGTGCCTGTTGGTGGCAGCGTACAGGTGCACTGGTGTGCGTTTACCAAACTATTATATAACGCACAAGTGTAGTGTATAATACACGTCAGTCAGCAGTGGCTGATAGTGTCAGAGTTCTTAATTTTTGCTCCTAAAACCTGTGTTAGGTTATTATTGCGTCCGTGCTTGGTTTTTAAAACCGCACGTGTGTGCCTGTTGGTGGCAGCGTACAGGTGCACTGGTGTGCGTTTACCAAACTATTATATAACGCACAAGTGTAGTGTATAATACACGTCAGTCAGCAGTGGCTGATAGTGTCAGAGTTCTTAATTTTTGCTCCTAAAACCTGTGTTAGGTTATTATTGCGTCCGTGCTTGGTTTTTAAAACCGCACGTGTGTGCCTGTTGGTGGCAGCGTACAGGTGCACTGGTGTGCGTTTACCAAACTATTATATAACGCACAAGTGTAGTGTATAATACACGTCAGTCAGCAGTGGCTGATAGTGTCAGAGTTCTTAATTTTTGCTCCTAAAACCTGTGTTAGGTTATTATTGCGTCCGTGCTTGGTTTTTAAAACCGCACGTGTGTGCCTGTTGGTGGCAGCGTACAGGTGCACTGGTGTGCGTTTACCAAACTATTATATAACGCACAAGTGTAGTGTATAATACACGTCAGTCAGCAGTGGCTGATAGTGTCAGAGTTCTTAATTTTTGCTCCTAAAACCTGTGTTAGGTTATTATTGCGTCCGTGCTTGGTTTTTAAAACCGCACGTGTGTGCCTG
This sequence comes from Anomaloglossus baeobatrachus, assembly GCF_048569485.1. Classification (NCBI taxonomy): domain Eukaryota; kingdom Metazoa; phylum Chordata; class Amphibia; order Anura; family Aromobatidae; genus Anomaloglossus; species Anomaloglossus baeobatrachus. The sequence continues at coordinate 213,348,322 of NC_134358.1, read as the reverse complement.
TTGGTGGCAGCGTACAGGTGCACTGGTGTGCGTTTACCAAACTATTATATAACGCACAAGTGTAGTGTATAATACACGTCAGTCAGCAGTGGCTGATAGTGTCAGAGTTCTTAATTTTTGCTCCTAAAACCTGTGTTAGGTTATTATTGCGTCCGTGCTTGGTTTTTAAAACCGCACGTGTGTGCCTGTCGGTGGCAGCGTACAGGTGCACTTGTGTGCAATTTCCAGAAACTTTGATATAACGCACAAGTAGTGAATATACACGTCAGCAGTGCACAGCATTGCAAAATGCGCAAGGGCATTGGCAAGGAACAAGGAAGTGGACGTGATGGTGGTGCAGGCAGAGGCCGAGGTCGTGGGCAAGCTCTAATTTCGCCACAACAAAGGGCCACATCTAGTCGCTCGCACGTCCTGTCCCAAATTCTTGGGGACCGCAGCAGTACACCGCTCTTGAACCAAGACCAGTGTCAACAGGTTGTTAGTTGGATAGCGGATAATGCTTCCAGTCAGATTGGCACCACCACAAACACTCTGTCTTCCACACGGTCAAGTGTCAGTAGCCGTGATACTGCACCGCACATTTCTGAACCTGATCCTCCTTCCTACCACCAGGCTGAGTACACGTCCTCCTCGGACATTAATGATCCCACACTTGGACACTCGGAAGAGCTGTTCACGTTTCCATTCACACATTCTGGCCTCTCGCCAGCTCATATTGAAGTGGGTCATGAGGAGATCGTCTGTACAGATGGCCAAATATTTGAGCAGCCACGTTCTCACGAAGTTGGCAACGTGTCTCAACAAGTGGTGGACGATGATGAGACACAATTGTCAGCAAGTCAGGAGGAGGAGCAGGGTGCGGAAGAGGAAGACGACGTGGTGGATGATCCAGTAACTGACCCAACCTGGCAGGAGGATATGCAGAGCGAGGACAGCAGTGCACAGGGGGAGGGAGGCGTAGCATCACAACAGGCAGTAAGAAGCAGGGTGGTGGCCCCAGGCAGAAGTCAGGCAACCGTTCCCCGGAACAACACGACGACACAAGGTGCCTGTCCAAATGTTAGGTCTTCACGAGTCTGGCAGTTTTTTAAGTTGGATCCAGATGATTCAAAAAAGGCCATTTGCAACACCTGCCGTGCCAGCATCAGCAGGGGTACCAAAACTAGCAGCCTGACCACCACCAGCATGATCAGGCACATGTCAGCCAAGCACCCGACTTTGTGGGAAGTACAACAGAGTCGAGGAGCAGTGCTTGCTGATGTCACTGCTACGTCTTCGCTGGTTGTGCATGCGAGCCAATCCTCTGTCCATGCTGCCTGCGAACAAGCCTCCTCCACTCCTGCACCTGCAGTTGCCTACGCAGAAAGAACACCATCATCAAGCACGTCCTTGTCCCAGCGCAGCGTTCAGTTATCCATTCAGCAAACCTTTGAACGCAGGCGCAAATACACTGCCAACACCCCACATGCCACAGTTCTAAATGCTAACATTTCGCGACTGCTTGCGCTGGAAATGTTGCCTTTTAGGCTGGTGGAGACAGAAGCATTCCGTGACCTGATGGCGGCAGCTGTCCCACGTTACTCGGTCCCCAGCCGCCACTATTTCTCCCGGTGTGCCGTCCCCGCGTTGCATAACCACGTGTCACAAAACATCACACGTGCCCTGAACAACGCTGTTTCACCCAAGGTCCACCTAACCACAGACACGTGGACAAGTGCTTGTGGGCAAGGCCGCTACATCTCGTTGACGGCACACTGGGTTAATATTGTGGAAGCTGGGACCCAGTCTGAGCGAGGGACGGAACACGTCCTTCCCACACCAAGGTTTGCAGGCCCTACCTCAGTCAGTGTTTCACCCACACTCTACAGCTCCGGAATGTCATGCTCTTCAGCCTCCTCCTCCTCCTGCGCATCCTCATCCACTGTGCCCTCCACACCAGTCACAAGCTGGAAGCACTGCAGCACTGCCTCGGCGAAGCGGCAACAGGCTGTGCTGAAGCTAATCTGCATAGGTGACAAACCCCACAATGCAGAAGAGCTGTGGACAGCTCTGAAACAGCAGGCAGATCACTGGCTCACACCTCTGAACCTAAAGCCAGGAAAGGTCGTTTGTGACAATGGCCGGAACCTGGTGGCGGCTTTGAGGCGAGGCCAGCTGACACATGTTCCATGCGTGGCCCATGTGCTCAACCTCGTGGTTCAGCGGTTTATAAAGTCATACCCAGAGCTGTCTGATCTGCTGGTAAAAGTTCGCCGCCTGTCTGCACATTTTCGAAAGTCACCTACTGCTTCAGCCGGCCTTGCCGGCTTTCAGCGCCGTTTGCATCTTCCGGCTCACAGACTGGTGTGTGATGTCCCCACGCGTTGGAATTCAACTCTGCACATGTTGGTCAGGATATGTGAGCAGAAGAGGGCAGTTGTTGAGTACCTGCATCACCTAAGCCGTCGGGAAATGGGTCAAACTCCACACATAACACCTGAGGAGTGGAGATGGATGTCAGACCTATGTACCATCCTCCAAAACTTTGAGGACTCCACCAAGATGGTGAGTGGTGATGACGCCATTATTAGCGTCACCATACCGCTACTCTGCCTTCTAAAACGGTCCCTGCTGAAAAACAAACATGATGCATTGCAGGCGGAGCGCGATGAGTTGCAGCAAGAAACAGTAGTGGGTGTGGGTGATAACACACAGCCCAGCCTCGTCTCATCACAACGTGCAGTGGAGGACTATGACGAGGAGGAGGATGAAGACATGGAGCAACTCTCCGGCCAAATTGAGGATATGACATGCACACCAGTCATATCCTCGATTCAGCGTGGCTGGCCAGAGGACAGGGTAGATGAGGAGGAGGAGGAGGAGGAGGAGGAGGAGGAGGAGGACAGCATGTTCAGTCATCTTGTTGGTCAGGCTACTGAAGTCCTGGCTGTTAAGAGTCTGGCGCACATGGCTGACTTTATGGTAAGCTGCCTGTCTCGTGACCCTCGCGTTAAGAACATCTTGGCCGACAATCATTACTGGTTGGTAACACTGTTAGACCCACGCTACAAGGAGAACTTTTTGTCTCTTATTCCCGTGGAGGAGAGGTCAACCAAAATGCAGCAGTTTCGGAAGGCCATACTCACGGAAGTAGGCAAAGCATTCCCCTCACAAAACGCTAGCGGCATAGGTCAGGAATCAGTGGACAACCGAGGCGTACAGCCGAGAGAGGCACAAGTCCAATCCGCCAGAGGTAGGGGAACAGTCTTTAAGATGTGGGACAGTTTTCTCAGCCCCTCACGTACCACAGCCCCTGAGGTGCGGGGTAGTGCCACAAGAAATCCTAAGTTTGCCCAGATGCTGAAGGAGTACCTTGCAGATCGAACAACTGTACTCCGACATTCCTCTGTGCCTTACAATTATTGGGTATCCAAGCTGGACACGTGGCATGAATTGGCTCTCTACGCCTTGGAAGTCCTGGCCTGCCCTGCTGCTAGCGTTTTGTCAGAGCGTGTTTTTAGTGCCGCAGGTGGAATCATTACAGATAAACGCACCCGCCTGTCAACTGAAAATGCTGACAGGCTGACTCTGATAAAGATGAACAAGGGTTGGATTGGGCCAGACTTCACCACACCACCAGCAAATGAGAGCGGAATTTAAATTTTGCCATGTACCTCCACTCACCCATGGGTACACTTCTCGACTTTGGATAATCGCTGGACTGCTCCTCCTTCTCCTCATGCGCCATCATGATGACCGTTACAATAGTTAGGTCTTTGTTTCAGGTATACCCCCAGTGGTAAATTTTTTCGCCCATTCTTTGCAGAATGGACATTACAACGACAGGAGACCCGCTCCTTTGCAATGGGAACAATGTTTTGAGGCCCTCATGCACGTCTCTACCCAGGGACAACGTGTAGCCTCCCAATTTTTGGCTGCCCTGCCTAAGGGCTATACTGAAATACACCCACTTCCTTAAAATGGACACTTAATGTTTTGAGGCCCTCATGCACGTCTCTACCCAGGGACAACGTGTAGCCTCCCAATTTTTGGCTGCCCTGCCTAAGGGCTATACTATAATACACCCACTTCCTTAAAATGGACACTTAATGTTTTGAGGCCCTCATGCACGTCTCTACCCAGGGACAATGTGGAGCCTCCCAATTTTTGGCTGCCCTGCCTAAGGGCTATACTATAATACACCCACTTCCTGACAATGGACACTTAATGTTTTGAGGCCCTCATGCACGTCTCTACCCAGGGACAATGTGGAGCCTCCCAATTTTTGGCTGCCCTGGCAAAGGGCTATACTGAAATAGACCCACTTCCTTACAATGGGCACTTCAGGTTTAAAGGCCATCATGCACGTCTCTACCCAGGGACAATGTGGAGCCTCCCAATTTTTGGCTGTCCTGCCTAAGGGCTATACTGAAATACACCCACTTCCTTAAAATGGACACTTAATGTTTTGAGGCCCTCATGCACGTCTCTACCCAGGGACAATGTGGAGCCTCCCAATTTTTGGCTGCCCTGGCAAAGGGCTATACTGAAATAGACCCACTTCCTTACAATGGGCACTTCAGGTTTAAAGGCCATCATGCACGTCTCTACCCAGGGACAATGTGGAGCCTCCCAATTTTTGGCTGCCCTGCCTAAGGGCTATACTATAATACACCCACTTCCTGACAATGGACACTTAATGTTTTGAGGCCCTCATGCACGTCTCTACCCAGGGACAATGTGGAGCCTCCCAATTTTTGGCTGCCCTGGCAAAGGGCTATACTGAAATAGACCCACTTCCTTACAATGGGCACTTCAGGTTTAAAGGCCATCATGCACGTCTCTACCCAGGGACAATGTGGAGCCTCCCAATTTTTGGCTGCCCTGCCTAAGGGCTATACTATAATACACCCACTTCCTGACAATGGACACTTAATGTTTTGAGGCCCTCATGCACGTCTGTATGCAGGGGCATTGGTGAACCTCACAATTTAGGACTGCCCTGGCAAAGGAAAATACTACAAAGACTCACTTCCTCAAAATGGGCACATTAGACTCAAGAGGCCTTCATGTACGTCTCTTCTCAGGGACATCGGAGTGCCACACAATGTTTTCACGTAAAATCTTTCATGTATTGATCTCAAAAAGTAACATACACCAGCTCTATCTCACTATTGGGTATGTGCCCTTAACATTTCCGCCATGAAAAATCATTTTGGGGTCATTTTGGAAGGTTTTCTGGTGAGTCCGTAAAAATGGCGTAAAACGCGGACAAAATTGTTCACAGCTGTGACTTTTGAGTGATAAATGCTTCAAGGGGTCTTCCCCATGCTGTTGCCATGTCATTTGAGCACTCTTCTGAGACTTTTGTGACATTTTTAGGGTTTCTCCATGCTGCCGGGAGGTCATTTCACAAAAATACTCGGGTCTCCCATAGGATAACATTGGGCTCGTTGCTCGGGCCGAGTACACGAGTATCTTGGGAGGCTCGGCCCGAGCTTCGAGCACCCGAGCTTTTTAGTACTCGCTCATCACTATTAAGGATGGGTACACACGATCCGGAGATTCTGTTTCCTGGATGCAGTGTGTCTTCTCCTACGTAGACGCAAGTGTTCAGTTCGGGCAGCTGCGGAGAACACTTGTGTCTCCACAGCATAAACTAACATGCTGCAGATCGGAAAGGTCAGTTTACGCTGTGGAGAAAAGAAGCACAGTGTGCATGGGATTTCTATAAATCCATCCACTGTGCTTGTACTTTACAATGCAGCCTTTTGGACGTAGTGAAAACACGCTGCTATCCCTGATCGTTGGCACGTACCCTTATGCTTCGCATAGTAAAGGATCTTCAGCAGCAGTATATAAAATTCTATGGAACTATGCTTCAATAGAAAATAGAGACTTACGCGGAAGAACCTGAAATGCGAAGTATAAGGTTTTGTAGAATGTAAAAAGCAAACAGTCTTCAGAACAAACCCTTAGAATCACAGCTCACAGTTCACAACAGATCGTTGTAAAAGCATTTTCATTTTAATGTGATTGCCCTATGACTGAGATTCATTTAAGCAGCATCTTGTGATCGCTTGGCAAGTAATATCCATTTGTTTTATTCCTTCACTGTTTACATTTCTATATTAAAATCGAAAGAAACCTGGACCCATAAGCACCTATTACAAAAACATGATTTATAGTCCCATCCAATTTGATTATCTTTTCTCCGGCATTGACTTACATCTATTCTAGTAGTTACTACTGTTTAAAAACAGCCTGGCAAATAACCATACAGAGACACTGATGGTATTAGGCCTAAGAAACACGGCGTGAAAATCGGAGCGAGTGGAATGCGATAAAACATCGCATTCCACTCGTACCAATATTAACCTATGTGCCAGCACCCATGAGCGATTATTTTCTCAGCCCTAATCGGACCGAGAAAACAGTCGCAGCCTGCTATGGGTGCAACGCGATCCTTTTTCTCTCTCTCACTCATTCAAGTCTATGGGGCGAGAGAAAAATCGCACTGCACTGGCATTACACTGGTGTACCGCGAGTGCAGAGCGAGAATGGTAATAGCTGGCAACGGAGGAGATAGGGAGATAAATCCCTCCCTCTCCTCCACAGCGCCGGCCCTCCCCTCCTCAGGGCTGGCTCGCCTTTCCTCAGAGCTGGCCCGCCCTTCCTCAGTGCCAGCCCGCCCCCCCGCAGCTGTGGTCCGATCGCATGATCGGACCTCGGTAGCAATGACACACGCATGACACTCAGCTCCTGCTGTGCTGCCAGCGTGAGCCGAGTGTCATGCAAGGATCGAAGTAGTCCCTGTGTGGCCCCGTACATACTGTAATATTCGTACTTGTGTTGTTTTATTTGATTGAATAGAGAGTATTTAGAATGAATGGTATTTAAGGGGTATTTTGATGTTATTAAATTCCTCTAGTTAGATAAAAAGCAAATTGATTGAAAACTGCTGTCATTCTATTGGAATCAGTGCTTTTATCTTACATAGTGTACAGTTTGTTTCAAAGGATCTTTGCTACCATTGCCTGGCTGAGTGTGCCCAGTAGTTACTGGGAGTCTAGCAGCACAGAATGACTGTTCAAACCAAGTAAAGGCGCTTGGTGCACCCTTGGGGTTGCCAAACATTTATAGAGCTAGAGAAGGGGTATAGATAAAAGGAAAACAAGTTTGTGGGAAAATGCATTGAACTGTTTGGCCATCCCAAGGGTGCTTCAAGTGCTTGTAGTTGATTTGAACAGTCATTCAGTGCTGAAAATCTGCTTTTAACTCCTTACATCCTAGTCAGCCCAATAATTTCAATTGAGCAGTTGACTGCTCACCTACCTCCCCATTTCGTTCTGCTCCTGTCAGGGCTATTATTAGTCATCCAGGATAACAATCCCCTGACAGCCAGCATCAGCAGTTTCCAGAGCAGCTCTTACTTTCTTGAAATGTGTGCTTGTTCAAAGTCCCTGTTATCTCTATATGTAAATATATTGATAACAATGTAGACCCAGACAGACCATTAATATACTCGTATATTAATATATATATAAAATGAAGCTCCTACCCAAAACTGTCACTCAAGGAGGAGCACTAGCCCCCAGATTGTAAAGAGAATGTAAAGAGATTGCAGAGCTATCAGTTGTTCAAGATACACGTTGCGTAAATACATGCAGTTACGCTGCGCTTTGTAGCGCAGCGCAACTGCATGCGTCCTGCGTCCCCTGCACAGTCTATGGAGATTGTGCAGGGGCCGTGCGCACGTGGCGTTTTAGAGCGCAGCGCTTCGGCTACTGCCGAAGCGCTGCGTTCTAAGAAGTGACATGTCACTTCTTCCGTGCGCTTTGCCGGCAGCTCCTGCTCTGTCTATGGGAGGAGCTGCAGGCAGAGCGCATGGAATCTGCTTTTTTTTTTTTTTCACTACGGACATTTCTGCAGCGATTTAAAGCGCACATGTGCTCTTCAGATCGCTGCAGAAATTTCTGCAGTGAAGTACGCAACGTGCGCACATAGCCTAAGCACAACCTTTTATACCTTGCACAAGCTGGCAAAGTCTGAAAAGCTAGCACTCAACATGAAGCAGCTACCATTTTCACCAGATTATCAGTCAGTGACGTCTCCCTGCTACTTTCACCAATATTTGTTGCAAATTTAATCTCCTTTGAAGAGAAGTGCATATCTTTAACCCTTCAATATTGCAGCCAGTTTTGATGTTCGTGCTATTTTTCAATTCTGATAGGTATCACTTTAAGTTGTAATAATGCTGGAATGCTACTACATATCTCAATGATGTGGCATATTATGCATTACGTTAGTGGCAAATATAGGTTCATATGATTTGCATTTATTCATGACAATATCTAAAATGTTTGCAAAATATAGGAAAATTAAAAATTTCCATACTCTTAATTTTTATACCCATAAAATCATTAATATCACACAAAAAAGTTAGTAAATTACATTTACCATATGTAAGCATCATTTGTCAATCACAAATAGCAGCATGAGAAAAGCAGACAGGAGCTGGACTAGTCTGGTCTCTAGCTATAATCCCAGGCTAGATTATAGTACACAGACGAGCAAAAGGGTAACAATGTTTTCAACTTATGACTTTCAGGCTCTATATCTCACCATCCTCTACAGCTTTGAGCTATATGCGAGTATCCTACAAGACGGACGAGTTACTTCATACACTCAAGTACTATGGGCATGAAAAGGACGAGATAGTGTTCCAGCAGGACAACAGCCCTATGCATATGTTGTGATTGGCAAAGAAATGGTTCAATGACAATGAAGTAGAGGTGCTGGATTAGCCCTCACAGTTCCCAGACCTCAACCTAATCGAACATTTGGACAAGAATCTGCATAACTAATCATGTGCTAAATCAGTGGTCGGGAACCTTTTTGTCTGAAAGAGCCATGAACGCCAACAAGTTTTAAAATGTAATTCCATGAGAGCGATACTCACCGAGGGGAGTGGCGGTGGTGGAGCATCTCAGAAGGTCCCAGGAGACAGTGTAGGCGATACTGCGAGCACGGAGTAGGGGGTGTCGCAACTCAAGAGGGTCAGTCTGCGGACGGTAGGCGATACTGCTACGGGCTCGTGGGGTGTCACGGTGGCGGGTGCCATTGATCTGGCGACTGGCTGCTTTGAATCTCCCGCAGTTGACTAGATCAACTTCAAGAAAATGGCTACGGCATGTGCGCAGATCGACGCGATGTACAAAGCAGCCCACGGATCAATGGCGCCCGCTGCCACGAAACCCCACGGGTTCGCAGTATTGCCGAACCTGTGCCACCACTGCCACCCCGGTAACCCATATGCGGTTTTTAAGATGCACCCCCATTTTTTCCCCCAGCTTTGGGGGGAAAAAAGTGTGTCTTACAAACCGGAAAATACTTTTTTTTTTATTAAAGATTTGTGTGCAAGCCTGACGCAACCATCAAAAGAGCCACATCTGACTCGCGACCCCTGTGCTAAATTTAAGTATGAGATAGCCAAGATGATTTCACGTTCAAAGGTATAGTGAGATGTGGAGTCTGAAAGTCAAAAGTTCAAAACATTGTTACCCTTTTGCTCGTAAGTGTATATGCTCTCTGATACACTGGAGAGCTTCAGTGAAGTTTACCTGGCTGCAAGAGTGTTTTGATTCATGTGGCACATAGTCCCTTTAATTCTTTCTGAACAGTCAGCAAACTATTTACTGCCAAGTGTATACTGTAAACTCTATCTCCATCCACTTAGCTTGATTGCCAAGTTATTTTCATTGTCCAGTCCTTCACTGCACCTGCTGCTGAAATCCTGAATATTCCAAGTAGAAGTTAGTCTATAAAACACTATAGTATGAAAGCCTGTATCCCAGTCAAATAACAGTTAACACAATCTGCTGCAAAAAAAACCCAAAACAACAAGATAAGCAAGGGTAGCACCATATTTCTGTACATCATATCTATGGTATCTATGGTAGAACATGGTAAATTTGCTCAGAGTTCAGGAAGATCTTGGCTGTTCACAGAGTTAGGGGGTGGAAAGAGGTGATGAAATTGAATATTTATGAAGCACAAGCCTGCTAGACCACATCTTAAAGAGAATCCATCAGCAGGTCTTTACTATGAAATTTGAAGCCAGCAGGAGATAGGGGCTGAGACACAGATTTCAGCAATGTGTCACTTATTATGCTGTGTGCTGTTGACATACAATGAATATCACCAATTGGTTATGTCAGAACTACAGCTCATGGCAGGTCCCTGGTCTGACCATACCCCCTCTTCTGCTAAGCAGCTCAGTGTCAATAGACAATGTACACAGCTCTGGTGTGAGTGGGATTAGCTTTTTGAGCTCTGCTACATCTAAAAAGTTTGTCACAAATGCTGATCCCAGTGAACTAAGTGATGCAGTGTTAGAATCGGGGTCTCTTTTCCTATATTATGCTGCCATCAGATGAGATAGAAGAAAAAAAACTGGTGACAAATTCTCTTTAACAGGATTTAGATATTACAGGAATAAACATTTTAAAGCAGAACGGGAATCTAGAAATATTTTAAAGAGAGGTGTTGGGTAGTGTTTAATGAACTTCACACTATGTGTAGTGACATTAGATGAGTGTGGTTGTTCTAGTGACAGATCCCCTTAAAAGGGGATGTCCATTCCTCTGACATCCCCTTCTATTCATATATTGTACCGTGTGACGTAACATTACGTGAGCCCAAGTGCTGTTATAGCTGGAATGGCGCCAGCACCAAAAGGGTTATTTTACCGGAAAGGGGGGGGATTGAGGAGTTGTCCTAATAATCGATAATCATTTTAATACATTTACTGAAATTATTCTGCACAGAAATGTGTACAAATTTGTAGTGATCTTTCTTTGCTAATTTTCTAATGCAATGTGCCACTGATAAAGGTTTTTAGAATGTTACTAACTATAATAAAATGATTCAGTTGGGATAGATAAGCAATTATGAGTCTGCGTGACGAGCTCTACGTATATTATTTTCTGAATACTGTGTGAGGCTTTACTTGCTCCAGCACCATCAATATCTCCCATGTAATCACACTCTGCCTGTGCATTTTCATCTTCCCTATAGCATTTGCGATCAGATTAATGTATACTATCAATATCCCCTGCAGCTTCATGCAAGCTAATTTAATTTCTCGTTTCCAGCAGTTTTATCACTGCCTATCATAGCACATCCTTGACTCTTTCATTGTTTTATATTATCATACTATTACCAGATTCTTCGCTGCTTCTGCTTCTTATTCATCCATTTTCTATACAGTAGCCACATTTTGATTCTATTGTAACATAGAAGGTTTAAAAAAGACCTATGTTTATCAAGTTCAAGGGATTTAAGAATATTATACTTCTTATAGACAAATCCTAGTTCATACAGTCTGCCATCAACTGGGAAAAAAAATCTTAATTGATCCCTAATGACAACCAAACAGATCCCTGGATCTTTATTCTAGTATCCTTATATGGGGCTTTACAAGAAAGATATCGGGTCATTTATTAAACCTATCCACACTTGCAGTCATTACCAAATCCCTTGGGAGCATGTTCCATAACTTTACAATTCGGGTAGTAAGATGTTGCTTTAGAACTTTGTGATGAAATTGCATTTTCTTTAACCATAAGCAGTGCCTTTGTGTTCTCTGCTGAGAAAAAAACATTTACAGGGAGCAATTACAAATGTATTAAAGAAGCACTCTTGTCAAAAATGTTATCCTCTTAACCCCTTCATCCCAAAGCCTGTTTTCACCTTTCAGACCAGTTACATTTTTTTCAATTCTGACCAGTGTCATTTTATGAGGTAATAACTCTGGAACGCTTGGACGGACCCCGATGATTGAGACTTTTTTGTCTGTGACATGTCAAAAAAGGTCCGTGGAGCCTCTGTTAGGGGTTATGGGGGTCTCCTAAAAAGAGCCACTCCTTGGCTAGGTCCTTCCCGGAGGGATATCTAGCTAGTTTCTGTGTAGAGACTCCTAACAGAGGCTCCACGGACCGGTTTTGATTTGCATACTTCCCAGTGGGCAATGCACCTAGGATTTCACTGTGTTGAGCGCCTTTGCTGGCTGCCGGAAGTGTTTTCTCTGGCTGGTCTCCCCGAGATCAGTGATTGTTTTGTCTTGCTTGTCTGTGACATACTTAGGCTATGTGCGCACATTGTGTAATTGCATCTGCACCGCAGCGTAACTGCATGCGTCCTGCGTCCCCAGCACAATCTATGGAGATTGTGCAGGAGCCGTGTGCACGTGGCGTATTAGAGCGCAGCGCTTCGGCTGGTGCTAGAAGCGCACGTTCTAAGAAGTGACATGTCACTTCTTTCGTGCGCTCTGCATGAAGTCCCTGCTCTGTCTATGGGAGGGGCTGGGAGAGGCTACATGCAGAGCGCATGAAATCGGCTTTTGTTTCTGCAGCGATTTGAAGCGCACGTGTGCTCTTTAAATCGCTGCAGAAATTTCTGCAGGGCCAGTACGCAACATGCGCACATAGCCTTACTTCATGTTAGTGGTAAACTTAGGATGATATTTTTTGCCTTTATTTGTAAAAATATTAGAAATTTGGTGAAAATTTCAAAAAAGTTGTAATTTGGAAACTTAATTGTTCCCTTAAAACAAAGAGTTATGGCATACAAAATAGTTAACCCCTTTCTGACATTTGACAAGTTTACGTCATGGTCGAGAATGAGTTCCCACAAAAGGATGTAAATGTACTGTACGTCATGCTGATCACGCTGGGAAAGGGGCTATGCCTGTGTGATTGCTGTCGGAAGCTTGCCGTAAGTTATAGTCAAGCTCAGCCAGGAATGGTCCCCATGCTGCACCTGCTCAGAGATGGAGTGCGGTCCCTCTCCCACCCGATCAAGATCCCCGCAATGTGATCACGAGATCCCAGTCATTGCCATGGCAACCCAAGGTCATCATGACTACCACTGGGTCTGCTAACAATAGCAAGCCTGTTAGACCATATCAGGAGCATGTTCTAAGAGGCTTGTGTCAGTGTCACACTGACAAATATAAAGAATTGCAATTTTGCTGCATTACAGGATAGTATACCAGTGATTAGACTAATACAAGTAAAAAAGTTTAAAACAAAATTGTAAAAATTTAAAAAAAATAAAATAAATCAGAAAATAAAGAATACAAAAAGAAAAAATATACCAACAAATACGTATGTTTATGTAAAAAAAATATAAATACAAAAAAAAAAAACGTTTGGCATTGTTACATCCAGAACAACCTGATATATAAAACTCTCAGATTAGTTAACCCCTTCAGTGAACATCATAAAACAAAAAACGTAGCAAAAACTATGTCTTTTCATCATACAGCTGACAAAAAAGTGAAATAAAATGTGATCAATAAGTCATATGTAAACAAAAGTGGTATATCTGAAAACAGCATCTTGTCCTGCAAAAAACATGCCACTATACAGCTCCACCAGCAAAATAAAAAAAATTAAAAAGCTATACAGCAATACAATTTTTTTCTATAAAATAGTTTTTATGGTGTAAAAGTGCCTAAACATAAAACAAATAAATGTGATATTGCTGTATTCGTACTGTCCTGAGGAATAAAGCTGTCTTATCAATTTTAAAGACACTGAATGGCGTAACCCCCCAAAAAAACAATTCCTTAATTGCTGTTTTTTCTTGATTCTATCTAAAAAAAAGCAGAATAGAAAACAATCAAAAAAAGATTATGTGGCTCAAAATGCTACCAATAAAACCTACAACTCATCTGCAAAAAACAAACCCTCACATGACTAAGTAGAAAAATAAAGCTATAGCCTTCAAACTTTGATGGGTTTATCCTGAATCATGTATTTCAGAGATGTAGATGCAAACTCTAATGTATGTGCTCAACACAGAACACAGGATAAATGTGAACCAAAAGTCAAATGGTGCTCCTTCCCTCCAGAACCCTGCGGTGTGGCCAAACCGTACTATACAGTCACATGTGGACTACAGTCACATTCAGGAGAAATTGTGTAATGCATTATAGTACCACCTTTTGCTGTTTTGGCATGTTAGGGGATTTTCAAATCGGACATGGTGTTTACAATCTATTTCAGCCAAAATGGATCTAAAATTTTCAAATGGTGCGCCTTCTCTTCTGAGCCCTGCCGTGAGCCCAAACATTAGCTTTCCATTAGTTTTCCATTACACATGCTGGGGTATTGGTGTATTCAGGAAAAATTGCACAACACATTTTATGATGCATTTTCTCCTGTTACCCTTGTGAAAATACAAAAGTTTGGGCTAAAACAACATTTTCATGGGAAAAATTAAATTTTTATTTTCACAGCTCAACATAAAATTCTGTGATGCACCTGGGAGTTCAAGGTGGTCACCATACAAGGAACTAGATTACAAAATAGAGTCACTTGGGGGAGGATTCCCTCTTTAGGTACATTAGGGGCTCCAAAACGCGGCATGTGGGCTGCTAACGATTCCTGTCAATTTTGAGTTCAAAATACAAAATGGTCTTCCAAGCCATGCATTGCACCCAAACAATAGTTTTTCACCATATTTGGAGTATTGGCATAAATTGTATGGTGCATTTTCTCCTGTTACCCTTGTGAAAATGCAAAATTTGGGGCTAAAAACAAAAATTATATTTTTCCCACCAAAGTGCTAATTAAGCCCCAAATATTTATTTTTTTAGAAGGGCAAGGCTGTGTGCACATGTTGCGTTTATATCATCTTTTTGATGTGTTTTTGAGTGCAGATTTGTCACAAAACCTGAAGGGATCCTGATTCCAACAAAGTCAATGAGACTCCTGAAGTGTCATGCACACCTTGCTCATTTGTGACTTACAGATTTGGTACAGAAAATAATCTGTAGCATGTCAATTCTTTCATTTTTGTAGCGTTTTTCACCCATTGACTTCAATGAAGTAAAAAACACTATAAAACACACAGGTATAAAAATGTTACTGGAATTGCTGAGTATTTGCTTCATTTTTGTTAGTGCTTATGTAGTGTTTTTGCTAGCTTTTTTTGCATACATTTTTAAACAGCAGTGAATGAAATAGAGATACACGCACTGTTAATATGAGTGTCAAAGTGGCATCCCTGGGGCAAATTTATATGGTAACTATTCTACTACATTAGTTACAAGTTACAGGTACATCACGGCTCATCAGTATCCAGGGTCTCGTGGTGCGCCGCATGAGCCGAAACCGGCTGCTGCTCAAAGCCTATGGAGCCTCGTTCTGATGCTACATAGTCTTTGATGCAAGTAACCCAGGAACTTTGCTTTCTAATAAATTGGTGAATGAGGGATAGTGTCTTGTTTTTATATCTCTCTTTTTATGTCTTTCAGGTTTAACTTTCTGGATTACGTCGGATTCCATTGACTACAGTATTCCTTGGAATATGGCGGACTAGGATATTTTTTTTTTTAATTGGTGAACCAGTGATAGACTTGGGGAATGTTTTTACAATAAAATCTTTTTGTGTCAATTTTTTCTTTTGACTTATTGGGTTAGTAATGTGGGTGTCTGATATATACCTCTCCATTACTAACACCCGGGCTTGATGTCACCTGGCACTACACAGCTGACATCAACCCCAAATACTATTACCCTGATTGCCACCGCACAAGGCCAATGGGGAACAGACAAGGTAAAGTTCTAGAATTGGTGCATCTAACGTGATGCACACTTCTGGCGCGGCTACAAGGTGGTATTTTTAGGCTGGGAAAGGGCCCAATAACCATGGACCTTCCTAGCCTTTTAATATCAACTCACATTTGTCTACTTTACCTTTACCGGTTATCAAAAAAGGTGGGATCCCAATTAATTTTTTTTTTTATTTAATCATAAAAAGCTGTCCAACAAGCACCACAGACTGCAGTTTTATTATATGTTGGGGGTTGTGCAATTATATGTCTGTATACCTACATCTATCTATCCATCCACCTACCCATCTCTATTATCACGTTCTATCTATTATAGTGCCCTGCGAAAGTATTCACTCCCTTGGCATTTTTCGTGTTTTGCTACGTCACAACCTGGAATTTTACAGGTTTTTTGAGGGTTTACATTTACATCACTTCATGTAAAGAACATGCCTACAACTGTGAATATTTTGTATCTTTTTTTGTGAAGTAAACAACAAAATGGATAAAATAACTGAAAACTTCAGTGTGCATTAGTCACTGCCCTAAAGGTAGTACTTTGTAGAGGGTCCTTTTGTGGCAACTACAGCTGTAGGCTGCTTTGGATAAATCTTTATGAGCTTTTGACATCTTGCCACTGTGATTTTTGCCCATGCTTCAAGGGAAAACTGCTCCAGCCATCTCAAGTTAGATGGTTCCCTCTGATGAACAACAATTTTCAAGTCCCACCAAAGATTCTCATTTGGATTGCAAAGATATGTAAACACAAATTGAAATGTAACAAAATAAGTAAAAAGCCAAGGGGGTGAATATTTTTGCAAGGCAACAAATTTATGTCTATAGCTTTCATAGGTGTCCAAAACTGCTTGACAAAATGTAGTTGAAAAAAAGCACATTTTTGCCACTGTGTTTTTTCTGCCAGTAGATACAGAAATGATGCACAAATTCCTGCATCCAGATACTTAATGTGTGCACATACCTTAACAGGAATAAAAAATGCACCGTGCAATTTGTTGTGCAATTTCTCCTGAGTACGACTATACTCCATAGACGGTCATGTGGTGGAAAACTATGGTTTTGGTAAATGGCAGGGCTCAAGAGGAGTACCATTTGATTTTTGGAATGCAAAATCGTTTGGAATTGATAGCGGAAGCTATGCCGCATTTTCAGAGCCCCTGATGTGCCTAGACAGTGGAACCCCCTCCACCCAAAGTTATCAGATTTTGGAAACTCCACCCCTCAAGGATTAAACTAGATGCATAGTGAGCACACTTAACCCCCAGGTGTTTCCTAGAATTTTTTAATGTTGAGCCGTGAAAATGAAAAATCAAATTTTCCCCACAAAAATGTTGCTTTAACCCCAAATTTTTTACTTTCACAAGGGTAACAGGAAAAAATGCCACGTGCAGTTTGATATGCAATTTCATCTGAGTACACTGATAACACGTATGTGGTGGGTGCATGGCACAGCTCAAAAGGGAACAAGCATCATTTTGGCTGGAATAGATTGTGAATGCCATTTCAAATCTGAAGAGCCCCTATCATACCAAAACAGCAAAAATTCGTACAAGTGACTTCATTTTGAAACTACACCTCAAGGAATTCATCTAGGGCAGGGCTAGGCTTGGGCCACATCCAGCCTTCTTGCTGTTGCAGTCCGGCTTTCAGACAGAGAACTGAAAGAGTCAAAACAGTGGACCACAGGCAGCATCATGCCATTTCCCACTGCCTGTCTGCCACCCACTGCCCTATATCATCACTATCCACATGATGAATACACTGGTGGAGTAAGGGCCGCCGACCCCTTCTTCCACCAATCAGCATGTAAGTCTGTTTTGCGGAGGATCAGTGCAGCAGAGCGACAGGGAAAACTAGAGCGAGGTGAGTATGTGGTGGTTTTTTCATATGTGTATTAACACATGCTGTATATAAAGAGCTATGTGGGGCTCGTGTATATATGAGGCTATGGGGCACTCAAACAGTATATAAGAGACTATGTAAGGCTCATGAATATAGGAGGCCATGTGGGACTCATGAATATTGGAGACTATGTGGTGCTCATGTATATAGGAGGGTATGTGGGGCTCATTTATATTGGAAGCTATATGGGGCTCATTTATATTCAAGGCTATGTGGAGCCCATAAAGTATGACAGAAGAATAGGTGTGGACACGCACCACTTGATTACCTGGTTCAATGCTGCAGATGGCTGGGGAACAGATGTGAACTCCTGACTATTACTGGAGCTTCAGCTGTGCTCGCTGGTATGAACAAGCAAATTCAAAGATAAGCCAGTGAAGAGAGGAAAAAAGCTGCACTCGCTGTAAAATAACATCCAGACTTTATTGAAAACTGTGCATAAAAATCATGGAGGTCCGGGGCCAGGCGCTGGAACCCAAAAGGACGACGGCCATTTCGCGCAAATGCTCTTCTACGGGTCTTTTGGGTTCCAGCGACTGGCTACAGACCTCTATGATTTCTATGTACCTTTTTCAATAAATTCTGGATGTTATTTTACAGCAGGTGCAGCTTTTTTCCTCCTTTCACTGCCTCACCTTTGGGTCCATAAAGTATATTTAAAGCCATGTGTTGCTGATAATGTATATAGGAGGCTATATGGGCTATATATATATATATATATATATATATATATATATATATATATATGTATACACACACACACACACTGTATATAGAAGGCTATCTGAGGGCTCATACTGCATATAGAGGGGCCTTGTGGGGGCTCATGTTATATATGAGGGGCAATGTGGGGGCCTCCAACTGTATATAGGGAGTTATGCAGAGGATCACACTGTATGTAGGGTGCTGTGTGTGGGCTCATACAGCGTATAGGCGCATACTTAATTATGCTCAATATGAAATGATACAATTAATTATAAATAAAAAATAATAATTATAAATTGTTATGTTAATATTAATATTGAGCAAAATTAAATTTTAGGCTATTGGTTTGGCCCTCCACACTGGTCGCAATCTCTCATGTGACACCTCTGGAAAATGTATGTTGTGCTGTTCTGAGCAGAGAGCGGCCCTCCCTCTTTTAAGTAGATTGATGCCGCTGTCAATAGTGACAGCGGCATCAGAGGGGTTAAATAACTGTTATCAGTGTTATAACCAATCGTGACCATTACAGCAGGGTGTCGGCTATGATACATAACTAACACCCACTGATGATTTCTCTGGCGCCGCATAGACAGTGGATGTTATGAAGGGCTTAAAATATTGCAGTCAGTTTATTATATAGCGCTGTGTACTTAAAATTGCTTATTTTGCACTTCCACCCAGTTAACTATTCTCTTTTCCATTAGGTAAATGACATACCATGATTAAAAACAGACCAGCTGAATCTTTCCAGGGTCTACATGGAAACAGGAAGTTTCTTTTCCCTGCATGAGTAATTACTGCAAAAGTAAATGTCAGTGGGAGAAGCAGAGCTACTGGGTCAGTAGTTGAAGATGGGGATAATTAATGCAGGGAAAAGTGACTTCCTGTCTCAACAGAAAGCAGAGAAAAGAGAAGGATTAACTGGGTAGAAAGGCAAAATGAGCAATTGTAATTGTACTGTGCTTTATAAATATGATAAGTGCAATATGTTAAGAGGATAAAATCTTTGATGGGAGTGCTTCTTTAAGATGTAAAGATACCATATCCTGACTCAATCTTTTCTTTTCTAGGGTAAATAAATTTGCCTTTAAATAACCTATTTTACCATGCCTAAATTTAGACTTCAAACTCAAAATGTTTCTTAAAGGGATATTTTCCCTAAATCATGCCATAACTCATACAAGACAACCGTTTGTTAGTTTTTGATTCAGCGCTGCATGCTATAAAATGTTAAATTAAAATAATTATCTGGAACATTATTTTTGAATATGGGGCTAAGAACTAATAGGCAGACAGTTAACTACCTGCTTGTTTTGCCTTGCGATGATTTCTGCAGGCTTAAAAGTCACAGACCACTCCTGCTAGTAAAACCCCTGAATGTGCTGATATCACATTGACCGAGCAGAGGAATCTCACCTATGTGACATGTAACTATCTTGAGAACAGGACCCTGATGCAGTCCTCTGTCAGTGGAGAGCTAGTCAGAATTCCCATTCACATATCAAAATTGAAAACACTTCCTAGGTGACAGCTACATACACCAGGACTACATTCTTGAGATAGATAAGGGTCCCATTAGTTGGAACCATATCTACTACACATTTATGACATATATCCTTGGATAAAAGTACGTGATGGGAATACACTGTTAACTTGTGCATTAACCACGTGAGGTACAGTATAAATTGTTGCAGAAAAACTGTTGAATTTTCATGAAGCCAGGTTCATACTGGTGTGACTGAAAATAGACAATGTTTAACAATGGATTCCTGTTTGTAGTCATCAGTGGATGTGTAGTTGCTTGTAGCTATTCAGTAATCAGTGCTAACCTGACCATATACTAGGGATTTCAGTCAGATGATCTCTGAATGACTCTTCCTTCTTGCTTAGTGTATGAAAGTAGCCATCTTGGACTACAATGATGTACAAAAATGATTGATCTCTGCAGGGATGTGTCCTAATCGGCAAATCAATCATTTTAATGTAGACCTGTGATTTTTCTATTTCACACACAATTTCGTGTCACAAAAAGATGCTGATGGGCAACAGAAACTACCGTAAGTATTTTGTCATCGCTAATCTTAAGTTGTGTGGGTGTATTTTTTGTGTTAGCGGTACAAGTAGAGAGCCTTCTAAATATAAATGATTTAGCAATTTACCTCTTATTAAAATTTTAGTCTGTTCCTGAAATATTAATTTTTCTATAGTGTACTACTTGTTGACTTGGAGACAGACCACATATATACATATACAGGTCTGGCAAAAATTAAGAGGCCACTTCCAAATTTTCAGTTTTTCTGATTTTTCTCTTTATATGTATATTTTTGAGTAAAATGTAAATTATTCTTTTATTCTATAAACTACTGACATGTCTCTGAATTTCCAAGCAATACATTTTGTATTTATTTTCTGAAAATGAGAAATGGTCAAAGTTACAAAAAATACATTGCATTATTTGAGGTGTCTGAAAGCAAAGAAAACAAGTTCATAATAATTTAGAAACAACAAGAACTAGATGGACCTAGGTCTTTTTTCAACCTAAGTAACTATGTAACAATACTAATGTTTTACTTCAGGCAGAGTTCAGAAATCAATATTTTGTGGAATAACCATGATTTTTAATCACAGCTTTCAGGCGTCTTGGCATGCTTTCCACCATTCTTTAACACTGCTTCTTGATTGACCTTATGCCACTCCTGGCGCAAAAATTTAAATGGTTCTTTGTTTGATGGCTTGCGACTATCAATCTTCTTCTTGATTACATTCCAGAGGTTTTTAATGAGGTTCAGGTCTGGAGATTGGGCTGGCCGTGACAGGGTTTTGATGTGGTGGTCCTTCATCCACACATTAATTGACCTAGCTGTGTGGCATCATGGCGCATTGTCCTGCTGGAAAAAACAGTTCTCCGAGTTGGGGAACACTGCCTGAGCAGAAGGAAGCAACTGTTTTTCCAGGATAACTTTTATGCGGCTTGATTCATACGTCCTTCGCACCCTCTGTTACAGCATCTGTGATTGGCTGCAGTCAAACTGCCGGCGACTGTGATTGGTTGCCCTCACATTACCGTCTCGGTCTCTAAAGTGGAGTGTAAAAATAACGAAAAAAAAATTGGAAAAAAAAATGGCATAAGGTCCCCCGTATTGATACCAAGCGCATATAAAGCAGACAGTATTCTGTGTGTGTTCTCAGAGCTTGCGTCAGCACTTGACACACCCGGGCAAATTCTGGGGACCCAGGTGGCTGGGGGGCCCTATTCACGGTCGGCAGGAGGAGCAGATCGTTATTAGCTTTCCTGTGGCCCCTGGGCAGATTTCCGGGGACCGCAGACAGTGCCCCAGCAGGCAGCCTTACTTTTCTGTCTGCCGGCACTTTAAACCAGCTGAGCACGTGTGCATTTGCATTGCAGGCCAGGGTTCATTTGTGGGCAGAGACAGCGCGCAATGCATTTCTGTGTCACAGATGAAGAGGAGCAGCTGCTGGCCCTCAGCATCCTCCAGTGCTGCCAGCCTGTGCCCTCAGCATCCTCCAGTGCTGCCAGCCTGTGCCCTCAGCATCCTCCAGTCCTGGTAGCCTGTGCCCTCAGTGTCTTCCAGTGCCAGTAAGTATGCACCACAGGCCCCCACTGTCAGTATGTATGTTCCACAGGCCCCCAGTAATGTGTATGCCACCCATGGACCTCAGTAATGTGTATACCCCTTACTGACCCCAATAATGTCTATGCCACTTACTGATTTCAGTAATGTGTATGCCCCCCCACTGACCCCAGTAATGTGTATGCCTCTCACTGACCCCAGTAATTTGTATGCACCTCAGTGACCCCAGCAATGTGTATTTCACAAACTGGCCCCAGTAATGTGTATTCCACCCACTGGCCCCAGTAACTTGTATGCCCCCAGTAACGTGTATGCATCCCCAGTGATGTCTATGCACCCCCAGTAATGTGCATGCCCTCTAGTGACCCCAGTAATATATATGCCCCCAAGAAATATGTGTATGCACCCAGTGAGGTCTATGCACCCCCAGTAATGTGTATACCCCTCAGTGACCCTAGTAATATGTATGCTCCGCCCAGGGCCATCTATACCCCTTGTGATGTATTTGGCCCCAGCCATCATGCACAGCGCCCTGCACAGCCACAAACTTCTGGAGGAGCTGGACGTAAACAAGCGGGGGAGGTGAGGCTGCTGCTGGCTTCACCATATTAATATCTCTAATGCATCTGTGTCTGTGTGTATGATGTGTGTATCTATGTATGTCAGTGTATATGGCTGTGTATATGTATTTTGTGAATTTGCCTTCAAATATGTATATGTATGTATGCTTGTATACGTTCGTATCTGTGTATGTACGTGTCTGTGAGTACATGGGGCCTACTGAGACTCTTTCGCAACGAGGCCCACAAAAACCTGGAGCCAGCCCTGTGTGCTCTATACACATTGAGAATTATATTTCAGAAGTTTATTTAGTTAGGTGGTCTAATGCAGGGGAATTGAATAGTTGATATATTTACCATGGTTTGGTATCGATTTATGCATTCAAGTATTCCCACCGTTTATAGTTGAAGACGAGTGATTCAGAGTTGGGTGGGCGGAATGCTCTATCTGCAGAGACCTGGCACCACCATGGGAGCAGCATGTGCGCCATCTTATGCAAAATTTATTTCTCGGCATGTGGGAAAGGGAACTATTTCATGATGATGACCTTTTTTCCAAACATGTGAAATGTTGGTACAGGCATATAGATAACGTGCTGTTCCTGTGGCAAGGTGCCATGTCTTAGCTGGATGAATTCATGAACCAATTAAACCAAAATAACTTAAACATCAAATTGACATATAGTGCACATCAAAAACAAAATTGATTTTTTTGGATATTAATTTTATTTTATTTTCTATTTAAATGTTTTTGCACAAGAGTTCCTGATATAGTGGGAGGAAAGATCGTGTGATCTTTAAAGGTCCAGTCACACTAAGCAACTTACCAGTGATTCCAACAACGATAGGGATCGCTGGTAAGTTGCTAGGAGGTTGCTGGTGAGCTGTCACACTGCGACGCTCCAGCGATCCCACCAGCAACCTGACCTGGCAGGGATCGCTGGAGCGTGGCTACACAAGTTGCTGGTGAGCTCACCAGCAACCAGTGACCAGCCCCCAGCGCCGCGTGGAAGATGCTGCGCTTGGTAACTAAGGTAAATATCGGTAACCAACCCGATATTTACCTTGGTTACCACCGCACGGAGCTACACGTGCAGAGAGCAGGGAGCAGCGCACACTGAGCGCTGGCTCCCTGCTCTCCTAGCTACAGCACACATCGGGTTAATTACCCGATGTATGCTGCAGCTAAATGTGCACAGAGCAGGGAGCAGCGCACACTGAGCGCTGGCTCCCTGCTCTCCTACTTACAGCACACATGGGGTTAATTACCCAATGTGTGCTGCAGCTACATGTGCAGAGAGCAGGGAGCAGCGCACAATGTTTAGCGCTGGCTCCCTGCTCTCCTACTTACAGCACACATCAGGTTAATTAACCCGATGTGTCCTGCAGCTAGCTACATGTGCACAGAGCAGGAGCCGGCAGCACAGGCAGTGAGAGCGGCGGAGGCTGGTATCGAAGGTAAATATCGGGTAACCAAGGACAGGGCTTCTTGGTTACCCGATGTTTACATTGGTTACCAGCCTCTGCAGAAGCCGGCTCCTGCTGCCTGCACATTTAGTTGTTGCTGTCTCGCTGTCACACACAGCGATCTGTGCTTCACAGCAGGACAGCAACAACTAAAAAATGGCCCAGGACATTCAGCAACAACCAACGACCTCACAGCAGGGGCCAGGTTGTTGCTGGATGTCACACACAGCAACATCGCTAGCAACGTCACAAAAGTTGTTCGTTAGCAGCGATGTTGCTAGCGATGTTGCTTAGTGTGTCGGGGCCTTAAGGGAAATTTTGATTATCAGGTGTTTGTATTATTCAAGGTTTTAACTGTCTGCAACCAGCAATCTATCCTATACTTTTGTATCTAGCTAATAGAGCCTCACTTTGTTTAATTCTATATCTACCATCTGTATGTTGTTTTTCTAGCATCACCGTCATATGTTGGGGGCTTTGACTTACCTTCGGGGCTGCTCTGAGGCAATTCAGGATTCCTCATTCCATCTTCGAGGTTAGTTAGTTCTCCGGCGGTGACGAAGTGTCTAGATTTGTTGGGAACGCTCCACCGCTACTTCTAGTTGTGTTTTTGTAGTCAGTTTATTGCAGCTAAGTTTCCAACTACTCTTGTGCATTATCATCAACCTTTTTATGGGATTTTTGCAAGATCTTTTGTGGTCTCCTGACCATAACAGGGTGATTTAAAGAGAAAATTGGCACAACTGTAATGCCGATGGATCATTACTCTGGGACTATGGTACCTAATGGGATAAATGAAAAGTTGAGCTTTGCTCTTTTTTTTTATAATTTAAGTTCAGTTGCATTATTTGGTTGCTGTGTGTATAAGAAAAACTATATACAACATGGATGTTGAAATATGATTCATTATTAACTAATTGTATTTGTTACGTCTGTTGCTTTTAGTGACGATTCAGCACACGATATGTGTCCCTCTTCCACATAGCTATTATTTGAAGGATAATTACAGTGTGAAGCCATCTGAACGAATATCTTGAGGAGTGGATGACATCATGCCCCAGTATTCCTTTCAAGCATTCAGTTTATTGTATATTATATTCACCCATGTAACTTTATGTTACTTTGAGATATGTCATTTGTATGCAGATATGTGATTTAGCCTAAGTCATAATTTGTATATTGATTGATATGGAGGTCGAGATATCTGTACATTATATTATATGTGAAAATTATTAGCAATCACTGGAACATATAGCAATGACCCCTGCCAAGTATAATATATTGTTATACATTGGTTAAAGTCCATGGGGGCATTGTACCATGATTTGGCTGTTTTACATTCTATATATTATCCATATTGGTTAAAATTTATGAGTATACTGCGCCACAATATTTATTATCCTGCAAATAGATTTGAGGCGAACGTAGACCTCATATTCCATCTATGTGGCGTTGCATAACTTTGAGATGATTCAGTTCAGTGATGAGGAACACTGCATGTATAAATATTGTAGGCGCTGTACTCCAGTGTGGTGGCTGTCCGCTGCACGCACACGCTGCAGCTGGCATTTTCCAGGTGTATACACTTGGCGACTTCCGAAGGTCTAATATGCATGCTCTGATGTCATCGGGATATTTCTCCCCGGGCATGTGCGCCCTGACTGGAATGCCGTGGTTTGATGTACACTACTTCCGGATGTCTTCTGCAGCGCGTGCATCTTACTTGCGGACGTTCACCACCTAGAGACACATATCTGATAGAACTAAATTGGGACACAGTGCTGTATATACACGGGCACATAAGACATGACGTACATCTGTCCTCCCCCCGCTGAGGAAGCTAACACGACATGCATGTACGGGACTCGGGAGTTGTGCACCCCACTGACCTTTGTCAGCAGAGAACTTGCATTCATTCATAGATGAGCAGTCTTTTATATATACGGTATATTTAATAGGTGATTTTGCCAGACTGTGTTTATACAAGAATGCTGATCTGTATAAGACCTGATCTATTAATGCATACAAGTTTTGTCTTGTGAGTCATTATGTATTACATGCTATGCAGCGTGCATCATAGCATACTAATGCCTCTTTGTTTGCTGCCATTGATCTGAGGGGACACTTATTTGGAGCCCTCCATGTATTCCATACATTGCGTGTTTTCAATAAATAAAGTTTACTTTTTTGAATATGGTACTCCTTGTGTGTTCTATACACATTTGGAGAATTACCTATGCTGTGTATCAAAATATGAGGAACCCCATGCTGCTTTTTTTTTAAATAATTAAAATAAATAATTTAAAAAAAAACAAAACGGTATGTTGTCCCCCCCCCGATTTTGATACCCAGCTAAGATGAAGCAGACAGCTGGGGGCTGGTATTCTCAGGCTGGGGAGACCCATGCTTATTGGGCCCTCCCCTGCCTAAACATAGCAGCTGCACCAGAATTGGTACATTCATTAGATGTGCCACTCTTGGGGCATTACCTGACTCTCCCTGGTATGATGGCAATCGGGGTAATATAAGGGGGGTTAATAACAGCTCTGTCAAAAAATCACAGCTGTCATCAAGCCCGAGGTTACTAATGGTTGAGGACTAGGAGACCCCTCCATTACTAGAAAGAAAAAAACAATAGTAAATCCTTTAATTTAAAAAAAGAACAAAAAAACACCCTCTTTTGTCAATTTAATAACCCCCAAAACACCCCTGCAGGGCCAAAATAATCCACACCATGATGTCCCATGACGATCCCAACTCTGCTACATCCTGAGGTCTCAGTACTCGGTCACATTAGAAAGTGTGACCGATCACTGCAGTGTCCGGGACAAAGTGATGGAGCCGCAGCTGTAAGCTGTGACATCAGCGAGTTCACCTGAGCTCACAACTAGCAGGGTTTCCACTGTACACCAGCTTTGACCTCAGGTGAACTCAATGAACTCAATGTTGAATCACCGGCTTTGACTATGTGCATACATTAAGTATTTTGTTGCAGAAAATCTGAATCTCCTGGCAGAGAAACACACCAAAAAACGCAATGCTGTATTGATGCATTTTTCTGCTAGCAGATGCAGATTTGGTGCTAAAATTTCTGCACCAAATCTGCATCTCGTGGCAGAAAAACTACGTCAAAGCCGCATTATGTTTTTTTGTGGGTTTTTCTGCCAGGAGATGCAGATTTGATGTATATTACTGCATCAAATTTGCATCTACTGACAGAAAAATGCATCAAAACTGCATTGTGTTTTTTGTGTTTTTCTGCCAGCAGATGCAGATTTTCTGCAACCAAATACTCAATGTAAGCACATAGTCTAAGCCGGTAATTTGGCATTGAGTTCACCTCATCTGAGGTGAGTTCACTCAGTTCATTGAGTTTAACTGAGGTCACCGCTGTGGTACTGTGGGAACCACCAGCTTTGACTTCAGGTGAACTCATTGACGTCACTGCTCTCACAGCTGAAGCTCCATCAGTGTGTCCCATTGGCCGCAGTGCTTGATCACATTTTCTAATGTGACGGTGCACTTCAACCTCAGATGTAACAGTGCCGTGATCATCATGGGATGACTGATCTGTGGATTACATTGGACCTGCAGGGGTGTTTTAAGGGTTAATAAATTAGGGAGGATTTTTTTTTTTAAATAAATGATTTTTTGGTATGCTTAATGGGCATTTTTTGCTACTTACAAGATTAGCAATGGGGGGTCTCATAGACCCTTCCCCATTACTAAACCTTGGGCTTGATGACAGCGGTGTTGTATTGACAAATCACAGCTGTCATTAAAGGAATCTGTTACCAGTAGAGATGAGCAAACGTGAAATTAATTGTTCAGGGTTCAGTACGAACACAGACTGTTCAAGAAAACAGAGTTTGGGT
Source organism: Anomaloglossus baeobatrachus (assembly GCF_048569485.1). Classification (NCBI taxonomy): domain Eukaryota; kingdom Metazoa; phylum Chordata; class Amphibia; order Anura; family Aromobatidae; genus Anomaloglossus; species Anomaloglossus baeobatrachus. The sequence goes on along the minus strand of NC_134358.1, from coordinate 213,320,601 downwards.
TCAGAGTTCGGGTGGTTTACGTATGCAAACCACTTGCTTGAACAGCCCTGTGCTCAGATACGCTTAGTGCTCAGCCCAGTGCAAGCTTCTTGCAGTATTTGAATGGCTCACACTGAAGGTAACAACAGCGTGATCAGATATAGTCTGCATCACACACACACACACACACACACACACAGGGAAAACCCCCACCAACCTTCCCCCAGATGTGCTCTGTTTATGGGTGGCTGCATATGACTGCATGAGACTCGAACTGCCAATCACTGACTCTGATAACAGCATAATGTAGAGACAGAGATTTCAGCGAGGTGTCACTTACTGAGCTGTTTGCTGTAAATTTGAGAAAAATCAATGTTTTCTCTGCTGCAGATCTAGCAGCTATACAAAGTTCATGAATATTCTGGACAACCATGGCACCATTCCAAATTTTTAGGCTGAGGATGGCCCAATAACCATGGGCCTCCCCAGCCTGAGAACATTAGCCCCAGCTGTCTGTTTTATTTTGGCTGGGCATCAAAATTGAGGGGGAAGACTCCACACCGTTATTAAAATTATTAAATTAAATAAAAAAAGCATCATGGGGACACTCATATTTTGATACACAGGCAAGATAATACACCCAGCTGGGGGCTGCAGCCTTTAGCTGTCTGCTTTACCTGCACTGGGTATCAAAATACAGGGAACCCTACTCTATTTTTTTATATGTTTATTGAGGCCCACCCAGCCTAAAAATAACAGCCTGCAGCCGCTATCCATTAGATGTGACAATCCCAGTACTATACCCGGCTCATCCCTATTGCCCTGGTGTAGTGACAATCAGGGTTAATAACAGCTCACAGCTTCACAGCTGCCACTAAACCCTAGATTAGTAATGGTGAGGGTCTATGAGATCTCAAATTACTAATCTGTAAATAAAAATAAAAACAAATACCGAAAAAATCTGAGCCGCACCGATGAGCGGTGACATCACTCAGTTTATTTGTGGTCACAGCTGGACATTCAGACAGTCCTCTCCCTATGACTGCAGGTAACCTGACCTCAGATAACCTCATTAAACTCAGTGACCTAAGTGAGCTCACGCACCTGCCTCTCTTAGCCGAAAGCCACGGTAATCCTGCACTCAATCTACACCTCCTGGCAAAAACATGGCATCAATACTGCATCATAATGCATGTGGTTTTGATGCAATTTTTTTTGCCAGGAGGTATAGATTGGGTGCAGGAATATGGTGTAAAAATTTCAGCACCAAGTCTGCATCTCTTGGGAAAAAAAGTGCACAAAAACGGTTTGCATACTGTTTCGGTGCAGTTTTCTACCACAAGGTGCAAATTTGGTGCTGAAATGGCTGCAACAGATTTCAGCAGGTGAAGGACCGTGGGAACCTCCAGCTGTGATGACAAATAACCTGAGTGACATCACTGCTCATCATTGTGGCTCAGTCTCTGCCTTAAACCCACAGCGGGTGGTCATGTTTATGCCCTCATGCTGTGCCTTCAGTACTGTAGCAGAGCTGGAATCATAGAATCTTGCGTGAATTAGGTCGGATCTTGGTGTTTTGGGGGTTAATAGAGGGGTGAAGGAAGATGTTTTTTTTGTATTTTATTTAATATAAAGGATTACTATTCCACCTCCTATTACTGATCTACAGCTTAGTATCAGCTGGGAGCTGTCATTAACCCCTTATTACTCAGATTGCTACCGCACCAGGGCAATTGGAATGAGCTGGGTGAAGCTCCGGGAATGTCGCATCTAATGGATGCAACAATTATGGGCAGCTGCAGGCTGCTATTTTTAGGCTGGGGGCCAAATAACCCTGAGAATAAAATTGGGGGGGACCGCAAGCTGTTTTTTAAAATTTATTTAATTAATGAAAAATAAACAACGTATGCAGTCTCTCTTATTTTGACACACAACTAAGATAAGCACATGGCTGGGGGCTGTAGTCATATGCTTTATCTGTGCTACTGTGGGAGGCCCTATGCCATTTTTTTAAATTAATTTATTTTTACACCAATACAGACAGACAGCGGCTCTAATTGAAAGCAGTCAGACACACTGTCACACAGGGTGGGGGCACGCCTGACTGCAGCTAGAGATGGTGGGACTGCCAGTGGGCGGAGGAAGCAGTGCATATGCATATAGTTAAAAAGTGGCCCCAGAAGTAGTGCGAGTGGCCCAGAAGCAGTGTAGAGCCGCACGAGAGTCTCAGTAAGCATAACATGTCTGCTTTTCACTTTTTTTTATTTTTTTTAATTACTAGAGTTGCCAGACCCGGACTGTTACCTGGCGTTGCCTGAGAACTCCAGACCCCGGATCGGTGCTTTGGTACCTTTGAACCTGCGTGGATCAAGACTTTAAGGCTGGGGCCACACGGGGACTACTGCGATCCCCTTGCATGAGACTCGGCTCGTGCTGGCAGTACAGCAGAGCCGAGTCTCATGCTTGTGTCCTTGCAACTGAGGTCCGTTCGTGCGAGCAGACCTCAGCTGCGGGGGGCGGGCCGGCACTCAGGAGGGGAGGGAGGGATTTCTCTCCCTCTCGCCTGTGTAGCCGGCTATAGACATTCTCGCTCTGCACGCACGGTACACCGGTGTACCGCGAGTGCAGTGCGATTTTTCTCTCGCCCCATTCACTTGAATGGGTGCGAGAGAAAGAGTCTCGGATTACAATCGCAGCATGCTGCGATTGTTTTCTCGGTCCGATTAGGGCTGAGAAAATAATCGCTCATGTGTGCTGTCACACAGGCTAGAATTGGTCCGAGGGGAATGCGATGTTTTATCGCACTCCACTCGCACCGATTTTCTCGCCGTGTGGCTTAGGCCTTACAGTCTGGGTCCACTCATCACTAATCAGCAGTAAATTATTACTAGAGGACTAGGTGTCTCTTGTCATATAGTCTTCCTGCTCTGTGTAACCCCAAAACTACCAATGATTAGCAACTCTCTTCCAATTTAAAGTGTACATAGAGACTTGCCAGTTACTGGTGTGGGCTGGTTTACACAGAGCTCAGCATCCAGAGAACTGCTAAATCTGAAGCAAGAAAATCAATGATTTTATCAAAAATGACAGCATGCAACAGAATAAGTCATACATTGCTGGAGTCAGGTTCTCTGACCCTACATTATGCTGCTTTCAGATTATATAGCAAAAACATGATGATAAATTTCCTTGAAGACCATATCCATAAGCCCAAAAACCTCAGATCTGCATTACCAATTTTTCATTTGGATATTTATACTTCAATGATAGCACGTTAAATTAGATAACCCTGCGTGTACTGAACCCACTTCCTTTTTACCATGAGAACAGGACTTTCAGTCCATTTAGGTATAAAAGTCTAAGTAGGTATACAAGCAGAGGCTTTGAGCAAACCCATTATCTTGCTGTCATTTGTATTGCTTTTATGTTTACTTTGGATTTTACAGTCCTAACCACAGATTAGCTTAAAACTAAAGATTTAGCAGTCAGAAGTGTCTGTTTACTTTACAGAGTGCATAAAATGTTTTTATCCTTTCTTTCCATTCAGGCTCACAGTAATTAGAGTTATATTGACTTAATTATGTCATTTGCACATTGTGAATAATAGGAGGGGGGAGGTAAGTGCTTTTTTTTTTCCCGAATAACATTATGAAAAAGAAAGTCTGCTTGTATGATAGACAAGAGAAACATGTACAATAACAAGTACTGAATACACTTTGGCTGTACAGGGAAACAAAAGACTGGCAGACAGCGTCCTTGTACTGAATGCAATAATCTGTGCTGCTAGATAGAGCCATGTGTACTCTGCATTCCAGCTCCCAGGTTATATGGATACATTAGTGAATCTCTCTTCTGTAGGCTTTGGCCACTCCGCTACACACTGTGCATGGATCGCAGCAGGTATATGCCAATTAAAGGTTATTCTGAGGCAAGCACCTGTACTTTTCTTATTAAACAATATGAAGAACTTTTTATGCACGAGAATATAGAATTATAAATGCATTTAAATCCCCTTTAATAGTCTAAAACATGTCTTCACAGGATCCAGATCGCACTGAAGGATGTGACATGATGTACTGTATATATGTATGTACGTATAAATGCAGTGGCGTAACTAGAGTTTGATGGGCCCCGGTGCAAAGTTCGGACCTGGGCCCCCCTCTACGTACACAGACACTTGGGGTATAGGATAATGACGCTGATACTTGGCTCTTTCCCTCAGCATCCAGCTTCTCTATCTTCTGATATCCATCTTGTCCTCGGAACCCAGCTTCCCCATGCTCTGCTATACATCTTTGCCTCAGCACCCAGCTTTCCCATATCAGAGCATGGGAAAGCTGGGTGCTGAGAGATGTATAGCAGAGCATGGGAAAGCTGGGTGCTGAGGGAAAGATCCCTTTTCCCTCAGCACAAAACGTTCCCATCCACTGCTTGTATCTTTGTCCCCCCTTGTATATAGTTTTCCCAAATACAATAATGGCCCCTGCATAGCCTTCCATATTGTATAAAGGGTCCCACATAACCCTTCATATATTAGAATGCAGCTACATAGTCCTGCATGTATTATTATTATTATTTATTATTATAGCGCCATTTATTCCATGGCGCTTTACAAGTGAAAGAGGGTATACATACAACAATCATTAACAGTACAAAACAGACTGGTATAGGAGGAGAGAAGACCCTGCCCGCGAGGGCTCACAGTCTACAGGGAATGGGTGATGGTACAATAGGTGAGGACAGAGCTGGTTGCGCAGTGGTCTACTGGACTTAGGGCTATTGTAGGTTGTAGGCTTGTTGGAAGAGGTGGGTCTTGAGGTTCCTCTTGAAGCTTTCCACGGTAGGGGAGAGTCTGATGTGCTGAGGTAGAGCGTTCCAGAGTATGGGGGATGCACGGGAGAAATCTTGTACGCGATTGTGGGAAGGGGAGATAAGAGAGGAGCAGAGAAGGAGATCTTGTGAGGATCTGAGGTTGCGTGCAGGTAGGTACCGGGAGACTAGGTCACAGATGTAGGGAGGAGACAGGCTGTACATGGCTTTGTAAGTCATGGTTAGTGTTTTGAACTGGAGTCGTTGGGTGATGGGAAGCCAGTGAAGGGATTGGCAGAGTGGCGAGGCTGGGGAGTAGCGAGGGGAGAGGTGGATTAAGCGGGCCGCAGAGTTTAGGATAGATTGGAGGGGTGCAAGAGTGTTGGAAGGGAGGCCAGAGAACAGGAGGTTGCAGTAGTCGAGGCGGGAGATGATGAGGGCACACACTAATGTTTTTGCTGATTCTTGGTTAAGGAAAACACGGATCCGGGAGATGTTATTATAATGCATTTCCCATAGTTCTCCATGTTTTATAATTCACCCCATAGTACTCCATATATTATACTACGCCCCATAGTCCTCCATATATTATAATTCCCCCCAGGCCTCCATGTATGATGCAGCCCCCCATGCTCCATGTATACTACTGGCAGCCCCCCCATGCTCCATGTATACTGCTGGCAGCCCCCCATGCTCCATGTCTACTGCTGGCAGCCCCCCATGCTCCATGTCTACTGCTGGCAGCCCCCCATGCTCCCTGTCTACTGCTGGCAGCCCCCCATCCTCCATGTATACTGCTGGCAGCCCCCCATCCTCCATGTATACTGCTGGCAGCCCCCATGCTCCATGTATGCTGGCAGCCTCCCATGCTCCATGTGTACTGCTGGCAGCCCCCCATGCTCCATGTGTACTGCTGGCAGCCCCCCATGCTCCATGTGTACTGCTGGCAGCCCCCCATGCTCCATGTGTACTGCTGGCAGCCCCCCATGCTCCATGTCTACTGCTGGCAGCCCCCCATGCTCCATTTATACTGCTGGCAGCCCCCCATGCTCCATGTGTAAGGGGTGGACGGACCCCTAGTGTGGAGAAGACGTTTTTCCCCCCCTGAAGACGCCACAGGAGTATGGTGGCACATTGTACCATGTTATGTGTTATATACGGTTCTTCCCCCCCTAGGTGCCAGTGTAGTGAGTGGTTCCCCTGGTAACAGTGACAGGGAAGGAAGGGGCAGGGCAGCCTAGGAGGGAAGAGAAGGGGGGTTGGGCTCTGAATGCAGGGCAGTGTGCTGTGAGATGTAACATGGGAGAGAGCTGAGGAGAAGTGCCGGGGCAGAGTGCAGGAGTGGGTGCTGTGGCAGTGGAGCGAAGAAGTTAGAGCTAATCCGGAGCCGGTAGTGAGTACTGGAGCCGTCCCCTAGTTCAATACAAATCCCTGGGAAAGGGCTGGACTAAAATCGGGATAGGAGTACCACTGCTAGGGGGATAACAATTGGCCCCTGCAGGCAAAGGAAAGTGCCCGTAGAGAAAAAGGAAACCGTTTTTGTAGAAAAGGACTTGTAACTTGTAACGTACTAAAGTAAGCCTGCTGCAAACAAAAAGATGGAAGCTTTGTTTAATAAATCGGTGTTTGGTTTACCCGCTGCCTGCAATTGTCTCTTTCCTGAAAGTGAAGAAGGAGCTGGAGAGCACAGAAAGAACGCTGTCATGAATGGGCCCCATGCATCCACACTCTGCCCCAACAACACATCTGTATTGCAAGTAACGGCCGGGCCGGGGTTCAGCCTGCGGCCCACAAGGCGAGTGGACCCGACTACAGCCCCTGAGGCGCCCCCTGCCCCCGTTACATTTTGGCGTAGTCGGCAGGATCGGGCTCGCATGCGAGAGACCCCGACCAGAAACTGTGAAGATGACCAAGTGGTGCCTGATGTGCTGTACGGGTCACAAAATGGCGGCAAGATGGCGGCCGTCTTCATGGGTTTACTTAAGGTGCGAAAATTTGGCGCCAAACGAAATGTGCTGGGCTGGCCTGGGCGGAGGAAGAAGCCCAGAGTGAGCGGAGTGCACCGCCCAAAGAGGGGAGGTACCGGCCCCAAGAAGCTGCAGAGGTCCGGAGATGTGGGCGGCGCTGCAAGAAACAGAAGGCATCGCCAGCACAGCATGGACCCGGTGAGTGAAGCCGGGGGCGGAGTTTGGGCCGAATCGGAGAAAGAAGTACCGGAGCCACAGCCATGTTACAAGCCGTTCCACAGGCTACCCTGCTTACCTGGACAATCCCTCTCCGAATCTGTGAGGGCCCAGCGGGCTGAATGGCTGCGTGCATACCACCCAGCGTGAGGGTTAATCATCCGGAAGAAAAGGATCTGTTTGTTGTCGAAAGCCGGTACTGTTGGAAGCCGGTGAGTGTTTATGGTTAAAGCTACGTTAAAAGAACTGAACCCGGGAATAGAAGAATGCAGGGACTATGCATGGACTTCTCCCACGACTGTTAAGTAAAGAACCCTTTTGTTTCTGTTGGTCGCGGCTCATCTAAGACCGGGAGCGCTTGAGGAGAGCCTCCGGGCAGAAGATCAGCCAAGACCGGGAGCTCCCCTGGAGGGACTCCGGGCACCGGACTTGTGTGCCAATCTGGTGTGCTTTGATACGTTAGTTTTAAAATGTTTTTTTTTATTGATAAGAAAGAAAAAGAATACTGCTGAAGAAACGTGTGTGTGTTTTCTATATGCGTTGTCTTGCAGGTGCGGAACCTCGCCAGGAGGCTGAGGTTAAAGAGGGGAGGAATGTAAGGGGTGGACGGACCCCTAGTGTGGAGAAGACGTTTTTCCCCCCCTGAAGACGCCACAAGAGTATGGTGGCACATTGTACCATGTTATGTGTTAGATACGGTTCTTCCCCCCCTAGGTGCCAGTGTAGTGAGTGGTTCCCCTGGTAACAGTGACAGGGAAGGAAGGGGCAGGGCAGCCTAGGAGGGAAGAGAAGGGGGGTTGGGCTCTGAATGCAGGGCAGTGTGCTGTGAGATGTAACATGGGAGAGAGCTGAGGAGAAGTGCCGGGGCAGAGTGCAGGAGTGGGTGCTGTGGCAGTGGAGCGAAGAAGTTAGAGCTAATACGGAGCCGGTAGTGAGTACTGGAGCCGTCCCCTAGTTCAATACAAATCCCTGGGAAAGGGCTGGACTAAAATCGGGATAGGAGTACCACTGCTAGGGGGATAACAATTGGCCCCTGCAGGAAAAGGAAAGTGCCCGTAGAGAAAAAGGAAACCGTTTTTGTAGAAAAGGACTTGTAACTTGTAACGTACTAAAGTAAGCCTGCTGCAAACAAAAAGATGGAAGCTTTGTTTAATAAATCGGTGTTTGGTTTACCCGCTGCCTGCAATTGTCTCTTTCCTGAAAGTGAAGAAGGAGCTGGAGAGCACAGAAAGAACGCTGTCATGAATGGGCCCCATGCATCCACACTCTGCCCCAACAACACATCTGTATTGCAAGTAACGGCCGGGCCGGGGTTCAGCCTGCGGCCCACAAGGCGAGTGGACCCGACTACACCCCCTGAGGCGCCCCCTGCCCCCGTTACACATGTATACTGCTGGCAGCCCCCCATGCTCCATGTATACTGCTGGCAGCCCCCCATGCTCCATGTATACTGCTGGCAGCCCCCCATGCTCCATGTATACTGCTGCCCCCCCCCCCCCCGGCCCCCAGGTATGCACTGATTTAAAAAAAAGAAAAACAACAAACAAAAAAATCAAAAAACAACAAAGTTCTTACCTGTCTCCTTCCTCGTTCCCCCGCTGCTGTCCTCATGTGTCCTCGTTCCCCCACTGCTCCGTCATCTCTCCTCCATTCCCCTGCAGCTGCGGTCGGTGTCCTCCCGCCCTGCCCTCTGTACTCTGAGTCTGAGCACAGCGGACGCACAGGAGTGACGTCACCGCGCAGGCACAGAGGGAGAATGAAGGAGCGTGGAGCTACACGTGACGCTCCACGCTTCTTCATTGTTGCTGTGTGTGATGACAGGGGCCCGATGCCGCTGCCAACGGGCAGGGGGGCCCGGTGTCAGCGGAGGCACAGGGTCATATAGCGGCCGCGTGGTCTGCGCCAGATCAGCGCAGCTCCTCTCACAGAAAGGAGCTCTTTGCTGATCTGCAGAGCGGGCCCCTAAGGTGCCGGGCCCGGTCGCAGTCGCGACCTCTGCGACCGCGGCCCCTGTATAAATGTATTTTGAGCATTTGGACTTTCTTCTCTACAATATATCTCATTTTATATATATATATATATATATTTATATATATTATATATATATATATATATATATATATATATATATATATATATATATATTACAGTCAGGGCCAGAAATATTTGGACAGTGACACAAGTTTTGTTATTTTAGCTGTTTACAAAAACATGTTCAGAAATACAATTATATATATAATATGGGCTGAAAGTGCACACTCCCAGCTGCAATATGAGAGTTTTCACATCCAAATCGGAGAAAGGGTTTAGGAATCATAGCTCTGTAATGCATAGCCTCCTCTTTTTCAAGGGACCAAAAGTAATTGGACAAGGGACTCTAAGGGCTGCAATTAACTCTGAAGGCGTCTCCCTCGTTAACCTGTAATCAATGAAGTAGTTAAAAGGTCTGGGGTTGATTACAGGTGTGTGGTTTTGCATTTGGAAGCTGTTGCTGTGACCAGACAACATGCGGTCTAAGGAACTCTCAATTGAGGTGAAGCAGAACATCCTGAGGCTGAAAAAAAGAAAAAAATCCATCAGAAAGATAGCAGACATGCTTGGAGTAGCAAAATCAACAGTCGGGTACATTCTGAGAAAAAAGGAATTGACTGGTGAGCTTGGGAACTCAAAAAGGCCTGGGCGTCCACGGATGACAACAGTGGTGGATGATCGCCGCATACTTTCTTTGGTGAAGAAGAACCCGTTCACAACATCAACTGAAGTCCAGAACACTCTCAGTGAAGTAGGTGTATCTGTCTCTAAGTCAACAGTAAAGAGAAGACTCCATGAAAGTAAATACAAAGGGTTCACATCTAGATGCAAACCATTCATCAATTCCAAAAATAGACAGGCCAGAGTTAAATTTGCTGAAAAACACCTCATGAAGCCAGCTCAGTTCTGGAAAAGTATTCTATGGACAGATGAGACCAAGATCAACCTGTACCAGAATGATGGGAAGAAAAAAGTTTGGAGAAGAAAGGGAACGGCACATGATCCAAGGCACACCACATCTTCTGTAAAACATGGTGGAGGCAACGTGATGGCATGGGCATGCATGGCTTTCAATGGCACTGGGTCACTTGTGTTTATTGATGACATAACAGCAGACAAGAGTAGCCGGATGAATTCTGAAGTGTACCGGGATATACTTTCAGCCCAGATTCAGCCAAATGCCGCAAAGTTGATCGGACGGCGCTTCATAGTACAGATGGACAATGACCCCAAGCATACAGCCAAAGCTACCCAGGAGTTCATGAGTGCAAAAAAGTGGAACATTCTGCAATGGCCAAGTCAATCACCAGATCTTAACCCAATTGAGCATGCATTTCACTTGCTCAAATCCAGACTTAAGATGGAAAGACCCACAAACAAGCAAGACCTGAAGGCTGCGGCTGTAAAGGCCTGGCAAAGCATTAAGAAGGAGGAAACCCAGCGTTTGGTGATGTCCATGAGTTCCAGACTTAAGGCAGTGATTGCCTCCAAAGGATTCGCAACAAAATATTGAAAATAAAAATATTTTGTTTGGGTTTGGTTTATTTGTCCAATTACTTTTGACCTCCTAAAATGTGGAGTGTTTGTAAAGAAATGTGTACAATTCCTACAATTTCTATCAGATATTTTTGTTCAAACCTTCAAATTAAACGTTACAATCTGCACTTGAATTCTGTTGTAGAGGTTTCATTTCAAATCAAATGTGGTGGCATGCAGAGCCCAACTCGCGAAAATTGTGTCACTGTCCAAATATTTCTGGACCTAACTGTAAATATAAATATATATATATTCGTATTCTATTCGTAAAACCCAAGTTAACTACTTACATTTTCATATTTTTATTGTGTGTGTTTAATAAACAACTTGATTAGACAACCCATTTAACCCCCCTTCAAAAAGCTTTCTAAGATCTAAGGCTGCAATTCACCGCCTTGAGGAATTACCGTAACCGTTGCAGGAATCTGTTTATTCCTCATAGACTTCTATTAAGGGCGGATTGCAACTGATGGTCTTGCGTTGCATCCACCCCGCGGTGCATCAGTCATTTAGTGACTGACCGTCGGGTGGGAGGAACGCGGAATGTAACGTTTTCTGTTGCTGTGAAAAAAACGCACTCAGCAGGATTCCGTCGGAATCCGTCAAGAGGCTTAATGAATGTCTAGGGTGCTGGATTCCGTCGTCATGCGACGGATTTCAGTGCGCTCTGCCTCTCTCTTGCTTCCGAACCACAAATATCCTTTCCCGGCTAAAGAAAACATTAAAAAAAAAAATCACAAACGGAAAACGTTATTTCACAGGAATCCTTTGCCTTTATTATCACACTATTTACAACTCATCAGTCACATCTGTCACACAACGCATTGTGACTGATGCCAAACAACGCAAGTGTGAAAGCAGCCTAAACTGTACTCAGCTTTTATCATTAGTTGCTGCATTAATGCACATCTCTTACAGGAATCTACTGGAGTCAACATTAAACAACATGATACAAATATTACACAAGTGGGGCAGCACTGGGGTCCTGGGTTCAAATCCCACCAAGGACAACATCTGCAAGGAGTTTGTATATTCCCTATCACAGTGACAATGAGATAGTGGGGAACCAGGGCTCCAAGGCCGTGCCACAAGCTAAGGGGCCGTACGTTATCCCTAATCTCAGGGATATTTCTGAGTCTCCTTCTTGGCCCTTCTCCTGACCAGTACTGATCTGATTCCCGCTCCCCCCAGGGTAGGAAGAGACAGGGGTGTGATGAAACCCACAGATAAAGATAGAAAGGGGAAAACCAAAACTCTGTAAAACAGCACGTGCACACAAAAGGTAAAGGCATTAGGAGGTTCAGATGGAAAAACAAGAGCAGGAAGGAATCTAGAAAACAGCAGGGGTAAACTGCACAACCACACAAGCAATGAGCACAACTTTCACCAGTAAGTCTGGGAAACCACACCTCACAGAATAAAATAGAATAAACTATAGCTGGCATGGGTGGAAGGTTTCAACCAGGATAAATAGGAGGGGAGCAGACATGATTGGCCTCCCCGCAACAGGTGACCAAAGGATCAAGCAGACCAGCAGATATTAACCTTTGCTAACCTGCCTATGAATCAGCACAAAGCAGGTCAACGCCCGAGTCTGCCTGTGTTGATCCCAGTCACCAGAGAAACCAAATGAAGTAGAGTGTCAGAATCTGCAATCTGAAGAGTGCCATGTCAGTTGGTACAATTTGTGCAAAATTCCATGTGACATTCTCCCTGTGTTTGTTTCCTCTGGATTCCCTGATTTCCTCTCACACTCCAAAGACATACTGAACTTAGATTGTGAGCCCCAAAGAGGACAATGTACCAATATTACAGCAAAATTGAAATGAAATATGTTCATTTATAAAATTATTGCATGTGGCCTCGACTTCACAGTTATAATAGAATTTTTTTTTCTGCACATCAATGTGAATGTGCCCTAATGTTTTGTGTTTAAAGTGATCAATAGCTCATTTCTAGTCATATTATATGTGTATGCTCTGGGGACTACAAACCTGCAGCATGTGGAGGGGAGAATGGATTAAATCAAGTAACAGGACATCCCAGGAGAAAAATGTCATATCGTCTGTAAGGGGTCTGTAGAATGCGCGTCACTGCATCTTCCAACAGGATGACGATTTCAAGCATACAGGAAAGTCTGCCAAGGCTTGGTTTCAGAAGTTCTGAAGTGGCTGTCACAGTCTCCTTCCTTGAAGCCCATAGGAAATCTTCATTGAGTTATGAAGATGGTGGATGCAGCACACAAACCCAAGAATATTCATGAACTAGAAGCAATTTCCCATGAGAGATCTGTGGCTTATTAATGAGATAATTATGGAGTCAACATTTCCTCTGCTGTTGGGTCAGCAGAGCTGTATGTATTGAACTTTAGGCATGGTATGGTTTCAGCGTTTGGTATGCGTCTAAATGTTATAACTGAAACCTTGCCACCACCAATTTTGATGCTGTTTTTTGTAGACACTTGAAGGTTTTTGTCCACCTGCCTCCTCAGGAATTCGGAGGCAATCGGTGATACATTTCTCTTTCTGGCATATCCAGGTAGTGCAGCCATTAATACTTCCAACTGTCTCTCTGGAAATATTCAATTCCTTGGATATAATTTTATATCCTTTTCTCCAAGGCAATGATCTTTTCTCTTAGCTTTTTTGTCCACTCTCTTGACAACCCAAGAATATTAGTGAAAAAGAGGCCATTTACCATGAAGAATGAACTAAGATTCCTCAGAAACATAGCTAGAAGCTGGTGTCCTGTTTTGCTTCATGCTTTTAGCAGGTCATAACAGCCAATGGGTGCTCTACTAAGTATTAAAAATACTGGCCATGAAGGGGGTTTAATAATCAGACTGCAGTAGTCTGTAAAAAAGTATTTTTTAGCATTTTGTGTTAAATTTGGAGAAACCACTTGTGTTGAGCCATTTAAATTGTTCTCGTGTTAGTTTAGAGCAAACAGTAAAAGGTTTGTAATTTTTGCTAATAAATCTAATTTGCAATGAAGGTTGAATAATTTTGATTGCCACTGTATAACATGAGACAACCAGGCATTAAGAAAATTGATAGGTCATAACTGATAGCTTTGTATAGGTGACAATGGCACAAAATCACTGCCAAGAACAGATGAATGGAGTGCTGATTGCTCTTGCGTCCTGCCACTCCAATAATTTTCTATTGTAGTTGGTTGTAGTTTTGTTTTAATGTCGATAGAAAAAGACACAGAAATCTAACAATTATCACCTATTCAGTGGGCAGGTGTGGATTTACTTTTTGCTTTTTATATATATTTTATATTTTAGACTGGAATACTAATTTAAAGGAAATCTGTCAGTAGGATAAGCCTGCTAGATTAGCATGTAAAACCTATATAAATGAAAAACAACATAAAAACAACCTCTACTCAAAATATTATGTATTGCAAAGTGTGCACAGTACCAACATTCCAAGCTGTACTATTGAAAAATGAGATTTTTGGCAAAAAATTAGCAATTTTTCGAGCTACCCCGCCACGTCACGGCAAATCTCTTGGGGCAGTCCTACACTAGCCCTGTCCACAGGCTATTTATGTTAAGCAGCATGTGCTTGGGCCTGGCCCACCCACAACCATGAATCAGCCATGGAGATGGGACTGAAAAGCACCAGGTACATGCTGTGCAGTCCTATTTTTGCATCTGTGAGACCACATGGCACACTTTAAATAAAAATATTTTAGTGTAGGACTGCCCCAAGAGATTTGCCGTGACGTGGCAGGGTAGCTTGAAAAAAATTGCATTTTTTTTTGCCAAAAATTTCATTTTTCAATAGTACAGCTTGGAATGTTGGTACTGTGCACACTTTGCAATACATAATATTTTGAGTAGAGGTTGTTTTTATGTTGTTTTTCATTTATATAGGTTTTTGATTGGTTCCCATCTTGCAGTGCACCTCAATTTTATTTTTCCATTTGTCCTGATTTTTGTCGATTGGTGGCTGTTCACACATTGCCATCTAGCCCTGTCCACAGGCTATTTATTCCAAGAAGCATGTGCTTGGGCCTGTCCCACCCACAACCATGAATCAGTCATGGAGGCGGGACTGAAAAGCACCAGGTACATGCTGTGCAGTCCTATTTTTGCATAGGTGAGGCCGCATGGCACACTTTAAATAAAAATATTTTAGTGTAGGACTGCCCCAAGAGATTTGCCGTGACATGGCGGAGTAGGTCGAAAAATTGCAATTTTTTTGCGAAAAATCTCATTTTTCAATAGTACAGCTTGGAATGTTGGTACTGTGCACACCATATTTTGAGTTAGATTAGCATGTAGGTCATAGAAAGTTGAATAAAATGGTACCTCGATGTCTGATTCCAGAGAGATCCATGATTGTCTTAATATGTAAATAAGCTGTTAAATCTATGGGCCGTGCATAGATCTCTCTGAGAATCTGCCTCTAGAGTTTAGTGTCAATGAAAGGGAGCATTACAAGTGTGAGACATGTAATGACTGACAGCATCTTTCTGATCTACTGTTTCACACTGGTAACTTCCCTTTCACTTAAAATAAGCTCTGAGGCAGATTTTCAGAGAGATCTGTGTCTGGCTTATAGATCTTAGCTAATTTACATATTAAGAAAAATGTGGATTTCTTTAGAATACGATATCAGATTGCAGGTATCAAGCTATCACTTTATTTGACTTTGTATGACCTTCATGCCAAAACAGACACCCTAGGAGGGTTGATCCTACTGACAGGTTCCCTTTAAAGTAGTTAGCAATGTAGCATAGCTTATTGATAAGTCTTCGATAATTATGTCGGAGTTTATGTAGCTGTGTACTTTTTACCAAATTTTTTAAACCAAATTATATAATCTTAACCTACTCAAAAAAAAAAAAAAAATATAGTCCATAGTCCGAAAAGGCAAACAAAGAAAGTATGAAAAGCCATGGCCCCGTGCCATATAGTATAATAATCTCACATTGACAGCAACATTTACTGTAATCCACTGCTCAAATGAGCCAGATACGGAGGCTTAAATATTACCGTACTCCTTAAATATTACTGCCATGGTATTTAATTATATACAAGAAGTAATGCAGCCACTCACTTTACACACAATACAGCACACGTTGCTAAATAATACCAATAAACATTGTCGTGCATTTGAAAATCGTTCTGCCACACAGAAGAGGCAAAAAGTACCATCAATAAAAAATAAAAACAATTAAAGTGGTAATATTTTCATAAGGTATATTTTATACAATTCTGTCAAAAATGCATCAACTGCCATAAGACATTTTCCCCTGTGTTTATTCCCAGACACTGGTTTGGGGGCCAGATCATTACTTTATATAAAACCTTTCTGACCAGGCTACAATTTAACTTGTTTTTTTTTAGGTATGTGGCATACTTTATGGGGTACATATAAATGATTTTCATTTGGCATTTTTGTTAAGCACCAAAATGTAAATGGCAACAAAAAGCCAGATATATGTGGAACATAGCCTAATCCATAGGACAGCCACAAAATCAAAGGCATAAGGAGAAAATAAACAGCAGTGTTCATTTCAAGATTCCTTCAAGATTTACAATGCGGCAGCTACAGACTAAGGGGTACTTTACACACTGCGACATTGCTACCATCGGCTAGCGATGTCCAGCGCGATAGCACCCGCCCCCATTGTACATGCGATATGTGTTGATTGCTGCCGTAGCGAACATTATCGCTACGGCAGCTTCACACGCACATACCTGGTCGGCGACGTCGCTGTGACCGCCGAACAATCCCTCCTTCAAGGGGGAGGTGTGTTCAGCGTCACAGCGACGTCACTAATCGGCCGGCCAATAGAAGTGGAGGGGCGGAGATGAGCGGGACATAACATCCCGCTCACCTTCTTCCTTCCGCATTACCGTTGGGATGCAGGTAAGGAGATGTTTGTCGCTCCTGCGGGTTTACACACAGCGATGTGTGCTGCCGCAGGAGCGACAAACATCGTACCTGCGGTCGACCCGACATTATGAAAATGACCGTCACTACACAGATCACCGATTTACGACGCTTTATCGGCGAATCTAGGATTTACACGTTGCAATGTCATTACCGGCGCCGGATGTGCGTTACTAACGACGTGACCCCGACGATATTTCGCATGTGATGTCGCAACGTGTAAAGTACACCTAACAGTGCAGAAAGTTTCTGTAAGGTTTGCAGGTCTCACTAATTTCGAGGTTTAAATTTGTTTAGGCTTATGGATAAGCGATTAAAATTAAACAATGTGTAAATCTTGTAAATCAAATATTGAGCTATGTAAATTCTTGTTTTATTGCTAATTGCAGAAATTTTGCTAATAAACTTAATTTGGAATGGGGATTGAATTATGATTCCCACCGTTACACACATACACTGACTACAGGAACATTTCTGTTTTGCTGTTGAATAACAAGGGCCAATGTTTTTATGTAGTTGTATGAGAACTTTTTTTCCCCACAGATGTGTTGAACCTTTCAATGACACCATTTTGGGGAATAAATAACTTATTAAAGTTGAATAACTTTTTTGGAAGGGGAATATGACAAAAAAGCAATTATTAATCTTTTTATATCTTGCATCCTTCATTATATCATGTTACTTTTATGCTGTGCTTGAGTTGATACCAAACATGACTGCATGGTAAGAGCCACTACTTTCCAAGGAAAAATCTGCAGTATTTTGTATTCTTCTGTCGTTTTAACTTATTTTTTGTGGGATGGATCAAACTTTATGGGGTATATATAAATATTGTATTTTGTGGGATGGAAAGAAAACAATTCATCAGGGTATTTGCATTTTCCTGATTTTTTTTTTTAAATAAACTTTATTAAAGAGGACCTTTCACCAATTTTTTCATGTTGAACTTGACACAGCAGAATGTAACAGCGGCTGCAGGGCGGAATAAAACTTATTTCCACTTCTCTGTTGTCAAGATATTAGCAATCAAAGCATTTGGCACCTAGTGAGTTTGTTAAAAAAAAAAAAAAAAAAAAAAGAGAGGTTATGTCCAAGTGGGTGTTATTAGATAGTTTAACTGGAGGGGTGTACTTCCTCCTCTTGAATAAGTTATCATAATCATCAGGCAGCAACACAGCAGAGAACAAAATTCGCTGCACATATATGGGTTTTTGTATGGAGTGGATGAGAAAAGGGTTAAATTGCGCTGCCGGGTAACTGAATGATCACTGAAGAACAGTGTAACAATTCTTGTGATTATATTGTTCAACGCATTTTGGAACTTAGCAACTTCTTCATGAACAAAATCAATAGTGTACATCTACATGAACAAGGAACAAAATGTATACTCCAAAATGCGTTGAACAATAAAATCACAAGAATTATGTTATACTAATCTTCAGTGATTATTCTGTTACTCTCAGTGCGGTTTTAAGCTGGGTTTACACACTGCAACATCTCAAACGACATCGCTGTAACGTCACCGGTTTTGTGACGCAATAGCGATGTTGTTTGCGATGTTGCAGTGTGTGAAACCTATCAGCGACCTGGCCCCTGCTGTGAAGTTGTAATCGTTACAAATCGTTCAGGACCATTCCTAGGTCCTTTGTTTCCCGCTGTGCAGCATGCATCGCTGGAAAGTTTCAGTGTGTGAAAGACTTTGCAGAGACTTTGTTAGCAACTTCCCTTTCAAAAGGCTGCTTATCAACGTCCCCAACAACCAGCTAGGTCGCTCTGCAGGTCCGGATCGCTGTTGAGTTGTTGGCCAGGTTTGCCTGTTTGACAGCTCACCAGCGACTTAGCAGAGACTTAGGGAGGTCGCTGTTACGTCACAAAACCGGTGACATTACAGCGATGTCCTTTGCGATGTTGCAGTGTGTAAACCCAGCTTAACCCTTTTATCATCCACTCCATACAATACTGTTAACCTTGGGGTGTGCAGCAGCTGGCACTATCCTATGCTCATCACAGCGGTTGAGTCTTACACAACCACATCAGGTTAGTGATTACTTGTTAAATCGCTTTACTCTGGTAATGCCAGGTAAGACACCATATAAGACTTTGTCTTTCCAGCTTTTTAAACATAGAAAGGTTTGTAATATAGCAAAGCTAAACTCAGCTGTGCACCATAGGGACTTTATCTGAAAGGTATTATTCATCTGTGCTCTAATCTCCAGCACATCTTAATCATGCAGGAGGTTAAGCTGGGTTCACACTAAGCGACAGCGACAACGACGTCGCTGTTACGTCACCATTTTCTGTGACGTAACAGCGACCTTGTAAGTCGCTGTTATGATCGCTGCTTAGCTGTCAAACACAGCAGAAGCAGCGATCATAACGTCGCTGTGCTACATGTGCAGAGAGCAGGGAGCCGCGCTTAGCGCTGGCTCCTTGCTCTCCTAGGTACAGTACACATCAGGTTAATTAACCCGATGTGTGCTGCAGCTACATGTCACAGTGCAGAGAGCAGGGAGCCGCGCGCACTGCTTAGCGCTGGCTCCTTGCTCTCCTTGCTACAGTATACATCGGGTTAATTACCTGATGTGTACTGCAGCCACATGTGCACAGAGCAGAAGCCGGCACTGGCAGCAAGAGCGGAGGCTGGTAACGAAGGTAAATATCGGGTAACCAGGGAAAGGTCTTCCCTTGGTTACCCGATGTTTACGCTGGTTACAGCTTACCGCAGCTGCCAGACGCCGGCTCCTGATCCCTGCTCGCTTCATTTCGTCGCTCTCTCGCTGTCATACACAGCGATGTGCGCTTCACAGCGGGAGAGCGACGACGAAAAAATGAAGCAGGACATTCAGCAACGAGCAACGACCTCACAGCAGGGGCCAGCTCGTTGCTGGATGTCACACACAGCGACAGCGACGGGACATCGCTGCAACGTCACAGAAAATGGTGACGTAGCAGCGACGTCGTTGTCGTTGTCGCTGTGTGTGACACTAGCTTTAGACCAGGAGATCAGAGTTGTATCATTACATCTCACACACTGAGAAACCTAAAAAGGTACATTCCCCTAGTGAAAGGTATCTATTTAAACCAACTCGGACTTAAAAAAAAGTTAACTCATACAAAGCCACATATTTTTATTGCTAAAATATATCTGCAACCAAGAGGTGAAATAAAACAAAAGTACAAAAAAAATGTGTTATTCCACTCTACATTCACTATAACATTGTGTGTCCAGTTCAACATGAAAAAATTGGTGATAGGTCTCTTAAATGTTATTCAATTAATATTTGTAGGCCCACTTGGAGACTTCACAATAATATATCAAACTGTGCCATTAATAAATTAGCATACAATTACACTAAGCTTGGAGACTGACCTTTGCTATAACCAGTTTACCATTTAAAAGGGAATCTGAAACCAGGTATTTGCCACCTAATCTGAGAGCAGTATAACATAGCAGATATCCTGATTCCAGTGGTGTCACTTAAGGTCCAGTCACACTAAGCAACTTACCAGCGATCCCAACAACGATAGGGATCGCTGGTAAGTTGCTAGGAGGTTGCTGGTGAGATGTCACACTGCGACGCTCCAGCGATCCCACCAGCAACCTGACCTGGCAGGGATCGCTGGAGCGTGGCTACACGAGTTGCTGGTGAGCTCACCAGCAACCAGTGACCAGCCCCCAGTCTCCTAGTTACAGCACACATCAGGTTAATTAACCCGATATGTGCTGCAGCTAAATGTGCACAGAGCAGGGAGCAGCGCACAATGCTTAGCGCTGGCTCCTTGCTCTCCTAGTTACAGCACACATCGGGTTAATTACCTGATGTGTGCTGCAGCTAAATGTGCACAGAGCAGGGAGCAGCGCACACTGCTTAGTGCTGGCTCCTTGCTCTTCTAGTTACAGCACACATCGGGTTAATTACCTGATGTGTGCTGCAGCTACATGTGCACAGAGCAGGAGCCTGCACTGACAGTGAGAGCGGAGGAGGCTGGTATCAAAGGTAAATATCGGGTAACCAAGGACAGGGCTTCTTGGTTACCCGATGTTTACATTGGTTACCAGCCTCCGCAGAAGCTGGCTCCCTGCTCACTGCACATTAGTTGTTGCTGTCTCGCTGTCACACACAGCGATCTGTGCTTCACAGCAGGACAGCAACAACTAAAAAATGGCCCAGGACATTCAGCAACAACCAACGACCTCACAGCAGGGGCCAGGTTGTTGCTGGATGTCACACACAGCAACATCGCTAGCAACGTCACAAAAGTTGTTCGTTACCAGCGATGTTGCTAGCGATGTTGCTTAGTGTGACGGGGCCTTTACTGAGTTGCTTCGTGTAGTTTTGATAAAATCAGTTTAATCAGCAGTAGATTATCATTAGAGGACTACTTGGCGTGCTGCCAGGTAGTGCAGCATATTCATCAGCTCTGTATAACTGCTAGATTTGCAGCAGAGAAAACATTGATTTTATCAAAATGACATGAAACAGCTCAGTAAGTGACACATCATTGGAATCAGGGTTTCTGTCTATACATTATGCTGCATTCAGATGAGGTAGTAAAAACCTGGTGACAAATGCCCTTTAATCCTATTGGCACTCCAAAATTGCACTTTGCAAACCACTGGAGTGAGAGAACCTCATATGTGTGTCTAACCATAAAGCTACAGTGATCACTAGTGGACATGGTATCTGTGATCCACTGGCAGAGAAACACAAAAAAGGGCATCTACAAAGGAACATTATATGGGCCCAAGAGCTTATCATAATACACAATTCCACCTGCTTTGAGGTAGGAATTAAGGCCGTTTTACACGCTACGACATCGCTAGCGAGGTCGCAAGCGATCGCACCCGACCCTGTCGTGCGTGCATCAGGGGCAAATCGCTGCCCGTGGCAAACAATATCGCAGGTACGCATCACACGAACTTACCTTCTTAACGACGTCGCGGTCGCCGGCGAACAATCTCTTGTTTAAGGAGGAGGTTCGTGCGGCGTCACAGCGACGTTACACAACGGGCCACCAATAGAAGTGGAGGGGCGGAGAGCAGCCGCATTAACGTCACTCTCACCTCTTTGCCAGAGGACGCAGGAACGCTGTTGTTAGTCGTTCCCGGGGTGTCACACGTAGCAATGTGTGCTGCCTCAGGAACGATGATCTACCTTCGTCCAAATAAGCAACGATATTTTTGAAAATGAACGTGTCAACAATCAACAATTTGTACCGCTTTTTGGATCGTTAGCGGTCGCTCTTAGGTGTCACACGCAAAGACGTCGCTAACGAGGCCGGATGTGCGTCACGAATTCCGTGACCCCAGCGACATATCGTCAGATAAATCGTAGCATGTAAAGCTGCCTTTAGTTCACTCTGTCCTCACAGATTGCACCAATATGTCCACCCCTGCTTTGATTCTAGCTGTTGCAGCGGATTGTCAGCTTCAGATAAAGCATCCATTGGATGAGACCATATGTTCATTTTCAAGAATGAAATGCTCAAATGGGGGCATACTGTCATGTCCATTTTCAGAAAGGATTTTAATTAGACCTATTGAAAGTTCCAATGCTTCAACTTATTCTTCCCTATGAGACAAACTGACCCTCTTTCCCCTATCTTTCTAAATTCCTTTTCATTAAAAGTTGATTTCACAAAAGCCAAACTATAGTGGCTATAGGCAAGTTTTTAGAAGCATGAAATCTTCTCTATTCACTGTTTACATAAGAATATACTATTTGCCATCTCTTTAAAGAATATGCAAAAGTATGAAACCAAATACAGAGAATGATGCCATGAGATATTAGAAGCATAAAATGAATTGTATAATCCTATTGTGTTTTATTGTTGCACCAATTGAAGAAGTCACA
Organism: Anomaloglossus baeobatrachus; assembly: GCF_048569485.1. Taxonomy (NCBI): domain Eukaryota; kingdom Metazoa; phylum Chordata; class Amphibia; order Anura; family Aromobatidae; genus Anomaloglossus; species Anomaloglossus baeobatrachus. The sequence continues at coordinate 213,298,296 of NC_134358.1, read as the reverse complement.
TCTGTTAGGAGCAGATAAAAAGCAATTCTATACAATGGTATATACAAAAAGACGATTGTCACAGAAACCCAGACAATATACCAAGTGTTAGAATATGTCATTTTGAATAGTTAGAATTGCTATGCACTCAATCACTCTTCTATTTTTATACAGATTGGTCCTGGTAAGAAAGACCCTTTAAAAAAAAGGATAGAGAAGATGGATAATACTGCATATGATATGGATTGTCAAAGTAATTTATAACAGTAATCAACTTCTACAGACTCAAAAGTGCAATTATGCATACTCGTAGCCACTAAAAGCATCAAGTGCTTTCAAAATAATAGTTAATAGGGCGGTCTGATTTGGAAAGTTTCTTTTCACATGAAAGATCCACTGCCAAGCTCCTTAAAGATGACCTGTCACTACAACAAAAGGGGCCAGTAGTGATGGGCGATCGTGTTCGGCACTGCTCGTTACTTGGAGCTCAGCCGAGTATCGCAAGTGCACGGATGTTTCTTTCGTGAACCAGCAAGCACAATGCACAGGCTTGCCTCACTGCATGATGTGTGCAGGCACTTGAAGTCTCTGAATGGCTCTTTTGGGGGATAAAACAACGTTCACTAGTTAAGTGTGACCAAAGAAAAAAACAATAACAAAAAAACAACACCCCCTCTTCCGACGGAAATCCTCTGTTGGCTGTACGAAGGCGGAGAGACAAACAGGCCAAACTTTGACTTATCATAATACTTGTTACTCATGTCGAGCTCATCCGAGCATCTGACCAACTCGAGTCAAGTAACGACCATTCGAGCATTTTAGTGCTTGTCAATCACTAGTGTCCAGTTGTTGCTTCAATTCTATTCCTGCTCCTCCACCAAATATGCTATTTATTTTCTTTTTTAAAATACACCATGTGGTTTTAGAGCTATGGGTCTTACTTTAGTTGGTGCTTTTTTCCTGGTCTTGTCCAAGGGGGTGTTGCTCACAGAGTTCCCTATGGGCTTGTCTTTAGGCTGTTTTGCATTACTACCCTATGAACACTGCCCCATTTGTAAAGACCATAAAAATAATCATTGTGGAAGTGTGAAAAAACAAACCATATCTCTGAAACCGTAAATTGGATTAGGTAAAAATTAGAAAGAATATAAGCTATATGGCAGCACCTGTTAGTAGCGGTTACATGTTGAATGGAATTGTGCTTTGCAACTCTTTTTTAAGTTTACATCCACAGCCAAAGGAGCAAAAAAAACCTAAGGAAACGTCATCAATATTATTGGACTTGACAACCCCTTTACTAATACCATGATGCCATTGATTTCAATGGGTAATATATTTGATCCACCAATGAGAAGTCCTTTGGAGGAAAAATAAAGCTGTTTGTATTGGCTTTCCACTTTGCTAAATGAAAGAAAAACATTTAGGACCAACCACCATATGCCTAATGGGATACAACATCTTCAAAAAATTATATTTATATGTGACCCCTATATCCAGTGCAGATGACATTCAAGGCAATGAAGGCATCAAAATCATAAACACAAATAATGTGGGTTTCTAAAATATTTAGCTACATTAATAAGTGGAAATAACTGATAAAACAATAGCAAATTTCATAATAAAAATCATTCTAAGTTAATGTACTGGAAGGGGTTAATCTTGTTAGTTTAATGGCTAAACCATTCAATTCTGACTTACTGCAGTTTCACAAATAAGGAACCTGCTACTGATGGACACTAGATCATGTTCCTAAGTAGAGATGAGCGAATCCAAACAGTAAGACCTAAACCACACGGCATGAAAAACGGTGCGAGTGGAGTGCGATAAAAAAAATCACATTCCCCTCGGACCAAGATTAGCCTGTGTGTCAGCACACATGAGCGATTATTTTCTCAGCCCTAATCGGATTGAGAAAACAATCGCAGCATGCTGCGACTGTAATGCGAGACTCCTTCTCTCGCATCCATTCAAGTGTATGGGGCGAGAGAAAAATCGCACTACACTTGCATACACCGGTGTACCGCGAGTGCAGGGCGAGAATGGCAATAGCCGGCTACAGAGGAGAGAGGGAGATAAATCCCTCCCTCCCCTCCTCAGCGCCGGCCCGCCCCCCCCAGCTGAGGTCCGCTTGCACGGTTGGACCTCAGTCGCAGGGACACTCGCATGACACTCGGCTCTACTGTACTGCCAGTGTGAGCCGAATGTCATGCGAGGGGGTCGCAGTAATCCCCGTGTGACCCTAGCCATAAGCTCAGTGTTCGTAGAGAACACGGACTTTACAAACAAAATCAGTGATCGATTTCGGATGCTTTACACATGCACACCAGTCAGGCGAACATTGCTGTGCTCGGTACGCTTGGTGCTCGGTCCAATGTGAGCCGCTTGCAGTGTTTGACTGGCTCGTACTGGGGTAACAAAACCTTTATCAGATGTAGTGTGCACAGAAAAAAAAAAAAAAAGAGAATTGAAAAAAAACCTTCACTCCCCCGGAAGTGCTTTGTGTATGGCTGGCTCTATGTAGGCAAAGACCCGAACTCCTCAATTAGTGACTTCCATTTTGGTGCAGGTTAAGTCCGAGTCCAGAACAGAACTTTATCTAAAGTTCAGCTGAGCCCGCCGAACCGAACTTCAACGGGTCCACTCATCTCTATCCCTAAAGCCCCCGTCACACATAGCGATATCGCTGAAATGTCACAGGTGTTGTGACATATCAGCGACCTCGCCAGCGAGGTCGCTGTGTGTGACACATAGCAGCAAGCGGGCCCCTGCTGCGAGGTCATTGATTGTTACAAAACGATCGGGACCTTTTTTTGCTCGTTGGTCTCCCGCTGTGCAGCATGCATCAGTGTGTTTGACTGCGGGAGACCAAGGAGCACAGACTCTCTTTAAGCAGCGTATGCTGGTAACCAGAGTAAATATCTGGTAACTAAGCAAAGCGCTTTGCTTAGTAACCCGATGTGTACCCTAGCTACGTATACAGGGAGCCAGCGCAGGCAGCCTGTAAGCGGTGTATGCTGGTAACCAGGGTAAATATCGGGTATCCAAGCAAAGCGCTTTGCTTAGTTACCCGATATTTACCCTGGTTACCAAGCGCAGCATCGTTACATGAGTTGCTGGTCGCTGGTGAGATCTACCTGATTGACAGCTCACCAGCGACCTTGTAGCGACGCACCAACGATCCCTACCAGGTCGGATCGCTGGTGGGATCGTTGCTGCGTCGCTATGTGTGATGGGACCCTAAGTAACTACTGTAGGACAAGTACACCAGACGGACACTTGTGTCCGTTGCTCTATTGCTCTAGAAAGGTCTATGCAGAATGTTTTTGTGTCCAGATATATTAGGAGGCTGTTGTAAGAGTTCAGATTAGACAAAGACCAGTTGAATCAAAATGAAATTGCAGGATAAAGTAGGAAGACTGTTCTTGTCTCTGAACCCCTGCAAGAGGGAAGGAGGGTGGTGTATTCCTCCAGGTATGGAGGCTGAGTATTATACATGTTTGTTGCCATTGTAGATTTTTTTATATCATGTCTGTTTAGCTGTTAAACATATCTTTTGATACATTTGACATCTTTCCTATCTTTTATGTATTTATTTTCTTTTTCATGTATATATTATCTCAGTGAAGTTCATTATTTCAGTTAGCCATTGTGTGGGAATCAATTTAGTCCTGCATCTTTAACTCCATTATAAATAGTAAACCGAAGTAAATATAAAAGCACAACATGTTCTAGTTGTAAGCTGAAGTGTGCAGTGTGGAAAACAATCAATACTCCTGCTGCTGGTGGCAACTGTATAGTGTTCAGAAATTTTTGTATACTCGCAAACCTCTACTGCATCAACACTCAGAGAATGTTCAAGATGTAAGAGGCAGCAGAAGACGGGCAAATCCGAGGAAGGAGTATTAACATCTCCAATTACAAGCAGAAAAGTGCCGAGGACCAAATCTGTCCCCAATGCCTGACATACAGATGTAGCTGCAAATTGACAACTTATGCATTGTCAAAACTAGATACAACTTTAAAAATAAACAAGTCTTTTACCCATTTTGTTGTTTTTTTATATGTAGTGTGAAAAATATACCTTCATGACAATGAGAATGCTGAAGCAATATCACCCCTGAAAAAAAGGCACCAAAACGTGCATTGGGACAGACGCCATCACAGACACTGTTGAGCCACCTCTTCATATGGCTTTGTTACTATTTGAAATGCCTAATTATCACGGATTAGGACTTTGTATGCAATATTTACCCCTCCTTCTGTATATAGGCTTTATCTATATTCTTATCTAACACATTAAGCTATGTATATTTCCACTTTTGGGCATCATTAAATAAAAAAAAAAACAAAAACAACTTTGCCTATTTATTTGCTTTATTATCTGACTAGAAATAGGCTCGATGCTATCGCATCGGGAGTGCGGTGAAAAAACATCTGTCTATGCTTAGTGGTGCTGACAGCAGCAGTGGTGAGTGGGGCTGGGGGCATACAGATCTGGTGAGGGGGGCTGGAGGCATACAGATCTGGTGGGGGGGGCTGGAGGCATACAGATCTGGTGGGGGGGCTGGAGGCATACAGATCTGGTGGGGGGGCTGAAGGCATACAGATCTGGTGGGGGGGCTGGAGGCATACAGATCTGGTGGGGGGGCTGGAGGCATACAGATCTGGTGGAGGGGCTGGGGGCATACAGATCTGGTGGGGGGGCTGGAGGCATACAGATCTGGTGGGGGGCTGGGGGTATACAGATCTGGTGGGGGGGGCTGGGGGTATACAGATCTGGTGGGGGGGCTGGAGGCATACAGATCTGGTGGGGGGCTGGAGGCATACAGATCTGGTGAGGGGGCTGGGGGCGTACAGATCTGGTGGGGGGGCTGGGGGTGTACAGATCTGGTGGGGGGGCTGGAAGCATACAGTTCTGGTGGGGGGGCTGGAAGCATACAGTTCTGGTGGGGGGGCTGGGGGCATACAGATCTGGTGGGTGGGGCTGGGGGCATACAGATCTGGTGGGTGGGGCTGGGGGCATACAGATTTGGTGGGGGGGCTGGGGGCATACAGATCTGGTGGGGGGGGCTGGGGATATCTGGTGGGGGGGCTGGGGATATACAGATCTGGTGGGGGGGCTGGGGGTATACAGATCTGGTGGGGGGGCTGGGGGTATACAGATATGGTGGGGGGAGCTGGTGGTATACAGACCTGGTGGGGAGGGGCTGGTGGTATACAGATCTGGTGGGGGGGGGGGCTGGGGGTATACAGATCTGGTGGGGGGGGGGCTGGGGGTATACAGATCTGGTGGGGGGGCTGGTGGTATACAGATCTGGTGGGGGGGGCTGGGGGTATACAGATCTGGTGGGGGGGGGTTGGGGGTATACAGATCTGGTGGGGGGGGCTGAGGGTATACAGATCTGGTGGGGGGGGGGGGGCTGGGGTATACAGATCTGGTGGAGGGAGGCTGATGTCCCCTGCAGCAATGAGCACATTGTTTAGTAATGTGCTCCTGCTGGTTCCCTTCTGTCCCCTATTATGCCGTGTCTCACCTGTCCTCCGTGCCCGTGGAGCCTCCAGCTGCAGCAGACAGACTCCTCCGTGATAGCGTGCGGTGTACGGAGCGGCTGCTGCAGGTTGATGTCATGGGTTTACTGCAGTTGAATGCTTAACGGCCCCACAAAGCATTCAACTACAGTAAAGGGCTGACAGCAGAATCGGTGGCGGCCCCGGACAGGTGAGTATACAGCAGTGTGTGTGGCTGTGTTGTGTGCATGTGTGCTATGTGTGTGTATGTGCTCAGTGTATCTATGTGTGTTTGTGTGTGTGTATGCATGCGTGCAGTGAGGACCCGGAAGGAGGAGCATCGTTCGAACTGCGGCTGTGCAACGGACAATGCTTCAGTGCATCACGGAATAGGGGAACAGACAGAACTGGTGATTATGTAAGTAGATGTGCATTTGCTGTACTTTATATTATTAATATATGAATTGCTATTTATATTTACTGATAAACAGTTTATATTAACATTGTAAATCTTAAATCACTTGTACCAGGCCATATTGTATAATTGTATTTTTACTCAGTCATCTCTATTTTGCATTATATATTCTTTTGTGTTCCTCCTCTGGTCCCTATTGTCGTAGTCATCATTCTCATTGGCCCTGTTTTTATTAACATTTAATAAGTTGTGAACTATTTACTCTTGAAGTGCATTTTTGAGTTTTTCCCAATCACACCAACGCTTTATGTACAATTACTGATTTATTTTCTTATTCATATAATCACTTTCATGAACATCGATTGCTCTCCATTGCTTATCTGTCCATCTCAGGGTACAATTTAAATGCATGTATTAAAAAATACATGCTTACAATTGGGATTCTTCAACATTTTGCACCGTTTGGCTTCTACAGACTGTGTATTTCCCTGCACACTCCAGTTTGATGTGGTCCGTGGTCATAAATCAGCTAAGAGGAGCTCAAGAAAATACGAGTAGAACTCCATGATAGTCAGTCATAGTGAACAGCCAGCGGTCTGACTGACAGATTCTCAGTTAAATTATTAAAAAAATCTATTGTGACCCAATAGGAAAAATGATTTTTAGCTTCCGAATACATGCATTTAAGTAAAAACAAAATAAAAACAGCCCCAAAAGTTTAAATGCTATTTAATAATATCACACTGCTTATGTTGATTAGATTCAGAGGAAACCTTTCAAAACGCTGACTGCCATTATCGGTATGTTACACAAGTATTGAACAGCAAACAAGACCCTAAGCACAGAGAAAAAGGTTTAACAGAAGTGAAAAGGACGGCCCAGACTGTGAGGATGAGGAGAGTAGATTAAAAGGGTTTGTCCACTACTTGGACAACCGCTTCTCAATCTGTGTTTGCCAGTTAAAATAAAACACACTTATACTCACCTCCAGAGTTTGTGCCATTCCAGCGGTTTCGCCACTCGCTCTACCTGGCCTCATGTGAAGTTATTATGCCTCGTGAACCATATGTCCGATCAGTGCCGCCTTCATTCTTCCGATATTTGGACAAATTAAAAATTAAAGAAAAGTCAGGGCTGCGGGTGGCCACTCACTTCCTCTTGATGTTGGATACATCCGAAGGCAGGGACAGTGAAGCCAGCATTGGTTGGACACAGGGCTCACATCAAGTAACAACTTCACATGAGCCCAGATAGAAAAAGTGTACTAACACCGCTGGAATGGCACCAACACCGGAGGTGAGTATAAGTGTTTTTATTTTAACAGGGGTAAACACGCAGATTGAGAAGGGGGTTATTTGAGTAGTGGACAATCCCTTTATTTGCAAGGTGTATACAGTATATTTATCTATACACAGTATATCCCAAACGTGAGTACACCCCTCTCATTTTTATATTTTATAATGTCTTTTTATGGGACAACACTGAAGATATGACACTTTGACAATGTAAAGTGTAGATTTGGTGTGCCCTCTGTCCCAATCTGTAATGTAACTCAATGTTACAAGGTTTCAGGTGTGAATGGGGAGCAGGTGTGGTAAAATTGTTGTCATCGCTCAGACAGTGTCTTATACTGGTCACTGGAAGTTCAACATGGCACCTCATAGAAAGAATTCGCTGAAGATCTGATAAAAGGAAGTGTTGCTCTATATAGAGATGGCCTAGGCTGTAAGAAGATTGCCAGCACCCTGAAACGGAGCTGCAGCACGGTGGCCAAGACCATACAGTGGTTTAACAAGACAAGTTCCCCTCAGAACAGGCCTCGCCATGGTCGAGCAAAGAAGCTGAGTGCACGTGCTCAGCGTTCTGTCCAGAGATTGTCTTTTCAAAATAGACCTACAATTGCTGATTAAAGGGATGGAGGAAGGGTCAGCCGTCTGTGCTCAGACCATACGCCGCACACTGAATCAAATTGATCTGCATGGCTGTTGTCCCAGAAGGAAGCCTCTTCTAAAGATGATGCAGAAGAAATCCTACAAACAGTTTGCTGAAGACAAGGAGACTATGGATAAGGATTACTGGAACCATGTCCTATGGTCTGGTGAGACGAAGATAAACTTATTTGGTTCCGATGCTGTTGGCATGTGTAATGGCAACCAGGTGAGGAATGCAAAGCAAACTGTGTCTTGCCTACAGTCAAGCATGTACATGGGAGTGTCATTGGGGCAATCATAAATGCCAATATTTACTGTGACATACTAAAGCAAAGCATGATCTCCTCCCCTCCGAAACTGGGCTGCAAGGCAGTATTCCCACATGATTACCCCAAACACACCTCCACTGTCTTGCTGAAGAAACGGAGGCTAAAGGTGCTGAAATGGGCAAACGTCTCCAGACTTAAACCCTACAGGGCATCTGTGTGGCATCCTCAAATGGAAGGTCGAGTAGCACGAGGTCTAACATTTATCAACTCTCTGATGTCCTCATGGATGAATGGAAGAGGATACCTTTGGCCGCTTGTAAAGCTTTAGTGAACTCCATGCCAAAGAGAGTTAAGGCAGTGACATCACGGGCCGCTCATGATACTTCCTTGTGAACATGGCGGTCATTGAACTCAGTGATGATCGCTGACTTCAGGAGTGCAGCGACTTCCATCACCGCAGGTAATGTACCTAGCTAACCTCCTGAAGTCAGCGCTGATCATGCCCTGTGGTGACCTGGGCTGACCTCATGATGTTAGCTCAGGTCACTGCACTAATCTCCCAGTCAATGGAGAAAATTCTGTTCTTGGGACAGCGTGTATGGATCGTCGTGGAACCACCCCCTTATTGGATTATGCCGACCCCGGATTTGTTTTTACTTTCTAATTAATTGGTGCAAGAGGGAATGTTTTGGGGAGTGTTTTTTCAAATAAATATTAGTTTGTCGTCTATTTTTTTTATATTTCTGACTGGGTTATGATGTCGGGTATCTGATAGATGCCGTGACATCACTAACCTCTGGGCTTGATGCCAGGTGACATTACACATCTGGTATCAACCCCATATACAGTATTTCCCCATTTGCCACCGCACCAGGGCAACGGAATGAGCCAGGTAAAGTGACTCTGAAAATTGTAGATTCACATTGAAGGCATCAAAACTTTGAATTAACACATGTGGAATGAAATCCTTAATAAAAAAGTGTGAAACAACTGAAAATATGTCTTATATTCTAGGTTCTTCAAAGTAGCCACCTTTTGCTTTGATTACTGCTTTGCACACTCTTGGCATTCTCTTGATTAGCTTCAAGAGGCAGTCACCGGAAATGGTTTTCACTTCACAGGTGTTCCCTGTCAGGTTTAGTAATTGGGATTTCTTGCCTTATACATGGGGTTGGGACCATCAGTTGTGTTGTGCAGAAGTCTGGTGGATACACAGCTGATAGTCCTACTGAATAGACTGTTAGAATTTGTATTATGGCAAGAAAAAAGCAGCTAAGTAAAGAAAAACGAGTGGCCATCATTACTTTAAGAAATGAAGGTCAGTCAGTCCGAAAAATTGGGAAAACATTGAAAGTGTCCCCAAGTGCAGTGGCAAAAAACCATCAAATGCTACAAAGAAACTGGCTCACATGAGGATCGCCCCAAGAAAGGAAGACCAAGAGTCACCTCTTCTGCGGAGGATAAGTTTATACGAGTCACCAGTATCAGAAATCGCAGGTTAACAGCAGCTCAGATTAGAGACCAGGTCAATGCCACATAGAGTTCTAGCAGCAGACACATCTCTAGAACAACTGTTAAGAGGAGACTTTATGCAGCAGGCCTTCATGGTAAAATAGCTGCTAGGAAACCACTGCTAAGGACAGGCAACAAGCAGAAGAGACTTGTTTGGGCTAAAGAACACAAGGAATGGACATTAGACCAGTGGAAATCTGTGCTTTGGACTGATGAGTCCAAATTTGAGATCTTTGGATCCAACCACCGTGTCTGTGCGACGCACAAAAGGTGAATGGTTGGACTCTACATGCCTGGCTCCCACCGTAAAGCATGGAGGAGGTGGTGTGATGGTGACACTATTGGGAATTTATTCAAAATTGAAGGCATACTGAACCAGCATGGCTACCACAGCATCTTGCAGCGGCATGCTATTCCATCCGGTTTGCGTTTAGTTGGACCATCATTTATTTTTCAACAGGACAATGACCCCAAACACACCTCCAGGCTGTGTAAGGGCTATTTGACTAAGAAGGAGAGTGATGGGGTGCTACGCCAGATGATCTGGCCTCCACAGTCACCAGACCTGAACCCAATCGAGATGGTTTGGGGTGAGCTGGACCGCAGAGTGAAGGCAAAAGGGCCAACAAGTGCTAAGCATATCTGGGAATTCCTTCAAGACTGTTGGAAGACCATTTCCGTTGACTACCTCTTGAAGCTCATCAAGAGAATGCCAAGAGTGTGCAAAGCAGTAATCAAAGTAAAAGCTGGCTACTTTGAAGAACCTAGAATATAAGACATATTTTCAGTTGTTTCACACTTTGTGAAGTATCTCATTCTACATGTGTTAATTCAAAGTTTTGATGCCTTCAATGTGAATCTACAATTTTCAGAGTCATGAAAATAAAGAAAACTCTCTGAATGAGAAGGTGTGTACAAACTTTTGGTCTGTACTGTATATATTTTATATACAGTATACATAATATATATACAGTTAGGTCCAGAAATATTTGGACAGTGACACAATTTTCGCGAGTTGGGCTCTGCATGCCACCACATTGGATTTGAAATGAAACCTCTACAACAGAATTCAAGTGCAGATTGTAACGTTTAATTTGAAAGTTTGAACAAAAATATCTGATAGAAATTGTAGGAATTGTACACATTTCTTTACAAACACTCCACATTTTAGGAGGTCAAAAGTAATTGGACAAATAAACCAAACCCAAACAAAATATTTTTATTTTCAATACTTTGTTGCGAATCCTTTGGAGGCAATCACTGCCTTAAGTCTGGAACCCATGGACATCACCAAACGCTGGGTTTCCTCCTTCTTAATGCTTTGCCAGGCCTTTACAGCCGCAGCCTTCGGGTCTTGCTTGTTTGTGGGTCTTTCCGTCTTAAGTCTGGATTTGAGCAAGTGAAATGCATGCTCAATTGGGTTAAGATCTGGTGATTGACTTGGCCATTGCAGAATGTTCCACTTTTTTGCACTCATGAACTCCTGGGTAGTTTTGGCTGTATGCTTGGGGTCATTGTCCATCTGTACTATGAAGCGCCGTCCGATCAACTTTGCGGCATTTGGCTGAATCTGGGCTGAAAGTATATCCCGGTACACTTCAGAATTCATCCGGCTACTCTTGTCTGCTGTTATGTCATCAATAAACACAAGTGACCCAGTGCCATTGAAAGCCATGCATGCCCATCCCATTACGTTGCCTCCACCATGTTTTACAGAGGATGTGGTGTGCCTTGCATCATGTGCCGTTCCCTTTCTTCTCCAAACTTTTTTCTTCCCATCATTCTGGTACAGGTTGATCTTTGTCTCATCTGTCCATAGAATACTTTTCCAGAACTGAGCTGGCTTCATGAGGTGTTTTTCAGCAAATTTAACTCTGGCCTGTCTATTTTTGGAATTGATGAATGGTTTGCATCTAGATGCGAACCCTTTGCATTTACTTTCATGGAGTCTTCTCTTTACTGTTGACTTAGAGACAGATACACCTACTTCACTGAGAGTGTTCTGGACTTCAGTTGACGTTGTGAACGGGTTCTTCTTCACCAAAGAAAGTATGCGGCGATCATCCACCACTGTTGTCATCCGTGGACGCCCAGGCCTTTTTGAGTTCCCAAGCTCACCAGTCAATTCCTTTTTTCTCAGAATGTACCCGACTGTTGATTTTGCTACTCCAAGCATGTCTGCTATCTCTCTGATGGATTTTTTCTTTTTTTCAGCCTCAGGATGTTCTGCTTCACCTCAATTGAGAGTTCCTTAGACTGCATGTTGTCTGGTCACAGCAACAGCTTCCAAATGCAAAACCACACACCTGAAATCAACCCCAGACCTTTTAACTACTTCATTGATTACAGGTTAACGAGGGAGACGCCTTCAGAGTTAATTGCAGCCCTTAGAGTCCCTTGTCCAATTACTTTTGGTCCCTTGAAAAAGAGGAGGCTATGCATTACAGAGCTATGATTCCTAAACCCTTTCTCCGATTTGGATGTGAAAACTCTCATATTGCAGCTGGGAGTGTGCACTTTCAGCCCATATTATATATATAATTGTATTTCTGAACATGTTTTTGTAAACAGCTAAAATAACAAAACTTGTGTCACTGTCCAAATATTTCTGGACCTAACTGTATATTGTGGTAGATCCACTCTCTCAGCTGCCGTTTGAAGTAATCACAGGAATGCGTTCCATATAAATTTCAGCTGGTTTATTAACTTCATAAACCAGCCAGCACAAAACAAAACTAAACAGCCTTAGGCTACTTTCACACATCAGTTTTTTGGCATCAGGCACAATCCGGCGAGCGCCTGATGCAACGGATCCGGCGCAGAATATGCAAAAACGGATGCCCCTGATCCTTTCTTTTATGGTTCTGGTATACCTGATCCATCAAAAAACAGATCAGGCGCATCAGTTTTTGCATCCGTATCGTCCTTTTTTTTGCTGGATCTGTTTTGTTTTAATAAATTGGAGCATGCTCAGTTAACAAAAACGGATCCGGAGGCCGCATCCATTTTTTTCCGCATTACGCCGGATCCGGCGTCCATAGGCTTGCATTATAAATCACGCCGTATCGCGCCGGATCCGGCACGATGCGTTTTTTTGTCAGAGACAAAAAACGTTACAAGAGACGTTCCATCCGGCTGCCGCTTTAGCCAATTACGGCGGATCCGGCAAAAGCCGGAAGCAACACAAGGCCATCAGGCACAATCCGGCGCTAATACAAATCAATAGGGATAAAACGGATCTGGCGCCGACTCCGTTTTATCCGTTTTTTTCCGGATTGTGCCTGATGGAAAAAAACTGATGTGTGAATGTAGCCTTACCGGCATAAAAGAAAGCAAAACTACATAAACAGTCCATACACTGCGGGTTGCACTCTGTACACACAGAGCAACAGAGAGGAAAACTGCTCCATCCAAAACACAGAACCACAGAACAATGAGTGTGTCCAGAGGCCTGGCTTTTACCTCTTGGACCACACCCCGAGGTGGAAATATAGTGAACAGCCGTCCCACCCATCTCTTTAGCTGTTCACAAAAACCCGGCCCAGTTAGGCCAGCTTCACACTTGCGATTAACTCACACGAGTGCAATGCGAGAAATTCTCGCATTGAACTCGGACCCATGTTAATCAATGAGGCAGCTCCCATCTGCTATTTTTTTTCTCAGTCCAAATCAGACTGAGAAAAAAATCACAGCATGCTGTGTTTTGGCGAGTTTCTCCCGCGAGTCTCTCCAATGCAACTCTATGGGAGCGCGTAAATAAACGGATGTCACACGGACGGCACACACACCATCGTAAGTGACATCCGTTTTTCTAAATACATTTATTGCATGTTTCAGAAAACACTGGAAAAGAGTGAGGTCTCACAATGTCGGTCTATCTCTATCTCTGTCAGTCTGTCTCTCCCTCTCGGTCTCTATTCTCTCTATGTCGGTCGGTCTCTCTCTCTGTCTCTATCTCTCTCTCTGTCCATGTCGTTCTATCCCTCTCCCCCCTCTCTCATACTCACTGATCCCCGATCACCGGCGCGGCGCTGCACGGCGTTCACACTGCTCCGGCGGCTTCTGCTCTTTTGAAAAAGCCGGCCGCTCATTATTCAATCTCGTATTCTCTGCTTTCCCCGCCCGTCTGAGACAGACTAAGAACAATACGTTCGAAACGCGTCCTCTCTAACATGGGTTCCAACTGACCCTATCATGGACTTTTTAACATGTATTTAAATAAAGAATCTAAATTTTAAAGAAATTTCTGCCTGGATCAAGTTGCTGGAATTTTCCTCTTTCTATTACTACTACAAGGATTTGCCGACCTTTTCCATTCCATGCACAGTCCGCAGTATATGGATCTCCATCTAAGCAGGTGAGCCGGATAAAAACTTTTTTTCATGGCTCTGTCAGTGTCTGCTGTCAGCGGCCATGTAGCAAAGCTGAATGGCAGATGACATAGCTGCTGAGAATAAAAACGGATCCCATATGGATCACACACGCATTGCACATGGACTACAATCAATTGAAAAATCTATGTATCTATAATATACACACACACACACACACACACACACACATACACTGTATTTGTAGTATAATATATACTTAATATATACTGTTGTGATGGATGCAGTATGTGGATTAGCATTGTCTTGATGAAATATGCAAGCCCTTCTCTGAAATAGATGTTGTCTGGACGTAGCATATGTTGTTCTAAAACCTTAGAGCTCAGCAGACAGATCCGGACTGTAAAAGTCTGGATCCACGCAGGTTCACAAGTATCCAAGCACCGACCCCAGACCCGTAGTTCTCAGGGAACTCTGGGTGCCTAACCGGATCCGACTAAGTTGGGTGATTAAAAAAAATCTAAAAGAGAAATAGAGAAGATAGGGAAAAGCAAGCACATTATACTTACCAGTCTCACGTGCGGTTATAACGCTACTTCCGGGGCCGCTTATACTACTTCTGGGGCCACTCATTATCTTTCATACATATACACTGCTTCACCCACTGGCAGTCTCTGCGTCTGTGATTGGTTGAAGTCAGACTACACCCCCACTCTTTGTGAAGCCAACAGCTTGGGGCTGGTATTCTCAGGCTTGGAAGGCCCATGGTTATTGGGCCCCGCAGCTTAAAAATAGAAGCCTACAGCCGCCAAGAATTGTCGCATTCATTAGATGCGGCAATCCTGGAACTTTTCCCAGCTAAACACCATGGTGCGGTGGCAATTGGGGTAATAAGGGGTTAATGACAGCTCACAGCTGCCACTACATTAGTAGTGGGGAAGGTCTAGGAGATAGTCTACATTACTAATCTGTAAGTTAAAAGAAATAAACACAAACACTGAAAAAGTCCTTTATTTGAAATAACATACAAAAAAACCTCACCCTCTTTCACTCCTTTATTAACCCCAAACATTCTGTTCCGAAGTAATCCACAACGATTCCAGATTTACTACATACTGAAGTCAGTGTGCAGGCACAGAACATGAACGCACACTGTAGGCTTCAAGCAGAGAATGACTGAGCTGCAGCGGTTAGCGGTGACATCACTCCGTTTATTAGCGGTTACAGCTGGAGGTTTCCACAATATCCAACCTGTGACTACAGATAACCCGACCTCAGATGATTTCATTAAACTCTGTGACCACCACACTTCAGGTGAAGTCACTGAGTTCACAGACCTGCATGTCCTAGCAGAAAACCATTTTTTTGTTTTTTTTTGCCAAGAAATGCAGATTTAGTGCTGAAATGTATACACAGTATTTCTGCATCAAATCTGCATCTCCTGGCAAAAAATATTGCATCACTACAGTGTTAAAACTGCATCGTGTTTTGATGCTTTTTTTTTTACCAGAAGATGCACATTGCTGGAATCAGGGTCTCCGTTTCTATGTTATGCTGCTCTCAGATGGGGTAGCAAAAACCTGGGGACAGATTCCGTTAAAAGACACTCTCCCAACAAAGTTTTGATCCTCTTAAAATATTGCAGTAGTTATATTATATAGTTTTGTGTACTAACAATTGGTCATTTTGCCCTTCTACTCAGTTTATTCTGTTTTCCATTAGGTCTATTGTAGCGCCCCTGAGACCATCAGGGTGCTACAAGGTTCTGCATCTCCACAAGGATGCAGGGCTACCCCCTTAGAAACCCAGAACCCCAGTGCCAATACCAACAAAAACTCAGGTAATCCCAGTTTTTCCCAACAATCCCCCATACAATGGTACCCAGCTAGAGTGGAACCAATGGATGGCCGCCTAGACGTGGAGCCACTCCAGTCCACTAGTTGACCAGGTGGGAGGGGCAGACTATGGAGAGTAGTCGGGAAGACAGGACAGAGAACGGGTGTGACTGTTGAAAGTGTCAGACCGCAGGAGTGTGAAGGTGGAAGCGAAGTGACGTCCTGGCTCGGGTTGATGGTGACCTGGTACCCAGGAGAAGTAGTTGCCGGTGGAGTACTCCCGGAACTACGCACCGACGGGGTACAGGACCCTAGGACTAGGAAACAGCTTCAAGTCGACCTGTTAACACCTGCACAGCAAGGCGACCATCAAGGACCTTGCTGACCCTAAAGAATCCAAAGGCTCAGTAGCAATGGGAGAACCGGGGACAAGACCAGAGACTCCACCCCCACAGGGTTCACTCTACTGTCAGGTGGACAGAAGTGGACAAACCACAGAACGGGGATCCACTTACCATAGACAGGTGCAGGGGAAGAAGGTACCAGAGCACCAGACTGGCACTGGGACGAAGGGGACCTGGAGGCGAAACCAGCTGGCCTCGGGCAACCAGTTAACATCTGCAGAAAGTGATTAAACCAGTTGCACTGAACATCTGTGTGGATGACCTTCTTCACTACCTTCTTCCAACGCCCCCTGCACCATACACCCTCTGGGGCAAAACTCTACTTGCAGAGGGATTACCATACTAGCTGCCAATAACATCAGCCCTAGTAGAGACATTTTGCAGCGGCGGCTCCCTGCACTTAGCCGTAACACCGCAAGTGGCGTCACAAGTGAACATTATCATATTCTCCCCTGTAAATATCTCCATTACAAAAAGGGCCCAGGGCACAGAACTGGGTAACGGCTACCATCGTGACATTCCCAATAGAGACTCTGCCCGGAACAGACTACCCCATATCCCTGGGTGCGACATATATGATATCACGTCATTAAAAACTGACTAGCGGAATCTTCCTAAGCTCTATGTAGTAACAGGAAGTCTATTTTAATTGCATGAGTCACTGCAAAAGTCCATGGCAAGGGGGAGGAACAGAGCAGCTCCGTACAGAGTTGGAGGGTAATGACTCATGCAGAGACAAGAGACTTCCTGTTTCTTCATATAGCAGATAAAATAAAAGAAACAGAAGAATTTACTGGGTGTAAAGGTAAAATGAGCGATTGTAAGAACAGTGCGATATAATATAATATATTAACTGGATAAAAACGCTCATGGGAGAGCTTCTTTAATGGTGGCGTGTCTATGACAGTTAAGTAAATATGAGGTACTTAGGAACTTCAGTCAAGTACCCCACAATTTAACAATACATTTTTAGGCTACCATAAAATAAAACATTTTGCAAAACTGCAACTAGGGCTAGATTTAGTACAGTGTGATCGATCACAATGTCTTGCGAAAATGCAAAAGCTGAAAAGAAAAGAATGGATTTAGTGCCTGCGGCACAGGCAATAATGCGGGCGCATGTCTGTCAATTTCACTTTGTAGACACAACATTTGAACTCTAGAATATTGTTAAATAACAGTGAATTATCTGTTATCAGCACAGATCAATAAGACAAATATAAGTACTCAGTTTATTCATAACATTATATTTCATGTGCCCCAGTCCTCACATATAAGGAGAATCAACCTTAACAATTATGTGCGCTGTGACCACCATTTATCATGTGGCTTTCAGTGCTAAGTGACATAAGGCCAAGTAAAAGGCCACTTCAGAATTTTGTACACATATGTATTGATCAGTTTTGACATGAAACTGAGTCAATTACCAAGTGCGAGACAACGCTTAATTGGCAGTGTGCATTTCGCCATGTGTCTTCTTAGTATTTCCTCTTGAACCTTTTTTCCGTATGAGGCAGGCAAATACCTTGTGAAAAGAAATATTTTATCAACCCCGCATGTAAATGTAGGAGATGAAGCCTGCTTTTCTTCAAAGATGCAGAAATTGTTATATCTACGTTTTAAATAAATTTGTTTTCTTATATAGAATAGTGTTCACATCTGCCTTTCATACAATTTCAGCGCCTCCAGTACTATTGTTGCCACTAAAATACCATCATGCAGAGAGAAAGCTAATGGACCCCATTATAAGCCGAGACTTTATATGTTTAGTAATGAAATAGTCTTTAGCATATAAGACACCAAACTATTTTCAGGGCACTGTCGCTATGGTAATGTCATCACAATAAATTATTTTATTGCTTTACAGATCTTAAAGAAACACTCGCATTAAAAATGTTTTGGGCTAAAGGCCACTTTACACACAGAGATAAATCTGCGGCAGATCTGTGGTTGCAGTGAAATTGTGGATAATCAGTGTCAGGTTTGTAACTGTGTACAAATGGAATAATATGTCCATGATTTCACTGCAACCACAGATCTGCCAAAGATTTATCTCTGTGTGTAAAGTGGCCTTTAATCTCTGTGAAAGTGTAGGTAATGTAGGTGTTGTCTTCTCCAGTGTCTAGCGCTGCTCCTGTCCTATTCTGAGTCATGTGACTGAAGTTCTGACTCTCCGGATCACACAGGGCTCCAGACGTGAACTGGAAGTCGCTTTTTTAATGTAAGCCTAAAGCCAGCTTTACACGTTGCAATTTCGCATACAATATCGTATGCGATTTGCAATGCCTCCATCGTATGTGCGGCACGTTCAATTTGTTGAACGTGCCACACAAACGATTAACCCCCGTCACACGTACTTACCTTCCATACGACCTCGATGTGGGCGGCGAACATCCACTTCCTGGAGTGGGAGGGACGTTCGGCGCCACATCGACGTCACGCTGCAGGCGGCCAATAGATGCGGAGGGGCGGAGATGAGCGGGACGTAAACATCCCGCCCACCTCCTTCCTTCCGCATTACCGGCCGGAAGCCGCAGGACGCAGGTAAGATCTGTTAATCGTTCCCGGGGTGTCACACACTGCGATGTGTGCTACCCCGATGAACAATCTGACATTCAATCCATGAGGAATGAACGACGTGCGTGCGATGAACGTTTTACCGTTCAATCACAATCGCACGTACCTGTCACACACTGCAATGTACCTTACGATGCCGTATGTGCGTCACTTACGACGTGACCCCGCCGACACATCATAAGATACATTGTAGAGTGTAAAGCTGGCTTAAGATGCCTCATTCTGACGCTCCATAGGCTTACGTTGTAAGGGAAAGTGCACATACCAGTCTTCTCGACATCGAAGAAAAATGGTCCGATTAAGCAGATCAGAGTTTGATCAGATCAGAGTGGGATGCATTTTTCTTGGAGGTGGAGAATAAAAGAAAAAAAAAAAAAAGTATGGCACAATGTTTTCCACAGACCCATAAACTTTTTGCTGATTTTGATCTGAAACTTGGATCAAAATCAGACATGTCACTGATTTTCTCTTGGGACCGAAATTGGACATGTGCACCTCTCCCTAAAATAACATTGGTACGAGTACTATCCGTCATAACCACATATAGCATTTGTCTAATTTAAACGGTCGCATGCACAAGCTTTTAGGCCACATTCTCACGTTCAGTATTTAGTCAGTATTTTACCACAGTATTTGTAGCCAAAACCAGGAGTGGGTGAAAAATTCAGAATCGGTGCCCGTGTTTCTATTCTACTTTTCCTCTGGTTGTTCCACTCCTGGCTTTGGCTCACACTTACTGATATAAAATAATGACCCAATATTGAACATGTGATTGTGACCTTATAGCGACTTTTGGCTCACATATTAACCATTGAGTGGGCCAGCAAGTCGGAATAGTTGTCACGTAACCAAGAAGAGGAAAGAGCTATCCTGGAAAGAGGGGAAGAGAGTAACCGAATTACAATATCAATACATATTCTATATTACATATACATGCGCAGAGATTTAGCCCATAAAAATTGTAAAGGGAGTGCTTCTTTAAGTTGGCCAGGAAATATAAATGTAAGTTGGCCATAAGCAACAGTTTGTCTCCCGGCCCGGTTATACGGTATACCATACATAAGAGTTCAGAGCTGTCATTACATCTCACATAGGAGTAACCTATTTGTTCTGGGCTACTCCTGTATGAGATGTAATGAGACCCTGCTCTCACATGCAGTAGGTTAGACCAGAGGATTAGTGTTGTCATTATACGTATATATCACACACTGAGAAACCTGCTCTAAGCCATTTTTGGGTTGTGTTTTTCTTTCTAATGAGTGTTGCTCTTTGCTTATTATTATTAGTCAGCATCATACAGAGAGAAGAAGTACACACTCCTAGTGAAAATTGTCTCACAACACACCATTGGGCTTAAAAAAAAGTTAACTCATTAAGCACCAAATGTTTTGATTGTTAAAGAGATTGTCTACTACTTTAACATTGATGTCCTTTCCTTAGTATACGTCATTAATGTTTGATTGCCCGGAATCAGACACCCCGCATCTCCGCTGATTAGCTGCTCTCGGTGCTGACAGCGGCAGCCGGAAATGCTCAATTCCAGAGCTTCCCAGTCTTCTGATAGTGTCCGCGGCTGGGTATGGCACATCCGCCCCCCTAATGATTTTAATGGAAGTCAGATGTGCAGTATTCGGCCACGCCCGCTTTCAGTTGCTGGGGCATCTCTGGAACTGAGCATTTCCGGCCGGTTTCTGCTGCCGCTGCTATTGGCAGTAGCTCATCAGTGGAGATGTGGGTTCTCAGAACCCGATCGATCAGACGTTGATGACCTATCCTAAGGATAGGCCATCAATGTAAAAGTAGTGGACAACCTCTTCAATATATCCATAATAATAATAATAATAAAAAAAAAAAAACATTTAAAAAAAGGAACATGTCATTAGATTAAAAATGCCATTACACTATCTTGTGTTGAAAAATATTACATTTTTGTTTCCATATATAATAAATATAAATGAAGTTTGGCTGGGTTTATACCTGCATTTCAGAATTCCATTTCTATGTTCCAGTTCAGGAATAAACAAATAGAATCCAAGTCCAAAAGGGATCAAAGTTTTCAGAATGAAAAAAAAAAAAAAAAAAAAGAGGAAAACAAAAGTTCTGCCCGATGCCCATTTTTAAATTCTAAAAACTGACAACGGAACTCAGACAGACCCATATTAATCAATCGGGCCCTTCCAATTCCAATAGTTTTGCACCTCCCCATTATGGACATGAATTCCCACACAGAGGTATCAACCCAGCCTTATGTTCTAATTTAAGTGTAAAAATATCACATTCTGTTTACCAGACTTACCCTATCTTCCTCATCTCTGAAATCTGGCATGGTGCTAATACAAAGGCTTACAGCTGTGATTGCCACAAAAGAAACCGACAAACAGGCAAAAATCTTTCCAGGAATCCCTGAGTGAGGGTTCTCCACCATGTCCCTGAGATGCTTCATGCACTGGGCAAAACGACCACTGTCCTGCAAGGCACTTTGTGAATTCTCCTTGGAGGTGCCATATTCGCCTTCATACATCTTAGCTTCAGCTAATTCCTCCTCCTTCTGCTGCAGCTTTCTAAGGCAGCACCATTCCAATTGCTCTTCCTCTATTCCCCAGTATATAAGTTCTTCCTGGAAAGAAAGGGCGCACATCTCTCTCAGTATCCTTAGCTTTCCAGCTGCCAAGAAAGTCATAATAGTCCTAAAGGCACATGGGTTACGATCAAAGAAAAACTCATTGCAATTGATGTCATAATCATCACAAACATCCATAATTTCATCATAATTGTTACAAGCTTTAAGTTTTCCCAGCCGTGTAAGTGGACAGTCTTCTAGTGTGGTCCATGGGATCCGGTACTTTATACCACCTACATTGATGATGACATGTCGTATACGATCTTCCACTTGACCTCTATAACGTCTCTCCTCTCCAGGACGAAGGAGCTTAGCGGTTTTGTAGAACATCCCTTTCCTGGTCCGCACTTCACATACATTTTCGCTCACATTCTTAAACCTAAAGGAGGTGAAGTCGGCCTCTGCTTTTCCTGCCAGTAATGCCATTTCCTGATACATTGGCTTTCTTCATTTAGGCAACCACTCTTTCTAGAAGAAACGGTAGATGCTCTATCAAGCAATGCAGCTCCAGATCTGAAAGAAAAGAGCATGTGTTCATCATTTAACATTGTTTATAGAGGCAGAGTACATCAAATTAGTGGAATGTAAAACAGAACAAAGAACAGTGCATCCAAAAACAAGATCTTCAGATGCTGGTCAACATTGCATGTGTTCACAAATCTGATGATGATTGTGTGAGGGAATGATCACAGTTTATGAATCAGAGGAGAACAATTAACAGATATTATGACACTGGAACTACTCCAAACTGAGGTTAACATTCTAGACCACAGATCTAGTAGAATAAACTTACACAGCGACTATGTTCACTGTAGTACATAAATATTTTTTTATGGTTATGAGCATTTCAGATAAATTTGACATGTCTTTCAGCAGAAACAAACAAATCAGAATAAAGAGGGCACAAGATGAATGTGGTAAATCACATACAGTAGGAAACAATGACCAGTCCTCCACTGGGAATATGTAAGTGAACATAAGCCAAAATAGATCATCATGAGACATCATTAAGCCAAAACTAACAAACGATTCGAGTCCCCAGAAGGAGTATTAAACCCTTTAAAGAGGTTGTCCCATGATGAAAGTACATTTTAAAGGGGTTGTCCACCTCTCGGACAGCCACTTTTCCATCTGCATGTTTCCCCACACAATTTCCTAAATGTTAAGGTCATTGCGTAGTCGTATGTGATTATATCCTAAGATAAGTAAACTAGCAATATTTTAAGCTTATTTCATAAATTGAATTTATTCTTAAGCACAAAATAAAAATGTAAATGAGATAAATGAAAAAGATCACTGATCAAAATTAGATAACACTTTCAGATACCTGCAAGGTATTGGTGTTAATCTGGCACCTGGTGCTAATTTCCTTAATTATCTGACAAACTCTATGTAACTGGCAGCCTAAGTTTCCAGTTTGCACTGACTTTTCAAAAATGGTGTGCCGTTCCAAAAGTGACCGAAACCATTAAACAGCAGGTTGTCCATATGTGGACCAAAGAGGTGACCCTATCAGCCATTGCAAGTGAAGTTGGTCATTCCAAGTCTGAGATTTTGAGAATATTGCATCTTTACAACATCACAAACTCCTTTACGTCCCCCAAGAAAGACAAAAGTAAGAGGACAGGATAATGCAGAGACTCTATGGGTAATCGTTTCAACACTGTTGTTGGAATTGCTTGCAAGTTCAGCACTAAACAGGGTAAGGATCTGTCTCATCATACAGTGTCACTACTTTGAAGAGCATTTGGACTGAAAGCCCACTCTGCAGTAACTAAACCTCTCATTAGCAGAAAGAATAAAAAGGCTAGACTCACCATTGGTGAGGGGCATGTTGTGTGGGCAAGGGAGAACTGGTCCACAGTTCATTTTAAAGTGATGAAAGCAAGATTAATTTATTTGGGTCTGAAATCACCAGCTCAGAGTCCTGATCTAAACCCAATAAAAAACCTCTGGAAAATCCTTGGTGACAAAGTTATGGCCAAAAAACCCACAACAGTCCAAGAACTGTGGAAAAGACTGGAAGAAGAGTGGACCAAAATCACACCAGAGCAGTGTGACAGAATAATGATTTCCACAGATGTGCTGAAGTTATTCAAAGCAAAGACCTGTACATTTCCCACTGATTGATGACTGTTGTCACCTTCAGAAAATTTAGTTATAATCTTTTTCAAAAATATTTGGGCATTGACTGAATCCTCGTGATCTGGGCTCTGCTTGCCACTATTTTTTATTTAATATGAAACAACAGAGAAGCAACTAAAGTGTAGACTTTCAAAGTTTAATTAAAGGGATGGAACAAAAATATCCTGTGAAACGTTTAGGCATTGCAACTGTTTTTCTTCAAAGCATCCTCATTTCAGGGGCTCAAAAGTAATTGAACAAAGTCCCTTTACCATAAATAAAATGTTAATTTTAAATTACTTTGTAGAGAATCCTTTGCAGACCATGACTACCTGAAGTCTGGAAATCATGGTCGTAGCCAAACACTGGCTTTCCTCCTTGTTGATGCTTTGTTGACCTTTACTGCAGCTGACTTCAGTTGTTGCTTGTTTGTGGGTCTTTCTGCCTTAAACTTTTTGTCTTAGGCTTGTGAAATGCAGCTCGATTGGGTTGAGATATGGAGATTATAAACACAATTTTCCCAAAAGGGCAACTAGAGGTACCCTAACTAGAGTTTAAATAAAACTTAACTTTTATTCCAAATGTAACTAGAACAGATCAATCTAACAGTATGGCAAGATAGAGCAACCTAATACTAAATCATGCATCAGGCTGCGGACCAGATACTATAAGCAAGTGGACGAACGTCCTACAATATTATCAGATTGGTATTGCCCTATTCTGCCTATAAAAAGCTAAATAGCCTCCTCAACAGGTTTCACCATGACTGGCCTCATCAGGGGGATATATATATATATATATATATATATATATATATATATATATATATAATCTTTTGCTTGTCAGTGTAAAATGGCAAAAACTTAAAACTTATGTCACTGACCTGTCCAAATATTTCAGGACCAACAGTATATAACCAGACTTTACTACAAGATTTGAAAGATTTCACTACAACTAGCGGATGTAATATTGGTAGGAATGCAATTCTTGCAATTTTTAACTCCTTTGCTTCATAATTTCACTACTAATTCTAGTTTTAACACGTTTCATAGTTTCCAGTGATGCAGTACAGAGAATGTTCAGGGTTTACTCCATCTTTGAGTCATTTGAATATTTACAAAGTGTCTGGACACTTGAGTTTCAGAACAGGCTGGAGCCACTTGTTATATATGGGTAATATGATTTTCAAAACAAGTTTCCAAAAACTGTTGAGTCTCAAGCTATGATGTAAACCAAATCTGGCTAATGGCATTATTAATAAACAGGATGCTTAGCCTCAGTTCTGGAATTTTCCTCAATTGGATTTCCAGTAAAGTGCCAAATACACACAGGAATGAATATTGTGTACTATGAGATTACTTCACTTTATCAACTTATTTCGCTGGGTGCTTTTTACATTATCAAAGAAATCTGATTAACAAAGCTCGTAAGAGCTGCTAACATTTATGGGCTGAATAGTTTTCTTTGACTTTTCCTTTTAGTAGAATAGTAATATTTTTTAAAAATATTAACTGAGTAAACGAATTGGCAATCTTCATTTTAAATTTATCATATTATTTAGATACCATACATATTCAGAATGGTAGTTGTTATGTTTATACCCAGGCTTCTTCTCTGTTATCAATCTATACTTTCAAGTATAGCCCAAATTCCTAAAAAGTTTGGACGCTGTGGAAAATGAAAAAAAAAAAAAAAAAAAAAAGAATGCAAATGTTTGGAAATCACTTCCAGACATATTTTGTTCACAAAAGAAAGTAAAACAGATAGCAGAAGATGATACATAGATATTTTTTCCATTCAGTTTAAAAAAAATAACTCATTTAGAAATTGATGGCAGCAACAGCTCAAAAAAGTTGAAAAGGGCCATGTTTACCATTGTGTAGCATGCCCTTTTCTCTTTACAATAGTCTGTAAACATCTTGGAAGAAGACCAAATGTTGGAATTTATAGAGGAATGTTGTCCCATTCTTATCTGATGTAGGATTCTAGCTGCAAAGAGTCCTGGGTCTTTGCCAGATTTTTCATTTCATAATGCGCCAAATATTTTCTATTGGTGAAAGCGCTAGACTGCAGGCATCCAGTTCATCATCTGAACTCTTCTTTTGGTTTAGCATTGTCTTCCGCAGATATGCCTGGCCTTTATTCAAATAGACAATGTCTGGATGGGAGCATATGTTGTTCTATAACCTCTATATAATGCGTTATATTAATAGTGCCTTTCTAGATATTGTAAGATGGCGACCGGTTTCATTGTAAATTGTAACCTGGAGATCCGTTCTGGTACTTGTAGTGCCAGTGTCACATGTTTTTGTTAAACCATTCATAAGGGCTAGGTTTACAGACAGCTGGAGACATGGTAGGTCTAGCTATCTACATACTCCATCCATGGGTGTGTCTGAGATGTGTTTGTAAAATAGAGATTGTTTGTTTGGCACATGTTCAGCATGAGAAGCAATGTGTGAGAAGCAGCTTCTGAGAGAGGGTGGCAGGAGTCAGTAGATTTCTAGAGGCTGCTAAACTCTGATACAGGTATCGAAGCCTCTCTGAAGGGACCCCCTGGGAGAAGAAAGGGTTCACTTCTACTGGCTAGGGTCAGTGAGTGGAGCTGGACATAGCTAAACTAGGATACTTGAAGTATATCTGAACCTGCGCGGCGGACTGTGAGATAATAGACTTGAAATACGAGTGTGAATATTAGCCAGATCCCTGCATAATATGATCTCACAGATAAGACCCCATTGCGCTATTGTCACTCCTATTCAGATCAAACAAATTCTAACATTTATTTGTATTTTTGACAACAATTTGAGTTGATGGAGTTGTAATATATATCCTGTTAAACATTACACCTCTAGTACACAGCCACAATGATCCCAATTAGACATGTATGGATACCTACAAAAGCAATTAGTGCCAGGCCAATAAGAATCATCCTGATTCATGAAGTGTTCTACATGGCTTCAAAATGATTAACATTACGTTACACTCAAAGGACCCCATCGTGCTCTTTCCTGAGCTTCTGACTCCCAAACTGCTGTCAGGAAAACCCTGAGCTACCAATGTTTGTTAACAGAATCAAACGATTGCATGCATTTTATTTATTTCTTGTTCTTCGTAATAATGTAGTTGTCAAGGTGAAAGCGCTCTGAAAATACTTCTGTCTGGAGAATAATTGATGATGGATCTGAATCTGATACAGTGTTTACATCCTAATGAAAATTGTACTAGATTTCAGCTGACAATGAGTGATTATTGCTACCAGAGGGGAAACTTATCTTGTATATCAAAACCTCCAAATGCTTGTATTCCTTCATTATTATTGCAAAAACGACAGATGCATTAGCCAATGTTGTAAATTGTGGTCACAAAATAACACTCATATAATAAAGTGTGCAACAAATGAACACACGCATATATTTTGTTCTCTTTATAGATAAGCTTCCTTTTTACATTCACACTGTCTGTAAATTTAACCCTCGGATAGCATTAATGTGCCTTTCAGGCGCTTCTCTTTTACTTTCATTTCTTCCTCCTCACCAGATTTTCAGGAAATCCCCTCTCTCCAGGCAGTCTCCTGGCTCTAGCTGCTGTGTGAAACCTGATACCACAGTTGGTCTGCAGAGCTTCAAGAGGGCAGATATACCTGTGCTGGCTTCTCATGCTGATTGTTCCCGAACACATCACACTTTATAAGCCATTCTTGCTCTTTGCTCTGCCAGTGTGTTTTTTCTTGGGAAACTTCAGGATCTAATTCTGAATAATTCTGTGTGTAATATTATTTTAGGTGCCTTGAAATTGTTTTTTTCCCAAATTTTACTCTTTTTAATAACCGTTATGTGTTAGAACTGGGGGCTATTTGGTGGGAGTTTTGAAATGTGTGTATTTCAGAGTTATTACTTTTATGTTGAGTAAATGGGTTTGTTTTGCACCTGATAAAGCGTAGTCTCTTTTATTTCATCCCTATGAAAGTCTCTGATCACTTTTAGATCACTGAAATTGCAAAAATTAGATATTATAGGTATTTTTGTAGCCTGCGCCTGACAGGCGCATTATTCCAAAACTCGTTATTAAAGATATTGTTCCCACCAGAGAGTTAACAGAATGTACTGCTGTCAGGGCCAGGAAACAATGTAATCTCTTATCAGTATTCTCATTATTCCCTACACATTGTTTAGAAATTAAATCCATAATGCTCCCTTCTATAGTTCCCCAATGCATTGCACCTTCATTCTTGCTTCGCTCTGTATGTAGCTGTCAAAAAACTTTCTACTTTCTACTTTAAAGATGATTAAAAAGCCTGTGTGTAGGTTTTTTTGTAGTTTGATATTGGAACTTGTAAGAATGTACTATTACAGCCAAATGCTTTACAAGGAAGAAATTCTATTTTTATGGGAGGGAGACACCTTAGCTCTAAAAATTGAAATATACTCTATACTTTATACCAATTTTGCTCCCTTACCAAGAGCTTAGGGAGTTATTGTGCCGCCCCCGTTCCAGCAGCCGGTGCTGCTCGGATCCGTATCTACGGAGCGGCTTGAGGGGTTCTCCGGACCCGGGGGTCGCGCGGACACTCCGAATAAAAGGGGACGTATTTATACGGGGTTGTTTGTAAAATGTCGATGACGCCACCCACGATGTGTGGTGATATGTAGCACCACCGCTGCAGTTGTGGAACTCCCGGGAGTGATGGTCTGGCAGCTGGATGTTAACCCCTCCGTGAGTAGGGATGGATGCCCCGGGGCCCAGTGTCTCTATGCTGAGGAGGGCGATTGCAGGGGACGGCGCACCCGGCCAGGTCTGGGATGTTACTCAAGGTCAAGTAAAGCACACAAGTCTTGTGGTAAACCAAGGTGATGGTGGCCGGCTGCCGCAGACGGGTGTATCTGATCCCACACCCAGGCTGGTAGTCAAAGTCTCTCTCCTCTGCACTCAGTGTTTTGTAGATAGGACTTCCCGGTTTGAAACACAGGAGTCTGCTCCTGATCCTTTGGTTTGGAGCCGTGCCCGTCTGACGCTGACCCTTGGGATCTATGGGCCCTGGCGGTGGCCTTATCCCTCTCGGTGGGTGGTTGTCTACTTTTCGGGACTTAGGTTGGGACAGGACCTAAAACCCTGCCCTCAATTGGTTAATTAGCTAGGCCGTCCGTGCCGGTCCTGGCTTCAGGGTCCAAATACCCCCTCTGTGCACATGGTTTACGGGTAAGTTCTCCGGTGTCGGTACCGTTGCTGAATGTCCAGCTTCATTTTTTGGTCGTCGCTCTCCCGCTGTGACGCACACATCGCTGTGTGTGACAGCGAGAGAGCGACGAAATGAAGCGAGCAGGGAGCAGGAGCCGGCATCTGGCAGCTGCGGTAAGCTGTAACAGGGTAAACATCGGGTAACCAAGGGAAGACCTTTCCCTGGTTACCCGATATTTACCTTCGTTACCAGCGTCCGCCGCTCTCGCTGCCAGTGCCGGCTCCCTGCTCTTTGCACAGGTAGCTGCAGTACACATCGGGTAATTAACCCGATGTGTACTGTAGCTAGCAGTGCAGGGAGCCAGCGCTAAGCAGTGTGCACGGCTCCCTGCTCTCTGCACATGTAGCACAGCGACGCGTGTCGTTATGATCGCTGCTGCTTCTGCTGTGTTTGACAGCTAAGCAGCGATCATAACAGCGACTTACAAAGGTCGCTGTTGCGTCACATAAAATGGTGACGTAACAGCGATGTCGTTGTCGCTGTCGCTATGTGTGAACTCAGCTTAAGGCAGACCTGTGCAATAATCATGCTGTCTAATCAGCATCTTGATATGCCACACCTGTGAGGTGGATGGATTATTCTGGCAATGGAGATTTGCTCACTAACACTGACATAGACAAATCTGTGAATAATATTTGAGAGAAAGAAGCCTTGCCTTTTGTGTACAAAGAAAAAGTCTTAGATCTTTAAGTTCAGCTAATAAAAATGGGATGAAAAACAAAAGTGTTGTATTTATATTTTTTGTTGTTCAGAATATATTTACTTGGAAAATTGGTGATGAGTTCAATACCCATGTCATCCACTGTGTGTGTGATATATATGTAACAATTTACTCAATGATTTACTAGGCGAAAAGGTATAGTTATATATGATTAGTGGATTTTAATTATTTTGTCAGTTGAGCTCTTAATTAAAAGTTGGCTGCACAGATTGCTCATTTATCTTCATTGCAATGAAAGAGTGCGCTCATTGCTTTGACACATAAAACAGTCATCCTAACATCTTTACAAAACACACACATTTTACTGATAAACACTCTAATGGATAAAGAATGACTGAAATTTATAGCATATTGTGAAACAGAAATTTTAAAGGGTCTTTGTTGCAATCAGAGAAATTGGTCAGCGTATATTATGTAAGATTTCAAAAAAGTGTGCCTTAATTCTAGTTTACCTCCTTAGAAGTCTCTATCCCTACACTTTTTGAGAGATTATGCAGAGCTGGGGTCTCTACTAAAGGCCTCATCTCAGATATATACTGTATTTTAATTACCCCCTGCCCAGAAAATAAGCCAGATCATACATATATGAGGAAATGGGAAGATTTCCTTGGTGAGACCATTCCCCTGTGTATGTGGAAACGGATCTGGGATACTGCCTCTAAGACATCCTCATGCTATGTCTATAAGGAAAGTCAGTATAAATTACTCATGTATTGGTATCACACCCCATCACTACTACATAAATTAAACCCAGCTATACCTGACAATTGTTGGAGGTGTGGAGCTACAGGAGGAGACATACCACACATTCTGGGTATGCCCCATTATCCAGTGCTTCTGGAGGTTGGGGCAATCCCTTATATATAAAGTAACTGGTCTTCGGGTTCCCCTGGATCCTAAATTCTATATATTAAATATACCACTTGCTCAGCTGGGGAAAAGAGTAAAGCGGTTATTGTTACATATAACTACAGCAGCTAGATGTCTAGTTGCCCGTAACTGGAGGTTAGCCCATCCACCCTCACTTACAGATCTCCATTCTCGGATCCAAGATGTGAGAAGGATGGAGTATTTATCTGCCCTGTCAAATAACTCGGTAGATCATGTTGAGAGCGTTTGGTCACTTTGGGACACCTATTGGGCCAATAAAGAATAATAGTAAGGTATGGTTTTGATGGAAGCCTGATATATCCACCCTCACCACTTCATCCCCCCCCTCCTTATATCTCCTTATCTAGCATTGTCTTGTCACATTCCCTGTTTTTATTGTATTAGTGGATAGTATGATATTTATACTGATGCTCGGTTTACAGTTATTGCTCATATGCTTGTGAGACATATCTATGCATTCATGTACTTTTTCCGTGTCTGTTTTAAAAAATGTAATAAAAGATTCAATTATATAAAAAACAAACATGATCTTTGCATTTTCTGTAAAAAATTATAGATTTCTAAACACTGGGGTATAGGAAGCCCCACATCACCAGTTGCGTGACAAAAATCCCAGCTCACCAGTTGAGGGTTAACCTGCAGATTAATAGGGTTTGGAAACTGCCCTTCACCTACAGTTCAAACTCTGCAGCCGGGAGGAAAAGAACTTTATAGGTAGTGTTCGGGTTTCAGTCATGGGGGTGATGCTGGCGCAGGTTCAGTACCACTTTATGTATAGAGAGCGGTTGCTGTAACCACACCCCCTGCACTGATTGACAGCTCACTCATCAGTTGATCCTTCTGTTAGTCAGTGCAGGGGGCGTGGTTGCAGATGCCGCTCTTGATATACAGAGCGGTAACTGAATCCGCTACAGCACTTTTCCAGTGACTATGGGGAGATAAGGTATGCATACCAGTGACAATGTAAGGGGAATACATGAAATAGCAGAAACTGCTGTGTGAATACTGACTTGAAAAATCCAATAGCTATATGTAAGAGTGAAAATGTGAAAAATGGAATCTGCATTACTGCCCTCTAGAGAAATACTTTGGCGTAGTGTTGGGGCTCTATTGCATTGATCAATTCAGTAGCTAAATTTCTCTTGATTCATATGTTCATGGCAGTAATGCAGATTCCATTTTTCACATTTTCACTCCTACATATAGCTATTGGATTTTTCAAGTCAGTATTCACACAGCAGTTTCTGCTATTTCATGTATTCCCCTTACATAGTCACTGGTGTGCATACCTTATCTCCCCATAGTGATGTTTTTTTAGGTTTTTGCACCCAGTTCAGACTTAGAATGGTGTTCCAAACGTTATTCCTTACTTTTCCAGTGACTGACACCCCAATGTTGCTGGGAAGATTAAAGTTCTTTTTCCCCCAATAGCAGGGTATGAACTGCAGGTACCGAGCAGTTTCCAAATGCTATTAACGTGCAGATGACGTCAGCAATGTCATCGCTTATCAGTCTTATGAGCGGTGAGGTCAGTAATGTCACACTGATGAGTAGTGATGTTCCTGATGTCACCGCTCATCAGTGTCCCCAGGTCTCGCAGAGTGCAGCATGAGCTGGGAGTGGCTGATGGTGGTTTTGTTTTTGTTTTTTTTTAATAAATTGGTGAACCAGCGAAAGAGTTGGGCAGTGTTTTTGAAAATAAAGGGTTTTTGTGTGTTTTTTTCTATTTACTTACTGGGTTATTATTGGGGGGGTGTGATAGACACTACACCACTAACATCAACCCCAAAAACCATTACCGTGATTGCCACTGCACCAGTGCAATCAGGAAGAGCCAAGGCAAAGCCCCTGAATTGGCGCATTTTTTTGTGATGCACCAATTCTGGGGCAGCTGCAGGCTGGTATTTTTAGGATGGAAAGTGTCCAACAACCATGGACCTTCCTAGCTTGATAATATCAGCTTGCACCTTTCTCCTTTACCTTTGCTGATTATCAAAAATAGGGGGGAACCCATGGAATGAAACCACAACTCGCAGTCCACCTTGACATCTTTAATACGATAGGGGTCACGTTATATGATCTTGTCACTTCTGCCAATACGTAACCCCCGTGGTATGTAAGGTAAGTTTGGCACAGGTTTACATCGACACTCCCTGTCTGCAGAGGCACAGTGAGGCACGGAGAGGGAGAAAGAGTGCGCCACCCAACCTATTACGTAACACCACACTCCCCCACAACCCTGACAGGCCTAAAGACCCCTTTCACTAGCCACAGTGACACTAGAAGAAAAGAAGCGCAATAGGGTCATACCCTGGTAAACCAGGAGATATAAATGCAATAAGGCTCACCTTGTGGGGTTATGAGAAGCCACAACAATTGAACTGCACTTGTAAAAACAGCTGCCTCAGCCTCATGTGGTGAGGTATTCAAACTTCAGGGAAAGAAGGGGTTAATGCCACGCTGCTGAAGAAATTCCAAATGTCAATGTAGGAACGTGATGTTCTGTTAAGTTAACGCATTTGAGAAATTACAGTATGTCTCCTTCATCGGGACAAGAAATCAAATTACCTAATGCAATTTCTTGTCCTGATGAAGGAGACAGACCACTGCAAATCTACCAAGACCCGGCCGCCCATCCAAACTCTCATTTCAAACAGGGAGAAGACTGATCAGAGATGCAGCCAAGAGGCCCATGATCACTCTGGATGAACTGCAGAGATCTACAGCTGAGGTGGGAGAGTCTGTCCATAGGACAACAATCAGTCGTACACTGCTCAAATCTGGCCTTTATGGAAGAGTGGCAAGACGAAAGCCATTTCTCAAAGATATCCATAAAAAGTGTTGTTTAAAGTTTGCCACAAGCCACCTGGGAAACACACCAAACATGTGGAAGAAGGTGCTCTGGTCAGATGAAACCAAAATCGAACTTATTGGGCACAATGCCAAACGATATGTTTGGCGTAAAAGCAACACAGCTCATCACCCTGAACACACCATCCCCACTGTCAAACATGGTGGTGGCAGCATCATGGTTTGGGCCTGCTTTTCTTCAGCAGGGACAGGGAAGGTGGTTAAAATTGATGGGAAGATGGACGGAGCCAAATACAGGATCATTCTTGAAGAAAACTTGTTGGAGTCTGCAAAAGACCTGAGACTGGGACGGAGATTTGTCTTTCAACAAGACAATGATCCAAAACAAAGCAAAAATCTACAATGGAATGGTTCACAAATAAACGTATCCAGGTGTTTGAATTGCCAAGTCAAAGTCCAGACCTGAATCCAATTGAGAATCTGTGGAAAGAGCTGAAAACTGCTTTTCACAAACACTCTCCATCCAACCTCAATCAGCTTGAGCTATTTGCAAAGGAAGAATGGGCAAGAATTTCAGTCTCTCGATGTGCAAAACCGATAGGCCGGGGCCACATGGGGCACTACTGCGATGCTCGCATGACGCTGGCAGCACAGCAGGAGCCGAGTGTCATGCTAGTATCCTTGCAACTGAGGTCCGACTGTGCGTGCGGACCTCAGCTGCGGGGGGCCGGCCGGCTGTGCAGAGGGGCGGGTTGGCACTGAGGAGGTGAGGGAGGAATTTCTCTCTCTCTCTCCTCCATAGCCGGCTATTGTGATTCTTGCTCTGCACGCACGGTACACTGGTGTACCGCAAGTGCAGTGCGATTTTTCTCTCACCCCATTCACTTGAATGGGTGCGAGAGAAAAGAGACTCGCCTTACATTGGCAGCATGCTGCAATTGTTTTCTCGGTCTGATTAGGGCTGAGAAAATAATCGCTCATGTGTGTTGACACACAGGCTAGAATTGGTCCGAGTGGAATGCGATGTTTTATCGCACTCCACTCGCACCGATTTTCTCGCCGTGTGGCTTAGGCCATAGAGACATACCCCAAGCGACTTGCAGCTGTAATTGCAGCAAAACGTGATGCTACAAAGTATTAACTTAAAGGGGCTGAATAATATTGCACACCCCAATTTTCAGTTTATTCTTTTTTACAGAAGTGTAAAATAAGCCATAAATATCGTTCAACTTCACAATTGTGTCCCACTTGTTGTTGATTCTTCACCATAAAAATTAAATTTTTCAAGGGGGCCGAATACTTTCACAAGGCACTGTAAATAAGAATAAGGGTAAAATACAGTGTGAAAGCAGATATTCAAAACTCAGTTACCAATTTCCATGGAAGCTAGGCCTTGCTGACGTCAGTCATGAGAGGTGCTGTGGATCCAGGTGGTTTCCAGTTGCTTCCAGCATGTTACTCAACTTGACCACCCCAAAGAAAAGCAATCCTAAAATGTCAGCTTTTGTTTTAATTAACCCATGTTACACCCACATACCTCCCCTCTGATGACCCATGACAGAGCTAGACATGGGATGTGGCTTCATGTTCCAAAGAATTATTAAATTGCAGTTGTCCTCATAGCTTCACATTTGAGCGTCCCCCTGCAAAAGATTTTACCGTAATGTTTCCTATTATGAATTACCTGTTCATAAATATGGAAACATGATGGGTGAACGGTCTTCCAGCTGCTTGATTAATTTGAGGCTGATCTGTTGGTCCAATAACGTAAAATATGTCTCAGGTCCGGATATACGGTAATGCGATAATTCTTTAAGGAATTATAGCTCCCCTCTGTCTGGAGATATCCTTTGAAGCTCGGCTCTTTGCAGGGGGTTTCATCCAGCAAGAGAGGCATTGACCTGGCTTGGCTTTTTTTTTTTTTTTTTAAATAATTTTGTCACTTGACCATTTGTGAGTGAAAGCATCTTGCCTCAGGCTGCTAATCGGACTAAGAGGATGCATGTGGAATTGGTGGAAATAACTAATTTACAGCTGTAGAAATATCTTGGGATTCATAATTGATTGGTAGGTATGGATATCTCACTAATTCTTCACACTCCACGTGTTTTTTTTTGTTTTTTTTTAAATTATTTAATTATTTATTAGGTTAATGCAACCAAAACACCCATTAGTGCACATGAAAGGCTCTAAAGTGTGCATGCTTCTAATATGCAGGGGGTTTGTGACATTATATAGCTATAGGATATCTACCAAATATCTGTCATCTATCTATAGCTTTATAAAATTTGTTTTCCTTTGAGATCTGTGCGCAAACATTGGACACCACACGCATTGTCCTTGTGGAGTCCAAATTTTTTCTCACACCCCTTGACTTCCATTTGCGAGTCTTGGCCAATATACGCAGCAGTACGTTTTTTTTCCTAAGGTCGGTATCACACTTGCGATTGCCTCGCGTGTATCCCGCACGAGTCTCGCGGTGCATCACCCGTCATGGACTCTCACTCTCCTCACAGGAGCAGGTTGGTTGCATGTATCTCTATGCAGCTGAGACGCTCCTGTGAGGAGAGTGCGAGTCTGTGCCAGGTGGTGCACCGCGAGACTCGCGCGAGATACAAGCGAGGCAGTTACAAGTGTGACACCAGCCTAAGCCTGATTACAACTGAGGAAAAACTTGCAGATGTACACTGCCACATTGAATAACATTTTTACTACTGCAATGCAGTCGCCGGGTTTATACGTAGGATGTAAGCAAACCCTCAGTGGCACAAAGAAGATCTATCCCAGTTGATAAATATAAAAAAAATTGTAACGCTGATAAATACCTAAAAACTAATATTTGCGTAGATTTTTATTCTGTAAATTGTTTTCTTGATATCCTGGTGTAGGTAGCAACTTTGCTTGATTAGTGGGGCCCAATTTTAATTTTTATGAATCTTATTTTAAGAAACATAAAGAACCATGTTATTATAAAGTGGTGGACCGAAGGCTGAAGAAATTTCAATATAAATCCCTATTTATTGCCCCAATCTTCCCTGACTACATCAACCACTACTGATTTTTGTCCCCTACTTCCTTTCTGATGACTCTTCATTTGAGAATCCCAGTGCATGCTGGGATACTCAAACCAAGTATCATCAGGGTGCAGAGGCTGCGGTCACTATCACAGCCCTTCCCTAAAACTAAGGCTAGTTTCAAACTTGCGTTGAACGGTATCCGTTGCATTGCGTTGTGTGACAGATGCAACGGATGTGTTGCACATAGTGACACAACGGATGCAACGGATCGTACAAAACAACGGAATCAGCCTTTTTTTTTTTTTGTACAGAGTTTCCCCGGCGGCAGACTATTGTGAACGATCAGGGTCGCCGGGTGATCAGCTGATCGCTGCCAGCAGCCGGTCGCCGGGTGATCAGCTGATCGCTGCCAGCAGCCGGTCGCCGGGTGATCAGCTGATCGCTGCCAGCAGCCAGTCGCCGGGTGATCAGCTGATCGCTGTAAGCAGCCGGTCGCCGGGTGATCAGCTGATCGCTGCCAGCGCCGGGTGATCAGCTGATCGCTCCCAGCGCCGGGTGATCAGCTGATCGCTCCCAGCACGGGGGAGCTGTAAACTGATTACTCCCAGCGCCGGGTGATCAGCTGATTGCTCCCAGCACGGGGGTGTGTGTGTGTGTAAACTGATCACTCCCAGCGCCGGGTGATCAGCTGATCGCTCCCAGCGCCGGGTGATCAGCTGATCGCTCCCAGCGCCGGGTGATCAGCTGATCGCTCCCAGCGCCGGGTGATCAGCTGATCGCTCCCAGCGCCGGGTGATCAGCTGATCACTCCCAGCGCCGGGTGATCAGCTGATCGTTCGGCCGCCGAGAATGTGTGCGGGGGGCGGAGTGCGGAGTGGGTGGAGCCGAGCGGGGCCATGGCGCTGAGGACAGGTGAGTGTGAGTGAGTGTGTGTATGTGTATGTGTGTATATATACACACATGCGGAGCGGAGTGGAATGTGGGAGGGGGCGGAGCAGAGCGGGGAAGTGTCGGGCTCTCTGCACACGTGGCCAGGGTAAATATCGGGGAAAAGCACTTTGCTTGGTTACCCGATATTTACCTTAGTTACGGGTGCAGAGAGCCAAAGAGCGCAGGCGCAGTGAAATCCTAAGGATTCCACTGCTCAAAAAAACGTTACATGCTGCGTTCCTCCCGCCGGGCGGAAGCAACGGAGCGTCGCCCAGCAGAAGCAACGCAGGTCCTTTTGGCACAATCCGTCATCCATACAAGTCTATGGGAAACAGCGGAATCCGTTAACGGATTTCGCTGTTTTCCAAAAGGGCGGATTGTGACAGAAGGAAAACAACGCAAGTGTGAAAGTACCCTAAGCATCATCACAGACACTCGTTTCAGAGGCTGCTGTGTCCCTTCATGCTCATTGTGCGATCTGTACAGTGGCAGTCAGCTCTGTTGCTGGCTCAGATCAGAACTGGTATTAGCAAACAAAGTCTCAACAGACAGGAAGTAGGGAAAAAAAACAAACAATAGTGGTTTGTGTAGTCCAGGAAGGGTAGGGAAATTTTAATACAGCCATATTAAAAATTAGTTTAGATTGTGCAAATAAATAGATAGGCATTTTGATTGAATGTTCTTCAGACTTTTCATGTTAAGATGTTATATTATGCAAAAATATGTCACCTGCAACTTTTCCCTCTACTGTCAATTATCGCTTGCTGTGGTGAGCACAACATCATGGCATATTGTTACTGGATATCTAGGTGAAGTAATAAGACAGTGCGGCCACTGATATCACAATAGAAAGGACTCGCAATGAGTAACCAGCCCAGTACATCATTAATAAGGGAACTAGACATGACAGTTTATTTTCCCTATTAAGGGTACAAACCCACTATCTGTGATCACCTCCATTGGACCCGTGGAAGCGTGTTTAACGCGAAACGGACGAAAATGTCCGTGAGGGATCCTGCACCTGGTTTTTTCACTGCCTTTTTAATATACACTGCTTAATTTAATAAAAAAAAGAAAAGTTTTTTACCGGAGATTCGGTATGCCGCTGGACTTTTTTCTATATTACGTAGGTTATATTACGTATATTATGTAGGTTCCACACACCTACAGCTATCCTGTTCATCAGCAAGCACCCAGGACCGGAGCCTTACTAAGGGAATATGTGACGCCCTGGACTTGCCAGGTAGTCACAGACATAACACAACACACACCCCCTCCCCTGGTTAGGCAACAACAGCCAAACAGAAATCCTTGTTGCCTCCCTCCAGGGTCTGATGTCCACACCAGGTGGGGCGGAGCCAGGTGGTTGGCCCCACCCACCGAGGAGTTCACAGGCCTGGAGGCGGGAAAAAGCAGTGAGTCTAGTTCAGTTTTGGAGTTCAGTGGAAGTGGAGTTGAGTTTGGAGTGCAGAAACTGCTAGTGTCTGGGTAGGAGCCCAGGCACTGTCAGCAAGGTCGGCAGACGGTGGTGGCCATCTGCAGGAGTTAGTGGACCTCTGCGGAACCGTAGGACCGGGGTCGGGCGGTGGCCCGCCGGTACCGAACCGGGGGGCGGAGTGAAGCTAAGCACAAAGGCAGGGCCATTAGACCCCGACCAGGCTAGGAGCCGCCAACGGTCGAATCAGATAGGGAACCCCGGGGGTTCCGGTCACTAACACCCAAGACCCGACAGAAGGCAACCGTCCACACCGTGAGGACAGAAAGCCACCGCCATAGGCTAGAGATCTAAGGGCCAGCGCCTGCGGGCAAAACGGGCTCCTTCGGTACCTTTTTCGCTGGGGAGCGGACTACCGTTGGGAAACCATTGGAGTCAACACAGTCTACAAAAGGTGCAGGGAAAGACAGCCACCATCAGCCGTCCGGGGAGAGCAGAGACACTGCAGCCGGCTGCGGGACCCGTCCATCCAGCCGTTTGGTTTACCAGAGACTCTGTGCATCTGTGTCTGAGTGAGTACACCAGTGCCATCTGGCACCGCGCCGCGCTGCCTCCGCAACCCTGCACCCCAGCTACCCTGCCTCCCCATATCACCAGCGGGCCCCGGGATCACCAACCCCTTACCCACGGAGGGGACAACATCCTAGCTGCTCCCTGCCATCTCTCCCGGGGTCCCCGTCACCAGCAGCAGTGGTGCCAATAATCACCACGACCCGTGGGAGGCGTCACGAACTATCTCCCCAAACAAACCACCCCCATTTCACTCGTGGGCGAGGAGCGCTGCTTGAGTCCCCAGGTCCAGCCCACCGCTCGAGCCACCGAGCAGCAGCAGTAGCAGCCCCGGAACAGAGCGTAGCGAGCGCGGCCCCTCCGCCCGCGACAAATACTGTTTGCAATCCTGGTGAGGAGAGGATTAGAAGCAGGTCATACAGCGGTGGTGCAGAATCACTTCTATTTTTTCATACCCACTATCAGTGTTCACAGCGTTTTGGACACAGTATGCTTAAGCTGCGTCCAAAATGCTTCAATGTACCATACAAGCACAGTAGATGGGTTTTCTAGAAATCCTGTGCCCACTGTGCTTGTTTTTCTCGCAGCAAACACTGACCTGCGGTGCAACTTTCAGAGCTGCAGCATGTCAATTATTTGCTACTTAGTCGCAAGCATTCTCACAGGGAGAAAAAGAATAAGAGAGAGACCGCAACTGCCAGAGATCGGATTGTGGGCATGAGCAGCTGTGGTCTCCTGTGGAGGAAACTCACAGCCCTGCAGGTCCGGACCTGCTGTGTCAAGGATGTAGAGGGGCCTGATCATGGGCACGTACCCTAAGACATTTTTCTGGATTTTTTCTTCAGCTTAGAAGAGGAACATAACAGTCTCTTAAATTAAAAATCTAGGACTTCACTGACCTCTCTGCAACATTCACTGTTACTCAGCAATTTAATTATGTACAGTTTAAGATAACAGGGCAGAATCATGGCCCTTAATGAATATTTATGAGGACTCACTTTGATCAAACAGCATATATGAAATTTGCTAGATCTGCAAAGTCAACACTACAGACAGGTGAGAAACGCTTATTAAAATGCAACCTTACTTTATATTCAATAGGAAATGCCTAATGAAAAATAAGTATACTCAAAGCACAAAAATACCCATAAATAATTAAAATCTCACAGAACAATGCTCACTCACTCAGCAAAATGACACCCTAATCAATGGCTTTCAAAACTCTGGATATGCTTATCACCATTATAACATGCTCTTGCCGCTTCCTAAAACCTTAAAGAGACCCTATTAGCATTAAAGAGAACCTATCACCTGTCCTGCGCTGCACTGTTTATTTAATAGAGGGCGGTGCCAGAGGATTTTGCCAAATAAACCTAAGTTCACATGTCCTGTAATCATCCGTTTGAATAAATCCATTAGCAAAAAAGTTGTGCAAACAACTTTCTTGTCCATTTTGAAAATATTAACTTTTGCAGGATCATTTTTTGTAACACGAGAGTATGGAAAACGGATCAGTTAACTGACTGCTATTTTACCATCTGTTTTTTCCTTTGTTAAAGGATTTGTTTTTTTGGTTACTGGATCAGTTTCAAATGGAAGATAAATAGCAATCCTTTAATGGATCCATTTTCCATAGGCTCCAATATTAAAAAAAAATGGATCCTGCAAAAATCAATATTTTCAAAATGGACAAAAATAGTTGTGTTTAGACAACATTTTTGTCAACGAATCTGTTCAAACACATGATTGATTACTGGTCATATGAACTTAGCGTAATACTGATTAGCAAATGTGGTTAAAAGGGTCCCTAATGCTCCCTCAAAAGACTCCCTCTGGGTTCTGGGATCCTGGCATGAGAGCGGGATCCCACAAGCCTTCTCTTCTATGTTATTGCAAGATTTTGCTCTTTACATTCACTCAGTGCTTCTGCTTCAATTGCGAAGCAGTTACCGAATGCTGTGAATGAGCATTTAGTAAAATGACCAGTCTAAAGCTCCCCCATATATATTAGACAAATTGTGGCCGAACCCACTGGTATTGGCAAGCTCAGGTCAGCTAACAGCGAGAATGTCATGAGGTCCCCATCCAGATTAGACTAACAGATGATGTCTGGGTAGATAAGAATCAATCTGATTTTTTTTTTAATCGTATGTCACACCGACAGAGTTTCATGGGTCTATTCACACATCTGTGAAAATCCCCTATCCAAGTGTGAGATTCGCAAGACTCAGAGCAGGTCCTATTCTGATCCACGCTTGCTGATCAGAATAGGACATGCTAAATTGGTCTGTGCGCTCTATGCTAAAAAAAAAAATTAAAACAGCTGTCACAAGGAGATTTTTGTAGGCATCACCAACTGTAATGGTGGTGTCAGGATCTGTGGAAGCTACACATTCTGGCACTCTGCCTGCTAACTTCTCTGAGGTCTGTGATCAGCACATGGAGACGCAGACATCGACCCACAGTTTTAGGCAGGCTAGCAAGAGTTAATCTCTGCTGGGCTGCTTGATAGTCTCTTCCATCACATGCTGTGGGGAAGCTCACCTCCGATATATCCTGGCTGGACTATTTAATTAATGCCAGCTATGGTTTATCTATACTGGTCTGATGAGGTGTTGTGATCCAGACTTACTGGTGGTTGTTGTGAATTATTGCTGTGAGCGCTTGTGGTATTAACCATTGTTG
Source organism: Anomaloglossus baeobatrachus (assembly GCF_048569485.1). Taxonomy (NCBI): domain Eukaryota; kingdom Metazoa; phylum Chordata; class Amphibia; order Anura; family Aromobatidae; genus Anomaloglossus; species Anomaloglossus baeobatrachus. Next base: position 213,256,492 of record NC_134358.1, on the reverse strand, counting down.
TCTTTTTGTTGCTACCATCCTGCTCTTGCTTTTCACCTTAGTCTCTTACTGTTTATTCCTGTGAGTTTGCAGTGTGCCTGAGCTTTGGTTTTCCCCTGTCTGTCTTAATCCGTGTTACCATCACACTCCTGGCCCTTCCAGCCGTCTTACAAATCATATAGGGTATATGTCCCTCATCCTAAAATTAGCCCCCCTTAATCTGGATATGGCCCCCTTATATTGAATATAGCCCCCTTATGCTGGGACACGTCCCCCTGTGCTGCCCATTGCCCCTAAAGATGGGAAATCTCCCCTGTGTTTGATATGGCCCCCATACAGCTGCCCATGGCCCCTATAGATGGCACATCTCCCCTGTTAGATATGGCCCCCATACAGCTGCCCATGGCCCCTATAGATGGCACATCTCCCCTGTTAGATATGGTCCCCATACAACTGCCCATGGCCCCTATAGATGGCACATCTCCCGTGTTAGATATGCACCCAGGCTGCTGCCCATAAAATAAAACACTCTTTCCTTACCTTCTCAGCGCTGTCCCTCCTGTGTCTCCCTCCTCCCAGTTGAGCTCTGGCTTCCTCCACTTCCTGGTTCTTGCTGCCGGTCATGTGATCGGCACAGCAGAGTGATATCATCTCTGCGTGCCGTATTACAGACAACAGCAGCAGGAGACTGGACTTCAGCACTGGAGGTAAGTAAAGCTTTTTTATTTTACTATGGGCAGCAGTATGGGGGCCATATCTAACACAGGGGGGATCATGTGCGATCAAAGGAGGGCGCAGGCAGATATAATATGACCCGCTGCCCCAGACCCTCAGTGTGATGCAGTTTCAGCACCACACTGCTGGACAGCGGCTGTGCATATTATATGAGCGGGAGCAGGAGATCCAACGCTGACGCTCCCAGCTTTCCCTGCCCCCAGCACCGCTCCAGAGCGGACCCTGCAATATATATATATATATATATAGATATATTATATATATACACCCCCCCCCTCCCGTATATTCGGTTTATAAGATGCACCCCCTACTTTCCCCCAAAATTTGGGGGAACAAAAGTGCGGCTTATAAAGCGAAAAATACGGTAATTTTTTTTAATCTTTTTTATTGTTTACTGTTAAGTAGTGTCTGCATCTTCCTGCTCAGTAAGAAAGAAAAAAAATGTATGCCACAAAGTATACTTTAATTTTTATTTTTTACTATTGAACTCCGTAGCAAAAACTATTCCACATCGCATACCAAGGTTGGTTTAAATCAGGGAACAACAGTTATATATACTTCAAATGCAATAATAAATGGAACGTGGACAGACCCTGAGCCAAATACTGTACTGTTTAATCAATGTATCCAAGCCTGTGATGTGCGTTATTCTTAAGAGCAGGGGTTTTCTGGTCATTTGCACAGTTTTAAAGTGAACTAGTAACTAATGTATAAAAAAAATATATCTGTTTTTTCTTTAGAGGCTGTTTAACCAGTACAGGATCGGGTAAAGGCCACTTTACACGCTGCGATATCGGTACCGATATCACTAGCGTGGGTACCCGCCCCCATCGGTTGTGCGACACGGGCAAATCGCTGCCCGTGGCACACAACATCGCCCGGATCCGTCACACTACTTACCTGCTCTTCGACGTCGCTGTGACCGGCAAACCGCCTCCTTTCTAAGGGGGCGGTCCGTGCGGCGTCACAGCGACGTCACTAAGCGGCCGCCCAATCAAAGCGGAGGGGCAGAGATGAGCGGGCATTGCGGGCGGCGGCAGGTAAGGTGAGGTTCCTCGCTCCTGTGGCGTCACACGGAGCGATGTGTGCTGCCGCAGGTGCGACGAACTACATTGTACATGCTGCAGCAGCGATATTTGAGAAGTGACCACCATGTCAACAAAGAGCGATTTTGGACGTTTTTGTAACGATCCAAAATCGCTCCTAGGAGTCACACACAACGAGATCGCTACAGCGGCCGGATGTGCGTCACAAAATCTGTGACCCCCAACGAGATCGCTGTAGCGATCTCGTAGCGTGTAAAGCCCGCTTAAGGCAGAGGACAACACCTTGCAGATTCTAGCTAGCTTATCCCAGTGCTAGAATTACAGCTACACTGCTCAGTACTGCTGTATAAATTTTTCCCATTCATCTGCTGATTCTGACTGTAGGCTAGTAAAGGAAAAAAAAACAGGAATCCTTTTTCTGTGTTTGGACATCGCGGCAGCTAGTCTCTGCCTACTAGTTCAGAGTCAATTACAGAATAGAGATATCAAGGAAATAAAGCCTGCAGAGTGACAAGCTGGAGAAAAATACGGGATATAAGTCAAATAATAGCTAGAATAATGTTATACCTCATGACAGATTATTCTGAAAAGTTACTAGAAAGTACATTTTCCCGTTAGATTATCTGAAAGTTCCTCTTAAACGGAACCTGTCACCAGATTTGGCAACTATAAGCTGCGGCCACCACCAGTGGGCTCTTATATACAGCATTCTAACATACTGCATAAAAGAGCCCAGGCCGCTTTGTGGAACATAAAAATGACTTTATAATACTTACCCAATATCGGTCCAGTGCAGACTGGTCAGATGGGTGTCTCCATTCTCCGGGTGCGGTGCCTCCTCTTTCGGCTATCTTTGTCCTTCTGGAGCCTGGGTACAGGATGCGTCCTACGTCATGCACACACGCGACAGCATTGAGGTCCGGCGCAGGCGCACTACAATACTTTCATCTGCCCTACTCAGGGCAGATCAAAGTGCGCAGGACCTCAATGCCGGCCTGTGCATGACTTAGGACGCGTCCTGTACCCCGCCTTCAGAAGAAGGAGGACAAAGATGGCCAAAGCAGGAGGCGCCACACCCGGAGGACGGAGATAGCCATCTGACCAGTCTGCACCGCACTGACCGTTAAAGTGTTTTTTATGTTCTACACAGCGCCCTGGGCTCTTATATACAGCATGCTAGAATGCTGTATATAAGAGCCCACTGGTGATGGCTGCAGCTTATAGGCCCCAAATCTGGTGACAGGTTCCTTTTAAATAAAATGATTTTACTGGGTTGTCTGTCTAAAGGTTCTGTCCTCTGGTAAATCAAAAGCCCCTTAAATTTTACAATTGGGACTCTTCTTTTTCATGGACACCTTTGACAAATGGGAATCCTTTATGCTTATATCCATTTTAGCTATTTTATGACTGTAAATATGTAAAAGTCATAATTTATTTCGCTATTTTGTAAAATTACAGACAGGATCAGTTGGAACTTCATTTTAAAGGGTCTGTCTGGATATATGAGGTTATTGATAGAGCTGTCAATTATATGAGAAAGGAACCTGTATCTAACTGGTGACTCTGCTTAGAGGTGTCAGAAAGCACTTGTAAATTATCGGCGCTTCCTCATTGACATGTGTGATGGCAAACTTGATAAAGTGAAGCCACACTGTATTTAATCTCTGACCTGATGCTGGTTCTTGCTTTCATCTTCTCCTGTGTAGCTGCTTGAGCAAACATTATGAACAGGGGCAGAATGCCAAATCCAATTTTAAAGGCTTCTTGTAACCATTTTATGTGTCTATTATTTATAGGCAAAAATTGCTATGGCAAGCACTATATATAACTGCTAATCTACTATATGAATAGGATGAATCATGAAACATCTGCTTCTACTTTCTCAGAGCTGCAAGTTGTTCATGCAGAAACAAGTAACAGTTTAAAGAGGGTTTCTAAAATAATGCATGGAAAATATAGAAAAACTGATTTCATCATAAATTTTATATATTTTATAGAAAATCAGATTAATTTCATATTCTATTACTAACGTTATATAACTTTCTAAGTATTCTTCAATACAGTTGTCTACCATTTTAATATAGAGGAAGGAGTGTCAAACTTATTGTTACCAAGTGCCACATCAGTATTATGGGTGCCTTCAAAAGGGCCGCTTGTAATTGTTAGGGCTCATGCAGATCATTATGCAACACGGTACGAGCATGGACTGCAATACACAAACTGGCCAGGGGCTGTAAGATAGCTGTCCTTGGGTAGTAAGGCTATACAAGAGCTATCCCTGGATAGCAGGGCTATATGAGAGCTGTCCCGGGGTAGAAGGACTATAAGAGAATGGTCCCTGGCTGGTAGGGCTGTACGAGGGCTGTCCCTAGATAGTACTCAGGGACAGCTGTAGTACAGCGCTACTAAGGCTATGTGACAGCTGTCCATGGGTAGTAGACATGTGGACTGCAGTTGTGAAACCGGTTGGATGTACTGCCAAATTTCTGTGAAATTCTTTCGGAGATTGCTTATGGTTAGAGAGTTCAACATGCAATTAATGGGCAACAGCTCTGGTGCACATTCGTGCAGTCTGCATGTCTAGTGCACGCTCCCGAAAAACCTGCGACATCTGTGGCATTGTGCTGTGTGATAAAACTGCACATTTTATAGAGTGGCCTTTTATTGTGGCCAGCCTAAGGCACACCTGTGCAATAATCATGCTGTCCAAATCAGCATCTTGATATGCCACACTGAGAAGTGCTCACTAACACAGATATAAACAAATCTGAGAAAAATATTTGAGAGGAATGTTTTTATGTACATAGAAAAAGTCTTAGATCTTTGGAGTTCAGGTTAGAAAAAATAGGAGCAAAAACAAAAGTGTTGCATTTATATTTTTGTTCACTATGTCCGGCCTGTGTATAAAAGAACGTGTCAAAGTTAACCACACATACATGGACTACTAAATGAATGTATGCCAATCTGACGCACTCTATACAACTTACATATGCCACATTATAAAAAACTCTAGATCAATTCCAATATAGGTTTACGTGTGTGTGTGTGCATGTGTGTGTGTGTGTGTGTGTGTGTGTGTGTGTGTGTGTGTGTGTGTGTGTGTGTGTGTGTGTATATGTATATATAAAATATATATATATATTTATATTATTTTGGCACCTCAAGGGCTCTCCAAATGCAACATGATGCCCTCAGGTAATTCCATCAAAGTTTGCGCTCCAAAATATCATTCCTTCCTTTCAGAGCTTGACTCTGTCCAATTCCCACCACATATGGGGTATCAATTTACATAGGAGAAATTGCACAATACATTTTGGGGTCCAATTTCTCCTTCTATCTTTTTGAAAATGAAAGAAATTGGGGCTAAAACATTTTTGTGGGAAAAAGTCAATTTCTTTTCATTTTCATGGTTCTACATTGTGAAATTCTGTGAAGCACCTGTGGATTCAAGGTGCTCACCATACATCTAGATAAATTCCTTGGGGTGTCTAGTGTGCAGAGTGGGGTTACTTGTGGGAGTTTTCTACTGTTTAGGCACATCAAGTGCTTTCCAAATGCGACATGACACCCACAGACCATTCCTTCAAAATCTGCTCTTTCCTTTCAGAGCAGTGTTCAAACAGTAGTTTCCCACCACATATGGGTTATCCCCGTACTCAGGAGAAATTGCACAACAATGTTTTGAGTCCAATTTCTCCCTTTTATCATTGTGAAAATGAAAACATTTGGGGACAAAGTAACATTTCTGTGGGAAACAAAATCCAAATTTATTTCATTTTCACAGTTCTACGTTGTAAAATTTGTTAAGCACCTGTGGGGCTTCAAGGTGCTCACCACACATTTAGATAAATTCTTTGAGGGGCCTAGTTTAAAAAAATTGGGTCACTTGTGAGGGGTTTCCACTGTTTAGACACACCAGGGGTTCTGTAAACGCAACTGAGTCAGTTAATGATTCCAGGGAATTTTGCATTCAAAAAGGTCAAATGGTACACCTTTCCGTCGGAGCCCTGCCATGCCCCTTAATAGAAGTTTTTCGCCACACATGGATAAAATGGACCCCAGAATTCATTGTGCAATTTCTCCTGTCACCCTTGTAAAAATGAAAAAATTGGGGTTAAAGCAACAAATTTTTTGTGGTAAAAGTTATTTTTTTCATTTTTACGCCTCAATGTTATAAAATTCTGTGAACCACCTAGGGGTTCAAAGTGCTCACCACATGTCAATGTAAATTCCTTGGGGGGGAGGGGGGGTCTAGCTTCCAAAATGGGGTCACTTGTGGGAGGTTTAAAAACTGTTTAGGCACATCAGGGGCTCTCCAAATGTGACATGGAGCCGCTGTCTATTCCAGCCAATTTTGCATTCAAAAAGTCAAATGGCGCTCCTTCTCTTCCGAGCCTTGCCGTGCGACTAAACAGTGGTTTTTCACCACATATGGGATATCAGCATATTCAGGAGAAATTGCACAACACATGTTTGGGTTAATTTTCTTCTGTTACCGTTGTAAGACTAGGAGTCACACTGCGTATGACTTGCACAAGTGCAATGCGAGAAAATCTCACATTGCACTCAGCTCCATTTAAGACCATGCTGCAGCTCAAATCTGAGTTTTTCCTCAACCCTGACTGGACTGAGGGAAAAAAAAAAATCAGCAGCATGCTGCGATTTTCTGAGAGTCTATGGGTGCTAGTGAAATATTGGACTGCACTCAGATGACATTGAGTGCAGTGCAATATACGCAAAGGCTGAGAATGGAGGAGATGGTTAAAATTCCTTCTCCCTCTCCTCTGTAGCTGTGCATCTCCTTGCAAAAAAAACCCGCACCAAAAAGGTGATGCTGTTTTGACACTTTTTCAGTGCATTTTTATGCCAGGAGATGCAGATTTGGTGCAGATGTCTGCAATCAAATACTCAATGTGCTCACATTGCCTAATCCGGTATTCCGGCATTTAGTTCAACGAGTTCACCTCAGCTCAATTCACCCGAGATCACAGCTAGGGAAACACACACAGTGGGAAACACAGATGTGACCTCAGGTGAACTCCTTGAACTCAATTCCGGATTTCTGGATTGGTCAAAGTGTACACAATGAATATTTGGGTGCAGACATTTCTGCATGAAATCTCCATCTCCTAGCAAAAAAAAGAACTAAAACTGCATGCGTTTTTGATGAGGTTGCTGTGCATTTTTCTACCAGGAGATGCAGAGTTGGTGCAGAAATGTCTGTACCCAAATATTCAATGTGCACACATCTTTTTTTTTTTTTTTTTTAATGTCGGTAGCATGACTTACTAAAAATTAGTAAGAATCTGACAATATGACAGTATAACTAAAATGTACTGCTGCTTTATGTTTTAGGGTAAATTCAATTTATTAATTCTTACACCAACCGCTGGCTGCTCTCTGCTGTACAATGCTGTCATAATTGATCATGCAAGTTTGGTTGAATTACTATTAAAAGTGATTGACCAACACATTTCTCTGCAATATTTTGCATTACAGAGCTCAATGAATACCGTAACCCCACAAACAATATGAACAATTAACTCTGTGGTTGTCTGTATTTTTCTTGCATACCTGCAGAGAACAATTTTCTCAGTGCCCTGTTTCTAGTAATTTTTGGGCAATGATAATGCCTAAAAATAATAGTGTTCCCAAAGTCAATGGCTCATGCAGAATCCCATACAATTTGTTACAATAATTATGGCAATGCAATTGCAGCTGAAATGGTTTGATTGTTATCATATGAGGATTTGTCTTATTTCAAGAAAAAAAGGAAACACTATAACAATAGCAAAGAGAAACAGAACAGAAACACTCTGTGCCTTGTGTACTGCATAATTCAACTTTCTTTATGTCTGAGGCTTTTACGAAATTAAAGTATTTCGGATACCCATATGAAGTTAATTGAGGCAGTGTGTCACTTATCTCTATGGGGATGCACCTTAAATTGATACACTTTGCATAACTTCCATGATTTGTGCAACTTATGGAATTCTCTTTCCCTTTGATAACAAAAAACTTTTGATTATTCGTTAAATAATTCAAAGAGAAGGCATCATAAGAAAATTACCTACTGTTTTAGTCAGGTTTTTGTGTGTATATTTTTTTTTTCTTTTAAATGTCAGTTTTCTTCACATAATATTGAAAAAAATAAAATAATCTAATTCGCAAATTAGCAATTTTCCCACTGGTCACCTAGCAATATTTTTAGACCCATAATTCCTGTCTTTCATGAAGACTTTTCTGCAAAAATAATGATATTAGGTAGGATTACATTGGCAGGTAACACCTGATACACAACTGATAAAGAAGCCATCATTCACAAAAAAACATTCACACCTGACCGTACTCCCCCTCACTTCACAACGACGTTTGCACAGGCTCATTTGACACTTCAATAGAAAAGATAGGGTCAGTATCTGACCAAAGTGACCATTTATGTGTTGTAGGAAGTTTAGAGTCTAAAAAGTACCACTGGCCAATGTGAAAATTGCATTTACCACAAAGTCTGAATTAAATGATAAGTCTGTTTTGGATTATAGCTTCCCTTTAAATGCAAACTCATTTACCTCAAACCAAGGGGTTTTTAATCTTTTTCACCAAATTAAGGAAAATTATACTCAAAAAAGGCCTTAGCTCTCATGTTGTGTAACCTAGTTTTAGAAGGGCATTGTATAGTGATATGATTAAAGCAAAGTATTATTTGAAAACTGCATGGTCTTATTCACGCGATTAAAGATGTTTTCCCACTACTAATTTCACCCTCTTTGATTTGTCCTAACTTTTCCTAACTAACACTTTCCTAATATACTTCTATTAACTACCCTGCTCCTGTAAGATAATCTCTCTGCGGCTCCTACATCCTTCAGTTGTTGTTCTGGATCTGCTACTTCTGATATGGGGACCGTAATCGGACAAACTTAACAGGGCACATCCCTGGTGGGGCAGGGCTACCTCATGATGAGAGACAGCAGTCTGGGCATGCATGCTCAGATCATAGTTCCCTCTCAGTTGGGAACCAGGCTTCCAGTGTGCTGCTTTCATCAGACAAGCACATGTGTAGTGAGGACCGAGTCTGCTAAAGCTTTGAACTGTCTTCAGCTGACAAACCCTGTGATATACTATCTAATGATCGGCACATTGCAGTGTTTGCCAGATAAAAGCACCGCACTGGAAACCAAGCTCCCAACTGAGAGGAGAATAAACTCAGATTTGAGAACAGCTCCATACACTGTCTATTGGCCATTATGAGTTTAGTAGCTTGAATCTGACTACAGTGATTAGACAATCATTGATATTCCCTTTGAAAATATTAATATGAAGCATTTCTAAGCGAAACATGCGTCGGGTGTGGTGGGACCCTGCCTTTCTACTCTTTAATGTGACTGGCTTCTGCTTCTTGTGTGGGTATGTTTATAGACTATATAATGTTTGAAGTTTGTTATTTATAAATCTATCCTTAGGCTATTTTGGCCTTTCCATATATCAATTTCCCTATCCTTTTCACTGTTTTTTAGGTCTTAAGTTCTGTGGATACTTGGGTTTAGATAGGAATGTGTTCCTGCTGTCTACACTCTCCCATAGCAGGCTTACCTTTCTTGGATCCAGTCATACAATGTTGCTATATTATATCAGTATATATGCTATTGTGATTGCTATAATGTACCTATGAGTTGCATGTAGAACGTTGTCTATTTAACTATCAACTATCTTTACCAGTAGTTGTCAGGTGTCCCCCAACTTTCCTATCTTTGTCCTTACCTGTTCTGTCTCATGCCATCTTTGTTTTTTAATGTACTATCAATAAAAGTTTTTTTTTACTTCATGGCATTCTTGTTTCTTTGGAGTTTAAAAACACAATAGGAAGCAATTAAAATATAATATGTGTCTCCATATAGTATCAACAAAAACTCTATCCTTCCCAGCACAAAACAATCCCTCACACAATTTAATAAAAAATGGCAACACAATTTATTTTTTCTACAAATTTGAACATAGTATTTCTTCAATTGTACTGACCTGGTGAATAATACCAAATCATTTTTACCACACAGGGAACTCTGTAAAACAAAACCCAAAAATAATATCAGAATTGCATGGGTTGTATTTTTTGCAATTTCACAGCTCATAGATTATTTTTCCCGTTTCACAGTTAATTGCAGTAAATTGAATGGTGTCGTTAAAAACTATAACCCGTCTCACAAGAAACAAGCCCTCGTTTGGCTGTTGGAAAAAATAAAAAGTTATGTTCTTTGGAGAAAGGGGAGGGAAATATGATCATGCAGACTGGAACAGTGGTTGCGTAGTTAAGGGGTTAAAGGCATGGCAGAACTGCAGTACTAAAAAGGGTGATCAAATTCCAATGTACAAATTTATATGAATGGACACTACAGAGATCTTTCAATAATCTTTTTACATTTAGGCTTTTAATAATTACATCCTATAAATCGAGAAAAAAAAAAAGTATAATCATGGTCATAGAATGGCGATTCCATACTGAACAAGCTGTCAGATTATGGAACTTTCTGCTACAATATTTTGTGATCGTCAATTCACAAAACATGTCCTTGAGGCATTCCATGCAAAATAAATATTACAGGGTGTGAGTATTAAATTCTGGAGAGGGTACGTTAATCCAGGGACCTATATCTGGAGTCAGGAGGAATTTATCTCAAATAATATGGAGCAGAATTCATCCATATTATGGTGCGTTAGCCTTATTTTGGATCAATATAATGCTACAGGTTGAAACGGGTTCAGATCTTACATCAAGCTTAACACTTTAACTTGCCTGTCATCTCAGTATTCCTATGACTGTCAGCTTGAAGTCAGCATTCATAGGAGCCTGTGATTTCTTCTATATACACCAATACTGTGGCATTGCTGTATATATAACAAGTAATCAGACTATTGCAGGTTAAAAATTGAGTACATAGAAAAAAATGTTTAAAAAAAAATAAAACATATATAATGTATACACACATGCACATACATATGTATGTATATATATATATATATATATATATATATATTATATATATACACACATATATATATATATATATATATATATACACACACATACATACATACATACATACATACTCACACACACATACATACATACATACACAGCTCTGGCAAAAATTAAGGGACATCACAGCAACTTTTTATAAAAATCAGCTTTTCTACATGTCTGACAGCCATTCCATTCCATTGTGTCAGTTGAATTCCAAGCAGAGTACAGACCGGTATGACCGGGATGACAGTCATCTTATTCGAATGTCACTCCACAACCGCAGGATGACATCAAGTGACCTACAAAAGGAATGTTAAATGGCAGCTGGGGTGAACTGTACGGCAAGAACAGTTCATAACAGAGGCGGGGCTCAAGTCATGTAAAGCTAGAAAAAAGCCTTTCATCAAAGAGAAGAAAAGGAGAGCCACACTGAAGTTTGCCAAAGACCATAAGGATTGGACCATAGAGGACTGGAGTAAGGTAATCTTATCTGATGAGCCTAATTTTCAGCTTTGTTCAACACCTTGTCATCTAATGTTTAGACGGAGACATGGAGAGGCGTACAAGCCACGTTGTCTGGCACCCACTGAAATTTGGTGGAGGATCGGGATGGCTGGAATTGGGCAGATTAAACTTTGCGAAGAAAGTATGAATAAAGCTGCATACAAAGTTATCCTGGAAAAACAGTTGCTTCCTTTTGCTCAGGCAAATGTTCCCCAACTCTGAGGACTGGTTTTTCAAACAGGACAATGCACCATGCCACACAGCTAGGTCAATCAATGTTTGGATGAAGGACCACCACATCAAAACCCTGTCATGACCAGCCCAATCTCCAGACCTGTACCCCATTGAAATCTCTGGAATGTAATCAAGTGGAAGATGGATAGTCACAAGCCATCAAACAAAGAAGAACTGTTTCCATTTTTGCACCAGGAGTGGCATAAGGTCACCCAAATGCAGTGTGAAAGACTGGTGGAAAGCATGCCAAGACGCATGAAAGCTGTGATTAAAAAATCATGGTTATTCCACAAAATATTGATTTCTGAACTCTTTCTGACGTAAAACATTAGTATTGGTATTTCTAAATTATTATTTTCTAAATGATTTCTTTGCATTATTGGACGTGTCTGAAAGCACTGCATTTTTTTGTTATTTTGACCATTTCTCATTTTCAGAAAATAAATACATTTTTTGCTGGGAAATTTGGAGACATGTCAGTAGTTTATAGAATAAAATAATTTACATTTTACTCAAAAATAAACCTATAAAGAGAACAATCAGAAAAACTGAAAATTTGGAAGTGGTCTCTTATTTTTTGCCAGAGCTGTGTCTGTGTATATATATACACAGCTATATGGACAAAAAATGAAAACGTTAAGGATTTTAGAATAAGGGAGGTAATAAATATATGCACAAAAATTAAAAATCGTCTCGTCCTTAAGGGGTTAAGGGAATTTGTCCGCAGGTTTTTGCCAATTGATCTGGAAGCAACATAATATAGGGCACAAGCATTTGATTTCAGTGATGTGACACTTATTAGGCTGTGTTGTAGTATCAATGCAATCAGCATTTTCCTTGCAGGAGATTATCACTATTGGACATCTCACATGACAGTCAGGCTAATTTGTGTAACCCCACCCCTAATTTGCAGCGTGCTCACTATGGACAATGTACACAAGAAGCTGTCAGTCAGGACTGTGGGCGAGGTTATACACAGTTTAACGCTTAGCTCTGCTACATCTAACATCAGACAAAACAGATATTCTATGAAAACGACACCAAGTAGTCCAGTAAGTGATACATCCCAGGAATCAGGTTTTTTTGCCATAAATTATACTGGTATCAGATTATGTAGCAAAAACCTGCTATTCCCTTTAATATTAGTAATAAAAGTTAGTTTTTGTCAGACCATATTTTTTTCATATTCTTCTTTCACGTAGTCATTGCCTGGCTCCTTTATAGCTTTGTTCTCTCCATTCATCCTTTCATTTCTATTTCTTTATTTCCACTTTCTAATCCTGCCTCCTCCTATTCTGGTTTCTTTTGTCTGGATGGAGACTTGTTCTTATTGAAGATTAAGAAATAACTGTATGAAGATCACTGCAGGGCTCCAAGACTCCAGCAATTCCCAACATCACAGCATGTGGATTAGACTTAATATGTACAATCACGTACACAATAGAGATTTTCATTACTACTTAAGAAGTAATCTGGAAAGAGCAGCAAATACTTTGTTTCATTCCGATCGTCCGGTCTCCAAACCTCAGGCTTACAATAGGCATGGGAAAAAAAAATCAATCTCTGAAATGCTGTGAAATACGGTATTTTTGTTTCTCAAAGTCTTTTTGTATCAGCAATAAGTATGGAATAAAACTGATGCTAATAATAATAGCAATAATGCAAGTGCAGATAACACTTAACAGCTTTGCTGGTACACTGACCTGCAAGACAGGGTAAGGTAATTTATATCACAGCTCCACAGGGAAGAGGTGAGGGAGCACATAGCCTGGCATAAAGCGCAATTATAGCCTGAACAACACAAATAGATTTTAAAGACACAGCAAGAATTACATTGAACTTCCTGCAATATATGCATAGCAAATCAATCACTTCTATGAAACCAATATATTTCAAGAGCAAGGTGCAGAACATTGTATTCAGCACATCCGTCTTTTTCTTTTTCTTGATGGAACACACAGTCTAATTTATGTGCCCAAAACATACAAAAACATTTACTTGCCTGCATATCTCAAATTGAGTGGCTAATTCCAGGTTTTTCAGTACCGGCTTCCAATTTTTCACTATGACCACACTTGCATTATTTGTTCTAGATAAATTTAATAGGGAATTTGTCCCCAGGTTTTTGCTACCTCATCTGAGAGCAGCATAATGTAGGCAAAGAGATTCTGAATCTAATGATGTATCACTTAGATTACTGGGTGCAGCCATTCCGACACAATTAAAGATTTTAATTTTAGCATGTCACAGAACTTAACACTAGAAGTCCCAGAGAGGGGTTATTTAACATTTCTACCATTGGAACCCTATGGAGCTTGAAATTTCTGGGACTTCCAATGTTAAAAAGCTACCCCCGCTGTTACGGTTGCTGCGAGCACTGGAGACTATGTCCAGATTTCTTGCTACTGCACATGTGCGAGCGCTGGAGACTAAGTCCAGATTTCTTGCTACTGCACATGTGCGAGCGCTGGAGACTAAGTCCAGATTTCTTGCTACTGCACATGTGCGAGCGCCGGAGACTAAGTCCTATCTTGGAGCCATTGCACATGTGCGGGTGACATCATCGCTGACACGAGGTCACATGTCTCTGACACCTTCTATGCCGATTGGTCGCTGGTCATGTGCTTGTGATGCCTTGCTCGGTGATAGGCCAGCATGACGTCACTCCTGTCGTTCTGGCAGCGGATTGGCTCTGGTGTCCTCCATCTTGGATGAGGCACAGAGTCTATATAAGACCCTGACACACGCCGCATGGCGCTCAGTCCTCTTGGTTCATGCATAAGAGTAGACGCTCTATACGCGTTCCTCTAGGCATTCCTCTGTCTATGCTAGGTGAGCGCTACCGGCAGGGTAGCGTTCTTATACCTTACAGCTTCGGCTGCTGTCCGTATCCTTACCTCTTAGGGGAGCGGACATAGGCAGGTGCCTGAGGCACATGGTCTGGCTGGGCCTTGTGGTTCGACTCGTAGGTGGACGTTGCCGCTAGGGTAACGTTCCTTATACTGCGTCTGGCAGTTGTTCGTATCCTCGCACACTAGTGGAGCGAACAGAGGTAGGAGCTTTGTGCGGCTTACGCTGCTGTTCGTCTCTTTTGCACCACTAGAAGAGCGGACCTAGGCAGGTGCCATATCTAGTGGTTCGTGTCCTCGCACACTAGTGGAGCGAACGCAGGTAGGAGCTTTGTGCGGCTTACACTGCTGTTCGTCTCTTTTGCACCACTAGAAGAGCGGACCTAGGTAGGTGCCATTTCGCACACATTGCCTTTGTCTCTGTGATTAACAGAGATCATTCCACACACCCTCCAAGTAAGGGAGGAATTGCTTTACTTACTTATTATATCCTTCTGTGAGTTAACAGAGGTATTGCACTCTGCCATAGTCCGCAGCAGAGTCTTTGCACGGTGGACCCTGACTGTCTGATACTCCTTTAGGTTATTATCAGACAGCCCCCCGTAACACCGCCCACACCAGGCTCTCTATGTATATTTCTATACACAGAATCTGCTACTCACAGAGGAGGGCGGAATCGGACTTGCACTCAAAAGCTCCTCAGTCTGATTCAACTAAAACACACTATGTGATAAGAGACACATGGCTGTAATCTGTATGTTAACCCTTACAGCATGCTGTATTCAGATTATATTCCAAAATCCTACTGACAGATTCCGTTAATACTTCTGGTATATAATATTCAAATATCAAGTTAAAACACAACAACTATATTTAGCAAGAAGTAGTTTGACAACAAAATATAATTGATTTTTTTTTTTATTCATAAACATTATGATTTCAAGTTCTACATTTTCTAAAATAAAATGTGTATCAAAGCCTCCACAATAGCTTGCTTATGATAAAAATTCATCTTATTTTTATTTTCGCTAAGTAACAGGTCCCTGGGCACCTTTTCTTCACAGGTATACTGATATATTTATTGACATTCCTTTATTATTTAAGGATAAATTACATTGTTAATCATCTGTAGGATCAGAAACAAGCCAATCCTGTGGATTATTTAACAAAGTGCCATACTGATATATTTAAGTATGTACATTGAACATATAAGATTAAATATGAATCAGGGCATCATTGTTGCTGCCTTATGATGCCAAAGTAATGCATATTAGTTAAGTATAGTGGACTTCAATTATAAATGGAAAAGTAACAGACATACAAATTGAAGACTATAAAAATGTTTTCAAGAACATCAGAACCCAAGGCTACTAGCTGACAGTGTATAATCTTGCTTGACGCCTTCAGACCTTGATGTGTGAGAATCTGTGATGAGGAGCAGCAATAGATTAGTGAAGGAAAATTTCAAACAATTTTTTAAAGAGATAAATATTGCAAAATTATGAATCCTTATGCCAGTTTTCAAGATCTTCAGTCTCTCTTCAAACTGTACTTCTGCAGGAAAGTATTTACAGGAGCAATTCTATAAACTCTCCCCCCAGACCTGTGTATATACAATGTAGTGTCAGCATGTTACGTAGTTACTTAGGTTGAAAAAAAAGACCTTTGTCCATAAAGTTCAAACTTTTCTTGACCAATTATACATTTGTCTCTAAATTACCGTATTTTTCGCTTTATAAGATGCACTTTTGTTCCCCCAAATTTTGGGGGAAAGTAGGGGGTGCGTCTTATAAGCCGAATACACGGGGGGGGGGGGTATATATATATATATATATATATATACATACATACACACTGCAGGGTCCAGGGGAGGTGGGGGCGCTGCTGGGCGCAGGTGAACGCTGCGGCGGCAGCGTTTGATCTCCTGCTCCCGCTCATATAATATTCACAGCCGCTGTCCATCTCCGGTGGTGCTGAAATCGCACCGCAGTGACGGGCTGGGGGAGCGGTGCATATTATATGTCTCTGCGCCTCCCTATGATCGCATATGCCCCCCCTGTGTTAGATATGGCCCCCGTGCTGCTACTCATTCTAAAATAAAAAAAGCTTTACTTACCCCCTCTAGCGTTTCTCCCCGTGTCCCTGCTTCCACTGTGATCAGGCAGGCAGAGATCTCAGTCTGCTGTGCCGATCACATGACCGCACTGAGAACCAGGAAGTGGAGGAAGAGAAGCACGGCGGGAGACAGGAGGGAGATCAGCGCTGCAGGAGGTAAGGAAAGAGTGTTTTATTTTACTATGGGCAGCAGCCTGGGGACGATATCTAACACAGGGGGACTTGTGCGATCTATATAGGGGCCATGGGCAGCACCATGGGGGCGATATCTAACACAGGGGGACTTGTGCGATCTATATAGGGGCCATGGGCAGCACTATGGGGGCGATATCTAACACAGGGGGACTGGTGCGATCTATAGGGGCCATGGGCAGCACAGGGGAACGTGTGCCATCACAAGGGGGCTATATTCAATATAAGGGGGCCATATCCAGATTAAGGGGGGCTAATTTTAGGATGGGGGGCTATGAGGGACATATACCCTATATGATTTGTTAGAGGGACACTGGAATTATAAGATGGACCCCATTTAACATTAAAAAAAAAATTCTCTTTTCCTTCACCAAATTTGGGGGTGCGTCTTATAATCAGGTGCGTCTTATAAAGCGAAAAATCCGGTATATATAACCCACAATGTTAATTTTTACTGAGGAAATCATCCAGTCCTTTTTTAAAAGCTGTTCTAGCATCTGCCATTACTACCTCTTGCAGTACAGCATTCTACAGTTTGACTGTTCTAACAGTAAATAACTCTTTCCTATTTAGCTGCCGGAATAGTTTTTCTTCCACCAGTAATGAGTGCCCCATGGTCCTTGGTATGACCTTTGGAAGGAATAAGTCATGTGCCGGTCCTTTATATTGACCACGCATATATTTATACATATAAATGAGATCTCTTCAGAGACGTCTTTTTTCTAAGCTAAACAAGACCATCTTTTCCACCCTCTCATCATATGTGAGTTAATAGGCTCACTTACTAAGATTCTTTCTGGTAACCAGTACAATTCCTGTCCTCTTGTGAATGTTGTTACCGCTATTCAGACTACTCTCATCACTATCACTCTGAGCCGGAATTATCTTTTATCCTGTAAGCCTATTGAGCCTCGTTCTTTGGAGCCTCGTTCTTGTAAAAGCCACTTGGGGTCACACTGCACTCTATATGTAAGACAGGAGAGTTGGGATTGTCTTCACCCAGAAGAGGACCAGAACTGCACAGGAGTCTGGAGAAGATGGCAATAGGTGAGTATATTAACACACTGAGACTACAGTACATTTGGGTACAGTTATGTGGGTTTCTTTAATACTACTTACACAATAAGAAGCTGCATCTGTGTTTTTGGTGATTTATCTTAGTCTTCAACACATTGAGACGAGTCTAGGGAAAAAATTGTGACCTTTTTTTTTAGAATATTAGTTGGTGCTGGCAATGATATGGCACTGTTAAACTTACTTGCCGATAAAGATCAAATTCTTGGTAAAGCTATAAATGTATCGCAGCAGAACAAGTGAAGTGAAAGACTAAAAACAAAGCTTCAGCCAGAAATCCAAAACACTTTAATGTCTGATGAGAGCAAAGCTCTCCCGTGCCTCCTCCATACTCTGGAACGCTCTACCTCAGCATATCAGACTCTCCCCTACCGTGGAAAGCTTCAAGAGCAACCTGAAGACCCATCTCTTCCAACAAGCCTACAACCTACAATAACCCCATAGTCCAGTAGACCACTGCGCAACTAGCTCTGTCCTCACCTATTGTACCATCACCCATTCCCTGTAGACTGTGAGCCCTCGCGGGAAGGGTCCTCTCTCCTCCTACACCAGTCTCTTTTGTGTTGTTAATGGTTGTTGTACGTATACCCTCTTTAACTTGTAAAGCACCATGGAATAAATGGCGCTATAATAATAAATAATAATAAAAATAATAAATCGCATCAGAATGCAGCATGCATCATGAAGGCAATTCTTTTTCTCACACTTCTTGGACCCATACTTTTTGAATTGTCTTCATCTGTATGCCTTTTTCTCCATGCATTTACCATGCATTCCTTCATCTTCAGTTCTATGTTACTGCATTACTGCAAGCCAGAGCAATCAAAGTTTTCTCCCAGCTTAAAGTTTGTCTTCTATTTCCTTAAAGTTCTTGGTTTCAGACCTACATCTACACAACACTGTCAACAATTTCTCCATGATCATTTGTTCATCAGGACAATGAAGATCATTATGGAAATTAAAAGTTTAATGGTCAATATCAAATACTCTAACTACAAACTATCTATATATATATATATATATATATATAATTGCCTTATTCTGTCTGTCTGTCTGTCTTGCTCCAAAATTGTGTCACCGTGACAGTGTCGTTAGCGTGACAACTGTCGGATTGGCCGCTGGGCTCAGCCTGGCCCCGCCCCCCCCACGGATTGGCCGCTCGCCTCGGCCTGGCCCCGCCCCGCCCCCCGCATGGATTAGGCGCTCGCCCCTCCGCACGCATCGCCCGCTCCAGCGTACACCGGCTCCCAGTACACATGTGCAGGGAGCCGGCATACGCTGACGCCTCGCCCGCTCGCCCCCGCCACACGTTGGCACACTCGGCCCCGCCCCCGGCGGACATAACCTTGCGATGCTGGGATCGTGACGGAGCCGGTGTACGCTGGTAACCATGATACACATCGCGTAACTATAGGAAGCGCTTCCCTTAGTTACCCGATGTGTATCATGGTTACCAGCGAACACCGGCTCCCGGTACACATGTGCAGGGAGCCGGCATACGCTGCGGTCAATAATGAAGTGTCATGCAGCGGTGAAAGAGTTAAAGACACTGCAAGACACTTCATTATAGGCAGCGGGCACCCCCAGAAGAGAGAAGACAGAAGAAAGAAGACCCCGCAGTCATACTCACCAGACGCCGACCAGGAGCAGGTGAGCGCATCAAGGTCCTGCAGCGGCGGAACACACACACGCACACACATAAGAACAGACACACACACACATCAGATCACACTCACTCTCACACACACATCAGATCGCATCCACACACTCACAACATGCAGTGATATCGCTTACTTCTCGGCGGCGATACTGTGCGTGCAGTGACCTTCCAGGACCTGCCAGAGGATCACATGGCCGGAAGCATGTGGTATCTCCGGATGTTGTGAGTGTGTGAGCGCGTATGTGCGATATCGTCAGTGTGTGTGTGCGTGTATGCGATCGGTTGCGTGCGTGTATGCGATCGGATGTGTGCGTGTGTTCTGATGTTTGAGTGCATGCGATCGGATCTGTGAGTGTCGGCAGAAGGCAGAGGAGCACGGCGTGCAGCACAGCTGCTGGGACCGCCCACCGGAGGGCACAGGGAGAAGTGGGGTGTGAGTGTATGCGATCAGATGTGTGCGTGTATACTGTCTGATGTGTGACTGTGGAGCAAGATGGGGAGTGAGCAGCATGGGGGATGGAGCACGATGGGGGGGTGTGCAGCATGGGGGATGGAGCACGATGGGGGGGGTGCGCAGCATGGGGGATGGAGCACGATGGGGGGTGCGCAGCATGGGGGATGGAGCACGATGGGGGGTGCGCAGCATGGGGGATGGAGCACGATGGGGGGTGTGCAGCATGGGGGATGGAGCACGATGGGGGGTACGCAGCATGGGGGATGGAGCACGATGGGAGTGCGCAGCATGGGGGATGGAGCACAATGGGGGTGCGCAGCATGGGGGATGGAGCACGATGGGGGTGCGCAGCATGGCGGATGGAGCATGATGGGGGGTGCGCAGCATGGGGATGGAGCACGATGGGGGGTGCGCAGCATGGGGGATGGAGCACGATGGGGGTGCACACCTCTCCCCAAAACACACACACAGTGCCGCACGCGCACCGCACAACACACCGCACACACACTAGGAACCACAAACACCGCCCTACACAGACACCCACACACAGACAACGCCACACACACACAACACACAAACACCGCGGCATACACAAATATACGCACATGCCGCGTAACACACACACTGCACAAAACATACCTCCCCCAAAACACACACGCACTCCACACCCACACAAACCGCGCAACACACACAACACCACACACACAGAGCGCTGCAGACACACAGCGCTCCACAAACAACGCAACACACACAACGCAACACACATACAACACCGCTCTCACAAACCCCATCACCCAGACAACACCCAGAACATTTACAGCACCCTACACAAACACTGGCAACTACACAGAACAACATCGATATATATAACAAAAAACATACATTAACTACACAATAAATTCTAGAATACCCGATGCGCTAGAATCGGGCCACCTTCTAGTAAATATATAAATGATCTATGCTTTGGAGCTGAAATCTCCTAACAGTCCTTGCTGGCTCAGTGACTGCATATTTTTAAGCACATTATATTTCCATATAAAAGCCAGTTAATTCCATAAGTCCAATAAGACTTTACAAAGTCTGAACTGTATCAGCCATTTCTTGTGGTCTCACCTCTGTCAAGTGCATGTGTTTTATTAACCCCTCAAGATTTTAATGTATATTTTTAATCATAAATGGGTTTTTATTTAACTTTTGCTACTATATGCTGTTATACTTTGATAAGCCAGTATATTTTGCCAAGATATGCAAAAGTGCTTGTGTGGCGCCCTGGACAAGCCAGGTCGTCACAGGTACTGCAACAACACACCCCACACCCCGAGATAGGCACATCAGTCACACAAATCCTTGTTGCCTCCCTCCAGGGGCTGATGTCCACACCAGGTGGGGTGGAGCCAGGCGGTTGGCCCTACCCACTGAGGAGTTCACAGTCCTGGAGGCGGGAAAGGAAGTCAGAGTGTAGTGTAGTTAAGGAGAGTGAAAGTGAAGGAGCAAGAAGTGGTAGTTGAGGAGAAAGAGCAGACTGACCGTGTCCGGGTACGTGGACCAGGCACCAAGAGCAAGGTTGGCAGACGGTGGTGGCCGTCTGCAGGAGAGGCCGATCGACGCGGAACTGTAGGACCGGGGACGGGCGGTGGCCCACCGGTACCGAACCGGGGAGCGAAGAGAAGCCAGCACAAACCGGCAGGGCCTACGGACCCCGACCAGGCATGGAGTCGCCGTTAAACCGGTCAAATCCGTTAGCGACTGGAACCTCCGGGGTTTCCTAGCAGCAAAGACCCGATAGAAGGCAACCGTCCAAACCGAGAAAGGGAAATACAGCTACCGCCACAGCTAGAATTACCAGGGCCAGAGCCTGCGGGCAAAAGGGGCTCCTCCGGCACACATCCAAGCTGAAGAGGAGGTGCTGAGAAAAGACTAAGGAGGACGGAAGCAAGATGTCTGCGCCTCACGGAGAGAAGACGTCCGTGTCTGGCGGAGGAGCGCTGGCAGCAGGAGCGACAGTGCTTAGCGGCCGCGCTTAGCGGCCGCATGTAGCAGCGCCGCAGAAGTGCAGGGACACCAGGACTCTGCCGAAACACGTTCCTTGACCCAGCAGCAAGAAGTGCCAGGAGCTCCAGGCCACGGTCCACTCCATGATGGCGGAGTGGACGTTGGAGAAGAAGGGCCTGGCTACAACCGTGTGGGCATACGAAGTGGAGGTGGTTTCTGAGGAGCCGGTAAGTGACCCACGCCCCTATGTCCCTGAGGGAACGGCTGCTGCGTCTGAGGGGCCCGGCCTGGTGCCATCCACTACGCCACCTCCCTTACTGCCCATGCCCGCGGCCACCGCCCCGACCGACCCGTTACCACTCTCACCGGTAGCAGAGCCCGTAGCGTCTGTGGGAGAGGGCCCAGACCTGCGGCTCCCGGGCCTTACCTTTACCACCACCCTGGCACCCGTCCTGGCTTCCATCCTGGCTGCGACGGAGATGACGACGGCTCCGGCAGTCCGCCCGGCCACAACAGAGGCGATCCTCGACCCGACGCCAGCACCGCAAGCCACGCTGACCGCTTCCAGACACCCGGCCTCGGATGAGGCACCGCGGGGACGTAGCTGCCAAGCGGCAGAGCAGGCCACGTCACAGTGGGGTCCCTCACTACTGGAGGTGCCGGTCGTAGCCGGCACGGAGGGACTCCGGCTGGGCCCGTCCCCCACACCAGCTGATCAGGAGCGGCGGCCATGGCAGCTGTGCCCTAAGACTGCTGCTTGGAGAAAAAGGAAGTGGCAGCGGTCCCTCCGTTGCATAGTTGTCCCCGTTGGGACCATCAGCACAGTTATGTGAGTAAATAAATAGTAATCAACCGAACTGTAACCAGATTGTCAACCATGATTGAACCGGCCGTTGCCAGCAACTAGTCCCCATAGGGACCTTTTGCAACCATGCGTAAGGAACTGCTTATGGACAAGCCCGAGGACTTGCAGGGCAACCACAGACTTGTGGAATGTAAATAATTGTTGGCTTGATTCAGTGACCGCCCCCGGGGAGGCTGATTTGGAGGATGCGCCTGGAGGAAAAAGATGGCACTACCGTAACCGGTGGCGATCCTCCGGGAGTCAGGGGTTCCCCCATGGACGTGGGTCCCCTGAAGTGACCGTAGGGTATGAAATACCGTACCCGTACCCGCTCGGGCAGCTTGGTTCTGGACTGGGGTCAAGGGGTGCTGCCCACTTAGGGGCAGCATCAGGGCCAGGTTGTTTGGGTGGGAGAGAGCGGAAGCCAACCGTTACCATTAATAAAAATGACTACCGTTAGCAACGTTTAAGTACCGTGCCTCCCATAAGGGAAGATTGATATAAATGCTTATGTTTGAATGTTTACCTGTTTTCTACTTTTTCTACAGTTAACAAAAATAAAACCGGTGATGGACGGGCAGCCCGCGGACGGTCTGCATTTAACTAAGGGGGAATGTGGCGCCCTGGACAAGCCAGGTCGTCACAGGTACTGCAACAACACACCCCACACCCCGAGATGGGCACATCAGTCACACATAAATCCTTGTTGCCTCCCTCCAGGGGCTGATGTCCACACCAGGTGGGGTGGAGCCAGGTGGTTGGCCCCACCCACTGAGGAGTTCACAGTCCTGGAGGCGGGAAAGGAAGTCAGAGTGTAGTGTAGTTAAGAAGAGTGAAAGTGAAGGAGCGAGAAGTGGTAGTTGAGGAGAAAGGAGCAGACTGACCGTGTCCGGGTACGTGGCCTTGGCAGCAAGAGCAAGGTTGGCAGACGGTGGTGGCCGTCTGCAGGAGAGGCCGATCGACGCGGAACCGTAGGACCGGGGACGGGCGGTGGCCCACCGGTACCGAACCGGGGAGCGAAGAGAAGCCAGCACAAACTGGCAGTGCCTACGGACCCCGACCAGGCTTGGAGTCGCCGTTAAACCGGTGAAATCCGTTAGCGACTGGAACCTCCGGGGTTTCCTAGCAGCAAAGACCCGATAGAAGGCAACCGTCCAAACAGAGAAAGGGAAATACAGCTACCGCCACAGCTAGAATTCCCAGGGCCAGAGCCTGCGGGCAAAAGGGGCTCCTCCGGCACACATCCAAGCTGGGGAGCGGGTTACCGGTGGGAAGCCATCGGGACCGAAGACACAACAGGTGCAGGGAAAGGCAGCCACCACCACCCGTCCGGGAGTAACCACCGCAGCCGGCTGCGGGACCCGTCCATCCAGCCGTTTGTTTTACCGGAGACTCTGTATTCATCATTGGCTGAGTGAGTACCACCGTGCCGTCAGGCACCGCGCTGCCCCCGCGACCCTGCACCTCGCCAACCCTGCCTCCCCCGACACCTCACCGGGCCCCGGGACCACCAAATCCCCCTACCCACGGAGGGGAGAGAAACATCTCGGCTGCTCCCTGTCATCGCTCCCGGGATCCCCGTCCAGAGCAGCGGTGGTGTCCCAACCTCACCACAAACCGTGGGTGGCGTCACGGACCATACGCTCCAACCCCAAACCACCCCTTTCACTCACGGGCGAGGAGCGCCGCTCGAGTCCCCGGATCCAGCCCACCGTTCGAGCCACCGAGCAGCGGCGAGCAAGCAGCAGCCCAGAGCCAGACCAGAGCGCGGTGAGCGCAGCGGCCCCCCTCCCCGCCCGCGACACTTGTTACGGCATATCCATTTTGTAGAAATGCAACTGATACAATGGTGGCATTCTGGTCTAGGTGGCTTGAGGTGCATATTGTAGCATCCAAACCCAGACGCAGGAATGTAACAGAACATCTGCAAATTAGTGAAATTGTTGGCAGTGGTGAGGAAAGATGTGCCAACTACCTGATGCCATTGATAAACTATTATGTCAAGGTGCCGGAAGGGTTAAAAATAAGCCTATTCTAATCACTATGTTTACACAACATATGTATAATTATTTATTTCCTATTGGTTATTTAGTTTGAACATATTCCACAGAGCTGTTTAGTTAGATTGTCAGCACCTTTCTCTGTCCCAGTCTTAACACAAGAACTACTGAGGTAGTCATTTTGACTACTTTGCACTATGTATTTCTATATAGGTGTCACGAGTCCAGTAGTTCTAGTGTTTAATGGGGCACGCAATCCAATTTCCTCAGTTCAAACACACACAGTAGGAGCGATTTCATAGAAAGCTAATTAACCTGACAGTATGGGAGGAAACCGGAGCACCAGGAGGAAGCACACAGATACATGGAAAGGACACACAAACTACACCCAAATGCTGCTTTTGGCTAAATTTGCAAGGATAGATAAAATTATGTTGGATCATTCTTCTTTTCTTTGTCTGAGATTATATATACATACATGTAGATTAATTAATATATATATATATATATTATACATATATATATATTATATATATATATAAACACACACACACATATATATATATACACACACACGTATATATATATATATATATATATATATATATATATATATATATATATATATACACAGTATATACACACACACATATACACTATAAATATCTATATATACACACACTAATATATATATATACACACACACACACACATACACAGAGAGAGAGAGAGAGATACATACATGTATATACACCCATATACATACACACATATGCACTAATATATATATATATATATATATATATATATATATATACACACACACACACACACAGTGGAACCTTGGATTAAGAGTAACTTGGTTTGAGAGCGTTTTGCAAGACCAGCAAAGCTTTTTACAAATTTGTATCTTGGTTTAAGAGCAATGATTTGCAATAAGAGCAAATACTCACCGTGCACACTTCTGGTTCTGTCCTTTCTCCATGCTCTGACCCGCTCTGGAGGTAACTTTCTATACATATGTACTGTATTCTGTATATTGTATACCATTGTATATACTATATAGCATGTCTATCAATTTGCATTTGTGGATACTGTATTGTACTTTCATTCTGCTAATCAGTACAGCACATTTCTTGTACTGTAATCTAATTGCCTGGGCAGTTTTCCTACCCCACATTTGGCTTAGGTTTGCCCTTATTTTGTGGAGAATAGACTTGGGGTGTTTTTTTGTGTGTACTGTACTAGAATAAAGGTTGTCATATTTATACATTTTTTTTCTCTCTATAAAGTACCTCCTGCACACCACAATTCTATTGTAAGCGAACGTGCATTTTAATGTGTTTTATGTTTTTTCCTGTACACTATTTAGTATTGGTGCATACTAATTTTATATGTATACAGCACATCATTTTGTATTACTGTAATAGGTTTGTATAAAGTAAATATTTTTGGGTTGAGGAATGAATTGTCTGCATTTCAATTATTTCCTATGGGTAAATTTGCTTTGATATAAGAGTAACTTGGTTTAAGAGCACACTCCCAGAACCAATTCTGCTCGTAATCCGAGGTTACACTATATATATATATATATATATATATATATATATATATATATATATATATATATATATATATATATATATATATATATATATATAGTGTAACCTCGGATTACGAGCAGAATTGGTTCTGGGAGTGTGCTCTTAAACCAAGTTACTCTTATATCAAAGCAAATTTACCCATAGGAAATAATTGAAATGCAGACAATTCATTCCTCAACCCAAAAATATTTACTTTATACAAACCTATTACAGTAATACAAAATGATGTGCTGTATACATATAAAATTAGTATGCACCAATACTAAATAGTGTACAGGAAAAAACATAAAACACATTAAAATGCACGTTCGCTTACAATAGAATTGTGGTGTGCAGGAGGTACTTTATAGAGAGAAAAAAAATGTATAAATATGACAACCTTTATTCTAGTACAGTACACACAAAAAAACACCCCAAGTCTATTCTCTATATATAATATATAGAGCTGTGTGTGTGTGTGTGTGTGTGTGTGTGTGTGTCCGGGATTGGCATCTGCACCGTCGCAGCTACAGCCACAAAATTTTGCACACTCACACGTATGGACCCCGAGAGCGTCATAGGCTATGTTTCGAGGGGAAATTTTAACCCCGCGCTTTACAGTTATTCGCCAAAAAACCTGCCTCCATTAAAGCGAATGGAGCTGGGAGCCACAGTGCAGCCAGAACTTCAGAAGAATGCGCAGCTACGCCCTTATATGGAATGTTGGCGTGTCACAATGCAGCCAGGGAAAGAGACAGACACAGACAGGGAAAAAGGCAGACAGAGAGTAAGAAACAGACATGGACAGGGTAAGAGACAGACACAAAGAGACAGACACAGACAAAGAGACAGACTGACAGGGAAAGAGACAGACAGGGAAAGAGAGGGAAAGAGACAGACAGGGAAAGAGAGGGAAAGTGACAGACAGGGAAAGTGACAGGGAAAGAGATTGAGACAGACGGAAAAAGAGATAGACAGGGAAAGAGACAGGCAGACAAAGAGATAGAGAGAGACAGAGAGATATATACAGAGGGGGAGACAGACAGAGAATGGGAGAGAAACAGAGAGCCAGTTACTATCCCGGGCGGCGCCGGGTGCTATGTTGTGAGGGGAAATTTTAACCCCGCGCGTTCCAATTTACCAATCAATTTTGCCCCTATCTACATAATGGGGAAAAACTGAAACGAAAACTGTTGGGGGCAAATTGACAGCTGCCAGATGTGAACAAGGGGCACTTAAAGAATTAGAGCGATGGCGCCAAAGAGTATATACCGTACAGTTGCTAAGGTGGGGCCCCGACATGGGATACTCACCACACTCTGGGATATGAACACACACACACAAAATGCGCCACACACTACCACGTACTTGAACACATATACCACCCTCAGCACACATTTCACCACACATACACCAACCTCGCCACATAATCGCCCTAAAACAGACACAAGTCTGGTATTATCCTTCAAAAATAAAAATCTGATTAATAAGCAGCCAAACTACAAGTACAACAAATGTACCATATAGGAAATACGGCAGCTGTCAGTCACATGACCTGTCTATTATGTGTATGTGTGAGCTAATATATACGGTCAGGGGGAGGGCTTTCTGTTGCCTGGAGATTTATCAGGCTGCCAATAGCAACCAATCACAGCTTAGCTTCTATTTTGCTACAGTTAATTAATCTGAGCTCTGATTGGTTAATATAGGCAACAATTTAATAATTACATTTCTATCTATTTGTTTTGTGGTTTTTGTGTGCAGAATACATTTTTGTTAATACATTCTATTTTGCTAACAGCGGTTATTAACCCGGGCGAAGCCGGGTAGTACAGCTAGTGTACACACACACACATATATATATATATATATATATATATATATATACATACATACATATACATATACATACACATATATTACACACACACACACACACACACACACATACACACACATATATACATACACACACATACATACATATACACACACACACATACATATACACACACACACATACATATACACACACACACACATGATATATATTATATATATAATTCTCTAACCCTAACAGATTCAGTGTGTAGTTAATACTGATCCAGAAGTCTCTTCATTTATTGGAGTCTTAGAATCTGGATGCGTTTTGACAGCATTCACCTTGATACTGAGGGAGATAATTAAGGAAGAAGGTATGGCTGAACTTTAAAATCCTTATCTTTTTTAAACTTAACAAGCATTCACGTCGAATTGAGAGGCCTCCTCGGTCCATCATTGCCAGTAAGATTTACCAGCTCGCTAGATCTGTGGAGCCTGTCAGCTCATGCATCTTAAGTATTAATAAGACATAAAGTAGCAATCCTGACAGAGCAGCAAATTACTAATGTAAGATATTTGGGCTTTTTAGACCAAAAACACTTTTCTTCATACTGAAGTAGACTATGAATTGTAACATTTAAATAGGAATACCTATCATATGCATTAAAAACAATTCATTCTGTGGACACAAGACAAAACACTTTAATGAAGTATATCAGAAAGTTGTCGAACTTTGCAATGTATAATAAATAAGATGTATTGGAAAATCCTGTTATATCAGGGCCCTTTTAAGATGAACTGCCGATAGCAGATGTAATCCCTATATGTCATGCTTTATAACATTATCCTCTTTATGAGAAATAATAATCCTCCACATAAAGTCATGTTGCCTGCTCTCAGAATAGCAAACAGATTATTCCCTTTGATCTTGCCTAAGTAAAACTGATGAAGTTGAGGTTTGGCCAGAAGTTTGGTCAAACACTCAGGGCAAAATGCAATTTTTCCTTTACTTATAGGGATTTATTTTAAAATGAGTTATCCCTGAACTCTCCTAAAAAAAACCCCAACAATATCATGTTAAATGGCAAAAGAAAACTTCTAAAGTTAAATTTTATTTTATTTATTTTTATTTTTTTGTGGCATTTATACAGGCAGCAGAACTGCATCATGCGATAATCCTGTTTTAGCTCTCAGTAGTACCTTGCAGTATTGTTAAAACCAATACTTCATTCTGTAGTCTCCTTCCTCTAGTCAGTCCAAAAAACAGGCTGTCGTTCTGATCCATTACATCTGGCTATACCCCAATGGAAATCTTCTTTGCTTGTCAGAAGAAAAAAATCCATGGCATTTACCCCTCTTTTCCGCTGACAAGTATAGTCGCAATCCCTTTGCAAATTAGGTTTATTAATAAAATATACGAACTTGCTGCAGTTTGCAATTAACCAAAATAACAAAAATAAATTAAATAGTTAAAAACAAGAAATATAACAAATGGTCAGGGACGTATCTAGGGGGGCGCTGACAGGCTGCCCGATGTGGTGTTTCTTCCTTGGCTGCATTTGCCCCTCCCAAGAGTGGGATCCAGCGGTTCCTTGAGCTAGCTGTCAAGCTGACAGTCGGCTCCGAGAAGGTGCAGTGCGCCGGCTCAGAGCAATGAATTGTACGCCCGCTTTTGGGGTCATCTGATTGTATTTCTGATGTCAGTCTCTGGTGCTGCAGAGGCGCAAACATTGGTCTGGTAAGCGCTCCCCTGGAGCTGGAGGAACGGAAGATGCATTTTAATTTGGGGGGATGAAAACAATATGGAGAGTGGGGGAATAATGGCTGTAGAAAAAACAATATGTGGAGTGGGGGTGAATTATGGCTGTGGAAACAATAAAACAATATGGGGAGAAGAAGGGATAAAGGTGTGGAAACAATATGAAAAGCTGGAAAATACTGGCTACAAAAACAATAAAACATAATGGGAGAGGAGTTGGCTGTGAAAATAATACAAGACAAATCATAAAAACATATTACAGTGATACCACATTTATGTTTTGTTTTGACGCTTTTTCACCATAAAACTATTTTAGAGGGAAAACATTTTTTTGCATTGCTGTATTCTGTGAGCTATAGCTTTTTTTATTTTTTCATTGACAGCTGTACAGCATTTTGTTTTTTTGCAGGACAAGATGATGTTTTCAGTGGTATTATTTGTATTTATATATGGCTTTTTGATCGTGTTTTAGTACACATTTTTGTCAGCTTTATGATGAAAAGACAGTTTTTGCTATGTTTTTTATTTATTTTTTAACTGTGCTCACTGAAGGGGTTAATTAGTTGACAGTTTTATAGCTCAGGTTGTGGCAGCAATACCAAATATGTGTTTTGTTTTTTTTTACATAATTATTGGACTTCTTTTGTTCTTTAGTTTAAGATTTTTGAAAAGCATTTTTACCAATTTTTAAAACTTTTTGTTTTACTTAGTGCCTTTATGAGGTACTAACTTTCAGTGGTCTGATCACTCCTATAATCCACTGCAATGCTTGATCACTACAATGGTTTATATGTCAGTGCTGCACTCGCAGCGCTGACAGTTCGCCTCACACACAATGTATCTGGCATGGTCTGTGATGTGAGCCGTAACTCAGTAAACTCGGGTTGTTATGGTGATGACCACGGGTTACCATGGCAGCAATCATGTCACCGTGATCGCATTACAGAAACTGATCGCCAAGGAGAGGCAAGTGATCCCTTTCCCTGCCTTCTGAATGTTGCAATCGCAGCATTTAAGGGGAAAATCTGCCAGGACCAGCATAGGCACCACACCTGGCAGTGAGAGTTGTGTCCAAGCTGTAGGATCAACGACGATCATGGGGGTACAGTGCAGGAACCCCCACGATCGCCATGATGTACTTATACGTCATTGGTCTGGAATGGACCAACTTCTATGACGTATACGTATGCAAAGGGTCAGGAAGGGGTTAATTATGTATCAATAAAATATAATATTTTACTATTTGACAGGTGTTACTCCATTTGTCAGCTTTTGTGTATTTTCAAATATAGCGAAATGCAGATCTCAAGTCATGAAGATTTTGTCACTGTGCAGATATTTCTGGCCCAAAAGTAAGTAAACTGTTCTTGCTTCATTGGTTTAATATAAACTGCGGAAAGCTGTACATTTTGTTAATAAACCTAATTTGCACTGGGGGTTGAATAATTTGAATTACAAGTCTGTAAAGCGCTGTGGAATTAATAGTGCTATATAAGTGTGTAAAACACATAAATAAAAATGAATTATATTCAATGGGCTGCACACCAGAGATCGCAGATTTATCACAAAGAACAGAAACTGGCCATCACTGTAAGGTACACTGTGTGCAGAATTATTAGGCAAATGAGCATATTGATCACATGATACTTTTTATACATGTTGTCCTACTCCAAGCTGTATAGGCTTGAGAGCCAACTAAAATTAAGTAAAATCAGGTGATGTGCATCTCTGTAATAAAGAGGGGTGTGGTGTAATGACATCAACACCCTATATAAGGTGAGCTAAATGATTAGGCAACTTCCTTTCCTTTGGCAAAATGGGTCAGAAGAGAGATTTGACGGGCTCTGAGAAGTCCAAAATTGTGAGATGACTTTCAGAGGGATGCAGCAGTCTTGAACTTGCCATACTTTGGTGTGATCACCGAACAATCAAGCGTTTCATGGCAAATAGCCAACAGGGTCGCAAGAAGTGTGTTGGGCAAAAAAAAGGCACAAAATAACTGCCTATGAATTGAGGAAAATCAAGCGTGAAGCTGCCAAGATGCCATTTGCCATCAGTTTGGCCATATTTCAGAGCTGCAATGTTACTGCAGTATCAAAAAGCACAAGGTGTGTCATACTCAGAGACATGGCCAAGGTAAAGAAGGCTGAAAAACGACCACCTTTCAACAAGAAACATAAGATAAAATGTCAAGATTGGGCCAAGAAATATCTTAAGACTGATTTTTCAAAGGTTTTATGGATTGATGAAATGAGAGTGACTCTTGATGGGCCAGATGGATGGGCCAGAGGCTGGACAGTAAAGGGCAGAGACCTCCACTCAGACTCAGATGCTAGCAAGGTGGAGGTGGGGTAATGGTATGGGTTGGTATCATCAAAGATGAACTTGTGGGACCTTTTCGGGTTGAGGAAGGAGTGAAGCTCAACTCCCAGACCCACTTCCAGTTTCTGGAAGACAACTTCTTCAAGCAGTGGTACAGGAAGAAGTCGGTATCGTTCAAGAAATACATGATTTTCATGCAGGACAATGCTCCATCACATGCATCCAACTACTCCACAGCATGGCTGGCCAGTAAAGGTCTAAAAGATGAAAAAATAATGAGATGGCCCCCTTGTTCTGAACCCCATACAAAACCTGTGGTCCATCATAAAATGTGAGATCTACAGGGAGGGAAAACAGTTCACCTCTCGGAACAGTGTCTGGGAGACTGTGGTGGCTGCTGCACGCAATGTTGATTGTAAACAGATCAAGCAACTGACAGAATCTATGGATGGTAGGCTGTTGAGTGTCATCATAAAGAAAGGTGGCTATATTGGTCACTAATTTTTGGGGGTTTTGTTTTGGCATGTCAGAAATGTTTATTTCTAAATTTTGTGCAGTTATATTGGTTTACCTGGTGAAGATAAACAAGTGAGATGGGAATATATTTGGTTTTTATTAAGTTGCCTAATAATTCTACACAGTAATAGTTACATGCACAAACCAATATCCTTCTAAGATAGCCAAATCTAAAAAAAAACACTCCAACTTCCAAAAATATTAAGCTTTGATATGTATGAGTCTTTTGGGTTGATTGGGAACATAGTAGTTAGTCAATAATGAAAAAATCCTCTAAAATAAAACTTGCCTAATTATTCTGAACACGGTGTATTTTTAATACATTTATACTACAAAGTAACATGTTTACAGGATCTTTTACATGATCTATATTTAGTCTGGGATAACCCTTAACACATAAGTATATTTATGTACATATCAGTCATAAACCCACAGATAGTTTATACTGGTACATAGAGATACATCTGTACATAGCAGTGAATTTCCATGTCCCTGTATGCTACACGTGAAGAAACAGTCAGATACTTTTTTGTTCCTATAAAACTACTGAAAATAAAAGAATTAATTATAAAAATGTCTTTGCTGCAGCACTAGAATTGACAACTTACAATATTGCATAGAAGACTGTAGTTTGTTTCTATGTACCTGTATTCTAGAGGGAGAATGAAGCAAAAAATTTTCTCTTCCCGTAAGATATTTTTAGATAAGATTTTTTTTTTAAATAATCACAAATCAGCAAATAACAGACACATTCTATATCCTGCAATTGTAAAGATCCGCACAACTATGCGATCAGGTTCATGGTAATCAGTAAATGGCGTAAAAAAAAAATGAAATAAAAAAATACGTAACGCTGAGGCCATGTTCACATGTAGCATAAAATGCTGCATTTTTTTCTACAGCTTTTTTCTGCACTACACAATGTAACAATTTTCCCTGATTATTGAGCATTGACTGCAATTTTTAATGCATTTTCACCTTTAATTGATGCGGTTTTGGTGTAGATATAAACCCAGGGTTTGAAAGCTTTTTTTAATAGTGCAGAAAAGATGATTCTGTGTTTAAAAATGGAACAGCACTTTTGTTTTACTTATGGTTTTTTGCAGGCTCCACATAGAAATTTATAGAAAAAAAAAAGACAAAAACACCTAGTACAGAAGAGTCTTTAGACGCACTGAGGGCGAAGATTTCATGAAATCACATTTACTTTGCTTGGACATTTAGTCCGTGTTCACATGGAGCCTAAGTGCAGTGTTTTTTCTGCTGCTTATTTTGCACAGAAATTCTGCTGTGTTTAAAGGCCGCTTTACATGCTACGACATCGCTAAAGCGATGTCATTGGGGTCACGGAATTTGTGACGCACATCCGGCCGCATTAGCAATGTCGTTGTGTGTGACACCTTTGAGAGATTTTGAATCGTCGCAAAAACGTTCAAAATCGCTCATCAGTGACATCCCCGCTATCTCGATTATGGTTGCTGATGCTTGTACGATGTAGTTCCTCGTTCCTGCGGCAGCACACATCGCTAGATATGATACCGCAGGAACGAGGAACCTCACCTTACCTGCGTCCCGCCAGCAATGAGGAAAAAAGGAGGTGGGTGGGATATTCGTCCCGCTCATCTCCGCCTCTCCGCTTCTATTGGGCGGCCGCTTAGTGACGTCGCTGTGACGCCGAACGAACCGCCCCCTTAGAAAGGAGGCGGTTCGCCGGTCACAGCGACATCGCTATGCAGGTAAGTAGTGTGAAGGGTCCATGCGATTTTGTGCGCCACGGGCAGCGATTTGCCTATGTTGCACAAACGATGGGGGCGGGTACGCACGCTAGCAATATCGGTACCGATATCGCAGCGTGTAAAGCAGCCTTAACTGTCCAAGCAAAGTAGAAGTGATTTCATGAAAACTGCACCCACTATGCGTCTAAAGGGCTCATGCGCACGTTGTGTTTTTTTTGCGTTTCTGCAGCGTTTTAAGCTGCAGCGTCACATTGTCAAAATTCATGCGTTCTGCTTTCCCAGCAAATCATGCAAATCTGTGAGAATTAAGAATCATGCAAAATCTGTGAAATCTGAGAAATGAGAATCATGCAAAATTGTGCGCAAGATGCTTTTTTAAACGTAGCGTTTTGATTGTCAAAAATTTGACAAAATCTCTGCGTTTAAAAAAGCAGCATGTCAATTCTTTTGTCCGTTTTGGCAGCGTTCTACACCCATTGAAATCAGTGAGTTGTAGAAAAACGCTACCAAAATGCTAAGCAGTGCGTTTGCACTGCATTTTTGTGGCGATCCGCATGTTTATTTGACATAACAAACGCAGGTCTTTTTGGTCTCTCTTTCTCTGTCAGTCGGTCGGTCTGTTGGTCGCTGTTTCTCTCCCTCTCTGTTGGTCTCTCCCTCCCACCCAGTCTCTCATACTCACCGATCCCCGACGCGGCGCTGCACGGCATTCACACTGTGGTGGCTTCTCCTCTTTTGAAAATGCCGGCCACTCATTATTCCATCTCTTATTCCCAGCTTCCCCCGCCCACTGGCGCCTATGATTGGTTGCAGTCAGACACGCCTCCACGCTGAGTGACAGCTGTTTCACTGCAACCAAATACAGCCGCCGGTGGGCGTGTCTATATCATGCAGTAAAAATAAAAAAACAATGTGAGGTCCCCCCCAATTTTAATACCAGCTAGGGTAAAGCCACACGGCTGAAGGCTGGTATTCTCAGGATGGGGAGCTCCACATTATGGGAAGCCCCCCAGCCTAACAATATCAGTCAGCAGCCGCCTGGAATTGCCGCATCTGTTAGATACGACGCTCCCGGGACTCTACCCGGCTCATCCCAAATTGCCCTGCTGCGGTGGCAATCGGGTTAATAAGGAGTTAATGGCAGCAGCCCATAGCTGCCACTAAGTCCTAGGTTAATCATGACAGGCGTCTCCTTGAGAAACCTACCATGATTAACCTGCAAGTTAAAAGAAAATAAACACTTCCAAAAAATCCTTTATTTGGAGTAAAAGTAAAAAAAAACCCTCTTTCACCACTTTATTAATCCCCAAATACCCCTCCAGGTCCGACGTAATCCACATGAGGTCCCACGACGCTTTCAGCTCTGCTACATGAAGCTGACAGCGAGCGGCCACAGACCACGACCGTTCTGAGCCGCGCGATCAGCGATGTCACTCAGGTTACCCGCGGCCACCGCTCTCAGGTGGAGGACTCCAGCTGTGGCCGCAGGTCACCTCAGTGACGGCACCACTGATCGCGCTGCTCACTTCAGTCACTCAGGGGATTTGCGGTCACCGGTGAGTATTTCACCTGTGATCGCAAATCAGGCTGCGACACAGAGAGACGCCCAATGTCAGTGAACTCAGGTGAAGCTCTGACGTCACTGCTGCAGACTCCTGTGTCCTGGCACTGACCTTGGAGGTTCATCTGAGTTCATGACAGCACACAGAGACAGAGCAGCGCTACGACAATGAAGTTGGGTGAAGTTCATCCGAGTTCATTCTCATCGCCCGGCTCTGTCTGTGTCTGCTATATATATATATTACACATACATACATACATACATACATCCATACATGCATACACACACACAGAGAGAGAGAGAGATTATACACACACACACACACACACACACACACACACACACAGCTCTGGCAAAAATTAAAAATTAAGAGACCACTGCAAAATTGTCAGTTTTCCGGATTTCTGATTTGTAATATATGGTAGAGGCAGGGTGATGGCATGGGCATGCGAGGCTTGAAATGGGACTCTGTCACTAGTGTGTATTTATGATGTGACTGAAAAGAGAAGCAACCAGATTATTATGTGTTCAGGGCTACACTTTCTGCTCAGATTCAACCAAATGCAGCAATGTTGATTGGACGGTGCTTCACAGTACAGATGGACAATTACCCGAAAACATAATGGAAAAGCAACTAAGGTGTGACGCCCTGGCGCCGCCAGGTGGTCACAGAAAAACATTCACCCGACATAACCCCATCCCATACCAGGTACCATCTGCCACAAAATCCTAGCCACCCCCCTCAGGGTAAGAAGGACACACCAGTGGGCAGGGCCAGGCGGATTGGAAGCGCCCACCTAGGGGTCTTGAGGATCCGGGGGCGGGAACGCAGTAGTTCAAGTTTGGAGTTGAAGTTTGAAGTTGGAGTTGAGTGGAGTCTGTGACAGTGACAGACTGTGGAGGTCAAGGCTGAGCCTAGTGGAGGGTAGCCAGGGTAGTGGCCCTGGTCTAATGGCTAGGTGGCAAGCAGTGGACCGTATCCAAAGGTGACGGGAGTCCGGTCGCGGGAAATATAAAGTGGACCGGGAGAGGGTTGGAGCCCGCCGGTACCGACAGCGGAGATCTGGTCTGAAAACTGGGCACAGGCGGGGTATTTGGACCCTAGTAAGAAGACGGTTGCAAGCCCCTTCTCTAATTCCCCAGGCCGGAAGCAAGGTTCCAGACATTGCTCCAGAAGAGTTAGCCCAGATAGAGCGAAACAGCAGCCCACCGCGGGGGATAGGGTATCCGCAAACACCCACTGAGATCTCAAGGGTCAGTTTTGACGGGCACGACTCCCAACCACAACAGCACTGGGAGTGGACTTCCCCGTTCCATATGAAGTTGTCCAGAATTGAAAAAATTACAGAGTGCCGGAGAAAGGGACATCGGTACACCAGCTGGGTGTGGGACCCGAGTACACCCGGATGAGGCAGCCGGCCAATGACACCTTGGTTTACTAACAGACTTGTGTGCAATTATTTAACAGTGAGTACACCAACATTCCCCGGTCCGGCCCGGCGCGCCACCTCCGGCCTACATCACTCCCCGTGTCCTGGACACTAAGCCCCGGGGCATCCACCCCTACCCACAGAGGGGTTAACATCCAGCTGCCATTCCATCGCCCCCGGATGCTCCCCAATAGCAGCGGTGGTACTCCATATTACCACACACCGTGGGTGGCGTCACGAAGTATCTACAGCAATCCCCGTACATATACGTCCTCTTTTATTTGAATGTCCGCGTGACTCCTGGGTCCGGAAACCCCTCGAGCCACTGCGGATTCGGATCCGAGCAGCCCGACTGCTGACGTGGGAGGCGGCACAAAGGAGTTTCTTTAAAGCACCACTTCAGCATTTTTTTTATTGCAGTGCTGGAGTGGCGCTTTAAATCTAAGTCCCTGGCCCCCTAACATATACTCACCTTTTGGCGGCTTCATCTTTTATCAGCGTCACTCCAGTTGGTATTGACAATTTGTGACCTGCCAGCAAGCTCCAGTGTTTCATGGAGAAGCTAGAGGTTACAAATCAATGTAAGTTGCTTTGATAGCTTGTGATGCAACTTCTGACTTCTGGCTAATCAGACGTTACTGTGACAAGATGGCGCTGCAGGACCAGAGTAGCATTGATAAAAGGTGTACACGATGGAGGGTGAGTTTAGGACAGTGAGTGTCGCGGGCGGGGAGGAGGGTGTCAGCACACCGCGCTCACCCCTTCTGCTCGGGTCCGGCAGCTGCTCAGTGGTGGCTCGAGCCGAGGGCCGGATCCCGGGGTTCCTCGAGCGACACTCCTCGCCCGTGAGTGAAAGGGGGGTTTGTGGTTGGGTGTGGGGATTGTTATAGTTCGTGACGCCACCCACGGTTGTGGTGATTTCACCACCGCTGCTCTGTACGGGGCTCCCGGGGATGGTGATGCGGAGCAGCCAGGTGTTGTGTTGCCCCTCCGTGGGTAGGGGTGGTGATCCCGGGGCCCGGTGATGGAGAAGTAGGTGCGGGGCCCGATGGGCGCAGGGTCGCGGGGGCAGCGCTGTGCCTTGCGGCACTGTGGTACTCAGCCTGAGACGT
The DNA here is from genome assembly GCF_048569485.1 of Anomaloglossus baeobatrachus. Taxonomy (NCBI): domain Eukaryota; kingdom Metazoa; phylum Chordata; class Amphibia; order Anura; family Aromobatidae; genus Anomaloglossus; species Anomaloglossus baeobatrachus. Next base: position 213,217,955 of record NC_134358.1, on the reverse strand, counting down.
GACACAGTTTGTACGGTAAACCAAACGGCTGGTAGGACGGTCCCACAGACGGCTGCACCTGCACTCCCGGTAGGTGACGGTGATGTCCCTCTTCCTTGCACCTATGGTTGACTTGTGGTAGCGGTGGATTCCCTCCGGTTACCCGCTCCCCGACTGCAATCTGGGCCGGAGGAGCTCTACACTTTGCCCGCAGGCGCTGGCCCTGGGGAAACTGGTGCCCTGGCGGTGGCGGTGTCTCCCCGGTTCAGGTTGGGCTGTTGCCTTCAATCGGGACTTGGTTGTTGGGGGATCTGCGTCCCCGTCACTGACGGATTCGGCAAATTTGGCGACTCCTAGCCTTGCCGGGGTCCGAGAGGCCCCTGCCCTGGTGCTGACTGTCCTTCGGAACACTGCTCCAGACCACCGGGCACACAGCCAACGGGGTCCGTCCAGGAACTTCCAAACGGTCCCCCTCCAGACAGTCACCGCCGTCGCTGACCTTGCTGATCTGGCCCTCCACAAAGCTGGACCCTTCAGGCTTTCTTTCTACTTGTCACTTCACTCTCTTTTCTCCTTTACTACCTTTCTACTTTCACTCCTTCTACTTAGCTCCTCACTCCTGCTCCTCCCTGAGCTCTCTCCTCGCTAGCCCTCAGCTAGACTTCAACTGCCTGGTTTTCCCGCCTCCAGAGTTGTGAGCTCCTCGGTGGGCGGAGCCAACCGCCTGGCCCACCCCCTGGTGTGCATCATCAAACTCCTGGAGGAAGGCAACAAGGATTTGTGGTTAGCATTGATGTGCCTACCTGGAGTGTGGGGTGTGGTGGTGTTGTGACCCGTGTCCCCTGGCTTGCCCAGGGCGACACATGAGCATACATTTAAAGAGCTACTTCAGCGATAACAAAAAATAAAAAAAAAAATAAGTGGAGTGGTACTTTAAGGGATTTTCTACAAAGTGTTAAAAATAAACATTTCAGGGGCTCAGAAATATAATTGGACAAATTAACTTTACTGTAAGTAAAATCAAGATACTTTGTAGAAAAATGCTTGCAATTCATTAACATTTCACAGGATATTTTTGTTTAACCCCTTTAAACCTTAAAGTCTGCACTTCAATTGCATCTCAGTTAGTGGCATGCAGAGCTGAAATCACGAAAATTCGGTCACTGTCCAAATATTTTTGGACCGAACTGTATGTAGCCCAAACTGCAGCCACAGACAACAATATATAATACAACTAATGCTAAAAAAAATAAAAAAAAAATAATAAAGAAATACAAGCTATGCTAAAGAAAAAAAATAATACCTTATTTTTGAACAAAAAAACCATTTATTTTATTCGCTGTGTAGCACCATCTTAGCTTTACAAACATTGTTCTCAATGTTCCCATTGGACCTCACAATCTAACCCCAACATGATTATATCTTTGTAGTCTGGGAGGAAGCTGGGGTACCTGGAAGAAACCCAAGCAAACATGGGAAAAACAAATTAACACCTTGCAATTGATGTCCTTGGTGGGACTTTAACCACAGCCACCAGCACTGACCACTGTGTTACCGTGCTATTCACTTAAAAGCCCAAATGGCCATGTCCTTAAGGGTTTAAAGTAGGGACAGTTTGAAGTTGTGTTCCTTGATATAAACCAGGATTTCTAAGGGTATAAAATGGAAAATTGATAAAACTTTCAAGTATACTGTATTTTCTTCGTTTTTTTAGGAAGGTTCATCATGATGTTCACAGCAACTGCAATCAAATCAATGAAGGAACACAAAATTGATAAAAGTTGTCTTTGTATGAATTATATTCAACTACTCTAATCTCACAATGTCACCCTTATAACAGTAAAAAATACATATTCATAGTAATAAGGAGATTTAGCGACCTTGATCAAAGTAGTGTCCGGTTATTCTCCAACATATCTATGAAAGAGTTCTATGGCAAACACTAAAATATGTCTGCATGAGTATAACGCTGTGCTCTGAGGTTAATAAACCATAGCATGAGCAGTATTGGAGCTGAATTACACAGGCTAGTTCTACTAACAGGCTCTGTTCACAATGTTCTCGTCAATAGAAGTGTCAGAAACAGGCAAAAGTTACACAAATTTTCCCTGGCAGCTAAGAAAACCAGTGCCTTCATAGACACTCCCCAAGGACAGATATATTCAACGCATGTTCTGCTGACTCAAGCCAAGAAGAGTCTTGGGAGGAAACAAACATCACTTTTGTAACATTTTCATCATGCAGAACATGAGCTTACCTCGTGATGGAAGGTCAGATCTTAAGTGGGAGCCTGGTCCAGGACACTTGTGTACGATAATATGCATTATTTAATTTATACCACTAAATGTCACTGTCTGAGGACAAGACAGCTTCCTTAAAAAAGCTAAACCAAACAAGATGGGAAACTATTGCTCTTCATATTATGGCTGTCAGTTAATGCTACAATAAAAAACAAAATATAAAAAGGATCAACTTTGAGAAAAACTGTTTTACTGTATCGTTTGAGTCCTAAAATCTGCCCTAAACTGTGCAAAATACCCCTGCATTGTAATTAGAATGGGAGCATTTTGTTATAAGAAAATCTCTGTACAAATGACATTAAAATTTGACACCTAAAACGCACATTTGTGCCTCTAAGGTTAAGGTCACCAGTCCACAATTTGTGAGAACAAAAAAAAAAAAACAAAACAAAAAATAAAAAATCAGCACATGGACATGACAGACCAATGTTGTTCAGTGAAAGTAAGAAATTTTGTTTTCACCGATTGAATATGCGAGTTTGAAAAAAATTGCAACATACCTCTAGTTTTTCCATGTGTCGGATGAGGTTTGCCCTCCCTTCCCCCCCAAAATGGATTCCATACAGAGCCACAATTATTGGTCAAAATAATGCAGGGGGGGGAAAAAAGTAACCACCTCCAAAAGAAGAATCTCTGCTAACACTCCCTTGATCTTAGTTTGTAAAGTTTATATGCTAACCTTCACTAAAACCTTTTCAACAAAGATGAGAAATTAAAAAATAAAAACATTTTTAGTCAGCTCTGCAGCCACTCTTCCATGTTGTGACCAGTTTAAAGAAAACCTTTCACCAGGTTAAGGGTGTTAAATATCATACATGCACATGGGTATGCCTTTGCACCTGCTGGTAGTGTATCATGCCCGAAATAAGAATTATTCTTACCGATAATTCGCTTTCTAGGACCTTCCACGACAGCATAGGAGGTTGTCTCTCCACGCCCTAATTGGGACAGGAAGTTCAAGAGGTTTAAAAGGACCCTCCCACCTCCCATAGCCAGTGTCTTACAAAGAATCCATAGCATATGAGAAGTACTACACATTCAGGAATACATGAATACATAGGGGAGGGAATTACCTGCTGTCGTGGAAGGTCCTAGAAAGCGAATTATCGGTAAGAATAATTCTTATTTCTCTAGTCCCTTCCACGACAGCATAGGAGGAATACCAAAGAATTGATACCTAGGGGGGGACCACAGCCTGCAGGACTTTCCTGCCAAAGGCCAAATCCCTGTTGGAATCCAGATCCAGACGATAATGCTTCGTGAAGGTATGGAGCGAAGACCACGTAGCCGCCTTGCAGATCTGCTCAGGGGAGGCCCCTGCCCGTTCGGCCCAGGAGGCAGAGGTAGCCCTGGTGGAGTGCGCCGTGAATCCAGTAGGCGGAGAGAGATGCTGAGCGAGGTATGCATCTCTAATTGCTCGCACAATCCAGTTGGCGACTGTACTCTTAGCCACCTTCTTGCCCTTATTGCGGCCAAAGGGCTGGATGAACAGGTTAGAATCAAGGCGCCAAGAAGCAGTAACCTCTAGGTAGTGCAACACTATCCGACGGACATCCAAAGAATGAAACACTTCCTCACCCGGAGTCCGAGGATTCTGACAGAATGAAGGCAGGACGATGGACTGCGAACGGTGAAAATCCGAAACCACCTTGGGAAGGAAGGAAGGGTCCAGCTGAAAAACAATGCTGTCATCTCTGATGGTCAGATAAGGTTCCCTAACAGACAAAGCCTGAAGTTCGCCGACTCTGCGAGCAGATGTAATAGCCACAAGAAAAGCAGTCTTGTGAGAAAGGGAACGAATGTTACAAGAGCACAGAGGTTCAAACGGAGATTGAGACAGTCCTGTAAGGACCACATTGAGATCCCAGCGAGGCGTCAGGACCCTCCGACGTGGACAGAGTCTACCAGCGGACACAAAGAACCGACGGATCCAACGATGATCTGCCAGAGCCGTGTCAAAGACTGCACTGAGTGCTGACAACTGAACTTTCAGGGAGCTGGGCCTAAGACCTAAGTCTAAACCACTTTGGAGAAAGTCCAGAATCTGCGCAATATTAGGCCGAAAAGGGTCAGGAGGCCGAGAACCACACCAGGAGGAAAATCTCTTCCAGATTTTGTTGTATATACTATTAGTCACAGGTTTACGGTTCTTCTGCAGCGTAGCCACAACTTTGTCAGAAAGCCCTTGAGCCTTCAGTGCCCGGGCCTCAGAAGCCAGGCAGCCAAGTTGAGTTTCTGAGGAGCCGGATGGAAAATCGGACCCTGTGACAGTAAGCTGGGGTCCGAACCTAAGAGGACTGGGCCGTCGATTCCTAGCGTCATGACCAAGCTGTACCAACTCCTCCGGGGCCACAGAGGGGCTACCAGTATAGTTGGGACCCCCTCGTCTCTGATCTTCCTCAGGGCCCGTGCGAGAAGAGGAAGAGGAGGGAACGCGTAAGCGAGGCGAAAGGACCAACTGTGGCAGAAAGCGTCTACCCCTAAAGCCTCGTCCCTTGGGTTCAGGGAGAAATATGTTGCGACCTTGCGATTCTCTGCTGAGGCAAAGAGGTCCACCTCTGGTGCACCCCACCTTGCCACTAGAGAGCAGAACACTGCCTGATCCAGGCTCCATTCCCCTGGATGAACATCCCGACGACTCAGGAAATCCGCCTGAAGATTGAGGGAGCCCTTCAGATGGACCGCAGAAAGGGAGAGCAGAGATTGTTCTGCCCATTGAAAGATTCGGGAGGATACCGACTTCAGGGCGCCTGAGCGTGTACTGCCCTGATGGCGGAGATGTGCCACTGTTGTGACATTGTCTGAATATACCAGGACGTGAGAGTCCCGGACGAGGTCCTGAGCCGCAAGGAGGGCTTCCCTGACTGCCCTGAGCTCCCGGTAGTTGGAGGATTGGGAGCTGACGTAAGGACTCCAGACCCCTTGAAATGGGGAATTTGCCACCATTGCCCCCCATCCACGTAGGCTGGCATCTGTGGTCAGTGTAACCAGGGGTTTCTGAGTCCAGGCAACCCCCACCTGCAGGTTGGCGGGACTCAGCCACCAGAGAAGGGATGAGGAGACGGACTCCGAGAGGCGAAACCTTCTGTTTAGGGATGACGGGAGTCTGTCCCAGTGTGTCAGGATATGATCCTGGAGACACCGAGAATGGGCCTGAGCCCACCTGACCGAGGGGATGCAGGATGTCATGGAACCCAGGGCCGACATAGCCGCTCGAAGCGTTGGGCGAGCCTGCCTGCGGAGCTTCGAGATTTTGGATAACAGAGCTATCCTGTGGCCCTCTGGGAGAAAAGATGCCTGTCTGTCGGAGTCCAGCAGCACTCCGAGAAACTGCCGTGTGGAGGAGGGGGTTAACTGTGATTTTTTGAGATTGGGAATCCATCCCAGAGACCGAAGGATTCCCAAAGACCTCTCCACATGGCTCCGGAGGGTTGGAGCAGACGGAGCCATGAGAAGAAAGTCGTCCAGATACGGAACTAGACAGATACCCTGCAATCTTATGAAGGCGACCACCTCTGCCATGATCTTGGAAAAGATCCTTGGAGCTGAGGAGATCCCGAAGGGAAGTACATTGAATTGGAAATGAAGTACTTCTTCCCCGTGAAGCACCGCAAACCTGAGGTATTGTCTGTGTCCCGGATGGACGGGTACATGGAAGTAGGCATCTTTCAGATCGATAGAGGCCATCTGGTGGTGTAGACCTATCAGGGGAATAGCTGATCTCACCGACTCCATCTTGAACCGCCGGTACCTGACCTGACGGTTTAGACTTTTTAAATTGATAATTATACGGACGTCGCCGGATGGCTTCTTGACCAGGAAGAGACGGGAGTAGTGTCCTATCCCTTCTTCCCGACTCGGGACTGGGGAAACGACCCCCGAGTGCACTAACTCTAAAATCTTTGTGTACAACAGAGTCTGTGAACCCGGCGATGCCAGCGCAGGGACTCGGAGACCCGGAAGAGGGGGGGAAAGGAATTCTATGAGAAGACCGTCCGAGATGATCTTCAGAACCCATTGGCAAGAGGTTATGGACTGCCACTGGGTAAGAAACGCTGAGAGTCTTCCCCCCACCCGGGCCGAGTCACTGCTTGTCCTGCTGAGGACGTTGCTGATGTGGAGGGATGAGGATGTTTCTCCCTCTACCTTTGGGATAGCTCCACCTGCCTGCCTTCCCTTTCCCTCTGGGCTGGGAGGCCTGAGGCATCGAGGGACGAAAGGACCGCTTCCTGGTAGGTCTAGGATCGGGCAAGGCCTTACGATCAGTCGCCTTGTCCAGGATATCATCCAGGGCAGGTCCAAACACCAAATCCCCTTTAAAAGGAAGGGAACAAAGCCTCATTTTAGAGGTGGAGTCTCCACTCCAGGCCTTAAGCCAGAGGGCACGTCGGGCAGAGTTAGAAAGCACCGAGGTCCTGGCTGCCAGGCGGACAGATTCCACCGAGGTATCTGCCAGAAAACAGGTAGCCTTCCTAAGCAAGGGAAGGGATTCCAGTAATTCCTCCCTAGGGGTCCCTTGGGAAATATGAGCCTCCAACTGGTCCAACCACCTAATTAGGGACCTGGATACGCAGGTGGAGGCAATGTTGACTTGAATAGAGGAAGACGATGCCTCCCAGGACCGCTTCATCAGGCCCTCTACCTTCCTATCCATTTGATCCTTCAGTTGGGAAGTATCCTCAAAGGGAAGAGCCGTTTGCTTAGCTACCCTAGCCACCTGAACGTCTACTCTTGGGATCTCCCAATGTAGTCCCGAAGGTTCCAGAGGAAACCGGCGTCTAAGGTCACTCCGTACCCGCCTCTCAGGACATTCCCATTCCTGAGAAACAATATCCAATATATTGGCATGAACTGGGAATCCCAACTGTTTGACTGACTTCAGGCCAGCAAACATTTCGTCCTGGATTGAAGGAAGAGACTGCACTTCCTCTAAACCCATAGTGCTCCGAACTGCCTCAATAAGATCCCCCAACTCTTCTGAGTGAAAAAGAAAGGACTGGTCAGACCCCCCAGATGGAAATCCTTCATCAGGACCCTCAGAGGTGGAATCAGCGTCCTCCTGAACAGAGCAGAGAGCCATAATCACTGATGAGACCTATGTCCGAGGGACCAGTTCCCTCCATACTCACAGTAGCAGGGGGCACACTGGGTTCTGCAGAGGCAGCTGCAGCGGAAGACATGACAGGGAGCACGGTCTTACCATGATCTGATGTCTTCGTGGCAGCCCTTATGGACAAGGGCCTGCCTCCCCAGTGACGGTGCACGTTTCCCCGCCTCCCGCATCCGGTCCTGGGCAGGTCGAGTCGCAGTCGGCGTGCCTCCACGCTGCCTCCGCAAACCGGAAGCGCTCGACCGGAAGTCCGCAAGACCAGAAGTCCCGCCTCCGGGAGCACTTCCGGATCGCTCCGGCAGCGTGCATGCGGGAGGCGGCCGGCGGCTCAGGGAGGACGCCGGCCGGGGAGCTCAACAGCCTGCATCACCCCTCAGGAGGATCCGGAAGGCTGGAGCAGCGGTCCCCCACAGCGTGAGGGAACAGCAAGGGAGGAGCGGTGAAGGCCCGACCGATGCCGTCCGGCTGAAGGTAATAGGGGGGAAAAAAAAAAAAATATACTGCAGTTCGCCGGCCACCACAGCATAGGAGAAAAAACAAAACCTCTCCATGCCCCATGGGGACAGGAAAGACACTGGCTATGGGAGGTGGGAGGGTCCTTTTAAACCTCTTGAACTTCCTGTCCCAATTAGGGCGTGGAGAGACAACCTCCTATGCTGTCGTGGAAGGGACTAGAGAAAGACATGATTTTATCACAAATCTCTACATGATTTATACAAAGAAAACATGTTTTTAAGATATTTTACATGTAAAAAACATGGGACCAAAAAAATGCTGCAATGTCTTTCAGTTATTGGGTCAGCGATACATTAAATCTGATAAAGGCAAAATATATATAGTCATGCTACTTGTTCTATAACATATTGTAATTAAGCAAGGAAAAAAGACGCCGGTCTGATGGAGCGCTATTTCTGATTAAAGGAAACCAGGATATGTTTTTCTAGAGATATTTTTAAAAAACAATCCTTTTATTAGTAGTCCCTTATAATCACAACGCGTTTCAACAACAAAGTCTTCCTCAGGTAAATAAACGTTTAACACTGGCAGTATGTTTAGGGTCATTGGTCTGCTGGAAGGTGAACCTAGGCTCCAGTCTCAAGTCTTTTGAAGCCTCTATGGTTTTTCTACAGGAATGTACAGCTCTATCTATCTTCCCATCCCTATTGAAGAAAAGCCTCCCCTCAACATGTTGCTGCCACCATGTTTGATGGTGGATGATGGTGTTTTTTTTAGAATGATGTGCAGTGTTAGTTTTCAGCCACACATAGCATTTTGCATTTAGCCCAACAATTTCTACTTTGGTCTTCCACTTGCTGTGTCCCCTATATTGCTTATTGCAAACAGAACTTTCTTACAAAAATGGCTTTTATTCTTCCCACTTTTCAATAAAAGGTAAGATTTGTGAGGTGTATGACTAAGGGTACAGTTCCACTAGCATATAGCTTCCGATGCGAGAGCATCAGAAGCGATATGCTAATGACCCTGTGCTGTGAGCATCAGCCGAGGGTCATGCGACTGTGATGCGATCTTGCGATGGTATCACAGCTGCGGAAAAGCGGGAAGGAACACTTTCTCCTATCTCCTCCGCTCCCTGTCTCTGCGTTCATCGCACTGCAGACACAACATGCGAGTGCAGTGCGATGTTTCACACGCTCCCATAGGCTTGTACGGGGGCGCGTGAGCCGAGACTCGCTGCAAAACGCAGCATGCTGCGATTGCACGGAGAGCACGTTTTGTGTAGAGAAATAAAAGGCAAGAGGATACTGCCTCATTGATTAACACTGGTGCGAGTGCGATCCGATGTTTTATTGGATCGCACTCACACATGAAAATCGCAAGTGGAAAAGAGCCCTAATAGTTATTTCTGTGAACAGATTCTTACACCTGCACAGCGGTAGATCTATGCAGCTTCTTGGCTGCTTCCCTAATTAGTGCTCTGGATATCAATTTAAGTGCACAGCCATATTTTGGTAGGTTTGCAGTTGTGTCATACTCGTTCCATTTTTGGAAGATGGATTAAACAGTATTCCATGAGATGTTTACAGCTTGGGTTATTTTTTAACATATAACCTGGTTTACACTTCTCCACAACTTTATCTTCTCCCCAAACTGTCTGTTGTGTTCCTTGGTTATGATGTGGCTTGATCCATAATGTTCTCAAACAAATCTCTCAGGCTTTCACAGAACAGCTGTAGGTATACTGAGAATAGACTACACACAGGTGGATTTAACTTACTAATTAGGTGACTTCTGGAGTCAATTGGTCACTCCGGTTTTAGTTTTCGGAGTATTAGACTACAGAGGGCTGAATACAAATGCATGTCACAATTTTCAGATTTAGATCTTTAAAATATTTTAAAAAATCATGTATCATTTCCTTTACACTTCAAGAATACGTGCCACTTAGTGTTGGTATATCATATAAAATCACAGTAAAATAAATTTAAGTTTGTGGGTACAAAGTGAAAAAATGTGGGGAAGTTCTTGGGGTATGAAAGCTTTTTCATGGCACTCTAAGACTCTACACACTCTATATGTGTACCACTGTTTAGAAAGTCCTACCAGGGAGTTTTTAACTCAGATGTGAAAGTCTGCAAAGAAAATAATCTTTTAACGGCGTATCACTAGGCTGTGTGATAAATATGTAATTGATATGGTTCTTTCTAGTGGGATAGTGTACTTAGCACAACTATCACTTTGTTCTAGCAATCGGCAAACACATTGCCACGCCTCTAGCCTGCCATAAACCTTAAACGAAGGTCATCATACAAAGAATCTGAAATTTTCATTTAGACCATTCCTTTGTATTATAAGTCGGTTTTTCCATTTTTTAGATATCAATTTGTGAAAGTTTATGCAAATAAGTTTGCATGCTTGGCCTGCACTTACAGCTGTTAGTCCTCGCTTCTCCGACGACCGGCCTCCTGTCAGTGACTGAAAGGTCACTCTACTCTAGGATCTGCCCCCCAGCCCAAGATTTGTGTCATTCTCAACTCAGCAATGGGTTTAGATGTTGTAATAACAGGGGCATTGCTGGGTCAGAAAGATCAAGGACCCAAGCCCCAAGACTTGTGATACCTGGGATTGGCAGGTCCAACCGGGCTTTAAAATAAAAAACAAAAAAAGCCCAAAACACCTGATTTTGAGTACAAGTGTATGGAGACCAGAATCCGGCACTTTAAAATGGACGTAGAAGCGATAGGTGGATTAGAGCAAGCACGTTATATTTACTGAATCTCCCACGCGGCTGTAACGCTACTTCTAGGGTCGCTCATTAACCTCATACATATGTAGTGCTTCCTCCACCCACTGGCAGTCCCGGTGTCTCTTGATTTGTTGCAGTCAGAAGCTCCCCCACCCTGTGTGACAGTGTGTCTGACTGCAGCCAATCACAGACACTAGGTGTCTATAGTGTAAAAATAAATAGAAAAATTGGCGTAAGGTCCCATCATATGATACCCTACCCAGCACAGATAAACATACAGCTACAGCCTGTAGCCCCCAGTTGTTCACTTATCTTGGCTGTGTATCAAAATAAGAGTGACCGTATGCAGTTTCTTTTTTTAAATTATTTAAATAAGTAATTTAAAAGAAAAATTGGCGTGCAGTCCCCTCCCAATTTTGATACCTAGGCCTGATGAAACCGACAGCTGGTGGCTGGTATTCTTTGGCTGGGGAAGACCCATGGTTATTGTGCTCCACTCTAAAAATAGTGGCATGCAGCAGCCCAGGATTGTCACATCCATTAGAAGGGACAATCCCGGAACTTTACCCAGGTCATTCCGATTGCTCTGGTGCAGTGGAAATCAGGGTAACAAGGGGTTAATGACAGCTCACAGCTTTCACTAAGCCCTAGCTTAGTAATGGGAGGAGTCTATGAAACCCCTAATCTGTAACTGAATAGAAATAAAAACAGTGCATATTTTTGAAGGATAATGAGCAGCCCCAGAAGTAGTGTGAGCATCCTGGAAGCAGTGTTACAGCCGCGCGGGCGACTACGTTTTGTTTCCTTTTCTTTTTAAATTAGTCGAGTTGTCGAATCTGGATTGTTACCCAAAGTTTCTTGAGAACTCCCGGCCCGGCGCTTGGGTACTTTTGAACCAGTGCGGATTCGGACTTTTATAGTCTAGGTCTGCCCGTAACTACGTAGGACATGTTTTGACTGCCCCTCCCTTCCCCTAAATAGAGGAATAACTGGGGTTAGCGGGCAGAGAAATCTTTGTAGATCTTGGATTCATATCTATCATGATAACTTCCTTAGTCACCTCATTGGAGGTAATAGCTTAACCTAGGTAGAATATCATGCTACTTGGACTAGGAGAGAAAACATGATTTGTAGACAGCATTTTCATAATAGTCTGTAAGGTCATGGGGAACAAAATGAGCACTAAAGATTCTGAAGTCCAAGGATCCAAATGAGCAGCAGATGGTACCATTATTAATCAATATTTAGAAATCATTAATTACTATTTATTGCCAATAAATTGTGACAAATTGTCAAATTGCCAAAGTCAGTTTCTCTGGATTAAATGTAAGTTGAGTCACAATCTTGCTAATGCTAACTACTGTACTAAACGACTTGTAAAATAAAAATAACCAGAAGGCTGGACAATAAAGAACAAAACATGTCAGAACAGCAGGCTCATCCATTAAGTAAAGCTTAGGCACAGTAGACAAATAAATGTGACCATGGATTTGATCCTTGTAAATCTTACACAGATTAGATGTGTCTTAGGAACGATTACGGTTAAATGAAAAGGATCTATATATAAACCAGAAACATTGAGTGTTTTGCTTAAAAATATAAACTGCATTATACATGACATGCAAAAAGTTTGAACCCCCAAAAGCATGCATTATTACTGCACACATAAAAATGTATCTTAATACTTAGTTAACCGTTTTTAGTCAAGAAGTGTATAAGCCTTCCACCAATAAGATGTGCCTCGTAGGAGGAAACTAGCCCTCACCACTATTTGTGTCTACAAGCCTCATTTGTACTGGGTATGGAGAATGTCCTGCTTCCTAATTTATAATGAACTATTTTCACATTAATTTTGAAAGTATTCTTATTTTGCAGCATTGATTCCCACACCGGCTTAGAGGGTGGCCAAACCGTCCAATGCAAGAAAATATATTGGCCATGGTATGTGTGCACCTGTGCATATTTATAACTATAGGAGTGCTGGCCTTGTCTGGTTTGCTGGGCCATTCATGTTTATCAATCTATCTTCCCTACAAAGATTTTAATTAGAGCTAGGTCAGATCCTATCCCTTTGACAGCAGGGACAAAGAGACTGGGGTCCATCCAAGGGGTACACAATCTCCTTAGTGGATGGCTGGCTTGTACTGTTATAGATCCAAAATACACAAGCACCTCACATTTTTAGGTGTGTCGTAATAGTGTAATTTATGTACTCATTAATTGCACGGTGTTCATGCACGGGTGGAAAAAGCCCTGGAAAAAGCTGCTGCTTGGCGAAACGACTTTTGGGGCTCCCCCTACTCCTCATCCAAACTTCTGTCCTATTGAGTTAATGCCTGTTAGCACCAGCACTTTATTGAATGAATCCCTAATTGGATCTCCAGATTTCTAAAAAAGCTGCAATTTTTTTTTTTTTTTTACCTCTGATGTGACCCTCCGCTCTTACTATCAGCCTTCTACCTGGTTTCTATTTTTTCACATGAAAAGTAATATACATTTACTGAGATATTATGAGTAACAACATATATCCAGTGTTGGTGGATGTCACATGATTTTTTATCTTTTTATTTTCAGTGGGGAATTTTTACATTTTGGTCCTCCTTTATAGTCGCGTTTGCTAAGCTGCAGGGGGTGCACAAAATATGTGATTGCCGTTTTTTGTTTTTTATTTTTTCCGAAATTTAATAAATCAATTCTGGCGCCCTACAATTCTGTACTCATCCAAATATTATTACTTTTTCACCCTTATATAAATTTCATGTATTTTGTATTGTGATCGTTAATAAAAGATTAATATATTTTTACAATTATTCTTTTGTCCTAATATTTTTTGGTACTTATCCTTCTTGTCCTCCTTTGTTTTCAAGCTGTCTTTTGAAGTATGTACCTGTCTGGGGAACATTATTTGATGTAATCCCAGATTTGAGTAAATTATTATGGCCATATCCATGTTGTGTTAAATATGCTAAGCAGGCAGAAACATCCCCAAAAGAACTGCAGCAGTTATTGCAAGGAAAGTCGGTCCTACAAAGAATCAGACTACAGGGGTACGATTTAAAATGCATGTAACAATTTTCAATTTATATTTTTAAGGTTCAATATTTTTTATTAAAGAAAAATTAACAGACGTCTCCAGGCATTCAATTAGGCAGAAACAGTATATAAAGAGCAATTAGGTCAGAACAGTGTATCACCCCTACCTTTTGGTTAGATCTATGCCTTTAAAACATTCAACAATTATCAATGTATTGCCAAGTGGAAAGTTCTCTATCCATTTTGGTAATAGAACAACAAATTAACATAAACAAGAAACAAGAGTAAGATAGTGGAGAGCAAGAAAGAAAGAAGAAAGAGTGAGATAAGAGGAGGAAAAGAAAGATATAGGGGGAAGGGGTTCAGATAGGATATACCCGTGGTGGAAACAGGATAGTTTCCCTCAGGTCCCTGTTCTGCACTCCTAGACCCAGTCAGGTCTCCAGAATCCCCTGCATCAACCACTTTTGAAAGCCAGCAGTCTCCTTAAAAAACATCCAAGGGTGCTAGGTCGCAAACAATTTAAAATCAAACTTCTCGTTGAATGCTCTGGCTTCTTCCAGGCATTGGAGTGTGTTAATTGATTCTACCCAATCTATTCTTGTCAGGTTGTAGGTGGTTTTCCAGTACCTAGGGATAAGCTGACGCACCGCAATCAGAAAGAATGGCAAGATGTCTTTGTTAACATTCGGTACGGATCTCGAGAAAATGGACAAGAGAGCCAGCTCAGGGGAAGGCCTGATCTGGTCAGAAAACAAATGGCTATATAGCTGAAATTTGTTGTTCCAGAGAGGTCTAATGCTCGGGCAGCTCCACCATACATGTAGCATTGTTGCTTCCCCCAGCACATCTCCAACAGAGATTTGAGATTTCTGGGTATAACCTGTGTAGTTTGACTGGGGTTCTATACCAACATGTTAAAATTTTATAATTCAGCTTTTGAATCCTACAGGAAACAGATCTTGTGGGTGAGCGTGAAGGCCCTTTGCCAACAAGCCAGGGGAAACTCACAACCCAGTTCTCTGTGCCAGGCATCAACATATAATTGGGGTTTCTCCTCGGTCTCCCCGGACACAATCATTTTGTACAGAAAAGAGATGGTGTGTGATGGGGCCTCTGCCCTTAAGCACATTTGTTCGAAAGGGGTAACTATGGAGGTGATCCCCTCGCCCGAGATCACAGATTGAACGTAGCTACATAATTGAAAATACTGTAACCAGTGCCCAGGGACTCTCTCCCTACCCTCCAGAATCTCTTCTAATGTTTTACAACCCGAGCAGTTCAAGACATCCTTTAAGCGAGACACCTGGCCCGAGCTAGAGGAGAGCAGTCTCAGGGCTGGTTCCTGTAGATTAAATGGGAACTGGGGGTTGGCCTCCAATGGAGTCAGAGGTTCTCGCATGGACGCCAAACCCAAGTCCCTGACAATGCCTCTCCAGATGATGCCCAGATTAACTGTTTAAAACAGATGCAGGTCACCCAGATTGGCCCTAGGAGACAACCAAAAGATCCCCAGCACCCGAGCCTTCGAGATATCATGCTCAATTTCCACCCACAGTTTAGAGGCCTTATTATGTATGAGATCCAGTATACAGGTACCAATTGCTGCCGCATGGTAGGCTCTCAGATCTGGTAGCCCTGCACCCACGTTCTCCCCTCAGTCTGACCAGAATCCTATGACTCAGATGCGACCTACCCCCATGCGATATAAAGTTCATCATCGATCTCTGGAATTTGAGAAAGAGAAGGCCGCATGTAGTTCCCATGGGATGGTCTGGAAGAAATATAGTATCTTAGGAAGAATGTCCATTTTATGAGCATTCATTCTCCCAAACCATGAGATAGTCAATTCGCTCCAAGCCCTAAATTCCCGGTAGACCGTATCTTGAAGAGTAGAGTAATTCAGACCATACATGGATTGGGGATCTATTGTGATGTGAATCTCAAGGTATTTAACTGACTGGTTGCTCCATTTGAAGGGAAATACTGACCGGAGTGATCCGACCTGCGAAGGTGGCAGCCAAGACATTTAGTATCTGATTTCTGCAAATTCACCTTAAAATTGCTTAGCTGGCTAAAATGATTGAATTCTTTTAAAATGGAAGGGATACTTGTTCTGCGGGAAGACATGTAGAGGAGTAAATCGTCTGCAAATTATGACATGTTACGTTCCGATGGACCGACTTAAATTCCCTCAATCGAGAGATTCTGCCTTATCGCATTAGACAACGTCTCCATCACCAATATGTAAAGGAAAGGGGACAATGAGCACGCCTTTCTACTCCCGTTCTTAATTGTGAAGGGGCCGACAATCTCCCGTTGACCCCCTACCCGTGCTGTTCAGGCATAATAGAGGGCCATGATCCATTCCACTATTCTCTGCCCAATGCCGACCGCTCTCAGAGTGGCCTCCATGGACCCTATCAAATGCCTTTTCTGATAATAAGCAGAATGGTGCTTTACTCGCCTGTGCTCTGTTAATCGAGGACAGGGTCTTGATGGTGTTGTCTCTGGCTTCCCTGCCTGGGACAAAACCCACCTACTCCTTATGGATTAGTCCAGGAATATATGGATGAAGGTGTAGTCTATCATTTTAGAATATAATTTAAGGTCCACATTGATTAATGATATTGGCCTGTAATTTGAACATACTGTGGGGGTCTTTACCAGGTTTTGGGATCACTGATATACGCACCTGTAGAGGAAAATTACAAGATTTTGAGATGGAATTGAAGGCCTTAAAAAGGAGGGGCCACACTCCTTGCCAAATATTTTATAGAATCTTGGAGTAAACCCATCTGGGCCAGGCTTTTCCCTGTTTTCAATGCCTGCAAAACTGCTTTCAACTTTGGTTGCATGAAGTCAGACTCTAAACTATCTGTCGCTTGTTCTATAATATGTTCTATATGTTCTTGTTTCCTAGGTGAGAATTTGTTTAGATATTCCTCAACGTCTCCCTGCACACTCAAGGAGTCCTGATCCGCGCTATCAGGAAGATTATATAAAGCAGAGTAATATGATCTGAACTCTGGCGAAATTTGCAAGGTAGAGTGAACAATCATGCCCATGGTAAAATTGATAGAGGTAACCGGGGTCTGTGCTATTCTAGGATGTAACGTCCTAGCAAGCCATTTGCCACATTTATCTCCAAATTCAAAATAGTTCCTATGTAGTTTGTCCCTGGCGCAGAGACAGCGCTGGTCCAATAGGGATATGATCTGCTGCCTCAGGGCAGAAATTTCTGCTCTCAAATAGTCTCATGCCAGAGCCCTATTGGAAGTCTCCTTCGAACCTAAGAGGAGAATGGAGTCTCTCAGTTGTTGAGAGCATTCCTTTTTCACCCTGGACCCATGTGAGATACATATACACACCTAATGGTGCATTGGAGAGCCTTCCATTTGATCGGGTCAGGTGTGGGGTCTGTGCCATGATCTACCAGACAGGACGTGAAAGTTCGCTTGATATTAGCTAGACATAACTCATCCTTCAGAAGATTATCATGCAGTTTCCAGGTGTACCCCCCTGCCCCGCCTTTCTCCCTGACCCCCAGTTCACCATAAACCGGCGCATGATCTGACCACAGTGGGATGTCCATAGAGCTCCTCGGGTTATCTCCAGCAAGTCCTGAGAAACAAAAAGGTGGTACAACCTGAAATAGCTATTGTGAGCCACTGAATGATAGCTAAAGTCTCTGACCCTGGGGTGCAATACCCTCCACAAGTCCATCACTCCTAGAGACAAAAGGTTTTTTGTTTTTTTTTGTTTTTTTCAAACATAGGATTGTGCCATGGCATACAGAGGTCTTACCTGCGGAAGAGTCGATACATGGATCCATAGTGAGGTTAAATCACCCCCCAAGGATTATCTTTGATCCACTGGCAAAGGACGCAAACCTCCGCAGGACCTCGGCACCAAACCTCACCTGTCCTTGATTGGGAAAATATATATTATCAAGGGTATAAGCATTTTGTAAGTAGAAGATCTGAAGAAATATATAGCGGCCCTCAGGGTCTGCATCCACATCCAGCACTTCAGAGGTAAATGATTTGTGGAACGCAATGGACACACCACACTCCACACACCTTGCGCGACGGGTGCGGTCCATGATACCAAACTGGGTACAATTTAGATTTCCAATTGGGTACGTTTGCGGCCGCGAAATGTGTCTCTTAGAGCATCACTATCTGAACCCTTTTTTTGTGGAAATGATATAGGATCTGATTTCTTTTTTCGGGCTTATTTAGGCCTTGTGCATTATAGGTACAAAAGGTCTTGGTATCCATGGAAGGTGTAAGAAGGTTTCAGAGGGAGACTGGAAAAAGAGAGCAATAAGAGGTGAAAGCAAGAAAAGGGAAAGAGGAGAAGCCAAAAAGAAAAATAGAAAAATTCTTTTAAGAAGAAAAAACAAACAATCTATCCTCTCAAAATACTACGAAGACTTTAGTGTAGGGCAGCACCTGTGCTGCAGTCCTTATTGGGAGAACATGGGAACAGTAGACCAGGACAGAGCTCCATACATCCCGAGTAAACATGTTTGGAGCCAACTTGGTCTAGCTACACAGACACTCTATGAAACAAACAACATATACTGCATTAACTTAACATGAGGCAACGCTCACAATAGGAGACATATGTCCTGAGGGAACTTCTTTCAGTGCCTCCGAGTGCTGCCAAGGCACCCATACGGAGCTGGCTCACTGAGGAACACAACCAACAATTAACTTCTGGGTTGTGTAAACATGAATACCGCCTCTCCTGCACGTGATCCAGTCATCCAAAGGGTACCAGCTGTATAAAGTAGGTGTACGCCATCCTGTAGAGAAAATCAGGTTTCAGAGGTGGCAGGAGAGCTCCCATTCTGTCCCGCCCTACTGCGGGCGGATTGCCAGGTTTCTCTAGGAGACACACAGCAAGATGGTGGGCAGTCTGGTAGCAGAACCATTGGTAGTTCGAAAGTCCCCAGAAATTTGGGAAGGTCTCTCAAGGATCTTAAGATTGCAGATTTCCCATCTTTTCTAGCATGGAGTTGGGAAGGTTATCCCATCTATAAAAGATGCCCCTGGATCTGAGTATCTCCAGAAGAAGTTTAAGGGCCTTCCGGAGCTGCAGGGTCCTGCAGGCTAAGTCCGGAAGTATGAGAGGGGAACCTTAGTACGAGCAGGAGCCTTTGTCCCTGAAGCTCCTCAGGATGGCCTCCTTCTGCTTAAAAAAGTGAACCCTGCATATGACATCTTTTGGGCGTTTAGGGTCAGTGGAGTGGGGGCTCAGGGCTTTATGAATCCTGTCCAGTTCAATATATGAACCTGGTTAGACTGGAGCAAGTCCCCAAAGAACTTCTGAGCCCATGTCAACTTTATATTTTTAAAATATTTAGGAACCATGTATCACCTCCGCTACACTTCACAAATACTGTCTACTTAGCATTGGTATATTGCATAAAATTATAATACAATACACATATGTTTATGGGTATAACGTGAAAAATGTTGAAAGGTTCATAGGGTATGAATACTTTAAGGCACTGCATATGGACAAGGCCAGCACAGCTATAGTAATATAATCCATGGGTGAACGTATGCAGTTATACAATATATTTATAGCTGGAATCGTTGTGGGACCTCGTGTGGAATACGTCGGACCTGGGTCTTTTGGGAGTTGTTAAACTGGTGAAACTGAGGTTTTTTTCTATTTTATTTCAAATAAAGGATTTCTTCAGTGTTTGTGTTTATTTAATTTCACTTAAAGATTAGTATTGGGGGATCTCAGATGCCTCCTATTACTGATCTAGGGCTTAGTGGCAGCTGAGAGCTGCGATTAACCCCTTATTACCCCAATTGTAACGGCACCAGGGCAATTGGGAAGAGTGCCTGGATCATTGCATCTCATGGATGCGGCAATTCTGAGCAGTAGCTGGCGGCTATTTTTAGGCAGGTGGGGGCTCAATAACCATAGGTCTCTCCATCTTGAGAATACCAGCCCCCAGTTGTCTGGCTTTACAATGGGTGGGTAACAAAATTGGGGAACCGCACACCATTTGTTGAAAAATTATTTATTTCCATAATTAAAAAAAGCTGCATGTGGTTCTTCCTATTTTGATACACAGCCAAAATAAGAGCACAGCTGGGGGCTGCAGCCTGTAGCCGTGGCTTTATCTGTGCTGGTATCAATAGATGGGGGGACCCTATGCCAATTGTTTTATTTATTTATTTTATACCATGATCACAGACAGGGTCTGTGATTCCAACCAATAACTGACTCGGTATGGGGGTGGGGTCTGACTGTAGCCAACAGACACTGGTGGCTAGAGAAAACAGTGAATATGGCTGAGAGATAATCATTGGCCACTCAAGTACAGCCGTGGGAGCAGTCACAGCTGCGGGAGACTCGGTAAGTATGTACTACTGCTTTAACTCTTTTGCTTCTTTTTTTTTCTCCTTTACAGTGGCCACTCATGGCCATGCAATTACTTGACATGGCTGTAATGGGCATAGAGAGGATGGTTTTACCATCGGAATACTTACAGATCCTTGGCAAGATTGTAGACTTTTACACTAAGTGTTCGGATGTACGATCCCAATCTGGTCTGGCCTAAGATCGTATGATTTTAATATTTTGCGATCTTTGCTGATCAGGATCACTCATCTTTATTAATAACAATGTTTCAGAGTGTAATATCCTTCTTTTCTTCCCTAGCCTTTCTTATTTGCTCACTCCACACTCATTTTTTTCCCTACACTTAAAAGGGGTTCATTTTAAATGTTCAAGTCTGCAGTCAGACTTGTGAATCCTCACATCGCACACACTATATGCTGTGAGAATGCGCCGGTATCAGTATTGGAAAAGGCGGTCATGTTGCTTCGAGTATATGATATGCACACTCCCAGCCAGAATCTGATTAGATGGGTGCAACCTGCACAATACACTTCTATTGATTGAGGCCATGCTCATCTTGGCAGATTCTGGCCTGAAGTATGGATATTGAATACTCGCAGCCCTGAGACCACCATACTCGGCTAGGACACTGGTGAATCCTCACAACGCACACTGCACAATGGGAGCGATGTGAGCATCCACAAATCTGTAGTTAAATAGTCTGACAGCTGACTTGTGGATTAGACAGGACAACACCTTTAACTTTCTATTCTTTCCTTCTTATAGTCTCTCTCTAAAATATCCAAATTATAGAACCATACTCACTACAATGTTAGGATTTTTTTTACCTGACTTCCTTACTTCATTTTGGTTTATTAACTTAATATAATAATAATTTTTATTTATATAGCTCCAAGCATATTCCAGAGCACTTTGGAAAATAGTAATACCATGGAATGTTAAGTAGGATTACACAACAAAAAAACATTGCATCCATTACAGATGTTAAGATTTTGTATTGACTTTCATTTAAGTATATTCCATGTTATCTGATATTGTATAATTAAATAAATGGAATAAAAACTCCTAAAATGGAAATTATGAAATATGGCATACCAGTGGGAGAATTGACTTCAGTATTTAATGTTGTATACCGTGTAATTATAAAGTTTGGTAAACAAATTGTATACGGTTAGGAAAGTGAGAATACCTCTTGATAAGCCCTTCCGTGTTGATTTTGTATCATCTGGTGATGCAAAGTTTAGTATTAGAAATCCTCGAATCCCCCTGTGGATAGAAGCCTTGTATAATCAGTCCGTTTTAAGCACTACCTTCACCTTGATACCTTGACATGTAATTATAAATGGGAGTAAATAACTATCTGTGCAAAGAACCAAAATGCTAAATAACTTGTTTTCCCCCCTGGGGATTATCTTCAATGTAGATGAAACTGTTGTGTTCAGCACCTGTGGATTGATGTTTGTTAGATTCTAATTGATTTTTTTTTTTTAATGCATGATCATAGCACTGGCTGCATTATTGTGCATAGTCCTTGTCTGGCTTTTCAAAGCATGATCTCTGGAACGAAACAGCATTTCAGAACAAAATATACATGGGTGTAATAATGCAGATAGTTTGATTCATGCTATGGTAAGGCAGTGGCAGACAGAACATCCAACACCCTACAGTATCTGCAAGCAAATGTTGCCATTTGCAGGTTGCACTGTGATCACAGAAGCTAAAGAACAAAGAACAGAGGGTGTGTTCCTCAATGGAAGAATTATGAGAAGACACCAAGTCAAGTGGCATGTGTGGTGCAGTAATATAAAAGGCCGGGACACTCAAAAAGAGAAGGAGGCAGACATGTGAGGAACAGAGTGGCCTCACGACCTGTACTGTCATAGAAGCAGTTGAAAATGATCTGAATCCAGAGAGAACTAGACTTTGGAGGTTAAGCACCAAATAACAAGAGCCAGACTTTGCCGGTCAAGCACTGAAACCAGACACCGAGGACTAGACATTGCAGGTCAAGCACCAGAGGCCAAATACCGAGATTCAGACTTCGCAAGTCAAGTACCGAAGCCCCAACACCAATTACCGGATTCAGAAAATAGACATGCAGAATGAGCCGGGCCGTTACTTACTGGTCATACGTATGATACTAATTGAAGAGAGTTACTAACTAGAATTGGTTTTGCACCTTAACGACTTTTACTGTAGCCCTGTTAGGCCCTGCATCTGATTTCTTGTGTTATTTCTTGTTCTACCGATTCATTCGGTTAGGTAGAAGTGGTGACCAGTTGTGAGTGACACCAAGATTTCCCTGATAGAATCCAGGGTTGGGTTCATGCTACATACTGCCTGTTAGAGTCTTCAATAGCAGTATGTAAGATCACACATTTATATTCTGTATATTACTGAAGTTGTTTTGATATGCCCCCTGAAAATTGTTTATATTGTGCCCACATTACTTCTTATTACTGCTAACTTTTCTTCTGTATAATAAATACTTGTTATGAATCACTACTGAGTTGCCTTTACTGCGTCGTTGCATTCTCGGAACCTGTTTTACATTACCAAAGTTTCAGGCATCATGAATCAGCTGACAGGTTCCTATTAAAGCTCCCAATGCAAAATATGTAATATTTCTCCCATTTACTATTACTGTTTTGGATACAACAAAAGAAAAAGACTGGCTCACCGTTAAGAATGGAGACGCTTCAACCAACACGTGAACAATAATTAAAAAAATTCTCTAGCTTCACAAACTTGTGCTCTCCTTTATTCATTAAAATTAATCCAATAACAGATTTGCACAAATTTCAGTAGTAATTATCCACGCGTTTCAGATGTAGCAGCATCCTTAAATCACGATTAAGGATGTTACGACATCCGAAACGAGTGGACAATTAACTACTGAATCTTGGGAAATGTGGTTATTGGAAGTATTTTAAAGAATAAAGGAGAGCACAAGTTTGTGAAGCTGGAGTTCTTTTGAATTACTGTCTCAGGCACCACAGGCTGGTACCCCTATTGCTCAACCGTACGTCATTTTGAAAACAGGAGAACTTTTTGGTTTTTTTTGCATAAGGCTGGAATTAACAAGCGTGATAGAAGAATACTAGCAATGATCCTGCCATATCTTTCAATTAAAGTACCATGTTATGCACTTGATAAAATAGAAAATGGAGTAATTTCTACTCCAGGGATTGCCAATCTTAGTATTAGCAACTTGAGCATTTCCATAATTTTTGAATATTTGAATATACCGTATTTTTCGCTTTATAAGACGCACTTTTGTTCCCCCAAATTTTGGGGGAAAGTAGGGGGTGCATCTTATAAGCCGAATATACGGGGGGGGGGGGTATATATATATATATATATATATATATATATACACTGCAGGGTCCAGGGGAGGTGGGGGCGCTGCTGAGGGCAGGTGAACGCTGCGGCGGCAGCATTTGATCTCCTGCTCCCGCTCATATAATATGCACAGCCGCTGTCCATCTCCGGTGGTGCTGAAATCGCACCACAGTGATGGGCTGGGGGAGCGGTGCATATGATTTGTCCCTGCGCCCCCCGTGATGGCACATGCCCCCGCTGTGTTAGATATGGCCCCCCGTGCTGCTCATCCTAAAATAAAAAAGCTTTACTTACCCCCTCCAGCGTTTCTCCCCGGTGTCCCTGCTTCCACTGTGATCAGGCATGCAGAGATCTCAGTCTGCTGTGCCGATCACATGACCGCATTGAGAACCAGGAAGTGGAAGAACAGAAGCACGGAGGGAGCTCAGCGCTGGAGGAGGTAAGGAAAGAGTGTTTTGTTTTACTATGGGCAGCAGCCTGGGGAAGATATCTAACACAGGGGGCTTGTGCGATCTATAGGGCCATGGGCAGCACCATGGGGGCGATATCTAACACAGGGGGACTTGTGCGATCTATATAGGGGCCATCGGCAGCACTATGGGGGCGATATCTAACACAGGGGGACTTGTGCGATCTATAGTGGCCATGGGCAGCACAGGGGAACGTGTGCCATCACAAGGGGGCTATATTTAATATAAGGGGGCCATATCCAGATTAAGGGGGGCTAATTTTAGGATGGGGGGCTATGAGGGACATATACCCTATATGATTTGTTAGACGGACACTGGCATTATAAGATGGACCCCATTTAACATTAAAAAAAAAAAATCTCTTTTCCTTCACCAAATTTGGGGGTGCGTCTTATAATCAGGTGCGTCTTATAAAGCGAAAAATACGGTAAGTATCTGTCTTGCAATTACAATGAGTTTGTTGATCATTAATACATGTCTCAGTAGCTAGGAAAATAACTGATAAGTGATATGCTTCTTGAATGTGACATCGGCTAGTTGCTCACTTTACATGACTTTATATGACTTTGTCTGTGACTTTACTCTGTTATTCTGTTAATAATTTCAATAAAAATAGATTGAACATAAAAATCGAAAATGGACACAAAGATAGGAAACAAATTGTTAATTTTTTATATTTTTAAAATATCAACTTAACTGGTATTTTATAGCACTGCAGATTTTACATACATAAATCCATGAAAATATATGAACAAAAAAAAATGCACATTTTCAGAGCAAATTTGCCAGCGAAAAGTCTACAGCTTAATACAGCACCAGTTAAGTTAATTTAATTAACTAACATTTAGGGTGGTGTCACACACAGCGACAACGACGTCGCTGCTACGTCACCATTTTCTGAGACGTTGCAGCGACGTCCCGTCGCTGTCGCTGTGTGTGACATCCAGCAACGACCTGGCCCCTGCTGTGAGGTCGCCGGTCGTTGCTGAATGTCCAGCTTCATTTTTTGGTCGTCGCTCTCCCGCTGTGACGCACACATCGCTGTGTGTGACAGCAAGAGAGCGACGAAATGAAGCGAGCAGGGAGCAGGAGCCGGCTTCTGGCAGCCTGCGGTAAGCTGTAACCACGGTAAACATCGGGTAACCAAGGGAAGCCCTTTCCCTGGTTTCACGATATTTACCTTCGTTACCAGCGTCCGCCGCTCTAGCTGCCAGTGCCGGCTCCCTGCCCTCTGCACATATAGCTGCAGTACACATCAGGTAATTAACCCGATGTGTACTGTAGCTAGGAGAGCAGGGAGCCAGCGCTAAGCAGTGTGCGCGGCTCCCTGCTCTCTGCACATGTAGCTACAGTACACATCGGGTAATTAACCCGATGTGTACTGTAGCTAGGAGAGCAGGGAGCCAGCGCTAAGCAGTGTGCGCGGCTCCCCGCTCTGCACATGTAGCTGCAGTACACATCGGGTAATTAACCCGATGTGTACTGTAGCTAGGAGAGCAGGGAGCCAGCGCTAAGCAGTGTGCGCAGCTCCCTGCTCTCTCTGCACATGAAGCACAGCGACGTGTGTCATTATGATCGCTGCTGCTTCTGCTGTGTTTGACAGCTAAGCAGCGATCATAACAGCGACTTACAAGGTCGCTGTTGCGTAACAGAAAATGGTGACGTAAAAGCGACGTCGTTGTTGCTATGTGTGAACCTAGCTTAAGATTTTAAACGTCTCATTTACATATTGCAGAAGTTCCAAATTGAACTGCTGGTCAAATTTTAAAATCTGCAGCATGTCAAGTCTTTATGTGGAATCCATTCTTATAATCCTTTCTTATAATGCATAAGGTGAAATTTTCAACATCCTAATGTAGTTCATAAGGATTTTGATGTGGAACCACTGCAGATATGCAGAGGAAAATTCCTTGTTATTATGGTGCGTGTCGACGAGGAGTTTCTAATTTTTTGGGTACGGCTCCACTTGGGTATAGCTTCCGATGCGAGAACATCAGAAGTGATATGCTAATGACCATCAGCCGCGATCCACCACCGAGGGTCATGAGACTGTGATGTCTTGCGATCGCATCACAGGTGCGGAGAAGAGGGAGGGAACACTTTCTCTCCATCTCCTCCACTTCCTGTCTCTGAGTACATTGCACTGCGTTCGGATTACATGCGAGTGCAGGGCGATGTTTCTTATGGGATAGGGAGTCTATGGGAGCGCGGCGCATGAGCAGATAATCGCTGTCAAACGCAGCAGGCTGCGATTCATTCCGCTATGGCATGAGAAATCAGTCACAGATGGACCCTGCCCCATAGTTTTGCACTGCTGCGAGTGTAATCCGATGTACTCATCCGTGCAAAACGCAAGTATGAGCTTAATGAGCGGCCGGCTTGGGAAGAACAGAGATGCAGTGGGAGTAGTGCGACAGCTGCCCAGTGATTTGTGAGTATGTAGCACTTGCTCCTACCCCTTTGAACCAGATTCTGTTCCCTATAGACTTTATATGGAGACCAGCATTTGGCCAGATACCCTGGACTGAATGCAACTCTCCTATTTTTTTGCGGGCCGCAAAAAAAGATGGAAATCACACAGACCATATACTGAATGGAACGGGACAGATGCGGTTGTTACATGGATGCATCCGTTGAAAAACAGAACCATTTTTTGCAGACTGCAAAAACGAAACGGTCATCTGAATAAGCCCTAAGCTGTTTAAGCACTTTAATATGCATTTTTGAAGGTGAGACTCCCTTTATTCCAAGTAACAGGATTTATGTGAAACGTGTACTACTGTAAAATACACAAAATAAAATAAGGAAAAAAAAGAGTAGAAAACCTATTTGTGAAAGCAGCCAAAACACTGACACCCCAAGAAACATTTCTTTATAGCACTTCCATTAATTTCTCTGCCAGAACAAGCTTAAGAGCGAATTTGTCAGCAGGTTTTTGCTATGTAAGGTGAATACAATATGCTATTGGGGTTTAAAAAAACAAAAAAACAACCATGCCTCTTATGTGTGTGTGTGTGTGTGTGTGTGTGTGCGCACTATTGTCTTGAAATAATGGCTTTATTACCCTGAGTAACATTAGAGGACTAAAAACTCATGTGCACAGGCAGTCCGACACCCCCCCTGTTGTGACTGACACCTCATAGTCAATGCACACTCTCTATTGAGAGCTTGGTATGGGCGGGACAGCTTTCCCAGCTCAGCTACATGCTTAACACTCAATTCTTTGATTATGCGAGAACGGCTGCATCCAGTAATCTGTGTGATACACTGTTGGATTCAGAATCTGAATCTCCCTGCCTACATTATGTTGCTATCAGATGAGGTAGCAAAAACCTGCTGACAGATTCCCTTTAAAAAGTAACCATTGTTTTAATTGTTATGCCATAAATCATTAGTACACATGAAAATAAGTGTCTTTGTAATACATCTGACAAATTTGCTACTTTCTCTGCCAGTATTGGTCATTATGAAAATTTTCAATTCTGAGGTAAAATCTGTATTCAGTGAAGACTTTCCCATTACTGAGATAGGAGATGGCAGCTGTTCGTGATGAGATTCTATGATGACAGGATGAGGGAAGAGCTCGAGGCAAAGGGAGGAGCTAGATGTAGAGCTCCGCTCCCTCCTGTCTATATAGAATCTCATCAGTAACAACTGCCATCTATCTCAGTAATGGGAAAATCTTCACTAAATACAGGATTTACCTCAGGCTGCTTTCACACTTCCGTCTTTTTCCATCAGCCACAATCTATCGCTAAGGAGAAACAACTGAATCCTGCAAAATAATTTGCAGAATTCAGTTTTTTCCCATAGACTTGTATTAACGACGGATTGCGACTGATGGTCCTGCGTTGCATCCGCTATGTGACTGATCAGTCATGGAATGACTGACCGGCGGGTGGAAGCAACACAGAATGTAACGTTTTTTTGTAGCGTCGAAAAAAATGCAGTGCGCTGGATTCCGTTGGCGTCCGTCGTTGGTTATGATGGAAGCCTATGGGCTCTTGAATCCATCCAATCCGTCAAATGACGGATTCCGGCGACTGTTTGTCTTTTAGCAACAGAGCATGCGCAGATATGTAAATTCCTTTCTGGTTAGAAAATCTCTCTCTCTCTCTGTTGGTCTCTCCCTCCTTCATACTCACCGATCACCAGCGCGGCGTGGCGCTGCACAACTGTCACTGCTCCGGCAGCTTCTCCTGCTTTTGAAAATGCCGACCGCTCATTATTTCATCTCGTATTCACTTCTTCTTCCCCCGCCCACCAGAGCCTGCGATTGGTTGCAATCGGATGAGCCCCCACGCCGAGTGACAGCTGTCTCAATGCAACTAATCACAGCCCCCAGTGGGTGGGTCTATATCTTACAGTAAAATTAAATAATAAAAAAAAAAAAAAAAAATGGCATGCGATCCCCTTCCCTCCCCAATTTTGAAACCAGCCAAGGTAAAGCCACTCGGCTGAGGGCTGGTATTCTCAGGATGGGGAGCCCCACGTTATAGGGAGCCCTCCAGCCTAAAAATATCAGCCAGCAGCCGCCCGGTAATGCCGCATCCATTAGATTGACAGTCCCGAGACTCTACCCCGGCTCATCCCAATTGCCCTGATGCGGTGGCAATCGGGGTAATAAGGAGTTAATGGCAGCCCATAGCTGCCACTAAGTCTTAGCTTAGTGATGGTAGGGGTCTATGAGACACCCCCCATCACTAAACTGTAGTGAAAGTAAATAAACACAAACACCGAAAAATCCTTTATTTGAAATAAACACCCTTTCACCACTTTATTAATCCCCAAATACCCCTCCAGGTCTGATGTAATCCACACGAGGTCCCACGATGCTTTCAGCTCAGCTACATCGGAAGCTGATAGGACCGGCCGTAGAGCACAACCGCTTTCTGTGAGCTCCATGGAGCAACTGAAGTGAGTCGTGATGTCAGCGGTGACGTCACTCCGGTTACCCGCGTCACAGCTGTATTCTCTTTGACAGGTTCAAACTGCTACAACGGATCTGTTTTTTTAATGGATCCGTCCCATCAGTTGTACCACAATTTCCAACGCATCAGTCACAAAACGGATTGTGACTGATGGAAAAAGACAAGTGTGAAAGCAGCCTCAGAATTGAGAATTTTGTTAATGACTGTTTAATTCTGGCAGAGAAAAAGCGAATTTGTCTGATAAGATATATTACAAAGTTGCTTATTTTCATGTGTACTATTTATTTATGAAATAAAAATTAAAGTGTTGGTTATGTTTTAAAGGCTCGTTCACACAAGCATATAAATCAAAACAGTTCAATCCAATAAAGGGATTGCTGTCAGACCAATGCTATTCAATGCGGCAGTGCAAATCTGTTTTTTTTTTTTCTTTCTACACTGTACTTGGCATGGGAACCAAAACCTGCAGCATGACTGCGAATTGACTGCAAAATCGGTACAGTCTCACAGTCTCTTGTATCTACTGTGCAGTCTCCACAGAATTCATATGATCTCTCTGGTTCTGGCATAAATGTTCTTTTATGGTGTTTTGGTGAATGCCCTACCGAAGCATAAAGAAAGAAAACAAATCAAAAAATAAAGAGACATTGTTTTTGCTTTTATTTAAGGGGGTGCCTCTAAAGTATTTTTCCATTTATGTATCTTTGTTTCGATTTTTATATGCATGTTCCCAAAAACAATTAGTAGATGCTTTGAAGCGTTGGCCACAAATACAACTGTTTTCTATTTCATAGGGATCATAGATGAAATCTACAAGAGCATTTCAATAAATTTGAATATCATGAAAAAGTTAATTTCAGTAATTCAATGCAAAAAGGGAAATGCATATATTATATAGAGTCATTACAGAGTGATCTATTTCAAGTGTTTATTTCTGTTAATGATTATGGCTTACAGTCAATGAAAACACAAAAGTCATTATCTCAAAAAAATTAGATTACCTCAAAACACCTGCAAAGGTTTCCTAAGCGTTTAAAATGGTCCCTTAGTCTGGTTCAGTAGGCAACACAATCACGGGGAAAAACTGCTGACTTGACAGATGTCCAGAAGGCAGAAATTGACACACTCCACAAGGAGGGCAAGCCACAAAAGTCATTGCTAAAGAAGCTGGCTGTTCAGAGTGCTATATTCAAGCATATTAATGGAAAGTTGAGTGGAAGGAAAAAGTGTGGTAGAAAAAGGTGCACAAGCAATCGGGATAATGCATAATCTGTATGTGTGAACCAGAGAATACATAGCACAAACCTGCAGACAGATTCCCCTTAAGCCAGCTTTACACCTTACAATTAGGTGTGCAATCTCGTATGCGATGTGACACGCCCAGGTTGCATATGGGATCTTATGAGATTGCACGTAGGTCGTTCATTTGCTGTCACACGTGCGTTAGTGGTCTATGTTAAATTGATCAATTTTGTGTGCGATCCTTTAGATCATGTGTTCTGTGACGTATGCATTGGGCACCCTTTTTATTTTTTATCTATTGACTTGCCAAGCGTGTGTAATGTGTAGGGATGCGTTTTTACTATGTCATTTGCCATTCAGCTCTGCTACATGGCCGCTAACAGCAGACACAGACAGCCATGTAGCAGAGCTGAATGGCAGATGACAGCAGACACAGACAGAGCCGCACGATCAGAATGAACTCGGGTTAACTTCACCCGACTTCATTGTCATGCTGCGGCTGTCTGTGCCGCGTCCTGATTAGCGGTCACCCGTTTAGGACTCACCAATGACCGCTAAACTCCTCAGTAACTGAATTGAACAGCCCTCTCTCATATACTCACCGATCCCCGGCGCGGCGCTGCACGGCTTTCTCACTGCTCCGGCGGTTTTTACTATTTTGAAAAAGCTGGCCGCTCATTAAACAATCTCGTATTCCCTCCTTTCCCCGCCCACCGGCGCCTATGATTGGTTGCAGTGAGACACGCCCCCACACTGAGTGACAGGTGTCTCACTGCACCCAATCACAGCAGCCGGTGGGCGTGTCTATACTGTGCAGTGAAATAAATAATTAAATAATTAAAAAAACGGCGTGCGGTCCCCCCCCAATTTTAAAACCAGCCAGATAAAGCCATACGGCTGAAGGCTGGTATTCTCAGGATGGGGAGCTCCCCATTATGGGGAGCCCCCCAGCCTAACAATATCAGTCAGCAGCCGCCCAGAATTGCCGCATACATTAGATGCGACAGTTCTGGGACTGTACCCGGCTCTTCCCGATTTGCCATGGTGAGTTGGCAAATCGGGGTAATAAGGAGTTATTGGCAGCCCATAGCTGCCAATAAGTCCTAGATTAATCATGTCAGGCATCTCCCCGAGATGCCTTCCATGATTAATCTGTAAGTGACAGTAAATAAACACACACACCCAAAAAAATCCTTTATTAGAAATAAAAAACACAAACATAGACCCTGGTTCACCACTTTAATAAGCCCGAAAAAGACCTCCATGTCCGGCGTAATCCAGGATGCTCCAGCGTCGCTTCCAGCTCTGCTGCAAGGAGGTGACCGAAGCTGCAGCAGACACCGCCGCTCCTGTCACCTCCACGCAGCAAATGAAGACAGCCGCGCGATCAGCTGAGCTGTCACTGAGGTTACCCAAAGCCACCGCTGGATCCAGTGACAGCGGGTAACCTCAGTGACAGCTCAGCTGATCGCGCGGCAGTCTTCATTTGCTGCGTGGAGGTGACAGGAGCAGCGGTGTCTGCTGCAGCTCTGGTCACCTCCATGCAGCAGAGCTGGAAGCGACGCTGGAGCACCCTGGATTACGCCGGACATGGAGGGCTTTTTCGGGTTTATTAAAGTGGTGAACCAGGGTATATGTTTGTGTTTTTTATTTCTAATAAAGGATTTTTTCGGGTGTGTGTGTCTATTTACTGTCACTTACAGATTAATCATGGAAGGCATCTCGGGGAGACGCCTGACATGATTAATCTAGGACTTATTGGCAGCTATGGGCCCTCCTAGCGTGGGGGCGTGTCTCACTGCAACCAATCATAGGCGCCGGTGGGCGGGGAAAGCAGGGAATACGAGATTGTTTAATGAGCGGCCGGCTTTTTCAAAATAGTAAAAGCCGCCGGAGCAGTGAGAAAGCCGTGCAGCGCCGCGCCGGGGATCGGTGAGTATGAGAGAAGGGGTAAGAGGAATAGCCTGACATGGACAGAGAGAGAGGGACAGAGATAGTGACCGACTGACAGAGATTAGTGAATGACAGACATTGTGAGGCGCTTCAGAACGCAGCTGAAAAGCTGCGCTCTGAAGCGGACCTTTTTTAAGCTGCGGTGCAGAGCGCACACCTGTGCACATAGCCTCAGACATCACAATCGTATGAGGGATGTCACACGTTTTAATTGACTAGGTTCATACAACAAAACGTCCCATGTATGAGGAATAAACGACGTGTATGCGATCACCGTATTGTCGTTCAATCTTGATTGCACGTAGGTGTCACACGCAAATATGTCACGAACGATGCCGGATGTGCGTCACTTACAACTTGACCCCAACGACGGATTGTGAGATATATTGAAGCGTGTAAAGCAGGCATTAGGAGAACACATCTCTGAGATCTTGTATGCAGGACTTTACATGACTGAACAGCTACATTCCGGTCAAAGCATAGACAGGAAATCTCTGTGCTTTGACTGGACTGCAGTAGGAAGCAAGGTGATGCCGAGGAATAAAGTGGGAATTTTAACAGCAAATATAGTCTGAAGATTCTTCATTGCTCACAAACTTTACACTGTTTTAATAATCTCTGTACCTGCAAAACCTCTCTAATCCACTACTCATTGTGCTGATAATAGGATGATGGCTAAAAAGTGATTATACAGAACAGGAGCAATTATGAGGTTTAAAATGCCCATATGCAAAATGGCAATCAGCTGAATGTTGGGCGAGAGTTGGGAGGTCCCATACACATCAAATGGTTGGCCATTCTTACTAAAATTGGAAGTTTAATTTTCTTCATTTTTAAATCTAGAAGATTTGATTTTTTTTAATAGTTAAAAAATTATAAAAAAATTCCCCAGAGTTTGTAAAAACGAATTTATTTAACAGACACTTGAATTAAACAATAGATTGTATTTAATGATGACAACAGCTATACAATAAAATATGTAAAAAATACATGCTAATAGAGAAGTGTTTTAGTGATATTTTAAGTAAAGCGTTCTTATTGCTAAAAAATAGCCTCCTAAATTGTGAATTATCATAAATTTAACTTCCAAGCAATACATTCATGGACAGTGATTTAAACAATTATTCGTGACATTGCTGTATGGTCCTAAACTCAAAAACAAATTCTAAGAAAACTCGACCACAGAAATCAAGGCCAACACAAACAGCGGACAACAAGTAGGTCAGCTCTGTCACTAAACAAATAATTCATGCTGTTGGCGCCGTTCCATTAATATCATGCCAGTATCTTTTATCACTATATATTAGCTTTCATTTTATAACTTCATGATTAGCTTTTAAGGCTCTATGATTTCTACACAAAAAACACAAAAGCTCTATAATGTTCCGTGTCACAGTTTGAAGGGGTTCATCTACAAAAGACAGCGGGCCTGATTAATTATTGCATTTGTGCCTGTTTTTTGTATTTTAATCACCTGCAACTCCCCCTTTTCTCTCTCTCTCTCTCTATATATATATATATATATATATATATATATATATATATTATACATATATATAAAATATATATATACACATATATATATTATATATAATATATATATTATACATATATAAAAAATATATATATATATATATATATATATATATATATATATATATATATATATATATATATATATATATATATATATATATATATATATATATATATATATATATATATATTATATATATATATATATATATATATTATAGATAGAGATATATCTCTATCTATCTATATCTATATCTATCTTTTATAGGACTTCCTACCAGGAAGATTTGTAAGATTGCACACAAGATAGTGATTAGTATGGGTGTGAGTGTTGCTTTTTAGGAAGCCGACATTCTTTCCTCATTTGAACATGACTAAGACTAAGGCGGGCTTTGCACACTACGACATCGCAGGTGCGATGTCGGTGGGGTCAAATTGAAAGTGACGCACATCCGGCATCGCATGCGACATCGCAGTGTGTAAAGCCTAGATGATACGATTAACGAGCGCAAAAGCGTTGTAATCGTATCATCGGTGCAGCGTCGGCATAATCCATAATTACACTGACGCGACGGTCCGATGTTGTTCCTCGCTCCTGCGGCAGCACACATTGCTGTGTGTGAAGTCGCAGGAGCGAGGAACTTTCCTACCGGCATCACCACGGCTTCCGTAGGTTATGCGGAAGGAAGGAGGTGGGCGGGATGTTTACATCCTGCTCATCTCCGCCCCTCCGCTCCTATTGGCCGCCTGCCATGTGACGTTGCAGTGACGCCGCACGACCCGCCCCCTTAATAAGGAGGTGGGTCGCCGGCCAGAGCGACGGTCGCAGGGTAGGTGAGTGCATGTGAAGCCGGCGTAGCGATAATTTTCGCTACGCCAGCTTTCACAAGATATTGTACCTGCGACGGGGGCGGGGACTATCGCGTGCAACATCGCAGCATCGGCTTGCGATGTCGCAACGTGCAAAGCCCACCTAAGTGTCGAAACGCGTATTTCGATGGGCTCCTAAACTTATCATTCTGCTGACCCCTATACTTTTATGAAATTACTGTATTTTTCGCTTTATAAGACACACCTGATTATAAGACGCACCCCCAAATTTGTTGAAGGAAAAGAGATTTTTTTTTTTAATGTTAAATGGGGTCCATCTTATAATGCCAGTGTCCCTCTAGCAAATCATATAGGGTATATGTCCTTCATAGCCCCCCATCCTAAAATTAGCCCCCCTTAATCTGGATATGGCCCCCTTATATTGAATATAGCCCCCTTGTGATGGCACATGTTCCCCTGTGCTGCCCATGGCCCCTATATAGATCGCACAAGTCCCCCTGTGTTAGATATCGCCCCCATGGTGCTGCCCATGGCCCCTATAGATCGCAGAAGTCCCCCTGTGTTAGATATCGCCCCCATGGTGCTGCCCATGGCCCCTATATAGATCGCACAAGTCCTCCTGTGTTAGATATCGCCCCCATAGTGCTGCCCATGGCCCCTGTATAGATCGCACAAGTCCACCTGTGTTAGATATCGCCCCCATAGTGCTGCCCATGGCCCCTATATAGATCGCACAAGTCCCCCTGTGTTAGATATCGCCCCCATAGTGCTGCCCATGGCCCCTATAGATCGCA
This sequence comes from Anomaloglossus baeobatrachus, assembly GCF_048569485.1. Taxonomy (NCBI): domain Eukaryota; kingdom Metazoa; phylum Chordata; class Amphibia; order Anura; family Aromobatidae; genus Anomaloglossus; species Anomaloglossus baeobatrachus. The sequence continues at coordinate 213,182,836 of NC_134358.1, read as the reverse complement.
CAAGTCCCCCTATGTTAGATATCGCCCCCATGGTGCTGCCCATGGCCCCTATAGATCGCACAAGTCCCCCTGTGTTAGATATCGCCCCCATAGTGCTGCTCATGGCCTCTATATAGATCGCACAAGTCCCCCTGTGTTAGATATCGCTCCCAGGCTGCTGCCCATAGTAAAATAAAACACTCTTTCCTTACCTCCTGCAGTGCTGATCTCCCTCCTGTCTCCCTCCGTGCTTCTGTTCCTCCACTTCCTGGTTCTCGGCCGGTCATGTGATCGGCACAGCAGACTGAGATCTCTGCGTGCCTGATCACAGTGGAAGCAGGGACACTGGGAGAAACGCTGCAGGGGGTAAGTAAAGCTTTTTTATTTTAGAATGAGTAGCAGCATGGGGGCCATATCTAACACAGGGGGGTGCATGTGCTATCACAGGGGGGCGCAGGGACATCTAATATGCACCGCTCCCCCAGCCCGTCACTGCGGTGCGATTTCAGCACCACCGGAGATGGACAGCGGCTGTGCATATTATATGAGCAGGAGCAGGAGATCAAACGCTGCCGCCGCAGCGTTCACCTGCCCCCACCTCCCCTGGACCCTGCAGTGTATATATTATATATATCCCCCCCCCCCTGTATATTCGGCTTATAAGACGCACCCCCTACTTTCCCCCAAAATTTGGGAGAACAAAAGTGCATCTTATAAAGTGAAAAATACGGTACTTCAATACATTTTTGGTTTTTTATTCTACAATTTGAGGACTGCACTGGACGTTTTTTCTTTCTTCATTTCTGAATATTGGCAGTCAAGCCTTCCATGCGCTGGGTCCAAATGGAGAGCGGTGAACAGTAGGATCGGTAAGCTGAATTTTTTGTCTCTCGTTTTTTGCTTTGGTTTGTACCAAATTTATCTTTCCTTTTGTGCATTTTTTTAAGTCTATTTTATATGTTTTGTTCTGTTTTTGTTTTTCTTTGGCATGGTTTAGGGTTTTACAAGTACTTTTGCCTAATTTATGACTTTTAGAAATATCACAAATTTGGTGCATTTGTACATCAGTCCCCTTGAAATGGTTTTATGACTGTAGGGTCATTTCTGGAGGGGAGCACGGAAACACTGATAACATGTGCTGAATTCATTCAATGACATGCGCCTCTTAATGAATTTGTATTCCTGTAAGCTCTTCATTAAGACTGGTTTGCAAAATGCCAATTTTAACGAAATGGCGCTTTTGGTTCTAGTTTTTACCTCTTACCCGTTATTTTAATGTTGAAAACAATTTTAAACTTAAAATTGCTTAAGGCCCTGTGCGCACGTTGCGTTTCATTCCGCAGATTTGCCGCAGAAAATGTTCATAATCTTTCTGCAGTCATTCCCCAGCAAAACTTATGGTAACAAAAAAAAAAAAAAAGATGGTGTGTGTACACTGCATTTTTTTCCCATACAGGTTTTGCTACGGAATTTCTGCAGCCAAAAGAATGTGCATGTCACTTATTTTCTGCAGGTACCTGCGGCATTTGCCATAGATAATGGCAAAAAAAAAAAATCACAGGGGCCAACCCGCAGAAAAAGCGCAGCAAAAACGAGGCAAACCACGGCAAAAACGCAGGTGCGGTTTTACCGCGTTTTTTGTCGCGGGTGCGGTATTGTGCCAGGGGGTGCGGATTTTTCTTATGAAAAATCCATTTTCTAGTGTGCACATAGCCTTAATAAACTAACTTTTTCTGCCATCCACTGTTCATGTATCGTACAACAGACAAGAGAATTCCCACAGAGCGTTATACACTTACTGCCATTTGTGGGGAGTATTAGCTGTATATTATAGCTGACATGGATCATGTCAAAATAGAAAATTAGAGCAGCACTTTGGCTTCCACGCTATTGCTGTGAGTGCCAAGCTTATCAGGTAACCATTCCAATACCGCTATACAATGCAAAAAGATGGAGGCAGCATTCTATTTGTTGCAAAGATGGTGTCCTTTAATGACCCATTAGTGTGACAACAAGATTTCGGTTCACCAGGAACCTTTCTCAAGCAGTTATTGCTTGAAAAAGGTTCCTGGTGAACCGAAACATCGCTGTCACACTAATGGGCCTTTAAAGGACACCCTCTTTGCAACAAACAGGGTACAACCTCTATCTTTTTGCATGACATAGATCATGGCCATTTAACCTATTTGATAATAGGCCTTCCGTCAATGTAAAACTGAAAAGTCCAGTGTAAGATTTTGTAAAATATTGACACGTATGGAATATATTAAATGAGTTTCTATTCAGTTCCCACCTTGGGTGCACTTATTCCTTGTTATGAGCTGTTTAATCTACTCATTTTGGATGAGACTGGATGATCCGGATGAAGCAAATTGTAGTCCATGGTGTATATCAAGGGGGGGCTACTTTCATTTGGCGTGTTGACTTGCCGGAGCATAAGAGGTACAGTGAATCAACAAGAACTACTAAAAGTTCAAACTTCCCTCCGGAATACCGCGCTGAGTGACTAATTGATCCAATGTCTTATGGAAAAATCTTTTCTTTCATCCCTGCTCCTGTGATCTGCCCATATATTGCTAAATTACAGTCAAGGCCAGCACAGATTTGAGCTGATCTATGGCGATTTCAAACATCCTCTGATCTCAAACTGATGACCTAACCTACAAATAGGACATCACCTTTCACAGTATAAAGGGTAAGTGTCTCCAGAAGCACAAGCTGGGCACTAAAACAACATATTAATGTTCTAGAATCTTAGGGCTCTGCAAATGTCACTCACAAAATATTTCAGAAATATCTTTTTCCTCCATTACAGAAATTCTGTGTAGTGATGGGCGAATAGTAACTATTCCTGTTCGGATTATACTACCAAGTACTATTCCAGTATTCCTCTAATCAACTAAAAATGTTCAGGTTCCCTATTGTCTTGCATTAGGTTCGTTATTCGTGACGAATAGCAGAATAGTACTTTGGGATTCGTTACAAATAATCCGAACACAAGTTATTAAAGTAGGGCATAACTTTGAATTGAGGGGCACAGAAAATAAAGAAAAAACTGTTCAAGAATCAACGAAGCAGCAGCAATTGAAGGAGTTACCCAACTTAAATTAAAAAAAAAGACGTTTCATTGGATTTTTTCAGTACATTTTCTTCTACCAAAATAGAAGTTAGCACCACTGAAATGTTTAGGAGAAGTTTGATATTCCTAAGAGTGTTTAAAAAAAAAAAAAAAAAAGTATATAGTATTATATATAGATAGAGATTATTTATTATATATATATTTTTTACTTCAGTTACTATGTTTTAAGGACTTTTCAAAAGTTTATACTAACCTCAGTCGGCATAGAATAAAAACATTAATCTACGGCGTACATGGTAAACGCTTCTGGAAAGTAATCATAGTAGATTAGATTAAACACGAAAGTAAACCTTCAGGACATCAAGCTCTTATGTCTTAAGGTTTCTGCTTCTGGGACTGTAATTCAAATTCCTCCACACCATTAATTTGTTACATTTTATCTTCGATTGCTCTGAATGGAATGAATGTTACTGTTTTATCTAACACTTCTCGGCTAATCCTTAGGACGTCTTGTGTCGACATCATTAATGAGATTGATTGTGGTATAAGCTAATGGAGACACCAGGGGAGGTAGAGTTCTATTAAACAGTTCTGACATAAAAGAAAGCCAAGTCTTTTAATAATAAAAAAGCAATATCGTTCCGATTCATTACTGAAGGCGATATTCACAAAATTCCCCCATGCTCAAGTTTGGCTAGTTACAGTAAAATACAAACTTCAGCATTTAAAGTTATGGAAGTCAATCAATTCGCTACAACAGTGGTTCCCAACGTCCAGTCCATTTTGCCCCCAACAGATCATGCTTTCAGGATTTCCATAGTATTGCACAGGTGATGCCTTGATAATGATTCTGTAATGCAAGTCACTACTTATGCATAGTACAGACGGACAAGTAGTCAGGCAAACTAGGGTCTGGTAACAGGAGGACACGTATGGATACAGGGAGTACACAGAAGCGTAGTCAAGTCACAATCTGAGGGTCAGAGTTCAAGGAGGGCATGTAATAGATTCAGGGAGAAAACTGAGATATTGTCAGGTAATGGTCCAAGGTCAAAAGCCAGTGGTTACGACAGGAACAGGAAGCGGGCAGAGATGAGTTAAACAATGGTCCCGGGGTCAAGAAACAAAGAACAGAACACATGCAGAAACACAGGCAAACAGCACAACTACAGAACCAGAATGTATGACTGGAAAGGTTTTAGGAGAGCATGCTCAGTAAAGAAGCAGAGCAATTACCAGGAATATGGAACACCTGAGTAATCGGAACCTCCCAGAGCAAGCATGGAATCCCATGCTATCAATCAACCTACTAGTTCAGTAGCGCAGGAAAACACAGTAGAGCATCTCCCAATGTGCAAGATGCTCTGCACAGAGGAATTGTGTCACTGCCAGCTCGATAGTCCAGGACAGTGCAGCAGAGAATCTCCTAGTGTGCAAGATGCTATATTTCTAGTGGCTTGAGTGCTGTTTTGTGCCTGCGCTTTCATCACCATTTTTCCTGCACAGAGGAATCGTGACAAATCCCTTCACCTGTTCAGTGGTAAGAAAATCATGAAAATATGAGCTGTGTGTGGCCTTGAGGACTGGAGTTTGAGAACCACTGTGCTATAACATTTGGATGCTGGAAGGAGAGTAGACATCTGTAAAATTCTTCACTTGTTCCTAATGACAATCGCCGCTTCCGTGTGTGGAAAAGCTACATTTTTATCTTCTACTAGGGTATCCCTCCATACCACAGTTCCCTCTTAAGATGGTGGTTGTACACCCTGTAATGTCTTCTTAAAGGAAGTAACGAAGCTAACTTGAAACTGCCATATCCATATACAGTAACACGGTATATTCCCTTCCAGTGATGGAGCATTTGGTGAAAGAAAATATGCCTTTCAAGAATGGCTGCTTTTAGCCTGGAGTCATCAAACACTGGTCTTGTATTATGCATTATAGACTCCAAAATGAACCTTTTTTTATCTATCCAAAGAAGTCTTGTAGAAGTATTACATATGCTCAGTTTTGGATAAAATACTGTCTTGTTGATTTCCCTCACCCACCTGAGACTCTTATTCAAGAGTTGGTGACCAGATTGTCATCTTCTCCAGAATAATGCAATGCAAGTAGCTTGGTTGCCAAATGTCCATAAATTCACAAAGAACAGGAACTTATTTCTGCCGTCTATAGTGTCCAAAGGGAAAAAAAAAAAGTAGTGTCTGTTTTTTTATCATTACTAAAGTTCGAACTGTATATGGGCTGACAAGTGCAGTACAAACACAGTAAGGCCGGGGCCACATGGCGATTACTGCGATCCCCTTGCATGACACTCGGCTCATGCTGGCAATACAACAGAGCCGAGTGCCATGCTAGTGTCCCTGCGACTGAGGTCCGATCGTGCGAGCGGTCCTCAGCTGCGGGGGGTGGGCCAGCACTGAGGAGGGGAGGGCCGATGCTGCGGTGGCGAGGGAGGGATTTATCTTCCTCTCTCCTCCGTAGCCGGTTATTGCCATTCTCGCACTGCATTTGCGGTACATCGGTGTACCGCGAGCGCAGTGCGATTTTTCTCTCGCCCCATAGACTTGAATGGGTGCGAGAGAAACAATGATCGCATTAGTCGCAGCATGCTGCGATTGTTTTTTCGGTCCGATTAGGGCTGAGAAAATAAATCGCTTATGTGCGCTGACACACAGGCTAATATTAGTCCGAGTGGAACGTGATTTTTTATCGTACTGCACTCGCACCATTTTTCTCACCGTGTGTCTTAGGCCTTCGAGTCAGCGTCTGACTACCAATCATGGACTCAGGTAAACTGCAAGAGAAGGAATGGCGCTGCAGTCACTTCTGCTGTTACATCAGGCTTTATACTCCAGTCACATCCAGAGCTGCACTCGCTATTCTTCCTTAGATATCAAGTCTTAAACGGAACACCAGGATTCTCGTATATAACCTAAAGCCAGTGCTATACTGGCAATATCAGGCAGATTATCTACATACCTGTAGTGGCCAGCTCAGATGTTTACTTTTTTGGATTTCAAAACCTAAAAGTTTATAAAATTAGCTTCTTGTGGAGTGACAGCAGCTGAGGATCAGATAATATATTCATAGTTATCCCCTCCCCCTGTGAACATTAGCATAAGTATTATATAAACAATTCACTTTGTCTGTTGCAGGACCTGTGTGAGGTCATAACCATGTGACCAGAAGGGGCGGGGGACTCAGCCAACAAAGCTGGATACCAGGTCACATTGGTATGACCTCATACATGTTCTGCAAGAGACAAAGTGAATCATTTGTATAAAACTCATGCTAATTCTAACAGAGGGAGGGGATAACTATGAATATATTATCTGCTCCATTGCACCTGCCACTCAACAAGCAGCTAATTGTATAAACTTTACTTTTTTGGATTTCAAAACCTAAACATCCGAACTGACCACTAAAGGTATGTATAGAATCAGCCTCATGGTGCCAGTATAGCACTGGCTTTAGGTTATATACGAAAATCCTGGTGATTGGTTCCCTTTAAACTTTGTTCACGAATAGAGATGGAGTGACAACATCTACATACAACCTTACAGTATCTGTGGAGCCCCACTCACCTTCAGGTCGCCACAGGGTCTCCAGGGACTTCACATGCTGGTGATCTTCTGGCCACAGGTAGGTCAGGTTAACTTCAATGGGAATCGTGACGCCACTCTCGGTAATTGTGGTCAAGGGGTGACCGCCACTGCAGTTTAGGGAGCGCCTGGGGCTGATGGTAGATGCAGTCAGTTGTTGTGGCCTCCCGAGAGTGAGGCTTGCCCCAGGGCCCAGTGTGTGAGTGTGTAGTACCACAGGTCGCAGTAGAACTCACACACAGGCAGCAATGTCTTTCAGGGTTTTTACTCACTTTTCTGATGGTAACATGAGCCAACCTGGGCGATGCTGTGATGAACAGGTGGAACCAGGTATCCTTTAGGCTGATCCAGGGTGACTGCTGACTCGCCTTCCTAGCCCTTCTTGTTTGGGGTGACTCCTTGCTTGTAGTACTGCGGGAATCACCCAGGGAAGTCGTAACTGCTGTTCTCCCCTTTCTAGCCCGTTTGCTGACAGCGTGGACCAAGTAATACTGGCTGCTTGCCTTCTTTTACTTATGAGCCCCCTCGCTGTTGATGCTGCGGACTCTGTGTGGTTCGGTGAGGTACATCCAGCACCCTCACCAGCAGGTTTAGCAGGCCGAGTAGATGGGTTCCTGCTCTGGGGACCTGTTTCCCCATGCGGGCCTGGTCTACCGGTAGTCTCCTTACTCAGCCACCTCTTCACTATGTGGTTTTTAGGCAGCACCACTGGGTAACCGCTCTCCCGTGCCAGCAGCCACTACAGGTGCAGTGTCTGACAGTGTTCTGCTCTTCACCTCAGACATGGCTGCTCCACTCCTACTCCTCTGACTGCCACTGCACAACTCTCTGTCTCCAGTCCCACTACTCACCACTAGCTGGGATGCGAGGGCCACGCCCCCTCCCTGGGTCTGCCCAGGGGTCCCCTCTAAGCTGTGTGTGTGTCCTGGTTACTAAAGGCCCCGTCACACTAAGCAACATCGCTAGCAACATCGCTGCTGATGGACAACTTTTGTGACGTAACAGCGATGTTGCTAGTGATGTTGCTGTGTGTGACATCCAGCAACAACCTGGCCCCTGCTGTGAGGTCGCTGGTTGTTGCTGAATGGCCTGGACCATTTTTTAGTTGTTGCTGTCCCGCTGTGCAGCACAGATCGCTGTGTGTGACAGCGAGACAGCAACAACTATGTGCAGGCAGCAGGAGCCGGCTTCTGCGGACACTGGTAACCACGGTAAACATCGGATAACTAAGAAGCCCTGTCCTTGGTTACCCGATATTTACCTTCATTACCAGCCTCCGCCGCTCTCACTATCAGTGCCGGCTCCTGCTCCTTGCACGTGTAGCAGAGTACACATCGGATAATTAACCCCATGTGTGCTGTAACTAGGAGAGCAGGGAGCCAGCGCTAAGCAGTGTGCGCTGCTCTCTGCACGTGTAGCTACAGCACACATCGGGTAATTAACCCGATGTGTACTGTAGCTAGGAGAGCAGGGAGCCAGCGCTAAGCAGTGTGCGCGGCTCCTGCTCTGTGCACATGTAGCTGAAGCACACATCGGGTAATTAACCCGATGTGTACTGTAGGTAGGAGAGCAGGGAGCCAGAGCTAAGCAGTGTGCGCTGCTCCATAAACCTCTGCACGTGTAGCTGCGTGCGCTGGTAACCAAGGTAAATATCGGGTTGGTTACCCGATATTTACCTTAGTTACCAAGCGCAGCATCGCTTCAGTGCGTCGCTGCTGGCTGGGGGCTGGTCACTGGTGACAGCTCACCAGCAACCCGTGTAGCGATGCTCCAGCGATCCCTGCCAGGTCAGGTTGCTGGTGGGATCGCTGGAGCGTCTGACTGTGTGACCTCTCACCAGCAACCTCCTAGCAACTTATCAGTGATCCCTATCAGGTTGTATCGTTGTTGGGATCGCTGGTAAGTTGTTTAGTGTGACGGTACCTTAAGTGTCTGTGTGTCCACACCCTAGTCAGCCTTTGGGATTACCTGTTTTGTACTGACCCAGCATGGGTGTAATACTCAGTGGTGCCTGACCAGGTCAGGGGCGCCACATATCTCACGGAGTGAATGTATCGTGCACTGCTAACACTATATACCCACACAGTAATATCTCTCCTTTTAATTCTGCTTTTTGGGGATTCTAGGGCATTATATTGAGGGTATGACGGAGTGTGAATTTTGGTTCAGTTCAGAAATAAAATAAAAAGTACTAGTAGATTTTCAACCCTGGGAAGGAGATTGGAAGAGCTGCTGAAGAGTAGAATATGTGAAGAGAGAGATTTGACGGGCTCTGAAAAGGCCAAAATTGTGAGATGTCTAGCAGAGAGATGCAGCAGTCTTGAATTTGCCAAACTTTTGAAGCGTGATCACCAAACAATCAAGCGTTTCATGGCAAATAGCTAACAGGGTCGCAAGAAGCGTGTTGGGCAAAAAAGGCGCAAAATAACTGCCCATGAATGGAGTAAAATCAAGCATGAAGCTGCCAAGATGCCATTTGCCACCAGTTTGGCCATATTTCAGAGCTGCAATGTTACTGGAGTATCAAAAAGCACAAGGTGTGTCATACTCAGGGACATGGCCAAGGTAAGGAAGGCTGAGAAACTACCACCTTTGAACAAGAAACATAAGATAAAACGTCAAGACTGGGCCAAGAAATATCTTAAGACGGATTGTTCAAAGGTTTTATGGACTGATGAAATGAGAGTGACTCTTGATGGGCCAGATGGATGGGCCAGAGGCTGGACAGTAAAGGGCAGAGACCTCCACTCCGACTCAGACGCCAGCAAGGTGGATGTGGGGTACTGGTATGAGCTGGTATCATCAAACATAAACTTGTGGGACCTTTTTGGGTTGAGGATGGAGTGAAGCTCAACTCCCAGACCTACTGCCAGTTTCTGGAAGACAACTTCTTCAAGCAGCGATACAGGAAGACGTCAGTATCGTTCAAGAAAAACATGATTTTCATGCAGGACAATGCTCCATCAAATGCATCCAACTGCTCCACAGCGTGGCTGGCCAGTAAGGTCTGAAAGATGAAAAAATAATGACATGGCCCCCTTGTTCACCTGATCAGAACCCCATAGAGAACCTGTGGTCTCTCATAAAATGTAAGATCTACAGGGAGGGAAAACAGTACACCTCTCAGAACAGTGTCTGGGAGGCGGTGGTGGCTGCTGCACGCAATGTTGATCGTAAACAGATCAAACAACTAACAATCTATGGATGATAGTCTGTTGAGTGTCATCATAAAGAAAGGTGGCTATATTGGTCACTAATTTTTTGGGTTTTGTTTTTGCATATCAGAAATGTTTATTTCTAAATTTTGTGCAGTTATATTGGTTTACCTGGTGAAAATAAACAAGTGAGATGGGAATATATTTGGTTTTCATTAAGTTGACTAATAATTCTGCACAGTAATAGTTACCTGCACAAACAAATATCCTCCTAAGATAGCCAAATCTAAGAAACCCCACTCCAACTTCCAAAAATATTAAGCTTTGATATTTATGAGTCTTTTGGGTTGATTGAGAACATAGTTGTTGATCAATAATAAAAAATATCCCCTAAAATACAACTTGATTAATAATTCTGCACACAGTGTATATCTATGTAGAATTTATGCACTCGTTAGTATATACACTGGCAAGCAAAAGGGTAACAATATTTTGAACTATTGAATTTCAGGCTCTAAATTTCACCATCCTCTACAGATTTGAGCATGAGACTACCTTCATTTTCTACACAATCATCTTGGCTATTACATAAATTTGAGTTGCAACTATCATATGATTAGTTATGCAGATTCTTGTCATGTCATTCCATTGTTACTGTTTTGCTCCTGATCTTTGAAAAATCTTTTTCTTTCTGTATATTACAAATTACAATCTGTTCTCATATTTCCTAGTAACTCAGTGTGTTATTAAGTTTGATTCCCAAGTGAGAGTTCAGTGGTTTGAATTGAGGAGCCATGAAGAACATTTCCCAAGAAAAAACAAACCGCATCATCCAGCTCATCGATAGTCTCTCAGCCAAGAAAATTACTAAACTGTATCGTGTGAGGTCATGACAGTTGGAAGAATATGAAATGAAGTCTATCCAAACATTTAAAAGCCAAGGGGTGGATGTCAAGGCAAAATATTGGAGTCAACAAGTTGGCTCATCACAAGGTCTATCAGTACTGGCGTAACAAACACAGCAGTGGAGGTGTGTGATATGCTTCATAATAGTGATATCACAGACATCCCTGCAAGCACTGTGCGACACACATTACACAAGTCAGGAATGGTGGGCTGAAAAAAAAGGTAAAGAAGCCTTGACTTCAATATCATAAGAAACATTGACTCGATTTTGCAAAACAGTATAAATAGTGGATGGTAGCAGATTGGAAATGGGTCATTTGGAGGGAAGAGATAAAAATCAGTAGACTAGGTTCTGATGGGTACAAATGGGTCTGGGAAAAAAAAAGGAGAAAATGGGCTAACAGAGGAATTGAAGGAACTGCCAAGTTTGTTAGAGGAAGCCTGTGATATTGGTTTGTTTGACAGCCAAAGGTGTTGGATACTTGACCAGGATCAATGGTAGTCTGAATGCTGAGCTATATGTGAGTATCCTATCACATGGGTTACTTTGTACACTCAAGTACTATGGGTATGAAAAGGATGACCGTGTTCAAGCAGGACAATGACCAGAAGCATATGTCGAGATTGGCAAAGAAATGGTTCAATGACAATGAAGTAGAGGTGCTGGTTTGGCCCCCACAGTCCCCAACCAAATGGAACACTTGTGGGTAGAGTTGAAGAAAAAGCTATATACATACCCAAGTGAGTCGACAAGTATGAACCAACATTGAGACTATGTAGAAGAGACCTGGGATCAGATTTTGGTTGAGACATGCTTGAATCTAATCGAGACCATGCCCAGAAGGATTCAGGAAGTATTGAAAACCAAATGTGGATTTACAAAATAATTAAAATTTTGATTTTTAGGAGCAAAACAGTAACAATGCAGTGATATAAGAATCTGCATAACTAATCATATCTTAAATAGTTGCAAGTCAAATTTATGTATGAGAAGGCCAAAATGATTGTCTATAAAATGAAGGCAGTCTCATGCTCAAAGCTGTAGTGATTGGTAAGATATGGAGCCTGAAAATCAAAAGTTCAAAACATTGTTACCCGTTTCAGTGTGTTAACTCCTTCACTACATCCTCCGGAAATACCTCCGGATACCTGTTAAAACTGTGATTGTTAACCTGTTAAATAATTCTGTCAAGCTCTCACAGCGGCACTTACCATGTGCCGACACAGTGTTGCACCATTTAACACTAGAAGTCCCAGAGAGGGGTCATTTAACATTTCTACCTTTGGAACCCAGAGACGGGTCGAATGATCTGAAGGATTTTAGCCAACATCCTATAATCACCGCATTTTGTTCTGTAATTAAGGCCATTACTGTCGCACCATAGGAGGTGGTTGTTTTCCATTGAGTTTAGCCAATTAGTTTCTAGTTAGTTCTATTCAGTTTATTATGTAGTGTCATTTGACCCTCTTTCGGGACTTCAGGGGGGAGCTCGAAATTTCTGGGACTTCTAGTGTTAAGTGCTCATCGGAACACCCATGACGTGACCATGGGTTGCCAATAGGTTGCTATGGCAGCAAGGCATGCGTTAAAGACTTTCGTGCTGACAACGATCCTTTGAAACCCTGCTTGTGGCTTCAAAGGAGATTATGGTTTTCACTATAAAAAGTAATGCAGTGGCACTGCTGTTTAAAGCAAAGCGAACAGATGATCACAGGTTCAAGACCCCTCAGGGGACTGTTAAGAACAGTAAAAACAAGAAAATATATAAAAATGAAGAGAATTAAAAAGCCTGAAAGTTCAAATCACACCCCTTTTGCCCTATGAAAAAGAAACAAATCAAAATATAAAAACTAACCCAAAAAGGTAAAAAAAAAAAAAAAAAAAAAACTAACCAGAAAATGAAAACCTTATGGGTCTTGAAAAATGGCAACACAACACACAAAATTGTGTTTTGCAATTTTAGAATTATTTGTCAGCACTAAAATAATGAAAAAAAAAACAAAAGCAAAACATTTTTGGTATCACTAATCGAAATGATGAGGAGTATCATATTGCAAGGCCATTTTTACCACAAAATGTATACTGTAGAATAACACGACAGATTTGTGTGGGGGTTTTTTCACAATTTCTCCACATCAGGAATTTTTTCACAAGTTTTCCTGTATGCTATGTGGCAAAATGAATGGTGTCATTCAAAAGTAAAACAATCCCTCGAGGATATGTCTATGTGGTCAGAATAAAAAAAAGTTATGGTTCTGGTAAGAAGGGGAGGAAAAAGCAAAAACGGAAAACACGGAATTTGACCACGTCATGAATGGCTTAATAAGGACATCAAAATACAGTGCCTTGCAAAAGTATTCGGCCCCCTTGAATTTTTCAACCTTTTCAGGCTTCAAACATAAATGATAAAAATTTTCAATTTCATAGTGAATAATCAACAAGTGGGACACAGTTGTGAAGGTGAACGATATTTATTGCTTATTTTAAATTTTTGTAAAAAATAAATAACTGAAAATTGGGGCGAGCAATATTATTAGGCCCCTTTAATTAATACTTTGTAGCGCCACCTTTTGCGGTGATTACAGCTCCAAGTCACTTGGGGTATGTCTCTATCAGTTTTGCACATCGAGAGACTGAAACTCTTGCCCATTCATCCTTTGCAAATAGCTGGAGCTGAGTGAGGTTGGATGGAGAGTGTTTGTGAACAGCAGTTTTCAGCTCTTTCCACAGATTCTCGATTGGATTCAGGTCTGGACTTTGACTTGGCCATTCTAACACCTGGAAGAAAAAATCTCCGTCCCAGAGTCTCAGGTCTTTTGCAGACTCCAACAGGTTTTCTTCAAGAATGGTCCTGTATTTGGCTCCATCCATCTTCCCATCAATTGTAACCATCTTCCCTGTCCCTGCTGAAGCAAAGCAGGCCCAAACCATGATGCTGCCACTACCATGTTTGACAGTGGGGATGGTGTGTTCAGGGTGATGAGCTGTGTTGCTTTTACGCCAAACATATCTTTTGGCATTGTGCCCAAAAAGTTTGACTTTTGTTTCACATGACCAGAGCACCTTCTTCCACATGTTTGCTGTGTCTCCCAGGTGGCTTGTGGCAAACTTTAAACAACACTTTTTATGAATATCTTTGAGAAATGGCTTTCTTCTTGCCACTCTTCCATAAAGGCCAGATGTATTCAGTGTATGACCGATTGTTGTCCTATGGACAGACTCTCCCACCTCAGCTGTACATCTCTGCAGTTCATTCAGAGTGGTCATGGGCCTCTTGGCTGCATCTCTGATCAGTCCTCTCCTTGTTTGAGATGAAAGTTTGGATGGACAGCCAGGTCTTGGTTGATTTGCAGTGTTATGATACTCCTTGCATTTCAATATGATCGCTTGCACAGTGCTCCTTGGGATGCTTAAAGTTTTGGAAATCTTTTTGTAACCAAATCCAGCTTTAAACTTCTCCACAACGGTATCACAGACCTGCCTGTTGTGTTCCTTGGTCTTCATGATGCCATCTGTGCTTTAAACAGAACACTGAGACTATCACAGAGTAGGTGCATTTATACGGAGAATAGATTACACACAGGTGGATTCTAGTTATCATCATCACTCATTTAGCACAACATTGGATCATTCAGAGATCCTCAATGATTTTCTGCAGTGAGTTTGCTGCACTGAAAGTAAAAGGGGACGAATAGTATTGCACGCCCCAATTTTCAGTTTTTTATTATTTACAAAAATTTAAAATAAGCAATAAATATAGTTCACTTTCACAATTGTGTCCCACTTGTTGATTCTTCACGATAAAATTTAAATGTTTTATCTTTATGTTTGAAGCTTGAAATTTGGGAAAAGGTTTTAAAAATTCAAGGGGACCGAATACTTTCGCAAGGCACTTAATGTAAACTAGAAAAATGGAGGGAATTCAGCTCACCCGTTCCACGTGGAGACTGCAATGAGGGACAGGTGCATGGAAGAAAAAGCGGCCAGGCTGTATTATCCAAGGCAAAAAGAGGAATTTCCAGCATCCACGTCCAATGATATAAAATTATTCTTTTATTGGATATACATTAAAAGGTTCAAGGAGTCATCCTATATAATAAAAATCCCCATGATGACATGGGATATAGAAGATGGAACGCGTTTCGAGCGTACACCGCTCTTAATCCCAATCCATTAATCCGTTCCATCTTCTATATCCCATATGATCATGGGGATTTTTTATTATATAGGATGACTCCTTGAACCTTTTAATGTATATCCAATAAAAGAATAATTTTATATCATTGGACGTGGATGCTGGAAATTCCTCTTTTTGCCTTTCGCAAGGCACTGTATATGGACTCCTGGTGGTATGTATATACAGTTAGGTCCAGAAATATTTGGACAGTGACACAAGTTTTGTTATTTTAGCTGTTTACAAAAACATGTTCAGAAATACAATTATATATATAATATGGGCTGAAAGTGCACACTCCCAGCTGCAATATGAGAGTTTTCACATCCAAATCGGAGAAAGGGTTTAGGAATCATAGCTCTGTAATGCATAGCCTCCTCTTTTTCAAGGGACCAAAAGTAATTGGACAAGGGACTCTAAGGGCTGCAATTAACTCTGAAGGCGTCTCCCTCGTTAACCTGTAATCAATGAAGTAGTTAAAAGGTCTGGGGTTGATTACAGGTGTGTGGTTTTGCATTTGGAAGCTGTTGCTGTGACCAGACAACATGCGGTCTAAGGAACTCTCAATTGAGGTGAAGCAGAACATCCTGAGGCTGAAAAAAAGAAAAAATCCATCAGAGAGATAGCAGACATGCTTGGAGTAGCAAAATCAACAGTCGGGTACATTCTGAGAAAAAAGGAATTGACTGGTGAGCTTGGGAACTCAAAAAGGCCTGGGCGTCCACGGATGACAACAGTGGTGGATGATCTCCGCATACTTTCTTTGGTGAAGAAGAACCCGTTCACAACATCAACTGAAGTCCAGAACACTCTCAGTGAAGTAGGTGTATCTGTCTCTAAGTCAACAGTAAAGAGAAGACTCCATGAAAGTAAATACAAAGGGTTCACATCTAGATGCAAACCATTCATCAATTCCAAAAATAGACAGGCCAGAGTTAAATTTGCTGAAAAACACCTCATGAAGCCAGCTCAGTTCTGGAAAAGTATTCTATGGACAGATGAGACAAAGATCAACCTGTACCAGAATGATGGGAAGAAAAAAGTTTGGAGAAGAAAGGCAACGGCACATGATCCAAGGCACACCACATCCTCTGTAAAACATGGTGGAGGCAACGTGATGGCATGGGCATGCATGGCTTTCAATGGCACTGGGTCACTTGTGTTTATTGATGACATAACAGCAGACAAGAGTAGCCGGATGAATTCTGAAGTGTACCGGGATATACTTTCAGCCCAGATTCAGCCAAATGCCGCAAAGTTGATCGGACGGCGCTTCATAGTACAGATGGACAATGACCCCAAGCATACAGCCAAAGCTACCCAGGAGTTCATGAGTGCAAAAAAGTGGAACATTCTGCAATGGCCAAGTCATTCACCAGATCTTAACCCAATTGAGCATGCATTTAACTTGCTCAAATCCAGACTTAAGACGGAAAGACCCACAAACAAGCAAGACCTGAAGGCTGCGGCTGTAAAGGCCTGGCAAAGCATTAAGAAGGAGGAAACCCAGCGTTTGGTGATGTCCATGGGTTCCAGACTTAAGGCAGTGATTGCCTCCAAAGGATTCACAACAAAATATTGAAAATAAAAATATTTTGTTTGGGTTTGGTTTATTTGTCCAATTACTTTTGACCTCCTAAAATGTGGTGTGTTTGTAAAGAAATGTGTACAATTCCTACAATTTCTATCAGATATTTTTGTTCAAACCTTCAAATTAAACATTACAATTTGCACTTGAATTCTGTTGTAGAGGTTTCATTTCAAATTCAATGTGGTGGCATGCAGAGCCCAACTCGCGAAAATTGTGTCACTGTCCAAATATTTCTGGACCTAACTGTATGTCTGTATGTATGTGCTCTTTTTATGCATGTGTCTGTATGAAGGTGCTCTGTGTATATATACTGTACATGTGTGTATTTGCTTGGTGTATATATGTATGTGTATACATGTGAGTGTCACATTGTGTGTATGTAGTATCTATTTAATAATCCAGGGTGCATAGATAAGGGTTTATAGGTATAAACATGTCATTAATTGCCCAACGAATGAGCAACATGCTGCCCATTCATTGGGTGATTGGATTCTTTATGGCGGAGCACAAATCATTGTTCATAGCAGCACATCACCCGGTGTAAATTGCAGATGTGCTGCTGATAACGTGGCACTGTAGGGGACTGAATGATATACTAGTGATTGTTCTGGGCCCATCATTCTTCATCAACCGGTGTAAAGAGGCCGGGGAATAAGCGTAAAAGTACTTCAATATTGTCGATTGTGCATCTTTAGCGGTCTGAACTACTACCTAGATGTTTGAGTGTGATGGTGCAATATGTGAGCATTTAGGGCCCCATGTTAATCTTTTGCCCAAGGCACCACTTTGTCTAAAATCAGCGCTGGCTGGAATTGAGAAACCCAAGGCGTTTCACTGCTAGCAACTACAGCTTCATCAGGGGTTGAAGGAAGCTGCACTTCATGGCAGTGTAGCGCATTAGGTTTCTACATTCCAGCAGCCCTCTGATCTCTTGTCATTTCTAATAATTTGAGTGTGCACAGGTTTCAATTTATGTGGTGGTTCTCATTTATTTTTGTTCTGCAACTTTATTTTCAGCACTCTTTCTCCTTTTTCTCTTGCAAAAATGTAGGACTTTGCACTCCTTTTGATTGATGTAATATTTTTATTTCAGAAAGCAACCCACTAAAAATAATAAGATGTGTCAATCTTTATGTAATTGGATCTTTATCAGAAATGGATTGCAAACCAAGGATAGAAAATAGAGATGAGACAGCGCTCTAGCAAATGCGAATTATCGTGGGTATATGGAGTCTTCTGGGCTCATCCAAACTGGAAATAGGGCACCATAGAAGCATGTAGTGCTCAGTCTATGATGAACAGCAGAAGATCTAGGTGTGAAGTTGTGAGTATTTCTAAGCCAAAAGCACAGTGGAGCATAAAATTAAACTTATGAAAGAGGTACAGATGTTTATATATTTTGGACAGACTCATGATTTTTTTCTTAATGGGGTTGTCTGGTCTAAAATGACAAGTCTGCAGTCACTGTGACTGCAGACTTGTGAGTCCTCATATCTCTCCCACTGTGTGCTGTGAGGATTCTCCAAGGCAGCACCCATCTAGTCAGATTCTAGCCGGGCTATCCATAACACCTACTTGCAGCCACTTGATCGCCATTCTTGGTTCTGACATGGGGGAATCCTTACAGTGCATAATGTGAGAATGTGCGGATTACAAGTCTGCAGTCACAGAGTGACATACAGTAGCTGCAGACTTGTCATTTTAGACCTATTTAATAACATTGCTGTAAAATACTGACCAGAATACTGCAGTGTGAAAGATCTTAGCAGAAGCTAGGAAGAAGTTGACCCACTATTTAACCCAATAAATGCTGTACTGGGTTGCAGTGGCTTACAATAATAGTACCTAGATATACATTAAATCTTGTATACTATTATTGTATTGTTACCTATAGCATATTTTCCAGCTACAGAGCTATATAAAAATCACACAAAAAAAGTATTTTATTTATTAACTATAGTAACATTATACATATACATATATATATATATATATATATATATATATATATATATATATATATATATATATATATATATATATATATATATATATATATATAAAAATAATTCCTAAAAATTGTATGATATGCTTTTCATACGTCTGTCAATGTCTAGGCCACTCTTAAGGATGACATGCTATTTAAAGAAATGTTGAAAATTTCTACATGTCAAAGTGAAGTAAATACTTTATCTTAATATGTTGAGCCCATAAATAGATAAAGTGTAGCTCTTGTGGTCCCGATCCGTCCCAGTAATACATGTCTAGCCATTCTTCTCTATGGCTGTATTTTGGGAAATGAACAACAAACTGCATTTTACTATAAAATGATAAAAATGTACAAAGCCGATCCCTTGAGGATGGGGTACTTTCTTGAATAAAACTAAATACCTGCATAAGAGAATGAAAATATTTCACTAAAAACTGGAAATTCTCCTTTAGGTCTACTTAACCCGTGCGTTGGGTGCACTTTTTAAGTACTCTTTATAACGTTATAGATAACTGTATAATCTCTTTGTATATGTTGCTCAACTGATAGAGAGCTATAGTATATCACAGAAGTAATAATGTACTATTCGGTTAAGGCCCAGTCACACTAAACCACTTACCAGCGATCCCAACAACGATACAACCTGATAGGGATCGCTGGTAAGTTGCTAGGAGGTCGCTGGTGAGATGTCACACTAAGCGACGCTCCAGCGATCCCACCAGCAACCTGACCTGGCAGGGATCGCTGGAGCGTCGCTACACGGGTTGCTGGTGAGCTGTCACACAGGCAGATCTCACCAGCAACCAGTGACCAGCCCCCAGCGCCGCGTGGAAGCGATGCTGCGCTTGGTAACTAAGGTAAATATCGGGTAACCAACCCGATATTTACCTTGGTTACCAGCGCACACCGCTTAGCGCTGGCTCCCTGCACACCTAGCCACAGTACACATCGGGTTAATTACCTGATGTGTACTCCAGCTACGTGTGCAGGCAGCAGGGAGCCGGCACTGACAGCGTGAGAGCGGCGGACGCTGGTAACAAAGGTAAACATCGGGCAACCAAGAAGCCCTTCCCTTGGTTACCCAATATTTACCTTTGTTACCAGCGCCCGCCGCTCTCACGCTGTCAGTGCTGGCTCCCTGTTCCCTGCACTCCTAGCCACAGTACACATCAGGTTAATTACCCGATGTGTAGTCTGGCTATGTGTGCAGGGAGCCGGCACTGACAGCTGAGAGCGGCGGACGCTGGTAACGAAGGTAAATATCGGGTAACCAAGGGAAGGGCTTCTTTGTTACCCGATGTTTACCTTTGTTACCAGCGTCCGCAGAAGCCGGCTCCTGCTGCCTGCACATTTAGTTGTTGCTCTCTCGCTGTCACACACACAGCGATGTGTGCTTCACAGCAGGAGAGCAACAACTAAAAAAATGGCCCAGGACATTCAGCAACAACCAGCGACCTCACAGCAGGGGCCAGGTTGTTGCTTGATGTCACACACAGCAACATCGCTAGTAACATCGCTGCTACGTCACAAAAGTTGTTCCTTAGCAGCGATGTTGCTAGCGATGTTACTTAAGGGGGCTTTACATGCTACGATATCGTTAATGTTTGGTCGCTGGGGTCAATTTGTTAGTGACGCACATTCGGCGTCATTAACGATATCGCAGCATGTGATACTTACCAGCGACCTTAGGCGACCTCAAAAATGGTGAAAATCGTTCACCATGGAGAGGTCGTCCCAAAGTCAAAAATCGGTAAGGGTTGTTTAGCGTTGTGGTTCATCGCTCATGCGGCAGCACACATCGCTATGTGTGACACCGCAGGAGCGAGGAACGCCTCCTTACCTGCCGCCGGCCGCAATGAGGAAGGAAGGAGGTGGGCGGGATGTTACGTCCTGCTCATCTCCGCCCCTCTGCTTTGATTGGCCAGCTGCTGTGTGACGTCGCTGTGATGCCGAACGTCCCTCCCCCTTGAAGGAGGGATTGTTCGGCAGTCACAGCGACGCCGCCGACCAGGTAAGTATGTGTGACGCTGCGTAGCGATAATGTTCGCTACGGCAGTGATCACAAACAATCGCATGAGCGACGGGGGCGGGTACTTACACGCTCGCTATCACTAGAAATTGCTAGCGATATCGCTAATGTGTAAAGCCCCCTTTAGTGTGACGTGGCCTTGACTTTCATGCTTGCATACTTTGGACAGTATTTTTTATATTCGTATTTGTAAGCCAAAACCAGAAGTAAAATCAGTATACAGAAAAAAAGTATAATGGAAAGACTTGAACATCTTTTGTGTTTTGGACGATTTCCTGATTTTTACTTACAAATGATGCAAAATACTTAAAATGCTGCCATATGTATACAGTCTTAGGTGGGCTTTACACGTTGTGACATCGCTACCGATATATCGTCGGGGTCACATCGTTAGTGACGCACATCCGGCGCCGGTAGCGACATCGCAATGTGTAAATCATAGGTGCGACGATGAACGAGCGCAAAAGCGTAAAAAAAAAACCAAAAAAAAACGCTGATCTGTGTCACGTCGTTCATTTCCATAATGTTGTTACTGCTGCAGATACGATGTTGTTTGTCATTCTTGCAGCACCACACATCGCTGTGTGTGAAACCGCAGGAACGACAAACATCTCCTTACCTGCGTCTACCGGCAATGCAGAAGGAAGAAGGTGGGCGGGATGTTATGTCCCGCTCATGTCCGCCCCTCCGCTTCTATTGGCCGGCCGCTTAGTGACGTCGCTGTGACGTACCTCCCCCTTGAAGGAGTGATTGTTCGGCGGTCACAGCGACATCGCCGACCAGGTATGTGGGTGTGAAGCTGCCGTAGCGATAATGTTCGCTACGGCAGCAAGCACCAGATATCACATGTACGACGGGGGCGAGTGCTATCGCGCTCGACATCGCTAGCAATTGCTAGCGATGTCGCAGCGTGTAAAGCCTGACTTAGAGGAGAAGAAAGTATCTGTAGTCAGATACTAGACAATATAGTCCCAAAGTAATCCCAGTATCTCTAATGAAACTATGTATGTCAAGCTGTACAAAAATAAAAAAACACTTACGGGAAGATTGTTAAAGCAATAATTGGTAAAATGTTTATATTGATGCACTTACCGGATTTTGCTATGAGAAAAGAAGCATAAGGCTATGTGCGCACGTGGCTTTTTTTTTTTGCGTTTTTCTTTGCTTATTTTAATCAATAAGAGCAAGGACAAAGCATCCCAGCAAAGTCTATGAGAATTCTGACTTGAGTACACGTGTCTTTTCACCTTGCAGATTTTGTTGCCGAAAAAAGAAGTAGCATGTCAATTGTTTGTGTTTTTCTTCTGTGTTTCTTTCTGTGAATCTCCTGCAATGATTTATCACTACAGTGGATTATAGCACAGAACTTCACCTCATATCGTGCATACACCATGGTGTCCGAGGCTCTCCGTAGGTCAGTAACCCAGGGTCGTCATGGTGACAACCCAGGGTTACTATGGCAGCGATCAGGAGCCTGTGATCGCATTACAGGGACCCGATCGCCTGGGAGAGGTAAGCGATTTTTCTCCCTGCCTCCAGAAAGCTGCAATCAGAGAGACATCAGCGGGAGACCCGGCCCTGATCTCTGGGGTACAGCACAGGAACCCCCGCGACCGCCATGACTAAAAGAAGCACAAAAAAAAAAGCATGAAACACATGTGAAAATATTTGCAAACGCAATAAAAAAATGCACGTTTTATTTCAGCTGCATTTTTCCTGCCAAAACTTGATTTTTGTGTGTAGAAAAGAAGAACACAAAAAAGCAACGGGGGGCACATAGCTGATCTCTCAACTTTTAACCCTGATGGTACAATTTTGCAAAGTATCAAGAAAGACAAGATTATCTCTAAGGCTACTTTCACACTTGCGTTGGACGGGATCCGTAGCATTGTGTTGTGTGACGGATGCAACGGATGCATTGTATATAGTGGCACAACGGATGCTACGAATCGTACAAAACAACGGAAAGCTTTTTTTTTTTAATTTTTTTTTTTTTTCTTCTTTACAGTTTTACCGGCAGCAGACTATTGTGAACGATCAGCTGATCGCTCTCAATAGCCGGCGGCCGGTCGCTCAGCTGAGCGCTGTCACTTGCCGTTGGCCGGGCATGTCGGCGGGCGGGCGCTCAGCTGAACGTTCGGCCACCGCGAGACAAAATAAAGTTTGTGATTAAAAAAAAAAAAAAAAAAAAAAAAGAAGAAGAAGAGCATGCGCAATGAAATCCTACGGATTGCGCTGCTCAAAAAAACGTTACATGCTGCGTTTCTTCCGCCCGACGCAGCGTCAAAGTAACGAAGCTGCGTCGTCCAGCGGATGCCACGCAGACACTTGCGTTACAGAGCGTTGTCCATACAAGTCTATGGAGAATAGCGCAGTGCGTTAACGGACTGCGCTATTCTCCATAGTGACGGACTCCGCTGAACGCAAGTGTGAAAGTACCCTAACTTGCTATTCCAAAAGATTTTTTAAAAGGAAGCGAATAAGATAATTTTTGGTCCCCAAACTTACATGCTATATGTATAATCTCTGTAATGTGGATTATGCCCATATCTTTGTTTTCTCAGTCCATGTCTTTCTCTTATAGAAATTCATTGGTAATTTTTTTTAAAGCAAATGAGCCTTAAAGTGAACCTGTCAGGTGCAATACGCACGCAGAACCACGAGCAGTTCTGGTTGGATATCTTCAAGAAAACATTCACTGTACAGCTAATGGAAGCCTGATCAAACAAATTCACAACTTGACAGAAGTGGACGCTCTTCAGGACGTCCCTACAGTTCAGCAGAATCTTTCTTTGACTTCTATTTTATCTTTGTTAGTAACTGGGATGTAAACTGTAAGGCAGAGGGTGATATTTAATAACAGAACTGTATTAAAAAGGACCCACAAGAGACTTGGCAACTAAGCTTAGCCATGTGTACAGAAGCCAGAGTGGAGCCGCTTCCCCTTGAGCCACACACTTTTCTCCTAAACATGGTTTATAATATTTTGCTATCAGAGAGCCTTTCAAAGTTATGACCATGGGCAGCAGGAATCTGCATCCCTTACGAGGTTTTCTCCATATTAGATATTCCTATTAATTGAATGGACTCTTTTCATAGGATCACCCTCCCAACCTGTCTATAAGGACATGCAGGTTATGGGAAACTGAAAAAAATTATACCTTTATATCTGCGATTTGACGTCTTACTCCAGAGGCAACCTCATTTTTCTCAAGTGACGTCACTTGTGGGGGAGTCATTGGTCTCTGTTTTGCATGCCGGTTATTCTTTGTATGTTATTCTCCTTACAAAGCTCTGTTTCCGACTTGTTACTTCTGTTCAGAGGCAGAGAGTGAGTGCCCTGTCACTGTGCATATCTTAATACCTTTATATCTGCCATCCTATGTCTTAAGGGCGCTTTACACGCTGCGACATCGCTAGTACCAACACATTATCTATTGCGTATGGGATTACTTTAGGCGCGAAAAGACTTTAGAAGAGGTTGACCCAGACTATAACATTGGTACCCTATTGCAAGAACAAGTCATTAACGTCTGATCAGTGGGGGAGGGAGTGACACCCAAATGTTCCCGATGCTGGCAGTGGCGGGAACTGCTAATTTTAATAAGGAGAGGGGACAAGCTATTGCCAGACATCTTGTATGGCAGCCCATCTCCTCATGAAACAAAAGAATCAGTTTGAAATCCAATATACTGTACCTGAAATTGGCAGGTTTGGGGTTTTAAGGCTTCTACCAAACTTTGAAACATTTCTAACAGACACTAAATTTAATCTAAGATCTTAAAGAGAACCTGTCACCAAGTCAAAAGTCAAAAGTGACCGGTTGTTGGTTCATTATTTAAGAGCTGCTCCCCTGAGTATTATTTTTTTCTCTAAATCATACATTTTCAGAGATCTGATCCTTTTAATTTAGTGTTCTTTTTTATAATCTTTACCATAGGGTGTGGCTCATGGAATAATGCAGAGCAGTGCCCCCAGAGAATTCTACTAGCTACACCCCTTGATATAGACTAGTGATGGGCAAACTTGCTTGGCCCTGAATGGGGCATCAGGGTGCACGGGTACAGGCAGTGCCAAGTATCGCGGGTGCTCAGCTATGTCATCCGTGAAACAAAGAACACAAAACACAGGCTTGCTTCACGGCTTGATGAGAGCAGGCACCTCAGTGAGAGCCATTTGTAGTCTCTGAATGGCTCTCCCAAGGGATAAAACATCGTTCTCGGATGTAGTGTGAACTCCCCCCAAAAAAAACACCCTGCCTCCAGCTGGAAATGTTCTGCTTATGGCTGGCAGTATGTGGGTAGAGACCTGAACTGCCCAATCAGTGACTTTCATTGTACTCGTTACTTGCGTCAAACTCGTCTGAGTGTCTGACCAGCTCCAATCGAGTAACAAGCATTGTAGTGCTCGCCCATCACAAGAAAAGCCCCTAATAAAATGTGTACTAAATAGAAAGGCGAAATGTTTTTGAACTGTATGGCGGATTTAAAAACAAAACCTTTACCAGAATAGTGAGGGGAGCAGCAAGAATAGAATAAGACAAACAACTGGCCTCTTTAAAAGGGTTAATCCTAACTCAGCCATTTATTGCTGAGCTTGGACTAAAAGTGCACAAGTGCTTGGCCCAGGAGAAGATCTGCAGAAACACCTGAATGTGGCATGGAAATGAGTGGAAGTTATGTAAGGAGCATAGCACAGCCTTCTGTATCCAGAGCGCCATGTCCTGAGGCCAATGATGGGGCCGCACTCATAACTGTCTCACCCATAAAGGGCTTCCATAGCAAGAAACTATTAACCTAATCTTTTTAGTTACGATTTCCTTTAAGCTGTTTCCCAATACACACAAGATATTTATTTCAGACCATTGGGTTCCTAGAAGAATGTCAGTGGGACACAAAGCTTTTCTCGGTAAAACACGTAATGTAAAATATCTCCCGGATCCGTAATTTCCTTAACCAAGTATCTGCAAAAACATTAGTGCATGCCCTCATCATCTCCTGCCTCGACTACTGCAACCTCCTGCTCTCTGGCCTCCCTTTCAACACTCGTGCACCTCTGCAATCTATCCTAAACTCTGCGGCCTGCTTAATCCACCTCTCCCCTCGCTATTCCCCAGCCTCGCCGCCGTGCAAATCCCTCCACTGGCTTCCCATCACCTAACGACTCCAGTTCAAAACATTTACCATGACTTACAAAACCATCCACAACCTGTCTCCTCCTTACACGTGTGACCTAGTCTCCCGATACCTACCTGTACGCAACCTCAGATCCTCACAAGATCTCCTTCTCTACTCCTCTCTTATCTCCTCTTCCCACAATCACGTACACGATTTCTCCCGTGCCTCCCCCATACTCTAGAACGCTCTACCTCAGCACATCAGACTCTCCCCTACCGTGGAAAGCTTCAAGAGGAATCTCAAGACCCATCTCTTCCAACAAGCCTACAACCTACAATAACCCTTAGTCCAGTACACCAAAGCGCAACCAGCTCTGTCCTCACCTATTGTACCATCACCCATTCCCTGTAGACTGTGCGCCCTCGCAGGCAGGGTCCTCGCTCCTCCTATACCAGTCTGTTTTGTATTGTTAATGATTGTTGTACGTATACCCTCTTTCACTGTAAAGCGCCATGGAATAAATGGCGCAATAATAATAATAATAATAATAATAATAATAATGTTTAAGGGGCTCCCCAACTCTCTCCTGAAGGATGAATCATAGAGAAGAAGAGTTGAGCATGTTGACATTCAATGCCGGGACATTTTGTTCCTTTGAGAGAAAAAACAACTGAGGCTCAGCTGAACGGGACGTAAATGTGTATGAGAAGGTCGGGAGATCGTCTTCGGCTTCTTCGCCCAACAACAGGATCATCTTTTTTGTTAAAAACAAATATTTCCCGTGGTATAAACAATTTTTTGGATAGCAAGAGATATTGATCATTTACATTACACTTTTTAATAATAGGACATTAAATGCTACAATTCTAGCTATTTGCACTAAGATCTGGGAAAAGTGTGACTCTTGAGTGACGAGTTCAGGGTGATGGAACAGATTTCTGGCACTTGGAAACAACATTTACTATAGATGTAATTATAAGGAAATGAACCAGTCAAAATTGTGGAGCTTGGTGTGAGCAATCAATTCATTTTCCCCAAATTTAGCTTTTGTATGCTTTCCTTCTATACAAGACAACTGGACATACTGTATACCTTACTGCATATCCATGTAATGGCGCCTATCACAGCCGGTGTAGAGTACAATGGCTTTCTGGCTCCCATTATTAATATTAGAATTAATCGATATTGCCGTCCACCATACATTGCATTATCAATTGAAGTACATGTAATTAGTTCATTACCAAACCAAAGTCTGGAAAAGCTAATGATTATATCCGTACTGGGAACAGAATTCATGCAATTGTGAATGGGAATTAATTAAAAAAAGAAGTAATAACTGAAGGTTACGCAGCGTACGATACAAATATATTACTGCCAGTGTATCTCCTGTGGAAATCCTCTCCTCCAGGGTCGTCAATGGGACGCTACAACAAGCCACGGTGAACTATAACTTTTTATTAAAAACTTAATAGCTGCGGCCTCACATAATCCTAATATGTTAGTAATAAACCTCATGTATGATCATAATTACCCTAATGCACCAGCAATCATGGACCCTCGGAAGCTGCACATTAGGAAGATCATCTACTGTAAGCATGGCAGCAGGATGCCAGGGAGGCAAGGGTTAACATCCGGGCACCCCTGCATTCAGCAGTGAGCACTTTGCCGAACGTCAGACCACTGTATAATAAGTGGTACATCACTACTAGCCCGGCTAAGTAGCCACTCTGGCACTGTGTGCTGATGAAGCAGAGCTGAATGTGTCATTTTACCCTATGGGGCTGGTGTCCAGAAGACGCAGGGTTCTCTGCATTACTGTGGTGAGATTATAGAGTTGTGCTGGTGACAAAGTCAGCCCTGCTACAAATGTCCGACATATTGCTCCTGTCCCAGCCCGGCATTATACGTCCTAATCTAAGAGGGTCAGCACTTCATCCGAGAAAATCAGTCTAAGGGTCCCGGTGATTAATATAAAATATATATATATATATATATATATATATATATATATATATATATATATATATATATATATATATATATATATATATATATATATATATATATATATATATATATATATATATATATATATATATATAGTACAAGTCTAATATAGCAATTGGTGCAAGCAGACTAGTTGTAGCCCAAAAACCCATTAGAAATTTAAAAAAATGCGGGCGGTATATACTTATATAATACATACATCTGTGTGCACCTGTGGAAGTCAGCTCACTGTGCTGTGTGTGCATGTATATAAATGGTGTTATATGCATATACTCATGACAACACACATGTGGATATAGAGATTATATATATGAGTTTGTATATGGTTTTCTATACACACACTATATATGCATACATATACATGATGCATATGTGTGCACCTGTGAAAGTCAGCTCACCATGCTGTGCCATGTGTATATGCATATAACAGCATTTATATACATGCGCACACACAGCACAGTGAGCTGACTTCCACAGGTGCACACATAGGTATGTAGTATAGATGTGTCTATCTATATATATAATTGCCTTATTCTGTCTGTCTGTCTTGCTCCAAAATTGTGTCCTTACGGTGACACAAAGCTGATTGGCCGCTGGTTTCGCCATGGCCCCGCCCCCCCACGGATTGGCCGCTCGCCTCGGCTCCTCCCCCCGCATGGATTGGCCGCTCGCCTCTGGTCCGCCCCCCCACACGGATTGGCCGCTCGCCCAGGCTCCGCCCCCCACACGGAATGGCTTCTTGCCCCGAGGTGAGCGCATCAAGGTCCTGCAGCGGTGGAACACACACACACGCACACACATAAGAACAGACTCACACACTCAGACTCACACTCAGACTCACACTCAGACTCACACGCACACTCAGACTCACACGCACACGCACACTTTCACACTCACATCAGATCACATCCACGTCCTGCACCGGCGGAAATCACACACACATAAGAACAGACACACACACACACACACACATCAGATCACACTCACTCTCACACACACCCATCAGATCGCATCCACATCCTCACAACATCCCGTGATATCTCTTGCTTCTCGGCGGCGATACTGTGCAGTGACCTTCCAGGACCTGCCAGAGGATCACATAGCCGGAAGCATGTGGTATCTCTGGATGTTGTGAGTGTGTCAGCGCGTATGTGCGGTATCGTCAGTGTGTGTGTGTGTGTGAGTGTATGTGATCGGATGTGTGTGAGTGTGTGTGAGTGTATGCGATCGGATGTGTGTGAGTGTGTGTGAGTGTATGCGATCGGATGTGTGTGAGTGTGTGTGAGTGTATGCGATCGGATGTGTGTGAGTGTGTGTGTGTGTGTGTGTGTATATGTGATCGGATGTGTGTGAGTGTGTGTGAGTCTATGCGATCGGATCTGTGAGAGTCGGCAGAGGAGCACGGCGTGCAGCACAGCTGCTGGGACCGCCCACCGGTGGGCACAGGGAGAAGTGGGGTGTGTGTGTGAGTGTATGCGATCAGATGTGTGCGTGTTTACTGTCTGATGTGTGACTGTGGAGCACGATGGGGGGTGCACAGCATGGGGGATGGAGCACCATGGGGGGTGCGCAGCATGGGGGATGGAGCACGATGGGGGGTGCGCAGCATGGGGGATGGAGCACGATGGGGGGTGCGCAGCATGGGGGATGGAGCACGATGGGGGGTGCGCAGCATGGGGGATGGAGCACGATGGGGGGTGCGCAGCATGGGGGATGGAGCACGATGGGGGGTGCGCAGCATGGGGGATGGAGCACGATGGGGAGTGCGCAGCATGGGGGATGGAGCACGATGGGGAGTGCGCAGCATGGGGGATGGAGCACGATGGGGAGTGCGCAGCATGGGGGATGGAGCACGATGGGGAGTGCGCAGCATGGGGGATGGAGCACGATGGGGAGTGCGCAGCATGGGGGATGGAGCACGATGGGGAGTGCGCAGCATGGGGGATGGAGCACGATGGGGAGTGCGCAGCATGGGGGATGGAGCACGATGGGGAGTGCGCAGCATGGGGGATGGAGCACGATGGGGAGTGCGCAGCATGGGGGATGGAGCACGATGGGGAGTGCGCAGCATGGGGGATGGAGCACGATGGGGAGTGCGCAGCATGGGGGATGGAGCACGATGGGGAGTGCGCAGCATGGGGGATGGAGCACGATGGGGAGTGCGCAGCATGGGGGATGGAGCACGATGGGGAGTGCGCAGCATGGGGGATGGAGCACGATGGGGAGTGCGCAGCATGGGGGGATGGAGCACGATGGGGAGTGCGCAGCATGGGGGATGGAGCACGATGGGGAGTGCGCAGCATGGGGGGATGGAGCACGATGGGGAGTGCGCAGCATGGGGGATGGAGCACGATGGGGAGTGCGCAGCATGGGGGATGGAGCACGATGGGGAGTGCGCAGCATGGGGGATGGAGCACGATGGGGAGTGCGCAGCATGGGGGATGGAGCACGATGGGGAGTGCGCAGCATGGGGGATGGAGCACGATGGGGAGTGCGCAGCATGGGGGATGGAGCACGATGGGGAGTGCGCAGCATGGGGGATGGAGCACGATGGGGAGTGCGCAGCATGGGGGATGGAGCACGATGGGGAGTGCGCAGCATGGGGGATGGAGCACGATGGGGAGTGCGCAGCATGGGGGATGGAGCACGATGGGGAGTGCGCAGCATGGGGGATGGAGCACGATGGGGAGTGCGCAGCATGGGGGATGGAGCACGATGGGGAGTGCGCAGCATGGGGGATGGAGCACGATGGGGAGTGCGCAGCATGGGGGATGGAGCACGATGGGGAGTGCGCAGCATGGGGGATGGAGCACGATGGGGAGTGCGCAGCATGGGGGATGGAGCACGATGGGGAGTGCGCAGCATGGGGGATGGAGCACGATGGGGAGTGCGCAGCATGGGGGATGGAGCACGATGGGGAGTGCGCAGCATGGGGGATGGAGCACGATGGGGAGTGCGCAGCATGGGGGATGGAGCACGATGGGGAGTGCGCAGCATGGGGGATGGAGCACGATGGGGTGTGCGCAGCATGGGGGATGGAGCACGATGGGGTGTGCGCAGCATGGGGGATGGAGCACGATGGGGTGTGCGCAGCATGGGGGATGGAGCACGATGGGGTGTGCGCAGCATGGGGGATGGAGCACGATGGGGTGTGCGCAGCATGGGGGATGGAGCACAATGGGGAGTGGGGATGGAGCACGATGGGGGGTACGCAGCATGGGGGATGGAGCACGATAGGGGGTGGACCACGATGGGGGGTGCACACCTCCCCCCCAAAACACACACACACACACACACACACTGCCACACACGCACTGCACAACACACCACATACACACTGGGAACCACAAACACCGCCCTACACAGACACCCACACACACAGACAACGGCGCAGACACACAACACCCAACACACAAACACCACGGCACACACAAATATACGCACATACCGCACAACACACACATTGCACAAAACATACCTCCCCCCAAAACACACCACACCCACACAAACCGCGCAACACACATACACAACGATACAGACACACAGCGCTCCACAAATAACGACACACAACGCAACACACAAACAACACCGCTCTCACCCCCCGCCACACCCAGACAACACCCAGAACATGTACAGCCCCTACACAAACACTTGGTAACTACACACAACAACATATATATATATATAAACAAAAATCATACATTAACTACACAATACGTAAATTCTAGAATACCCGATGCGTAGAATCGGGCCACCTTCTAGTATATTTATAAATATGTGTATGGTTTTGTATGCATGGCACCGTGAGCTGACTTCTGCATGTGTACACATAAGTATGTGTGTATCTAGATACATAAATAAGTGTATGGTTTTATATACATATACACACACCCACATGCATGGCATAATAAGCAGACTTGTGCAGGTGTACACATATCTAAGTATATGTGTGTATCTATATATAAATGTGTATGGTTTTATACACATACATGGCACAGTGAGCGGACGTCCACAGGTGCACACATATGTATCATATATGTTTATAAGTAGGTGTATGGTTTTGTGTATGGTTTTACACATATGCATGGCACAGATTACTTCAGCAGGTGTACACATATATAAGTATATGTATGCCTCTGTATATAGATAGGTGTATGGTTTTGTATACACACACATGCATGGCACAGATGACTTCTGAAGGTGTACACATATGTAAGTATATGTGTGTCTCTGTATATAGATAGGTGTATGGTTTTGTATGCACACACATGCATGGCACAGATGACTTCTGCAGGTGTACACATATGTAAGTATATGTGTGTCTCTGTATATAGATAGGTGTATGGTTTTGTATGTACACACATGCATGGCACAGATGACTTCTGCAGGTGTACACATATGTAAGTATATGTGTGTCTCTGTATATAGATAGGTGTATGGTTTTGTATGCACACACATGCATGGCACAGATGACTTCTGCAGGTGTACACATATGTAAGTATATGTGTCTCTGTATATAGATAGGTGTATGGTTTTGTATACACACACATGCATGACACAGATTACTTCTGCAGGTGTACACAGTATATGTGTGTCTCTGTATATAGATAGGTATATGGTTTTGTATACACACACATGCATGGCACAGATGACTTCTGCAGGTGTATACATATGTAAGTATATGTGTGTCTCTGTATATAGATAGGTATATGGCTTTGTATACACACACATGCATGACACAGATTACTTCTGCAGGTGTACACAGTATATGTGTGTCTCTGTATATAGATAGGTATATGGCTTTGTATACACACATGCATGGCACAGATGACTTCTGCAGGTGTACACAGTATATGTGCGTCTCTGTATATAGATAGGTATATGGCTTTGTATACACACACATGCATGGCACAGATGACTTCTGCAGGTGTACACAGTATATGTGTCTCTGTATATAGATAGGTATATGGTTTTGTATATACACACATGCATGGCACAGATGACTTCTGCAGGTGTACACAGTATATGTGTGTCTCTGTATATAGATAGGTATATGGTTTTGTATATACACACATGCATGGCACAGATGACTTCTGCAGGTGTACACAGTATATGTGCGTCTCTGTATATAGATAGGTATATGGCTTTGTATACACACACATGCATGGCACAGATGACTTCTGCAGGTGTACACAGTATATGTGTCTCTGTATATAGATAGGTATATGGTTTTGTATATACACACATGCATGGCACAGATGACTTCTGCAGGTGTACACAGTATATGTGTGTCTCTGTATATAGATAGGTATATGGCTTTGTATACACACACATGCATGGCACAGATGACTTCTGCAGGTGTACACAGTATATGTGTCTCTGTATATAGATAGGTATATGGCTTTGTATACACACACATGCATGGCACAGATGACTTCTGCAGGTGTACACAGTATATGTGTGTCTCTGTATATAGATAGGTATATGGTTTTGTATATACACACACATGCATGGCACAGATGACTTCTGCAGGTGTACACAGTATATGTGTGTCTCTGTATATAGATAGGTATATGGTTTTGTATATACACACATGCATGGCACAGATGACTTCTGCAGGTGTACACAGTATATGTGCGTCTCTGTATATAGATAGGTATATGGCTTTGTATACACACACATGCATGGCACAGATGACTTCTGCAGGTGTACACAGTATATGTGTCTCTGTATATAGATAGGTATATGGTTTTGTATATACACACATGCATGGCACAGATGACTTCTGCAGGTGTACACAGTATATGTGTGTCTCTGTATATAGATAGGTATATGGTTTTGTATATACACACATGCATGGCACAGATGACTTCTGCAGGTGTACACAGTATATGTGCGTCTCTGTATATAGATAGGTATATGGCTTTGTATACACACATGCATGGCACAGATGACTTCTGCAGGTGTACACATATGTAAGTATATGTGTCTCTGTATATAGATAGGTATATGGCTTTGTATATACACACATGCATGGCACAGATGACTTCTGCAGGTGTACACAGTATATGTGCGTCTCTGTATATAGATAGGTATATGGCTTTGTATATACACACATGCATGGCACAGATGACTTCTGCAGGTGTACACAGTATATGTGTGTCTCTGTATATAGATAGGTATATGGTTTTGTATATACACACATGCATGGCACAGATGACTTCTGCAGGTGTACACAGTATATGTGCGTCTCTGTATATAGATAGGTATATGGCTTTGTATACACACATGCATGGCACAGATGACTTCTGCAGGTGTATACATATGTAAGTATATGTGTCTCTGCATATAGATAGGTATATGGCTTTGTATATACACACATGCATGGCACAGATGACTTCTGCAGGTGTACACAGTATATGTGTGTCTCTGTATATAGATAGGTATATGGTTTTGTATATACACACATGCATGGCACAGATGACTTCTGCAGGTGTACACAGTATATGTGCGTCTCTGTATATAGATAGGTATATGGCTTTGTATACACACATGCATGGCACAGATGACTTCTGCAGGTGTATACATATGTAAGTATATGTGTCTCTGTATATAGATAGGTGTATGGTTTTGTATACACACACATGCATGGCACAGATGACTTCTGCAGGTGTATACATATGTAAGTATATGTGTGTCTCTGTATATAGATAGGTATATGGCTTTGTATACACACATGCATGGCACAGATGACTTCTGCAGGTGTACACAGTATATGTGTCTCTGTATATAGATAGGTATATGGTTTTGTATACACACACATGCATGGCACAGATGACTTCTGCAGGTGTACACAGTATATGTGTGTCTCTGTATATAGATAGGTATATGGCTTTGTATACACACACATGCATGGCACAGATGACTTCTGCAGGTGTACACAGTATATGTGCGTCTCTGTATATAGATAGGTATATGGCTTTGTATATACACACATGCATGGCACAGATGACTTCTGCAGGTGTACACATATGTAAGTATATGTGTCTCTGTATATAGATAGGTGTATGGTTTTGTATGTACACACATGCATGGCACAGATGACTTCTGCAGGTGTACACAGTATATGTGCGTCTCTGTATATAGATAGGTATATGGTTTTGTATATACACACATGCATGGCACAGATGACTTCTGCAGGTGTACACAGTATATGTGCGTCTCTGTATATAGATAGGTATATGGTTTTGTATATACACACATGCATGGCACAGATGACTTCTGCAGGTGTACACATATGTAAGTATATGTGTCTCTGTATATAGATAGGTGTATGGTTTTGTATGTACACACATGCATGGCACAGATGACTTCTGCAGGTGTACACAGTATATGTGCGTCTCTGTATATAGATAGGTGTATGGTTTTGTATGTACACACATGCATGGCTCAGATGACTTCTGCAGGTGTACACAGTATAGGTGTCTCTGTATACAGATGTGTATGGTGTATACACAGACATGGCACAGTGAGTGACTTGCACACATCCCAGAGGCCGGTACTCACCGGTGGCAGTTGGGGAGCCCCGTCCACTACTTGCTCATCGTCCGCTCCTGTCCCGCGCACTGCTCCCTCTGCAGCCGGCAGCACGGAGCCAAGTGACGAGCTCCACACCCTCCGGCCCCGCACATGTCCTCAGTGCTTCCGCCCACAGCACCGCCCATGTCAGGGACGCCTGGAGCCATGTCGCTGCCCTATACCGGGGAGGCGCACACTGCACAGTAGTGCTGTGACTGAGCATCGTTCCTGTGAAGGGAGACTGTGCGCCCCATGGTGATGGCTGTGCGGGGCTAGGGCTGCTCTCCCTGCTCAGTGCTGCACCGGAGGCTGCCTCTCACCATGGTCACCCCACATTATGGGGCATTATTGGGGCACCTGAGTGCAGTGTAACTAGTGCCTGCACTTATAGTAGCCCCTGAATTGCCGCTCACCATAGAGAAGGCGAAATATAAGAATACTATTATAGCTCTCCACCTTGGACACCACAGGTACTGGAAAAAGCCTAAAATAAGGCGGCCCCGAGCAGAGCACTGGGTGGGAGCCCACCTGTCTTGGTTGTGTACTGGGTCCAACTAATGGTGTGAACAGTGACTGACCGGCCGCACTAACCACGATCGGTAACAGTCGTTTATTAGCCTCTTTATACAGAGGACCAGGGTAAATGGTGGCTCAGAACGATCTGCCATAGATTTAGCGAGCATAGATCAGTATTGTCAGCAGCACAGATGTTTACACAGGACGATGTGCTGCCGAGCATGAGGATTTTTTTTTATCATTCTCACGTTTAGGCTCTGTTCACACCATGAGTTTTTAGAGTTGCAGAATTTCTGCTCCTATGATGTACATTAGGTTATTTGCACTTTTTATATGCATTTTTATCACGTTTTTGACGGCGTTTTTGTGTCTTGTTGAGATAACACTGCTTTGTTTTTGATACTTCCTCATGTTTGGCTTTGACAAAACTTCATTGATACTTATGTGCGGATTACATGTATTTTTAATACATTTATGCAGCAGAAACTAACAACATACGGTATGCGCCTTTATTACCTGCATCTAATGCAAGTGTATGGGGAAAATCCTCACACAGAGCTCAGTGTACCTACAAGAGAAATGTTATTATTATAGCGCCATTTATTCCATGGCGCTTTTCATGTGAAAGGGGTATACACATAATAGGGACAAGTACAATACAAGGCACAGACAGGTACAGGAGGATAGAGGACCCTGCCCGCGAGGGCTCACAGTCTACAGGGGATGGGTGAGGATACAGGAGGAGAGAGGACCCTGCCCGCGAGGGCTCACAGTCTACAGGGGATGGGTGAGGATACAGTAGGTGAGGGTGTGGCGCCCTGGACAAGCGAGGTCGTCACAGGTACTCCACCAACACACCCCACACCCCGGTTAGGCACACCGAAGCCAAACACAAAATCCTTGTTGCCTTCCTCCAGGGGCTGATGTCGACACCAGGGGATGGGCCAGGCGGTTGGTCCCGCCCACCGAGGAGTTCACAGTCCTGGAGGCGGGAAGAGTTTCAGATAAGTTTTGGAGAGGAAAGTGGTAGGAGAGGAGACTGACCGTGTCCGGGTGTGTGGCCCGGGCACCCAGCAAGTTTGGCAGACGGTGGTGACCGTCTGCAGGAGAGGCTAATTGGAGCAAACCGTATGGACCGTGGACGGGCGGTACTGGATCGGAGAGTAAAGAGAAGCCAGCACCACCCGGCAGGGCTTACGGACCCTGACCAGGCTAGGAGTCGCCGTAAAACTGGTCAAATCCGTTAGCGAAGGGAACCTCCGG
Source organism: Anomaloglossus baeobatrachus (assembly GCF_048569485.1). Lineage (NCBI taxonomy): Eukaryota > Metazoa > Chordata > Amphibia > Anura > Aromobatidae > Anomaloglossus > Anomaloglossus baeobatrachus. The sequence continues at coordinate 213,145,846 of NC_134358.1, read as the reverse complement.
GGTTTCCCAGCAGCCAAGACCCGATTGAAGGCAACCGCTCAAACCGTAGAGGGAAACACAGTCACCGCCAAGGCTACAGTTCCCATGGCCAGAGCCTGCGGGCAAAAGGGGCTCCCTTAGCATCCATCCAAGCTGGGGAGCGGGTTATCGGTGGGAAGCCATTGGAACCATAGCACAACACAGGTGCAGGGAAAGGCAGTTACCATCAACCGGCCGGGAGGAGAAACACCGCAGCCATCTGTGGGACCCGTCCATCCATCCGTTTGTTGTACTGGAGACTTTGCATTCGTCATTGGCTGAGTGACTACCACTGTGCCGTGCGGCACAGCACTGCACCCGTGACCCTGCACCTCACCAGGCCCCGTAACCCGCCTGCCATCCCTAAACCCCTCACCGGGCCCCGGGACAACCAAACCCCCCTACCCACAGAGGGGAGAACCAACATCCAAGCTGCTCCCTGTCATCGCTCCCGGGATTCCTGTCCAGAGCAGCGGTGGTGTCAGCAATCTCACCACAACCGTGGGTGGCGTCACAGACAATATCCCCAAACCACACACCAATCCACCTTTCACTCACAGGCGAGGAACGCCGCTCGAGTCCCTGGGATCCAGCCCACCGCTCGAGCCACCACTGAGCAGCAGCAGCAGGACCCGAGCAGTGGGTGAGCGCAGCGCCCCCTCCTCCGCCCGCAACAACTGTATGTATGTATTTATTGTACTCACTTATATAGCACTGTCATTCACAGATGTGATCATCACTGTCCCCATTAGGGCTTACAATCTAAATTCCCTGAGTACTATATGTCTTTGGAGTGTGGGAGGAAACCCACAGAGAACATACATACTCTGCACAGATGTTGTCCTTGGTGGGATTTGAACTCAGGACCCCAGGATTGCAAAGCAACAGCACTAACCTCTGAGCCACCATGCTGCATTGACTTGCTGTGGATTTGTATACTTTAATAAATTTTAAGGGGATTACAATAACAGGGGAGGGGGTAATTGAAGTATTTAAAATGCATTCTTAAAAATATTGTTGAAATAACAAAGAAGGGGAAGAGGAAGGGAAGAAAGGGTAGGCTAAAAGTGGATGGGAATGGGTATTGGAGGGGAAGTGGGAATGGAAGGAGTTAGGGAATATAAAGGGGAGGAGAAAGGGAAGGAGGAAGACGTTGAGGCAATTTGTTAAGTTTCAAAGTCAAGCAAGATTATAAACTCATATTCATTTAGCACAGTATATAAACACATTCGGAAATAACATATTACATTTATATTATTTAGATAATGTCAAGGAACTAATTCAAAACAAGGTTTGGCATGTATTTCTGGGACCAAAGAGACCATCTTATTTTATATCTTTGATAGTTTTTTTCTTTTAACGCAATATTATACTCATATAAATTATGAGCTGAAACCCTGTCCGTAACTTCTGAAATAGATGGGATTCTTTCTTCTCTCCAGTTGGCTGCTAATAAATTCTTAATAACTAACAAAATGTGACAGACAATGTATCTATACTTTTTCTCATATTCTTCTAACCCTATGGAAAGAATAACCAATTCTGGAGTAAGATTTATATCTTTTGTAGTTAATTGCTTTAAGAGCTCTCTGACTTTCTTCCATAAGGGTTTAAGGAAAGGACATCCCCAGAAAATGTGGATAAAGGATCCATTTTTCCTGCAACCTCTCCAACATAGTGGTGAATTTTCAGCAGAAAACTTGCACAACTTTAGAGGGGTATAGCTCAGTTTACACGGAGTCAAAAAGAATCCCAGTGGCATGAGATTTCTATAACTCCCATCCACTTAACTGGAACTGTAAAAGAAGCGAAAATAAGTAGCAATAAAAACACACCAAAAACTCATCGTAGGCACACAGCCCAAGACCTCCTTCACACATGCGTGTTTCAAGTATATGTGGTATCCGTTTTTTCATGGCTACCATATATAACATGGGGCTGCTGACATGTCCACATATTTACATGGACCGTGTGTCTGTCCAAACCAGATGGAGACATGTTTGCTTTTCTCCAGCAGTACAAATGACAAGGGCCAATACAAGTCTATGGGTCCTTAAAAAACACGAATAACACACTGATGGTAAAACAGGACACACGGGCGACACAGACACCATCATTTCAAGTATGTGTTTTATAGAGATGTGTAAAGGGGTCTTTATTTTTTTTTGTCATGACAGATTCCCTTTCAGCAAGGTGATAAATCACTTCACCGAACAAACGAGAGTTCATCTGGTGATTGACCAAATATTCGGAAACACTGTCCTGATATTCATCCAGTGTAAATGCAGCCAAGGGTAAGTGTACCCTTGTACACTATACAGGGCTCTTTAGGCAGGGAATTTTGACATAAAAATGTGAATGCTGCTGGGTTGCAGGGCATGGGGGATCTGACAGGTTCCATTTAAAGGGAATGGCTCGCACAGCCGTCCGTCGCCCACGAGTGAAAAGGGGATATTTACAGGGGAGATTGTCTGTGACGCCACCCATGGGTAGCGGTGATGGGATGGTGGCACCGCCGCTGCCTGTTGATGGGGCGCCCGGGGCTCATGGAGCAGGGAGGCAGCAAGATAGAATCCCCTCCACGGGTAGGGGAGGTGTAGTCCCGGGGCTCAGGGAAATGTGAGGGGTTGCAGGGAGCAGTCTTTAGGAAGCAGGAAGTAAAGCACTTACAGTTGGTAGTCGTGGTGCTGGATGAGGCAGTGCGCATGTGGAGGGTCAAGAAACACAGAGTCCTTTTGTAAACCAAAGCCGAATGCCGGGAGCCTTCTGGAGGGGTGTGCTGGTCCCACGCCCTGGCTGACAGGGTAGGGGCCCTTCCTCCTGCATTGTGTGTTTCTCTTATGTTGCTTTAACCCGTGTGGAACTGGAGAAATCCGCTCCCGGTGTGTTGTGTACCTGAGGAGCCGTGCCCTCAGACGCTGGCCCTTGGGATCTCGCGGGCTTTTGGCGGATGCCCTATTCCTCTCGGTGGGCTGTTGTCTTCCTTAGGGACTTTGGGTGGGACAGGACCCATAATCCTGCCCTCAATCAGTTAAATAGCTAGGCTGTTGGTTCCGGTCCTGGCTTCAGGGTCCGAGTACCCCCTCTGTGCTACGGTTTCCGGTTGGGTCTCCGGTGTCGGTACCGGCGGGCTCCAACCCTGTCCCGATCCACCTCGGATCTGCAGAGCCGTCTTCCAGTTTCCTGCTGGCCCTGCTCTGCTGTCTGCCACCTAGCCTTGTGCAGTTGCTGCTGTAGTCCAGGGGCTCCGACCCCCGACCACACTTCACTGGCTGCTCAGCACACCACCACTGTCACTTTCCCTGTCCAGCTCAGCTCTGCCTCGATCCCTCCCCTAGCACCTCAGGACCCCTAGGTGGGCGTTCTCCAACCACCTGGTCCCGCCCACTGGTGTGTCCCTATTGCCATGGGGGGGTGACTAGGGTTTCAGGTTGGCTGTATATAACCCTGTGTGTGTGGGATGTGATGTTGAATCCCAAGGAGGAGGCGATTCCTGTACCCGTCCCTTGGTGGGGGACACAGTCATCTGTGACTCCCTGGTTTTGCCAGGGCGGCACAAGTACATATTGCTAATCCCTGCCTAACCATCCCTGTATACACTAGCATAGATAAAGAGATGTTTAGAAAAAGTATGTCTAAGGATCTTATATCTTATTCTAATGAGCGTGGGGACTAGTTCCAAGGGTGTTTCTCCCATTAGCTAGTTGGCCCACATAGCATGGTAGCAAGACCCTGTGGGCTTACTAACATGCCGCAGTTTTGCTGCATGAATTGCCACAGAAACCCCTACAGGTTTTGCTGCCGAATTTCTGCAGAAAAAAGAATGAACATGTCACTTTTCTGCAGGTACCTGCGGTTTTTGCAATAAATAATGGTAAAAAAACCGCAGTGACCAACCCGTGGAAAAACCGTGACAAAACCACGGCAAACACGCAGGTGCGGCTTTACCGGGGTTTTTGCCGTGGGTGCGGTATTCTTAAGAAAAGGTCCATTTTCTAGTGTGCACATAGCCTAAAGGGGGCTTTACACGCTACGACATCGCTAATGCGAACTCGTTGGGGTCACGGAATTGGTGACGCACATCCGGCCACATTAGCGATGCCGTTGCGTGTGACACCGATGAGCGATTTTGCATCGTTGCAAAAACGTGCAAAATCGCTCATCGGTGACATGGGGGTCCATTCTCAAAAATCGTTACTGCAGCAGTAACGAGGTTGTTCCTCGTTCCTGCGGCAGCACACATCGCTCCGTGTGACGCCGCAGGAGCGAGGAACCTCTCCTTACCTGCCTCCCGGCCGCTATGCGGAAGGAAGGAGGTGGGCGGGATGTTACGTCCCGCTCAGCTCCGCCCCTCCGCTGCTATTGGGCGGCCGCTCAGTGACATCGCTGTGACGCCGCACGGACCGCCCCCTTAGAAAGGAGGCGGTTCGCCGGTCACAGCGACGTCGCCGGGCAGGTAAGTATGTGTGATGGGTCTGGGCGATGTTGTGCGGCACGGGCAGCGATTTGCCCGTGTCGCGCAACAGATGCGGGCGGGTACCCACACTAGCGATATCGGGACCGATATCGCAGTGTGTAAAGCCCGCTTTAGACATAATTTTCTGAAGATCTCTTTATCTATGCTAGTGTCTACAGGGACGGTTAGGCAGGAATTAGCAATATGCACTCAGAACTGCTTGTGGTTCAGGGTGCATATTGCACCTTACAGGTTCCATTTAAGGTTTCAAAGGATGCGAAGAGGTCATAACTATTTTTCTGGTGCCTTCTGCTGAGAATACATTCCATACTTATAATACAAGTCAATGGGAAGGCCCAAAGATGGCTGTGCATCTTTTGAGCGTTTTCTTAGCTTTTTTGCTCCAGAAACCGCAAGTAGTTTCATCATTGTTGACAGGACAAAAAAAATAAGACTTGAAAGCACCAGGAAAAAATGCCAAAAATGCTGGATAACTGCTAAAAGAAAAAAAAGCAAGAGCCGATGGTCAAAAATATTGAACAAGCACTTCGGAAACCGAAAAGATGCAATAAAAGTTGCTTCAGGAGTAAAAACACCTACATGTACTAAAGCGTTTTTTCCTTGAGAACTCGGTAGATAATCCTGCCTGAAGAAGACATCATGAGCACATACCATAACTGTGCATGTAGTGCAGTCAGGGTGTAGCTGCTTTGATCCCTGGATCACAATGTAATAAATAAGTAAGGGTGCTTTCACATCAGAGTTTTTTTGCCTGTCGGCAAAAAAACGCAAACCGCATAGGACCAGATACTGTGGATTGAATGTGCAACGTATGCAACCGCAATTGTTATTTTACCGGATCCTTCTGCAGCGGGACACAGAATTTATCGGCTGGCACTGGAGTCAGCTGACCTCACAGCCCGCACACGCTGCGATGGATGCAGGTTAACAGCAGGCACTGCCTGCTGCCGATCACATGTGACCGTGTGCCGGCTGTGTGGTCATGAGTTCAGCTGAGTTCAGATCAGCCGACTCCAGTGGCCGAACTCAGCTGACCTCACAGCCCGCACACGCTATGATGGATGCAGAGGGACACAGAACAAGTAATCGGCCGACACTGGAGTCAGCTGATCTGATTACTTGGTCTGCTGATTGTGTGGTCAAGAGTAGGGATGAGCGAGCAGTAAAATATGCTCGGGTGCTCGATGGGCGTGGCATGCTGGGTAATAAGGGGTTAATACCAGCTTTGTTTTACCAGCTGATATAAAGCCCGAGATTCTTAATGTCAGGCCAAGTTTGACCTGGCCATTAAGAATCTCCAATAAAAGGTTAAAAAAAAGACATCACGCAGAGAAAAAAATACTTTGTTAGAAATAAATACACAGACACACTTAGGAATTCCATCTTTATTACTCCCTCTCACCCCTCCACGATCCTGGTCTTCTGTCTGAGAGAGAGAGAGATTTCTGTCCTGACCATGTCAGGCTGCTTTCTGGGCATGCTCAGTACAGTAAACAGGATCCTGTCTATCAGGATTCGACGACTTCCGGTACAGCAGGATCCGTTGCCCATTGAACTATATTGCAGGTATCGCCGCAATCTAACGGATCCAGTGAGATGCAGTATTTTGCTTGAGGTCAAAAACGCAACAAGTAGCGTTTTTGAAACTCTGTTAAATACCGCAAAAAAACGGATCCAGTGTGTGCCACACGCAACCGCATGTGACCGCATTTTGCCGCAATTCCATTGCAAATGCATTGAACTGACAATGCATTTGTAAAGGATCCAGCATTGCGGCAACAAATCCATTCATGCCACAGTTAAAAAACGCTGATGTGAAAGCACCCGTAGGCTATGTGCGCACGGTGCATTTTTCGTGGCGTTTTTGCGTGTCTTTCGGGTGTGTTTTTGGTCTAACAACTGCATGACTTTGCTTCCCCAGCAAAGTCTATGAGTTTTCAGTTTTGCTGTCCACACAGTGCAGTATTGTTTAAGGTGCGTTTTTATGGTGACCACAAAGATGCAACGTGTCAATTATTTCTGCGTTTTTGCCACCGTCTTTCACCCATACAATGCATTGGAAAAAACGCGCAAAAACGCATGCTTTTTTTGATGCGTTTTTTTACCGTGGGTGCGTTTGTGCCTTTTATTAGCGGCCAAAAATGCACAAAAACGCTGCATCTTTGTGGTCACATAAAAATGCACCGTGCGCATATAGCCTTAGACTAGCTTTTAACCTGTTGATGTAGTGACAGCAGAAAGTGCAGATCTATTAATTTGTCAAATCCCAAGTAACATCGCATTCCATGTCACAAAACCTTTCATTGGGTTCAGTGAGAGGCACAGCAGACATTATACTAGAGTTTTCAATACAGAATAAAATGACCACTCCCCCCAAAGTGCTTTTTTAAGTGGATCAGTTAAAAAAAAATTATTAAAATTTACATATAAGTAATAGTGATGAGCGAGCACTAAAATGCCTGAGTGCTCAATACTCAGATCAAGCAGGTCAGACGCTCGGACGAGCTCAACTCCAGTATGTATTCCACAATGGAAGTAAATGGGAAGCTCAAACACTATTCTGGAAGACCCTAACAGGAGGGCTAAGGAGGCAGGAATATTACTGACTTGGATGGAAACAGCACTCAAATGGAATGGGAATAGCATGGGAAAGACAACTGGACACATCTCTGACTTCCATATCACTGCGGAGAACAATGTTATCAGAGTAGTACTCCACTCTTAGGACTGACAATAAGGGTAAGGGTACCGTCACACTTTAGCGACGCTCCAGCGATCCCATCAGCGATCTGACCTTGTCAGGATCGCTGGTGCGTCACTACATGGTCGTTGGTGAGCTGTCAGGCAGATCTCACCAGTGACCAGCCGTCAGCCAGCAGCGACGTGTGGAAGTGATGCTGCACTTGGTAACTAAGGTAAATATCGGGTAACCAAGGGCTTGGTTAACCGATATTTACCTTTATTACCAGGGCACACCGCTTAGCGCTGGCTCCCTGCACTCCTAGCCACAGTACACATCGGGTTAATAAGCAAACCGCTATGCTTATTTACCCGATCTGTACTCCAGCTACATGTGCAGGGAGCAGGGAGCCGGCCCTGGCAGCCTGAGAGCGGCGGTGCTAGTAACTAATGTAAATATCGGGTAACCAAGAAAGGGCTTCCCTTGGTTAACTGATATTTACCTTAGTTACAGCTTACCGCAGGCTGCCAGACACCGGCTCCCTGCTTCAGATCGTTGCTCTCTCGCTGTCACACACAGCGATGTGTGCTTCACAGCAGGAGAGCAACGTCAAAAAAATGAACCAGAGCTGTGTGTAATGAGCAGCGATCTCACAGCAGGGGCCAGATCGCTGCTCAGTGTCATACAGAGCGAGATCGCTAATGAGGTCACTGCTGCGTCACAAAAAACGTGACTCAGCAGCGATCTCACTAGCGATCTCGCTATGTGTGAAGCACCCATAAGGCTATGTGCCCACGGGGGAAAGTGTCCTGCGGTTATATCCGCAAGACATTCCGAAGGAGCTCCCAGAAAACTGCAGCACAACTTTGTCTGTTTCCATGCTGCGGTTTATTTGCGGAATGCCCTACGGATATGGTGCGGGCATTCTGCATTGAGGATACAGTACCATGGCTTCGGCACTGCATCCTCAATGCAGAACAAGTGCTGAGTGATCGGGGCGTTCATACCTCCATCATGCAGCACTTCTCTCCCGTCTCCGGCCGTGGTAGGTGGGCGGGCCTGAACTAGCTCCGGCTGTCACATGACCGGAGCTCGTGCAGGCCCCGCCCACCTCCTCCTTCCTGCTCCTGTGCACCGAGGGAAAATGACTGGGTGTCTGCTATCAAGGCAGGTAAGTATGGGCCAAAGCAGGGGATGTCCGCAGATAATGCCGCATGAATAATTGACATGCAGTTATGTGCGGCTGCGGGATATCCGCAGTATATTCCGCAACCGCACATTCCGCAACGTGGACACAGCACTCCCCATGTCCCATAGGATAACATGGGGAGTGTCTGTACATGCTGAAACCTGCGGATTTATCTGGAAAATCCAGATAAATCTGCAGGTTTTCCGCGGCAAAATCCGCAGAAGCAAGCTCCCGTGGGCACAGGGCCCAAATTCACATACTGCGTTTTTTTGCTGCTGCGTTTTTGTGCATTTTTGTGCCTAAAAAACTCACAAAAACGCACCGTGGCAAAAAAAGCGCCCGAAAAAGCGTTTTTACCGCATTTTGGTTCGTTTTTTGCTGCGTTTTTATGCGTTTTTTATGAGTGAACAATGCCATTAAAGATTGTTGAAAAAAATAAGAAAAAAAAAGTAATTTCCTTCTTCAATATATTCTTCATTCTCCACTAGTGTATGCACGAGAGCAGACAGCTGCAGAACTACTAGGCTCAGCATGCTCCATCCAGAACTGTATGCTGGAGGGAGAGGCAGGGGGAGCAGAACTATAAGGCTCAGCATACTCCATCACTAGTGTATACAGGAGAGCAGACAGCAGCTGCAAAACTACAAGGCTCAGCATGCTCCATCCAGGACTGTATGCTGGAGGGAGAGGCAGGGGGAGCAGAACTACAAGGCTCAGCATACTCCATCTACTAGTGTATCCAGGAGAACAGACAGCAGCTGCAGAACTACAAGGCTCAGCATGCTCCATCCAGGACTGTATGCTGGAGGGAGAGGCAGGGGGTGCAGAACTACAAGGCTCAGCATACTCCATTCACTAGTGTATCCAGGAGAACAGACAGCAGCTGCAGAACTACAAGGCTCAGCATGCTCCATCCAGGACTGTATGCTGGAGGGAGAGGCAGGGGGAGCAGAACTACAAGGCTCAGCATACTCCATCCACTAGTGTATGCAGGAGAGCAGACAGCAGCTGCAAAACTACAAGGCTCAGCATGCTCCATCGAGGACTGTATGCTGGAGGGAGAGGCAGGGGGAGCAGAACTACAAGGCTCAGCATGCTCCATCCACTAGTTTATGCAGGAGAGCAGACAGCAGCTGCAGAACTACAAGGCTCAGCATCCTCCATCCAGGACTGTATGCAGCAGTTTTTTGCCCCCCCAAAAAAATTACGTGGGCTTCGCCATATTTTTGTATGCTAGCCAGGTACAGCAGGCAGGTACGACTGCCCCCAACCCCCAGCTGCCTATTTGTACCCTGCTGGGATCCAAAAATATAGGGAAGCCCTTTTTTTTAATTATTTCATGAATTTCATGAAATAAGTAAAAAAAAAAATGCCATGTGCTTCGCCCAATTTTTGAGTCCAGCCAGGTACAACAAGGCAGCTGGGGATTGGAATCTGCAGTGCAGGGTGCCCAAGCTTTCTGAGCACCCCCGCTGCGAATTGTAGTCCGCAGCCGCCCCAGAAAATGGCGCTTTCATAGAAGCGCCATCTTTTGGCACTGTATCCAACTCTTCCAGCTTCCCTGATGCCGGGTGGCTCGCTGGGTAATAATGGGGTTAGGGCTAGCTGTATATTATCAACTGGCCCTATGCCCGAAATTCATGGTGTCACGCCAATGTTAGACATGGCCACCATGAATTTCTAGTAAAGATAAAAAAAACACAACACAGAAAATATTTTTATTAGAAATAAAACACAACACAATTAGTGACTCCATCTTTATTGAAATAAAGAACCCCTCCCCCTCAGCAGTATCCTGGGTCAAGGGTTCCGGGCCGTCCAATCCAGATACAATATCATCTGATTGGTTTGCTGGAAGGCAAAGTGATCAGATGATGTGTCAGGTTCAAGGACGTGAATCACAGCACACATCAGCTGATTGTATAAAATCCGTTTATACAATCAGCTGATGCATCAGTGCAAAGAAAAAAAAAAAATACTCACTTCTGTGCAGACTCCTGTCCGATCGGTGCAGAAGCTGCTAGTAATCAGCTGATGAAGTCTCCTGATGGCATCAGCTGATAGTTTAAGCCGGCCAGTAAAAAGGCGGCCTCACCACTGCACTTATACGATCAGCTGATGCGTCAGGTGACTGTATCAGCTGATTACCGCCAGGTCCTGTAGCCATCGGACGTGTCCCGGGAGTCTGTACACAGCCAGAACAGGGGTGGTGGTACCTGAAGAGGAGCTGGGAGCGGACATGTCGGGAGTCTGCAGACAGGTGAGTATGACATTTTTTTTTTCTACTGTTCACTTTAGATTTCGCAGCTGCTTCCACCTCCCGCCCGGACATGGCGCAGGACGGGAGTGGACATGGCGCCGGATGGGAGGTGGAAGCAGCGATGGTGGTACCGGGAGGATTCACGCTTCTGTGTTTACCAGCAGAAGGAATCCTCTTCCTGTACACGTCACTGTACTACCCACCCCTTGCGTTTATAGCTGCGTTTTTAGTCATAGAACCGACCTAAAACGCAGCTATATTTGCAATTTGCGTTTTTAAACATCTCATTAAATTCAAAGGGTGGAAAACGCAGTGAAAAACGCAAAAATAATTGACATGCTGCGTTTTTGTGGGCAGCACAAAAACGCAGCTAAAAAAACTGCTGTGTGCAGACAGCAAAAATGAAAACTCATAGACTTTGCTGGTGAAGCAAAGTCATGCAGTTTTCTGAACAAAAACGCACCCTAAAAACATCCAAAAACGCCGCAAAAAACACACTGTGTGCACATAGCCTACAGCTAAGATTAAATGGATTTTACAGAAAAAAAACTGCTAGGAAACATTCTTTCCTGTATAATGACTTGTATATAAGGCAAAATTAAAAAAGAGAAAAAAAAGACACCTCTTCCATTCTTTTATAGCCAGCCTATCTCTCAACGTACAGTTAGGTCCAGAAATATTTGGACAGTGACACAATTTTCGCGAGTTGGGCTCTGCATGCCACCACATTGGATTTGAAATGAAACCTCTACAACAGAATTCAAGTGCAGATTGTAACGTTTAATTTGAAGGTTTGAACAAAAATATCTGATAGAAATTGTAGGAATTGTACACATTTCTTTAAAAACACTCCACATTTTAGGAGGTCAAAAGTAATTGGACAAATAAACCAAACCCAAACAAAATATTTTTATTTTCAATATTTTGTTGCGAATCCTTTGGAGGCAATCACTGCCTTAAGTCTGGAACCCATGGACATCACCAAACGCTGGGTTTCCTCCTTCTTAATGCTTTGCCAGGCCTTTACAGCCGCAGCCTTCAGGTCTTGCTTGTTTGTGGGTCTTTCCGTCTTAAGTCTGGATTTGAGCAAGTGAAATGCATGCTCAATTGGGTTAAGATCTGGTGATTGACTTGGCCATTGCAGAATGTTCCACTTTTTTGCACTCATGAACTCCTGGGTAGCTTTGGCTGTATGCTTGGGGTCATTGTCCGTCTGTACTATGAAGCGCCGTCCGATTAACTTTGCGGCATTTGGCTGAATCTGGGCTGAAAGTATATCCCTGTACACTTCAGAATTCATCCGGCTACTCTTGTCTGCTGTTATGTCATCAATAAACACAAGTGACCCAGTGCCATTGAAAGCCATGCATGCCCATGCCATCATGTTGCCTCCACCATGTTTTACAGAGGATGTGGTGTGCCTTGGATCATGTGCCGTTCCCTTTCTTCTCCAAACTTTTTTCTTCCCATCATTCTGGTACAGGTTGATCTTTGTCTCATCTGTCCATAGAATACTTTTCCAGAACTGAGCTGGCTTCATGAGGTGTTTTTCAGCAAATTTAACTCTGGCCTGTCTATTTTTGTAATTGATGAATGGTTTGCATCTAGATGTGAACCCTTTGTATTTACTTTCATGGAGTCTTCTCTTTACTGTTGACTTAGAGACAGATACACCTACTTCACTGAGAGTGTTCTGGACTTCAGTTGATGTTGTGAACAGGTTCTTCTTCACCAAAGAAAGTATGCGGCGATCATCCACCACTGTTGTCATCCGTGGACGCCCAGGCCTTTTTGAGTTCAAAAGCTCACCAGTCAATTCCTTTTTTCTCAGAATGTACCCGACTGTTGATTTTGCTACTCCAAGCACGTCTGCTATCTCTCTGATGGATGTTTTCTTTTTTTTCAGCCTCAGGATGTTCTGCTTCACCTCAATTGAGAGTTCCTTAGACCGCATGTTGTCTGGTCGCAGCAACAGCTTCCAAATGCAAAACCACACACCTGTAATCAACCCCAGACCTTTTAACTACTTCCTTGATTACAGGTTAACGAGGGAGACACCTTCAGAGTTAATTGCAGCCCTTAGAGTCCCTTGTCCAATTACTTTTGGTCCCTTTAAAAAGAGGAGGCTATGCATTACAGAGCTATGATTCCTAAACCCTTTCTCCGATTTGGATGTGAAAACTCTCATATTGCAGCTGGGAGTGTGCACTTTCAGCCCATATTATATATATAATTGTATTTCTGAACATGTTTTTGTAAACTGCTAAAATAACAAAACTTGTGTCACTGTCCAAATATTTCTGGACCTAACTGTATGTCCCATGTTGCCTATGACTAGAGTAGATGTCATAGTAGAGGGAGAAATAAAACTACAGCCATGTGTAGACACTGCTAGTAATTGTAATTTTAACATTTTGCTGCCATATCTGGGCATGTGGAATTGGACATAAACACATCCCGTTTAATCAGTGAAGAAGGGATTCTGAAACTCACAAAGCCTATGTGGGCAACGCAAAAACTGCAATAAATTGGAAGGAAGAGGGACTCTGATAAACCCTGTATTAGCCATAAATTAGGGCTTCATACACATTCTGTTAAAATTGTTAGGTAGTGGGATTCTTATGCCGGCGTCACACTGTACGATATATCGGGCGATATAGCATCGGTGTCACGTCGTTAGTGATACATATCCGGCATCGTTAGAAATATCGTACCGTGTGACACCACTGAATGACTGTTAACAAGCAAAAAAACTCACCTTGCCGTTGCTCGTTGACACGTCGTTCATTTTCAAAATGTCGGTCCTCCTTCTGTGCTCCGGTTGTTCATCGTTCCCAAAGCAGCACACGTCACTCCGTGTGACACCTCGGGAACAACGAACACAGCTTACCTGCGTCCCGCCGGCTATGCGGAAGGAAGAGGTGGGCGGGATGTTTATGTCCCGCTCATCTCTGCCCCTCCGCTTCTATTGGCCAGCCGCTGTGTGACGTCGCTGTGACGCTGAACGTCCCTCCCCCTTCAGGAGGAGGATGTTCACCGCCCACAGCGACGTCGCTCAGCAGGTAAGTGCGTGTGACGGGCGTTAACGACTTTGTGCGCCACGGGCAACTAATTGTCCGTGACGTACAAATGACGGGGGCGGGTACGATCGCTCGTGCGATCACACGATAGATCGTTCCGTGTGACGCCGGCATTAGCCTCATAAAGCCTATGCACTAAGTGCAAGGGCTGCCAAAAATTTGGAGAGACTCCCAATACACCCTAGAAAACACGTAGAGGAGGGGCTCAGAAAACATTTTTAAGGAGTGGGACTTCTAGATTGGTGAAATCTATGCACTAAGTGAAAAGGCTAAAAAACATTTACCCTTGGGGGGTATACATCAATATATGTAGGAGAATTGTAGAAGTAGGCCTCATACACATCCTGAAAAAATATGAAGGAAAGCATCATACACCCCCTGGGAAAATTATGAGCTAAGGTTTCATGATGACTCTGTAAAAGGTATGAGTGAGGGCCACCTCGTCTGTTTACCCATTTAAAATTTGGAGCAAGGTGATGACCCACTAAAAAGTATGAGCAAGGGTTGTATGATGACCCTGTTAATGCGACGCCCCTGGACTATTCAGGTCGTCACAGGGTACTGCACAAACTGCCCTACCTGTGCAGTATTCAACCCCCCATGCTTCTGGGTCTCTATCCTACAGTACTGCCTCCATCAGCATTCACAAATCCTAGATACACTTTGCACCACACCTGTCAGGCACACCAGTGGACTGCTTAAGCAGGAATAAGGCCGCCCACCTAGGGGTCAAACAGGGAGGTGGGAGGTGTCAAGTCAGTTGAGTGGTAGCCCTCGATCTGTGAGGAGCTCTGAGGAAGCTGGGAGTTGGAGCTCCCAGGGGAGAAGTAAACTAGGTCGCAGACGGTGGCCTGGACCTTAGAAGAGTTGGACCTCCGGTCGCAAGAAATTGAGGCTAGGTGCCTGGGACCCGTCAAGAAGGACGGTCAGCAGGCTGGTCCTATCACCTGTCCGGGACAAAAGGCACAACGGGGTACACGGACCCTAGGTCAGAGAGAAGCTTCAGGCAACCCGGCAATTAACCTGCGGAGGACAGGGCCTTTATGGACTGTTCCCACCAGCTCAGAGATCGGGGGCACTAGCGCAACGAGGGGGACAGGGCTTTCCTAACAAGCAGCCCACTGAAATCCCAAGCGTGAGCTCCTGAGAGCAGGCTCCTTCACTTAGCCACAGTGGGGAGCGGGGCCCGGATCGCTCCAACTACCGGGCCACAACGGACAATCTAAAACTAAAGCGGGCTTTACACGCTACGAGATCGCTACAGCGATCTCGTTGGGGTCACGGATTTTCTGACGCACATCCGGCCGCTGTAGCGATCTCGTGTGTGACTCTTAGGAGCGATTTTGGACCGTTGCAAAAACGTCCAAAATCGCTCCTCGTTGACATGGGGGTCCATTCTCAAATATCGCTGCTGTCGCTTGGGCGAAGTTGATCCTCGTCCCTGCGGCAGCACATATCACTACGTGTGACGCTGCAGGAACGACGAACCTCTCCTTACCTGCCACACGCCAGCAATGAGGAAGGAAGGAGGTGGGCGGGATGTTCGTCCCGCTCATCTCCGCCCCTCTGCTTTGATTGGCCGGCCGCTTAGTGACGTTGCGGTGACGTCGCTGTGATGCCGAACGTCCCTCCCCCTTGAGGTAAGTGCGTGTGACGCTGCCGTAGCGATAATGTTCGCTGCGGCAGCGATCACCAAATATCAGCATAACGATAGGGGCAGGTGCTATCACGCTCGCTATCGCTAGCATCGGCTAGCGATGTCGCAGCGTGTAAAGACCGCTTTAGTGCCAGGTTACAGACCACCGGCAGTACTGTGGGGGACAGGACCCGGACAAGCTCCCCTCGAGAGGCAACGGCGTTCAGAGACTTGGTATACCCTGTTGTCAGCATCTGCTTCATTGCTGAGTGAGTACCCAACTGACCCCTGCACTGCATCCCTGCATCTCACCCACCAGAGTCCCGGGGCCTACCCCTACCCGTGGAGGGCAACGTCACCTAGCTGCCCCACTCCATCACCCCGGGTACTCCCAACGGCAGCGGGGGTACTCCCAATTACCGCACACCACGGGTGGTTTCACGAACTATACCAAATCCCCTGTAAATACTCCCTTTCCATTTGAGTGTGGCCCCTAAGCCCCCGGGTCCAGAAATCCTCGAGCCACGAACTACCACCACCCCCGGATCTGAACGGTTTGATCCGCTGCTGGGGCGGCACATTAATATGGAGGAGGACAAGAAAAAAAAGAAATCATGGACTGCATACCGTTTTCTTGGTAGGAAGGGGTACATGAGAATACACTAGAAAAAAAGGAACATTTGAGTTGGTTTAGGTTCAAGTGTTGTCATCCAGTGGCATTGAGAAGTCTGGGCCAAAACAGGCCTAGATCAGTTTAATACAAGTCAGTGTTATCAGCATTTTCAGATGACAGGCGGCTGCACCTATCAATTATTAGGCCCCCAGTGGCAATAAGAACCCGATCTGATAAAACATTAGCTTCAGGGCAGGCCAGCACTTCCACGGCAAAGAGGGACAGTTCATGCCACAGGTCAAGCTTGGATACCCAATAGCTGTACGGCACACAGGAATTGTGGAGGATGCTGGTACGATCAGCCAGATACTCCTTCACGTCTTTTAAAACTTTTCCCTCATCAGACTACTTCACACATCAAAGCCTGGGTACTGGGGAGTTCTAGTGAAACTGTTCTAGACCTTCAATAGTTTTCCCTTGCCTCCGTTGGTCCTGATATGTGTCTCCCTCATTTCTCCTCCTTGGTTGCCAAAGTTACTTTGACTTTTGCCACTAGCGTTGCCAGATGGGAATTTTTGTACTAATTGTTCATCTAGGGCCTTCTGATATTGCATTGTTTTACTAGCTCTCTCTGCCGAAGGAATGAGAAATGGAAACTTCTCCTTGTAGCGTGGGTTTAGAAGGGTGAACAACCAGTAATCAATGTTGGAAAAAATGAGTATAATGTGAGGGTCACGGTAAAACGCAGCAGGACAAAGTCAGCCATGTGTGCCAGACTTCCAACAGGTAAGACCCCTGTCCCCACCAGGAGGATGTTTCTCCATCTCCTCCTCAGCCCGTCCATGCTAAAGAGAAGGGATGAAGCTGGTGTGGGTAGTACCCTGTGTAGCGCAGGCAACCATCTCCTGTTCATACACCTCCTCCACAGTATCACCAAATCTGCATTGAGAAGATGAGATGAAGCTGGATTGGGTAGTACCACCTTGTGTACTTTCTTTCTCCATCTCCAGCTGGTCCATATGCAAAGCTTCCTCTTTGATTGTGAGCAGTGAGCATTTAGATTGAAATTCACAGCACTCTCTAAATGATGCAAAAATAATTTAATTTTATTTAATGGACAAAAATATAGCGACACGTCTCTTATGTCTCGAAGTTTCGACCCATCCAGGTTATAATTATAGGTTGCTGTTGGATAGGATCTGTGATGCCAGGAATGCAAGCGCTGCCACGCTGATGAAGTGAGAAATTTGCAGGATGCAAATTGCAGTGCTGCAGATCCATCCCTCTCTACGCCAGTGTCCTTGTTCTGCATTGCACCTTCCCAGGTCCTGGATCAGTGACTTCAGAGTCCACCACCTTGTCTTCCACAATCTGGTCCTCCTGACTTATTGACTTAATACTTAATTTTTGGAGGATATTTTCCTCTTTTTGTTGCTATGTTTATATTTAGTGTAGGGACCTACAAGAATGAGGTTCCGTGACGCGGGTTGTAGGCTTACGTTTTTATGGCCATAAATACCAACAAAAACCTCATATTTTTTTGGACAGGATACAGCCAGGCCCCTTTCTGTTGGGCCTTGCACTGTAGAGTGTCTGTCCGTGCATGATACACAGTGGGGTATGGCTTGGCAGCCTGCCTGATCTAATAGTATGGGCGTCACCTAATAGGCTGCGGGTTTGTGACTGTGTTATCTGCATATGTGAACAGCGCTCTATGCAAGCCACTAGTGTGCAGTTTTATCATCTAGCAATCGCCCTCCTCCATTCCATGGAGGTGTGTGTGTGATTTGCTCCCCCTGCACCTGTAACGCTTCCACTTTAGTGGGGGTTTAGCTGTATCCTGCTAGAGTACTAGTTTTTGGCCAGGGCGATGTACACACTGCAGCCCATCTTGCTGTAAGTAATACTTAATTTTTGGAGGATATTTTCCTCTTTTTGTTGCTATGTTTATATTTGACTTATTGACTTAACAGCATCAGTTGTTGACAACTGTGTCTGATCATCATCTTCCTCTTGAGACAATACTTGATGTTCCCCACCGTCATCTTCTGTCCGTGGCTGCTCACATCTTTTGGCATCACTACATATGATCTCTTCATGTCCCTCTTGAAACATGCAGGGTGAGAGGTCAGAATCAATAAATGTAAATGTAAAGAGCTTCTTGGAGTGTTCGAGTGGGGAATCAGTTGAATCATGGGACTTGCCATGGTGGGAGAGAGGAAAATTAGGGTGAGGATATTGCATACCTCCCAACATTTAACACTAGAACTACTGGACTCGGACACCTATATAGAAATACATAGTGTTAAGTAGTCAAAATGACTACCTCAGTAGTTGTAGTGTTAAAGATGAGAAAGAGGGACCAAGTTGAGCGCCACGGCAATTTTAGGACATGCCCCTAACCACACCCATTTTGCAATCTGTCAAGCCCACATCCAATCCTTGCTGATCACATTGTTTAAGGCTGCGTGCCCACGATCAGTGTTTGCAGCATTTTGGTTGTAGCGTGTTTTTGCTGTGTCCAAAATGCTGCATTGTACAGTACAAGCACAGTGGAGGGATTTCTAGAAATCTCGTGCCCACTGTGCTTGTTTTTTCTGCAGCAAACACTGACCTGCGGAGCGTCTTTCCAGACTGCAGCATATCAATTGTTTGCTGCAGTTGCATGCGTCCTCTGTAGGGAGAACACAGCAGGAGACCGCAGCGCACTGAACCCTGATCGTGGGCACAGGCAGCTGCATTCTCCTACAGAGGAGACTTGTAGCCCCGCAGGTCAGGACCTGCTGCCTCCAGGACACAGAGAGTCCTGATCATGGGCACAGGCAGCTGCGGTCTCCTGCGTTCTCCTGCGTTCTCCTGTGGAGGAGACGTGCAGCCCCGCAGGTCAGGACCCGCTGCCTCCAGGACACAGCGAGTCCTGATCATGGACACAGGCAGCTGCGGCCTCCTGCGTTCTCTTGCAGAGGAGAAGTGCAGCCCCGCAGGTCAGGACTCGCTGCCTCCAGGACACAGTGAGTCCTGATCGTCGGTACAGGCATACGCACATATACGGTACATATTTGAAGACAAATTCCCTAAAATACATATAAACAGACAAATCTATACACAGTCATCTACACTGACATACATACGAGATAGATAGGTAGATATATACATCATACATATACACACATTGGAGGTAATAATATGGGAAAGCTGGCAGCAGCCGCACTCACCTACCCCGCTTGTCTCTGTCCAGCTCCTCCTCGGCATGTGAACACTTGGCATCACTTTAACAGACCTAGCCACGCGCAGTGCACACTGACACCGCTGTGTATATATCACAAGTGAGGATGGGGGTTTTATATATATATATATATATATATATTATATCACAGGAGGGGCTGGGGGCTACAGTATATATGTGGCACCCTGGACTAGCCAGGTCATCACAGATAACACACAAACACCCCCACTCCCACTACACAGTAACATTAGCCAAACGCAAAACCCTTTGTGCCTCCCTCCAGGGTCTGATGTCCACACCAGGTGGGGCGGAACCAAGCAGTTGGCCCCACCCACCGAGGAGTTCACAGGCCTGGAGGCTGGAAAAGTGTCAGTTTAGTCCAGGAGGTGGAAGTGTGAGGAGTAAACACTGGGTGTCCGGGTTTGTGGCCCAGGCACTGACAGCCAGGTTGGCAGACGGTGGTGGCCGTTTGCAGGAGTGGTGAATCGACGCGGAACCGTAGGACTGGGGTCGGTACCGACCGGGGAGCGAAGTGAAGCCAGACACACACAGGCAGGGCCATCAGACCCCGACCAGGCTTGGAGCCGCCGACAACAGTCAAATCCGAATGTGACCGGAACCCCAGGGGTTTCCTAACAGCCAAAGACCCGATAGAAGGCAACCGCCCACACCGTGAGGGTATACAGCTACCGCCTAAGGCTAGAGACCCAAGGGCCAGTGCTTGCGGGCAAACGGGCTCCTCCGGCATCCATACACCGGGGAGCGGACTACCGTTGGGGATCCACCGTAGTCAAACAATTACACAAAGGTTCAGGGAAATACAGCCGCCATTACCTGTCCGGGGAGAGACACTGCAGCCGGCTGCGGGACCCGTCCATCCAGCCGTTTGGTTTACCGAGGACTTTGTGCATCTCTTACTGACTGACTACACCCGTGCCATCCGGCACCGCGCCGCGCTGTCCCTGCAACCCTGCACTTCACCAACCCTGCCTCCCCGTCACACCACTGGGCCCCGGGACCACCGACCCCTACCCACGGAGGGGGAAAACAACATCCCAGCTGCTCCCCACCATTGCTCCCGGGATCCCCGTTACCAGCAGCGGTGGTGCCCATCTTCACCACAACCCGTGGGTGGCGTCACGGACTAAATCCCCCAAACCAACCACCCTTTTCACTCACGGGTGAGGAGCGCCAATCGAGTCCCCGGATCCGGCCCACCGCTCGAGCCACCGAGCAGCGCCAGACCCGAGCGTTAGTGAGCGCGCGGCAGCGGCGCCCTCCCCGCCCGCGACATATACATCACAGGAGGGGCTGGGGTTATAGTATATACATCACAGGAGGGACTGGTGTTATAGTATATACATCACAGGAGGGGCTGGGGCTATAGTATATACATCACAGGAGGGGCTGGGGGCTACAGTATATACATCACAGGAGAGGCTGGGGCTACAGTATATACATCACAGGAGGGGCTGGGGGCTACAGTATATACATCACAGGAGGGGCTGGGGTTATAGTATATACATCACAGAAGGGGCTGGAGTTATATTATATACATCACAGGAGGGGCTGGGGCTACAGTATATACATCACAGGAGGGGCTGGGGGCTACAGTATATACATCACAGGAGGGGCTGTGGGCTACAGTATATACATCACAGGAGGGGCTGGGGGCTACAGTATATACATCACAGGAGGGGCTGGGGGCTACAGTATATACATCACAGGAGGGGCTGGGGTTATAGTATATACATCACAGGAGGGGCTGGGGTTATAGTATATACATCACAGGAGGGGCTGGGGGCTACAGTATATACATCACAGGAGGGGCTGGGGGTTACAGTATACACATCACAGGAGGGGTTGGGGCTACAGTATATACATCACAGGAGGGGCTGGGGTTATAGTATATACATCACAGGAGGGGCTGGGGTTATAGTATATACATCACAGGAGGGTCTTGGGGCATAGACAGTACTTGAGGGGGCATACATATTAGGCCTGTTTCAGATTTCAGTGATTCTGGTATGTATGTGCTAGTTTTTTTACGTACCAGAATCACTGACCTATGCAGACCCATTATAATCAATGGGTCTGCACACACATCAGTGATTTTTCACTGACCGTGTCTCCATGCGGCGTACATGCGTATCCGTGATTGCCGCACAGAAATATGTCAGTTTATTTTCTGGCATCACTGATGTCCCACGGACCACACTATAGTGTGAGCCGTGAAAAACGTAGCAGAAAAACACGGACATTGAAAATAAAAAGCTTTTTCAACTCACCATTTCTAGCATTGCTGAGCTCGGCAGCTGCACTTTGCTTCTTCCTGGCCGGCTCATTATGGCATGCATATTCATTTATGCAGCCAGAGCCGACCCGGAAGTAGCTGCAGAGGTGAGAGAGCGGTGGCTGGATGCTGAATCGCGGGACTCTTCAGCACCACAGAGAGCAGGAGCGGGGGCAGGTGAGTATATGTCCATGTGCAATCACGGAGTACGTATCACGGATTGTGCATGGACAACCACTGTGTGTCGTGAATCACGGAGTATGAAGGGACATATGCGTGTTTAACACGTCAGTAAAGAACGTCTGTGTTTTTCACTGAGGGGCATACACGTTTCTAAGGGGTGTACACATTACTGGGGGAAATACACTTTACTGTGGGGCATACAAATTACTGGTAGCATAGATATTACTAAGGGGCACATAGCTCTGGTGTTGGGGCTTATACAGCTCTGGGGGCACATACAGCTCCGATGGGGGGGCTGGAGGCATACAGATCTGGTGGGAGTGGGCTGGGGGCATACAGATCTGGTGGGAGGGGGCTGAAGGCATACAGATCTGGTGGGGGGGCTGGAGGCATACAGATCTGGTGAGGGGTGCTGGGGGCATACAGATCTAGTGGGGGGGCTGGGGGCATACAGATCTGGTGAGGGGGCTAGGGGGCATAAAGATCTGGTATGAGGGCTGGGGGGCATACAGATCTGGTGGGGGGTGCTGGGGGGAATACAGATCTGGTGAGGGGGGTGGCTGGAGGCATATAGCTCTGGTGAGGAGAGGGCTGGGACATACAGCTCTGGGTAGGTGGGGGTGTCCCATACATCGTTCCTTGGTGTTCCAGCTCCTCTTCCTCCAGTCTCTTCATCTGTGGACAGAGCTCAGCATGATGCGTGGTAGCTCCGCCCACGGATGCACTTCCTTACACAAGCAGCCCAGCAGTGAGCAGTGCACTGGGTTGCAGGTGCCGGATTTAAAGCGCCGTCAGTCAGGGAAGTGCTGCTGCCGCCGACCCATAACAGCGGCAGCACACAGAGCCAGAGCAGTGAAGTAGCGCTCAGCTCTGCTCATGTGGATAGGAGGGGGAGAAAGTCAGACGGGGAGAAAGTGGGTGGGCGGAGCCTGTTTGTGCAAGGGCCTGTCTCTGACTACCTGGATAGTCCAGGGCGTCACACTTACATGTCCTCCCCGTGTTGCATGGGTTTCCTCCGGGTACTCTTGTTTTTTCTACACTCCAAAGACATACTGTTAGGGAATTTAGATTGTGAGCCCCATTATGAACAGTGATGATACAATTTAGAGAGTGCTGTGTAATTATTCCTCGTGATCTGGGCTCTGCTTGCCACTATTTTTTATTAAGTAAGACAACAGAAATGCAATTGAAGTGGAAACTTTCAGGTTTAATTAAAGGGGTTCAACAAAAATATTCTGTGAAATGTTTAGGAATTGCAACCATTTTTCTATCGTCTCCTCACTTCAAGTCCTCAAAAGTAATTGGACAAATTTACTTTATCATAAATAAAATGTTAATTTTAGATATTTGATACATAATCCTTTGCAGCAAATCACTGCCTGAAGTCTGGAAGCCATGGAGGTCACCTAACGCTGGTTTTTCTCCTTTGTGATGTTTTGCCTGCCTTTACTGCAGCTAATTTTAGTTGTTGCTTGTTTGTGGGTCTTTCCTAAGCAATACAAAATTATATTGTGGTACCATGTTAGCCAGAAAATCGATGTAATTGACCAAAAATGACAAAAGTATTCTAGGAGGGATACCTTCATTGGCTAACCAGAAAAAATATATTTGTAAGATTTCAGAGCACAAGCGTTCCTTCATCAGGCAATTTACAAGTGAAATGCAGCTCGATGGGGTTGAAATCTGGTTATTGACTCAGCCATTAGAGAATATTTCCCTTATTTGCCTTAAAAACTCCTGGATTGCTTTCGCAATATGTTTTGGGTCATTTTTCATCTGTACTGTGAAGTGATATGCAATCAAATTGCTGCAGAAAGTATAGCCCTGACCACTTCAGAATTATTCCGGCTGCTTATGTCTTCAGTCATCTCATCAATAAACACTAGTGACCCAATACTATTGGAAGCCATGCATGCTCATACCATTACACTGCCTCATCCATGTTTTACAGAAGATGTGGTGTGCTATGGATCATGAGCCATTCCAAGCCTTCTGCGTGCTTTCTTCTTTCTATCATTCTAGTACAGGCTGATCTTAGTTTCATGTGTCCTAAGAATGGATTTGCAGAACTGAACTAGCTTCTTTAGATGTTTTTTTTTTTTGCAAAGTCTAATCTGGCCTTTTTTATGGTTGATTAATAGTTTACACTCTTTGGTGAACCCTCTGTATTTGCTCTCATGAAGTCTTCTCTTTATAATAAACTTAGATATTGAAACAGATACTTGCTTGAGAGCGTTCTTCACGTGGGTGGATGTTGTGAACGGGTTTTCTTCACCATGGAAATTATTCTGTTATCATCCACCACTGTTATCTTCCATAGATGTCCAGGCTGTTTGAGTTCCCAAGCTCACCAGTATGCTCATTTTTTTGTAGACGGTATGAAACTGTTGATTTGGGCACTGCTAACATATCTACTGTCTCTTTGATGGATTTCTTCTTTTTTTCAGCCTAATGATGGTCTGTTTCTCTTCCAATGTGAGTTCCTTTGAATGCATATTGTGGGTTCACAGCAACACCTTACAAATGCAAATGCCACAACTGGAATCAGCTCCAGCCCTTTTACCTTTATAATTAATGGTGGATTAACGATGGAGTAGCTCATTAAAGAGCTTTTCAGATAATTGTCTAATTATTTCTGGTCTCATGAAAAAGAGGCAAGTGCATATTAAAGAGCTATAATTCCTAAACCATTACTACAATTACGATGTTAATACCTTCAGATTAAGCCCAAGCACTTTAAACCCATATTGATTAAATAACTATCTTGAATATGTTTTGGTAAACAATAGAGATGGGCGAACCCGCATAGATTCTAGTTCAGTGGGTCCAGCCGGATTTAAAAAAAAAATCCAGCTCGGGATCCATCTTAAATCCGAACATCTGCACACATGCCAAACCCCATATAAGTCTATAATGACAAAACCAATGTGCTGTAAAATGGTGGTAGAAAGAGCTAGGCGGATAAGAGCAGGACCGTTAAACTTACAGTGTCTCCCGCGTGACTGTAACACTACTTCCAGGTCCGCTCATTAACCTTCATGCATATTCATTGCTTTCCCTGCCCCCCGGCAGTCCCAGCATCTGTGATTGGTTGCAGTCAGACCGCGCCGCCACCCTGTGTGACAGTGCCTGTGATTGGTTGGAAACCCAAAGATAAAATAAAAAAATAAAATTTTCCCACTGAAATGTTGTTTTAGCCACAAGTTATTACATTTCAAAAAGGGCTAATAGGAGAAAATGGACCACAAAATGTGTTATGCAATTTCCCCTTTAGGCACAGTACAAAGCTCAGAGCGCAGATTTTGCTGGAATGGTTTGCAGGTGTTATGTCACATTGGCATAGCTACTGTGGTGCGAAAAGAGCAGAACCTCCCATAAGTAACTCCATTTTGCAAAATACACCCCTCAATGAATTCATCTATGGGTGCAGTGAGCATATTGACACTACAGGTGTTTTACAAAATGTTATACGAGGGGCTGCTAGTAAGTCTTTGGCTTTGTGATTTTGTTTCTATAGTAACGAGTGTTACATCACGGGAAAGCCTTATGTGTCTAATATATGTTTTTAAAATTTTGTGTTTGTTACTTATGGCAACAGTGTTCTACGCACGCAGGAAAACAAAATGGCAGCGTCTAATGTGATATTCATAGCAACTGACAGCAGAGGAGTGATAAAATTCTTGTTTCTGCAAGGAAAGTCCACGAAGGATATTCATGGTGATATGTCACAAACATTGGGGGATCAATAGCCTTTATATTCCACAGTTAAGAACTGGGTTGCTAAATTTAAAACGGGCCACTTCAGCACCAAGGATGAGGTCCTGGACGACCAAGAGTGGTTGTTGCTCTGGAGATCGTCGATGCTGTGCACAACCTCATACTGGAGAATCGAAGATTTTCAGCTAAAACAATAGCAGACATCATGGGGATTTCCCATGAATGTGTTTGTGTAATTATCCATGAACACTTGGACAAGAGGAAGCTATTTGCAAAGTGGGTCCCCAAATGTTTGACAACAGAGCAGAGAAGTATGTGAGTGAAAATCTCCATTTGTCAGCGTTTCCGGACTGATAAGAACTTCCTGGAATGACTGGTTATTATGGAGGAGACTTGCATTTATTTGTATGACCCTGAAAACAAGGAGCAGTCAAAAGAGTGGAGGCACAGTGATTCTCCTCATCCAAAGAAGTTCAGGGTGCAAAAATTTGCCACTAAGGTGACGGCGGTGTGTTCTGGGATAAGGAGGGCGCCCTGCTAGTGGACTACCTTCAAAAGGGTTCCACCATCAATGCAAGGCATTACAATAAACTTATGGACCAATTGATCGCAGCTATGAAGGCCAAAAGGCTTGGCAAGGTGTCCAAAGAAATCTTGCTCCTGCAAGACAACTCCTCCGCTCACACTGCACAAGCGACCACAGCAAAACTGGCAGAGCTGGGCTTCCAGCTGGTTGACCACCCACCTTATTCACCAGATCTAGCTCCCCCTGACTATCATCTGTTTCCAAACCTGAAGAAGCACTTCAAGGGTACCAAATTTCACACCATTTCTGATGCCATGGCTGCTATGGATGCTTGGTTTGAGGTACAACCGAAATCCTTCTTTTTGCTAGGCTTACAGAACTTGGAATACCGATGTAAGAAGTGTGTTGACATCAGTGGAGAGCATGTGAAATAAATGTAAAGTTTCATCATCCTAGCTCGTTTCTTTCTGGGTAAAGCCAAAGACTTATCAGCAGCCCCTTGTTAGGGCCAGGTGGACGGGCAGACCCAGGAGGTGGATCCACTGGGCTGAACACCTCACCGAGGGCAAGGTGCCCGGTTGCCGGAGCACTAGCAGGACAGTCCGTTCAGAGGAGTGGAGTGAAGAAGTCCCTGGGACCACGGGGTCTCTGATGGTAGTCCGGGTGACGGAGCTCAGGTTCGGAGGCCGAGATGACGTCAGGCAGAGTCCGGAACCAATGGAGCGAGAAGACGGGTCACCACAGGGATCGGAGATGGTAGGAACTGACGGGATGGCAGACCGTCACCGTTCGGGGTTCGGGGATCGTCCGGACCGGTTGGCGAGGCAGGAATGGCTCTACGAGAGAGATAGGTGAGTATATCACAAGACACAAGGAGACCTGACTCCTAGCTTAGAAAACACAAAGAACAGGCCCCGCCCACTTGGAAAGGATCCCCCTATATACCCAGTACCTGATCCTTCAATATCCTGTTGGAGGACAGTGGCCTTTAAGAAAGGGTCAATGACCGCGCGCGCACCCTAATGCGCATGCGCGAGGCCCGGGTGCCAGAAGCCAGGGCAGGGAGCGGTGAACAGGAGGCAGGAGAGCCGGGCTGGAGTGAAGCTGCCGACGGGCGCCGGGAGCGAGGACCGGGCCGCCTGGGGACCGCAGGTGATGGGGCCTGGAGGCTGTGGAGCGGGGGACGCCTGACAGAGGAGCCGGGGAGCGTGGCAGGGGAGCCGGGGAGCGAGGCAGGGGAGCCGGAGAGCGTGGCAGGGGAGCCGGGGAGCGAGGCAGGGGACCCGGGGAGCGTGACAGTACCCCCTCCCCCACGCCCCCCTCCCCGCAACCGGGACAGGAAGGCACGGATCAGGGGAGTACCCACATTCTCCCGGGGTTCCCAGGACCTATCTTCAGTACCATACCCTGCCCAGTCCACCAGGAAGAACTGTCGGCCCCGTACGGTTTTCATGGCCACGATATCCCTTACCGCATAGATGTCATCATCAGCAATAGGAGGAGGAGCAGAACTGGCAGCAGCGGAGAAGGGACCAAGGACAACCGGCTTGAGCAGGGAGACTTGGAAGGAGTTGGGTATCCTCATCGTGGCCGGGAGCTGCAGCTTGTAGGAGACCTCATTTATTTTGCTGAGGACTTTAAACGGCCCGATGTAGCGAGGACCCAGCTTGTATGATGGTAGCTTCAATCGGACGTACTTGGAAGCAAGCCAGACCAGATCTCCTGGAGAGAAACACGGAGGATCCAGACGCCTCTTGTCTGCGTGTCTCTTCATCCGCAGGGAAGCACGTCCAAGGGACGTCTTGACAGAGTCCCAAATTGTTGTAAAGTCACGGACTACAGCATCAGCAGCAGGGACATCCGAGGAAGAGGATACAGGTAATGGGACGGAAGGCTGAAGTCCGTAAATGACATGGAAGGGAGAGCTGGAGGAGGACTCACTGACGTGGTGGTTATGGGAGAATTCAGCCCAAGGAAGAAGCGTGGACCAGTCGTCGTGATGGGCGTTAACGTAGTGACGTAAGAAGGAGGTCAAGATCTGATTGACTCGTTCCACTTGGCCATTCGACTGAGGATGGTAGGCTGAAGAAAAGTCCAGAGTCACTCCCAGATGTTTGCAGAGGGCCCTCCAGAAGCGGGAGGTAAACTGAGTTCCTCTGTCGGACACAATGTGAGATGGAAAGCCATGCAAACGGAAGATGTGCTGTATGTAAGCATCAGCGAGTTCCTGGGCAGAGCGCAGTCCAGCCATAGGGACGAAATGAGCCATTTTGGAGAACCGATCCACCACGACCCATATGACTGTGTGTCCGGAGGACAGGGGCAAGTCCGTAATAAAGTCCATTGCAATGTGTTGCCACGGAACGGAGGGTATAGGCAGAGGCAGAAGACGACCATATGGCAGGTGTTTGGGTGTCTTGTTCCTGGCACAAGAGGAGCAGGCTGAGACAAAAGAAGCGACATCCGTGCGAAGGGATGGCCACCAGTAGTGACGTACAATTGTACTCCATGTTTTCTTCTGACCAGCATGGCCCGCTATTTTCGAGGCATGGCCCCAGTGCAACGCTTTTTGCCTGTCAGTCTCAGAGACATAGGTCTTCCCGGGCGGTATCTGGGCCAGGGTGACAGGAGCCACCGGAATGATCTTACTAGGGCAGATGATGGGCTGGGATGTCTCCTCCTCCTGCTCCATGGGCATGAATGACCTGGACAAGGCATCTGCTCGTACATTCTTGTCCGTGGGTCGAAAATGGAGCTGAAAATCGAACCTGGCAAAGAACAAGGACCACCTGGCTTGCCGTGGGTTCAGTCGCTGAGCGGACCGCAGGTATTCCAGGTTCTTGTGGTCCGTGTAAATGATCACGGGGTACACTGCTCCCTCCAGAAGGTAGCGCCATTCCTCCAGAGCCAGTTTGACTGCCAATAGCTCTCGGTCACCGATGGTATAGTTGCGTTCAGGCGCTGAGAAGCTCTTGGAGAAGAAACCACAAGTAACCATCTTCCCGGAGGAGGACTTCTGCATGAGCACTGCTCCGGCTCCCGAGGAGGAGGCATCCACCTCCAAGGTGAACTGTCGGTTTAACTCAGGACGGTGGAGCACAGGGGAAGAAGCAAATGCCTGTTTCAGGGAGCCAAACGCGGCGTCGGCCGCAGGTGACCAGTCCTTTGGATTAGCCCCCTTCTTGGTCAAGGCGGAGAGAGGTGCAGTCAGAGCAGGGAAGTGAGGGATGAACTGACGTTAATAGTTTGCGAATCCCAGAAAGCGTTGGATTGCCTTCAGTCCGGAAGGAGGGGGCCAGTTGAGAATGGAAGAGACCTTCTACGGGTCCATCTGCAGACCGGTATCGGAGATTACGTAACCCAGGAAGGGAAGAGATGACTGCTCGAAGACACACTTCTCGTACTTGGCGTACAGACGATTCTCTCTCAGTCTTTGTAGAACCAGCTGCACGTTCTCTCTGTGGGTCTGGAGGTCCGGAGAGAAGACTAGGATATCATCCAGATACACCACCACACAGATGTAGAGAAGGTCCCGGAACACGTCGTTCACCAATTCCTGAAACACTGCTGGTGCGTTACAGAGGCCGAAGGGCATCACACAGTATTCATAGTGCCCATCGCGAGTATTGAATGCGGTCTTCCATTCGTCCCCAGAGCGGATGCGGACCAGGTTATAGGCACCCCGAAGATCCAACTTGGTAAACACACGAGCTCCTCTAAGCCGATCAAACAATTCGGGGATGAGCGGCAGGGGGTATTTATTTTTCACGGTGATCTGGTTCAATCCCCGGTAGTCAATGCATGGGCGTAGGTCGCCCTCTTTCTTCTTAACAAAGAAGAAGCCTGCTCCCGCAGGAGAGGAGGATCTCCGAATGAATCCCCTTGCCAGGTTCTCCGTGATGTAGGCAGACATGGCCCTTGTTTCAGCAGGAGACAGCGGATATATCCGTCCTCGAGGTGGTGTAGTTCCCGGGAGTAGGTCGATGGCACAGTCATAAGGACGATGTGGCGGAAGTACCTCTGACTCCTTTTTATCAAAGACGTCCGCGAAGGACCAATAGGCCGAGGGCAGTCCCGGTAGGGACTCCGGAACCGGAGGTCGTCGGATGGGCTGTATAGTCTTCAGACAGTTCTCGTGGCAAGAGGAGCCCCATCGGGTGATTTCACCAGTACACCAGCTGACTGACGGTTCGTGTGTCCGTAACCAGGGGAGTCCCAGCAGGATTTGATGGGACATGTGTGGGAGGACGTAGAGAGCGATGTTCTCGGTGTGCAGGGCACCGATACGTAGTTCCAGCGGCTTGGTGATCCACGAGATGGTGTCAGAGAGGGGTCTCCCATCTACAGACGCAATCACAAGGGGTTTGTCGAGTGGGGTAACAGGCACCTGGTACTTGTCCACCGTGGCCTGCTGGATGAAATTGCCTGCTGCCCCGGAATCGAGGTACGCCTCGGCCGTGAACCGCGTCTCTCCCGTTGTCACTTGAACAGTCCACGTAACCGGGTCTGAGAGAGTCCCAGCACCTAGGGTGGCCTCTCCTACTAACCCTAGGCTTTGGAGTTTCCCGGCCTCTCAGGACAGGAGCGTAGAAGGTATGTGCCCTCTCCGCAGTAGAAGCAGAGGCCCTTGGCGAGTCGTTCTGCTCGGCGTTGTTCGGACTGCCGCAAACGGTCAATCTGCATGGGCTCGTGGACAGAGACACCAGACAACGCTGACTGAAGTACGGCGGGCTTCTGCGGAGGAGAGGAATGCCGTATCGGACGTCTCTCATGGGACACCTCTTTGGATCGTTCCTGGAATCTGAGGTCCACGCGGGTGGCTAGTGCGATCAGGGCATCCAGGGTGGAAGGAACATCGTGGCCTGCCAGCTCGTCCTTAATACGGCTGGAGAGTCCTTCCCAGAAGGCGGCGGTGAGGGCTTCATTGTTCCATCCCAATTCTGAGGCCAAAGTGCGGAAGCGGATGGCATACTGCCCTACCGTCATGGTTCCCTGACGTAGCCTGAGGAGTGATGAGGCGGATGCAGCGGCACGTCCGGGTTCATCAAAGGTGTTTCTAAATGCCTGCAGGAAGTCCTGGATGTTAGTGGTCACAGGGTCCTCCTTTTCCCACAAGGGGTTCATCCAGGCCAGTGCCTCACCCTCTAGATGGGACATCACAAACGCCACCTTGGCTTGGTCGGAGGCAAACAGGTGCGGAAGCAGCTTGAAATGGAGGGAGCACTGGTTTAAGAATCCTCTGCAGGTCTTGGGATCTCCGGCATATCGGGGTGGAGAGGCCAAGCGGAGGTTAGAAGCTTCCGAGGTAGCCGCCACAGGAACCGTGGCCGTGGACTGTGCAGTAGCAACCTGAGATGCCATGGACGTGGCAGATGCTTGCAGCGTGTGCAGGCGGGTATCCACAGAGGACATGAAGGCCAGCATGCGGGTCTGGGTCTTGCGCTGTCGTACGAGTTCCTGCTGCAGGGTGCCCAGCTGGGCCACTAGTGCTTCGGCGGGATCCATGGCCTGTTCTTACTGTTAGGGCCAGGTGGACGGGCAGACCCAGGAGGTGGATCCACTGGGCTGAACACCTCACCGAGGGCAAGGTGCCCGGTAGCCGGAGCACTAGCAGGACAGTCCGTTCAGAGGAGTGGAGTGAAGAAGTCCCTGGGACCACGGGGTCTCTGATGGTAGTCCGGGTGACGGAGCTCAGGTTCGGAGGCCGAGATGACGTCAGGCAGAGTCCGGAACCAATGGAGCGAGAAGGCGGGTCACCACAGGGATCGGAGATGGTAGGAACTGACGGGATGGCAGACCGTCACCGTTCGGGGTTCGGGGATCGTCAGGACCGGTTGGTGAGGCAGGAACGGTTCTACGAGAGAGATAGGTGAGTATATCACAAGACACAAGGAGACCTGACTCCTAGCTTAGAAAACACGAAGAACAGGCCCCGCCCACTTGGAAAGGATCCCCCTATATACCCAGTACCTGATCCTTCAATATCCTGTTGGAGGACACTGGCCCTTTAAGAAAGGGTCAATGACCGCGCGCGCGCCCTAATGCGCATGCGCGAGGCCCGGGTGCCAGAAGCCAGGGCAGGGAGCAGTGAACAGGAGGCAGGAGAGCCGGGCTGGAGTGAAGCTGCCGACGGGCGCCGGGAGCGGGGACCGGGCCGCCTGGGGACCGCAGGTGATGGGGCATGGAGGCTGTGGAGCGGGGGACGCCTGACAGAGGAGCCGGGGAGCGAGGCAGGGAAGCCGGGGAGCGTGGCAGGGGAGCCGGGGAGCGAGGCAGGGGAGCCGGAGAGCGTGGCAGGGGAGCCAGGGAGCGAGGCAGGGGACCCGGGGAGCGTGACACCCCTCGTACTATTGGACGGTGATGAAAAAATAATTACATTTTTACCACTAAAGTATTGTTTTTGGTCTGGATTTACCTTTCCAGGGAGGAAAAAAGGCCCCATAATGTGTTATACAATTTCTCCTGAATATGGCAATACCCCACATGTGGCTGTAGATTACAGTTTGACCACACATCAGTGCTTGGGAGGGAAGGAGCATTATATGAGTTTTGGAATGCAGACTTTCCTAAAATAGTTTGTAGACTCAATTTGAAGAGCCCCTAAGTGCCAAATCAGCAGAAACCCCCTCAAGTGATCCAATTTTTGAACCTTCACCCTTCTGGGAGTTCATTTACAGGTATAGTGATGATTTTGGCTCAATGGGTAATTTCCAGAAACAAACATATGCAATGGATATTGCAATGTAAAAAATATCAAAAATGTTATTATAGTGCTAATGCATTGTGCCCAGCTAGTGTTTCTGGAGACGCTCATCCCATAAATTAAGTGGACTCCTTGCTACCGTAATGCCAAACATGTGAATGCAAGCTGTGGTTAATGCATATTATGGGGCTCAGAAGGGGGGTGCATTAGGGAAACATTTTGCCAGATTTATTTTGAGGGGAACAATTTTGCTTTTTCAGCGCCTTTGTGCTATTAGTAACATGGACACTTCCTATATTTCCATTAACAGATTATGGACTTGAGTGAGAGCTTGTGTTTTGTGGGTTGAGATCAAGCTTTATTTGGGGAGCTTTTTGTTGTACATAATATATTGGATCGATTCATATCTATACTGTGCTTCATGCAGAGCACTAACAGCATGGTTTCCATTTTCATCTCTGAACTACATGATTCAGCCGAAAGCAGAAGCAACGCAGGTACTTTTGGCACAATACGTCATCCATTAACGTTAACGGATTCCGCTGTTTTCCAAAAGGGCGGATTGTGACTGAAGGTAATTAACGCAAGTGTGAAAGTTCCCTAAGGCCTCTTTCACACGTCAGTGATTCTGGTACGTTTGTGCTTTTTTTTAAACGTACCAGAATCACTGACATACGCAGACCCATTATAATGAATGGGTCTGCTCACACATCAGTGATTTTTCACTGCACGTGTCTCCGTGCGGCGTACCCGCGTGTGCGTGATTGCCGCACGGAGACATGTTCATTTTTTTCTTGCATCACTGATGTCCCACGGACCACGCAGTGGTGTGGTCCGTGAAACACGTGCCAGAAAAAAACGTGCTTTTAAAATAAAAAACATTTTAACTCACCCGGCGTCCAGCGATGTCCTCTGCAGCCCGTTCTCCCTGCTGCTTCTGAGCCGGCTCATTATTGTCGCGCATATTCATGATGCGCGACACAGCCGACCCGGAAGCAGCTGCTGCGGGGGTCAGCGCCGGCCGGATGCTGCACCGCGGGAGCGATCAGCACCATGGAGAGCGGGAGCGGGCGCAGGTAAGTTGATTACGAAGTGCAATCACGGGCCACGGAGAACGGAGCCCGGATTGCACTTAGACAACCAACGTGTGCCGTGATTCACGGCACACGCAGGGACATGTGCGTCTTTTACACGCCAGTGAAAAACGTCAGTGTTTTTCACTGACGTGTGAAACGGGCCTTAGACAGTGAAGGCTTGTTTTTTGAGGGACAAGTTGAAACCAAAAGTTTACATACATTATCTAAAAAGATACATATGCATGTTTTTCTCACTGACATGAAATCAGAATAAACCTTTCCCATTTTAGGCCAGTTAGGATTATCAAAATTATTAAGGGTAATGGCACCAAATACTAATGAAATGTATGTAAATTTTTGACTTTCTAGAAAGTAATAAAAATTCCGTAAAACATTCTCTCTTTCATTATTCTGGCATTTGGCAAATATAAAGAATTTTTGTTCCTAATTGATCTAAACTGGGAAAGGTTTATTCTGGTTTCATGTCAGATAGTGAAAAAAAACCTGCATTTGTGTCTTTTCAGACAGTGTATGTGAACTTCTGGTTTCAATTGTATATAAGACATTTTGATCACATTTTATTCCTCTTTATGTTTGGTAATGTGATGAAAAGACAATTGTTGCATTGTTTTTTATTCATTTTTTTGTACCGTGTTGCGGGGGTTAGATAGTGTGACAAATTTATAGATCGGGTTGTTCCAGATGTAGCAATACCAAATAAACATAATTTTTCTTTTCTTTTCTTGCATAAAACACAATATTTTATTGGCATAATATTTTTCATAATTTCTCTCATCCTTTATTTTGTGTTTTTTGTTATAATTTTCACAGGTTGTTTTAAAAAAGACCCCCAAACCCTTTTTTTTTCCACTAAATTCTCCTAAGAGATTTTAACTTTTATTTACTTGGTCACTGGTCTAGTGCATTACATTGCACATGTACTGCAATGCTTTAAAGCTGTTAGTGTCACTCTGATAAATCATCTTTTAAACCCTGCTTAGTGCTCCAGGCAACGATCATGAGGGCACAGTTATTGTGCCTGCATAATCGCCATGAGGTACCGATATGTCCATTTGCAGAAATGCACTGCAAAGTATGTCATTTGTCGGGAAGAGGTTAATGCCTATTATCACATTAAGAGTTCATATACAGCATATTTATTTAATCTTGTGTAAATCCATATTTCATTTCAAAGATACTAGAATATATCAGCTCTAGATTAGGCAGATGGAAAGGTGCAGCTCAAGGTAGACATGGGGTTTAAATACATATGGGTGGTGCCATAAACATGGGGTTGTTGTGGAGGGATTGGAATGCAGAACTAAACCAGGATGTATTGTTAATAGCAGAAGAAAGGGAGGTAGCAGGAGACAAGCATTCTGTTGATTACCCCTAAAGGAGTATACAGCCTGAACCAACACAACAAGACAGCTGCCAGACCTGACTCCTGCAGTCAATGACACTTTTCCTGAATGGTGTGGTGTCATCAAAACTGCCGAGACCAACAATAGAATATTTACCAGTGATGGCCCTTACGCTGCCTTTGGCTATATAACACACAACACACATCATTATTTTGTAGGAAGTGGGTCGGCACCGTTTTTTATTTAGATTTCAACCATTAAGCCAATAATGTGTCAGGTAAATTATCATCGCAGTTGAAGCAATATGGGATGCCGGTGAGCAAGTTTGCCTTCAACTCCATGACTTTGTCTCTAGGGTAACATACAGCCGCCAAGGAAGAGTCTGTATATTGCTACACAGAGTTCCGAACGCAATCCAACAAAAGCATTACCACTATTAAATCTTCCAATACTCAGAGAAAAGTGCATATTGAAATTTTGTTTGGATGACTCCATACTTCCTTTCTAAGGAACTAGTTATCCAAATTCTGTGCTCTGGGGCAAAAGGAATTTGAAAAGACAAAAGCAATTCATTAAGAGGCTCTAGACTGATGACACAAGCTGATTTTCATTGACCTTTTAGCTTGGCATAAGAATTAGGCAGGCTTGCCTTAATGCTTTCAGTAAACTACTGTCAAACATCAGTTGAAGACCACAAGGAACTGAAAATGAGTCATTGCCAAGCATTAGATAATAAAATTGCTTCCGCTGCTGTGAACAGACATATAATTGAAAATAATCTGACCTGTATACACAGGCCTCAATACAATGTTTGAGGGCATCCATGTACATTGACCACAACAGTCTGTATTAAAACTTCTGATGCATAGTCAACCAGTATAATTTGCAACTATTACTTGCGTCTTTTGAAATCTCCAGGTTTGACCGGAATGAAGGGACAAGCATCCTTACTAACATATGTAAGGGGGTGCTGGACTCATGCACCCTGCCCTGAAGACCTCAGTCAATGTAGAGAATAGTGTACATATTGTGGATGTGTTTATGTTAATGTTGCACATTTGGCCACCCAGTGGCTGGTTTCAGGTACTGCTCCTTGGCAAGATGTTGAAGGTTGCCTAGCGATAGGAGTAACCAAACAGAGAATAGTTAAGAACACTGGAAGGGTTAAGGGAGAATATATATAGAAGGAGAGACAAGGCTTAGTTAGACAGAGAGAATAGTGTAAAGAAAAGTTTTAGAGAATTGATAGTGTGCAAGCCAGCAAATACCTAGGTTCGAGAATGGGTGTACACGGGGAGGCCCAAGACCAGAATCAAAAACTGTAACATAAAATGGAACTCTATCCCACCATAGTGAGTATTAAATTCTTGGTGGCAACTGAATCCAGCGGTACTTGTCCTGTAGTGAAGGGCTGATATAGACTTGGGTGAACAGGTGTCAGGGCCGGGAGGACTGGTAGGCCCAGGAGGTGGATCCACTGGACCATGCACCCCACCGGAGGGCAGGCTACACGGCAGCCGGAGCACTGGCGTGGCAGGGACAGGTAAAACCAGGTCACCAGGGTCACTGAGTTCTTTAGGACAGTAAAGGAAACAGGCACAGGTACCAGGGAGCAAAGACAAGAAGTCTACAGGACACGGCACCAGGGGGCCTGAGCACCTAGCTCATAAGACTATGCTACAAGACACGTTGATCAGGCCCCGCCCATATGGAAAGGCCAGTCTTATATACCCAGCACAGCCTCATGTCATTTCCTGCTGCAGGTGTGCTGGAACTATAAGACCAGGACAGTGGGCGCGGCCCGGTCCTATACAGAAAAATGTGGCTAAGACTCAGAGTCAGACTCATAAGACCAGGAGCAGGACACAGGAGAGCGGGAGCGGCAGCCATGACCGGTGGACACGTGGACTGGATCAGTGGTTAAGGAGCGGTGGGTAAGGAGTGGTGCTGGGACACCGGGAGCGTGACAACAGCTCATCACAGAAAAGCTGCTAAGTGAATGAACATGGTCTGTTGGCAGTGCAGGTCGGCAAGAAACATTAGTAGGAATGGGACCTTCAGAGCTGGGCTCAACTATGGCCGAACAGGAATTTATGACTTTGATGGATGGAACTGTGGTCAGGAAGTGAAGGAGAGGACAGTGTAAGAGCTGCAGTAGTATCAAGAGCCAAGGAGCAATCTGCGGGAAAAGTGTATTTTGAAATAAAGTGTTCCATCCCTACAAAGTTTAAATGTTGTGGCCACAGTAATGATGTGACTGAAGTACTTTAGTACTGTGCATAACTGTTAGTAAAAGATTGTTGAATAAGGAAACTGAATCTGTGTCTTTCAATCCCCAGTGGGAGTTAACTGGATTGTTCGAGGACCTGCATTGAAGGTATGGCTTGCACACACAAAGTCACACCCACCCAACAAGGACCCCCGCCAACCATCCCTATCCCCTTGCTCTGTGGAGAAAATATGGGAAAAAGTGAGAGAAAGACTGCATCATAGCAGCAGGACCAAGTCCCACCCCTGGCTGCCCCTCTCCACATGGATCAAAAGAGACAAAAATAACACTAAACAAAGATGACTCAAAAGCTACAATACAAAGCTTCACTTTGTCCTGGAGCAATTTTATTAACAGTGAATATAAAACTGGATGCCTATATTATTTTCTAAACACTCCTTCCCAACCAAAACAGCCTGGTGAATAATAACGTTTTTATCATCTGACCAGTGTCTGAAAGCAATATAAAAATTAACCCTTGGCGCTATCTTGAGTGCCTACAACCAATACCGCCATTTCAGATCCACATGCTCTTTCCCATCAATGTCAAGCTCTCTATATTACAGCCAACTCACATTTATTTGACCTCTTACAATAACCATTGGAAGGAACCGCAGAAATGTGTAGCATTAATATCGAGCATTCTTTACCGGTCTCTATAATGCCTGCTTTACACGCTTCAATAAATCTTTCAATCCGTCGTCGGGGTCAAGTTGTAAGTGACGCACATCCTGCATCGTTCGTGACGTATTTGCGTGTGACACCTACGTGCAATCAAGATTGAACTAAAATACGGTGATCGCATACACGTAGTTTATTCCTCATACATTGGACGTTTTGTTGTATGAACCTAGTCAATTGTAACGTGTGACATCCCTCATACGATTTTGGTGTCTGATGCTATGTGCGCAGGTGTGCGCTCTGCACCGCAGCTTAAAAAAGGTCCGCTTCATAGCGCAGCTGAAAAGCTGCGTTCTGAAGCGCCTCACAATGACTGTCATGCACTAATCTCTGTCAGTCCGTCACTATCTCTGTCCCTCACTCTCTGTCCATGTCAGTCTATCCCCCTCTCTCATATACTCACCGATCCCCGATCCCCGGCTCTGCACGGCATTCACACTGCTCCGGCGGCTTTTACTGTTTTGAAAAAGCCGGCCGCCCATTAAACAATCTCGTATTCCCTGCTTTACCCGCCCACCAGTGCCTATGATTGGTTACAGTGAGACACGCCCCCGCTGAGTGACAGGTGTCACACTGCACCCAATCACAGCAGCCTGTGGGCGTGTCTATTCTGTGCAGTGAAATAAATAATTAAATAATTAAAAAAAACGGCGTGCGGTCCCCCCCAATTTTAAAACCAGCCAGATAAAGCCATACGGCTGAAGGCTGGTATTCTCAGGATGGGGAGCTCCACGTTATGGGGAGCCCCCCAGTCTAACAATATCAGCCAACAGCCGCCCAGAATTGCCGCATACATTATATGCGGCAGTTCTGGGACTGTACCCGGCTCTTCCCGATTTGCCCTGGTGCGTTGGCAAATCAGGGTAATAAGGAGTTATTGGCAGCCCAGAGCTGCCAATAAGTCCTAGATTAATCATGTCAGGCGTCTATGAGGCACCCTCCATGATTAATCTGTAAATTACAGTAAATAAACACACACGCCCGAAAAATCCTTTATTAGAAATAAAAAACACAAACATATACCCTGGTTCACCACTTTAATCAGCCCCAAAAAGCCCTCCTTGTCCGGCGTAATCCAGGATGGTCCAGCGTCGCATCCAGTGCTGCTGCATGGAGGTGACCGGAGCTGCAGCAGACACAGCCGCTCCGGTCACCTCCACACAGCAAATGAAGACAGCCGGCGATCAGCTGAGCTGTCACTGAGGTTACCCGCTGTCACTGGATCCAGCGGTGGATGCAGCGGTGGCCGTGGGTAACCTCAGTGACAGCTCAGCTGATCGCGCTACTCACCTCAGTTGCTGCGTGGAGGTGAGAGGAGCAGCGGTGAGTAGCGCGATCAGCTGAGCGGTCACTGAGCTTACCCGCGGCCACCGCTGCATCCACCTCTGGATCCAGTGACAGCGGGTAACCTCAGTGACAGCTCAGCTGATCGCGCGGCTGTCTTCATTTGCTGTGTGGAGCTGATAGGAGCGGCGGTGTATTCTGCAGCTCCTGTCACCTTCATGCAGCACAGCTGGACGCGACGCTGGAGCATCCTGGATTACGCCGGACAAGGAGGGCTTTTTGGGGCTGATTAAAGTGGTGAACCAGGGTATATGTTTATGTTTTTTATTTCTAATAAAGGATTTTTCGGGTGTGTGTGTTTATTTACTGTAATTTACAGATTAATCATGGAGGGTGTCTCATAGACACCTGACATGATTAATCTAGGACTTATTGGCAGCTATGGGCTGCCAATAACTCCTTATTACCCCGATTTGCCAACGCACCAGGGCAAATCGGGAAGAGCCGGGTACAGTCCCAGAACTGTCGCATATAATGTATGTGGCAATTCTGGGCGGCTGTTGGCTGATATTGTTAGGCTGGGGGGCTCCCCATACCGTGGAGCTCCCCATCCTGAGAATACCAGCCTTCAGCCGTATGGCTTTATCTGGCTGGTTTTAAAATTGGGGGGGACCGCACGCCGTTTTTTTTAATTATTTAATTATTTATTTCACTACACAGTATAGACACGCCCACCGGCTGCTGTGATTGGGTGCAGTGTGACACCTGTCACTCAGCGTGGGGGCGTGTCTCACTGTAACCAATCATAGGCGCCGGTGGGCGGGTAAAGCAGGGAATACGAGATTGTTTAATGGGCGGCCGGCTTTTTCAAAACAGTAAAAGCCGCCGGAGCAGTGTGAATGCCGTGCAGAGCCGGGGATCGGGGATCGGTGAGTATATGAGAGAGGGGGATAGACTGACATGGACAGAGAGTGAGGGACAGAGATAGTGACGGACTGAAAGAGATTAGTGCATGACAGACATTGTGAGGCGCTTCAGAACGCAGCTTTTCAGCTGCGCTATGAAGCGGACCTTTTTAAAAAACAGTAAAAGCCGCCGGAGCAGTGTGAATGCCGTGCAGAGTCGGGGATCGGTGAGTATGAGAGAGGGCTGCTCAATTCACTTACTCAGGAGTTTAGCGGTCACCGGTGAATCCTTCACAGGTGACGGCTAATCAGGACGCGACACAGACAGAGCCGCAGCATGACCATGAAGTCGGGTGAGGTTCACCCGAGTTCATTCTGACAGTGCGGCTCTGTCTGTGTCTGCTGTCATCTGCCATTCAGCTGTGCTACATGGCTGTCTGTGTCTGCTGTCAGCGTCCATGTAGCAGAGCTGAATGGCAGATGACATAGTAAAAACGCATCCCTACACATTACACACGCTTGGCAAGTCAATAAATAAAAAAAAAAAAGGGTGTCCAATGCATACGTCACAGAACACATGATCTAAAGGATCGCACACAAAATTGATCAATTTAACATAGACTACTAACGCTCGTGTGACAGCAAATGAACGACCTATGTGCAATCTTATTCAATCGCATATACGACCTGGGCGTGTCACATCGCATACGAGATCGCACACCTAATTGTAAGGTGTAAAGCTGGCTTAAGTTAGGTGGGGGCACAGTAAATCCTATGATGTCCCTTCTGACAATTGCTCACAAACCTTCTGGCAACAAAAAACAAAAACTATAGTCTACGATTATGTTATATGTACAAGGTAAACTATAAGAAATAATATATTTCAGCACTGCAAGAACAAAT
This sequence comes from Anomaloglossus baeobatrachus, assembly GCF_048569485.1. NCBI lineage: Eukaryota > Metazoa > Chordata > Amphibia > Anura > Aromobatidae > Anomaloglossus > Anomaloglossus baeobatrachus. The sequence goes on along the minus strand of NC_134358.1, from coordinate 213,104,763 downwards.
GGTGCAATACTGACTATACGGTGGTGCGGAAGAAAATTTCTACATGCATTAAAGAAAAATCAATTCATCAGTTTAGAAACAAATCCTGGCTAATCTGCAACATTCTACTCCTGAGGTCAATTAGTGAAACATCCCAGTGCACACCCAATTTTGAAGATTAATGCCCAAATCAAATGAACCACATGCATCAATGAAAGGAGGAATTCTCTGCGTTGAGCGGGTTTTACACGCTACGAGATCGCTACAGCGATCTCGTTGCGGTCACGAATTTCGTGACGCACATCCGGCCGCTGTAGCGATCTCGTTGTGTGTGACTCTTAGGAGCGATTTTGGATCGTTGCAAAAACGTCCAAAATCGCTCCTCGTTGACATGGGGGTCCTCTCCCAATTATCACTGCTGTCGCTTGGGCGAAGTTTTTCCTCGTCCCTGCGGCAGCACACAACACTATGTGTGACGCCGCAGGAACGAGGAACCTCTCCTTACCTGCCACACACCAGCAATGAGGAAGGAAGAAGGTGGGCAGGATTTTCGTCCCGCTCATCTCCGCCCCTCCGCTTTGATTGGGCGGCCGCTTAGTGACGTCGCTGTGACGCCGAGCAAATCGCCCCCTTAGAGAGGAGGCGGTTCGCCAGTCACAGTGACGTCGCCGAGCAGGTAAGTACGTGTGACGCTGCCGTAGTGATAATGTTCGCTACGGCAGTGATCTTCACATATCGACATAACGATAAGGGCGGGTGCTATCACGCTCGCCATCGCTAGCATCGGCTAGCGATGTCGCAGCGTGTAAAGCCACCCTTAGCCTTCTCGGAAGGCTAGCAGCAACTGCAACCATGATAGCAAAGAAGGAAATACATTTAAATGTCCAAGTGAGCTTTTAGTGATTTGGTCAAGTATGATGAAATGTTCAGGTGAAATAGTTCTTTATTTAAAAACACAATGTTAATATTCACTAAATTATAATAAAAAAAAAGAATACTTCTGAAGCAAAATATAATTATATGCTTATCTGAAAGCCTTATGATTAAGAAACATCATCACTGAAAATCTTGACACCAGTACTCCTATTCCTCAGCTTTTGTTTTAAACCAACTATACTTGATATTAACCAAGCCAGACACCAATAAGCTTCCATGATCAGAATCTTTAGATTTTTGCCAATTTTTTATCCTACCCATCATTATGTCTTTACATACAAGGAAATTTGAACAACTCATTACCATTTAGCAAGATTTCACAAACTAAAGTCTTAAAGGGAATCTGCCAGTATGATCAATCCTCCTGAGCCGTCTATATGTCCATGTAGGTTATAGAAAGTTGAATAAAATTATATGTTATCTTCGATATGACATCTTTCTCCAGAGAAATCAACGGTCGGTTATACCTCATTAAGGCGGACAGTGTGGATGGCGTAGCTCATGGGTCCCCAATTCCAGTCCTCAAGGGCCGCCAACAGTGCATGTTTTCAGGATTTCCTTAGTATTGCACATGTGATAATTTAATCACCTGTACAGTTGATGATTCCAACTGTGGCGCCCCAGGACCTGGTCGCCACAACAGCATTGCCCTTCCAAAGGGTTAATGCTGAGCCTGGAGGTAATTGGGAGATCTATTGGCCAGTAAGTTTAACAACCAACGCAGTTCTCCCTCCGGCCAGCAGGGGGAGCTCTGAACCTGGAACTTCAGGGAGCATTCCTTAAGTCTGGCTGAAGGGAGGAAGTAGTAGTTAGTCTGGAGACAGGAGTGAAAGAGGACAGACGGAGAGTAGTGCTGCCTTGTGGAATTGGGGCCTAGAGCTGGAATAGCTTGGCCCAGTGAAGCAAGAGGTGCAGAGAGGCACAGAGGAGACTCGGACATCGGAGTCTGTGGTTGCCAGGGCATAAAATCCATCCCTGGTAGCTGAATCCGGAGTGCAGGAGAGCTGCAAGCCCCCTGGCCCAGAAGCAAACTGAGGGTACAGCTGCATCCCAAGGGCCTGGTGTGGACTCCAGCAGAGAAGCACCAGAGAGGGCCTGCGCAGTCTACCCCACAGAAAAAGGGACGAACCACCAGTCCCAGCAGCAAGAGGGCAATTGCTAACCCAAAGTGCAGTGTCCTAAACAGCAAAGAAAGATTAAGGAGTAGGCCTCATACTCAACTGGCCAAAGATCACCCCAGGCACTTCCAGGCCGGCCGGACCATCTTTACCATCTGTGACGGTCTCCCTGGACTAAACTTCTGCCGAGTAAAAGAGGAGAAGGTAAAGAGACTACTGTTTGTGCCTGTTTCTTTCATTGCTTGTCGGCCCTGCACCGTGCTAGTCACACAACACCATAGACTTCCACAAGCACCAACTGTGTCCCGGGGCACCGCTCCACCTGTGGGGAGCAGTACCACCATTGCTGCCACTTCATCACCCCGGAGGCCTTACACAGCAGCGGCGGCTTAATAGCCGCATACCACAGGTGGCGTCACGAACACAAACTCAAAGTCATCAGCCACATATTCTACTGACACCCACCAGGGCCACGGAGCCGGGCCCAGCCACCACTGACTACCACCGGACTAGTCCGGCCCGGCACCGGGTGTCCCATAGCCCTGGGGTGGGCGAGTCAACTTTTGGCGTCACGAACAGGATTTCATGCCCGGTCACACCGGGTACTGTGCGCCTGCAGGAATTGTGCTTAAAAGACTGTGTACTGTCTGCAAACTGCCGCCGCCATTAGCCTCGCCGAGCGCAGGAAGAAGGGGGGCGTGCCTGACAAAGAGCGCGAAGGGAGCTCGCCATCAGAGCAGAGCGCTGTTAACCCCGCGCGACCCAGAAGGAAATTTGAAAAGTGAACGGAGCCTGGTAAGGTTCACTAAGGGGGAGGAAGATGTCCGACTCAGAGGGAGGGCAGGTGGCTGCCATAGCCCGAGACGCCGCAGCACCAGCCGAAGCAATCCCAGTCGCCGTCGCCCCAGCCCCCGCTGCAGCGCCGGTAATGCCGATCACAATGCCGTACATCCCGGGAGCAGAATGGCTGCCGCAGTACTCCGGGGGGTCCCATACCTTGAGCGACTTCAGAGAAAGCCTGCACAGCTTGTTCCGGGTGTATCCGCTGACTGAGAGCCAGAAGGTGGGCATATTAATGGGACAGCTAGCCGGCGCAGCCCAGCGTGAAGTGAAGTCCTGGCCTGATACAGATAAAGGGACAGTAACCCAGATATTGGCCAAGCTAAAGAGTACTTTTGACACCCGCACCGCAGCAGAGATAAAGATGAGATTCTTTGGGTGCAAGCAGCGGGCCACAGACAGCATAAGGGACTATGCCTTAAACTTACAGGAGGCCCTGAAAGCAGTTAAACAGGTGGACCCAGAGAGTGTACGTGAAGAACACAAACTCCTAACTGAGCAGTTCATAGAGGGGCTCCGGTCAGATGCCCACAGGACCCAGCTGCGTATCATGGTCCTGCAGAACCCTGCTCTGGACTTTGCAAAGTTTAAGGACCAGGCCATCCGGGTACTGAGAGAATCTACACCGAATGACCCGGTACCCCTCCGGCCTCTTGCTATCACGTACCCCGGGGTGGTGCCTGCAACACGAGCTACTGCAGGAGCTGAGGCGCAGTCCCTGGATAAAGATCCCACTGCAGAGCTCAGACAGCAGGTCCAGGAGCTGACCAGGACTGTAGCTGCCCTTGCCAAGACCGTGCAGTCTCTACAAGTGACCCCATCGCCTGCAAGAATCGAGTTGGCCTCCAGCCCAGATGACGTCCCATGGATGCGACAGAGGAGGATTCCGCCGACCCGAGGAAAAGACACAGACCGGTATGACAACCGATCTGCCGCCGCTGCAGCCAGTCGGGCCACATTGCACGACGCTGTCCTTTAAATGGGCCGAGCCTGGGGCCAGGAGCCAACCCCCAGGTGTAAGGAAGCCCGGCTCAAACCCCAGCCGCAGCAAGTATGTGGGAGGACGACTGGTCCTTCCCATTGTGCTGGATGGGATCCCTTTGAATGCCCTCCTGGATACGGGGTCCCAGGTAACAACCATCCCCTACAAACTGTACAAAAGATATTGGGCTGATTCAGACATTGACCATGGCCCAGATGATGATTTAACAATTGTGGCCAGTAATGGTCAGCCCTTACCTCAAATTGGGTACAAAGAAGTAACCATTAAAGTGGGGCGGGTAAAATTGCCATGTCAGGGGATGATAATTGTAGATATTGATCGCAAAGAATCTGACCCACTGCTAACCATTGGTACAAATGTGATAGAAAATTGTATTGCCGAAGTGATAATTTTGTTGCAACAGGCGTCTGAAACCGCCAGCTCCGGGCAGCAGCGTGCCCTACAGAGGGAGATCAGAGCCCTGATGAGGAGGCAGCAGGTAGAGCTGGCCGGAGGAGAAATTGGCAGTGTGAGGGTAAGTGACCCCCTCCCCATTGCAATACCCCCAAGAAGTGAAATGTTGATATGGTGTCGGGCAGCAATAGGCCACAAGGGTCAGGATTACCATGCCTTGGTAGAACCGGTGTATTCAGACAGTAGGCCTGGAGTCCTGGTAGCCAGAGGGGTAGCAGACGTCCGCAAGGGGAGAGTGCCCGTCCGTGTCCTGAATTGTGGGGAGGAGGAGGCCAAATTGCCCCGGTACGCCACTGTAGCAAAACTGTACACTGTCAGCAACAATACCATCAAAGCAGTGGAACCCTTGATCCCGTCCGACCAGGCGGAAGACAATGGCTCCAAGGGGCAGCTGGAAGACTGGTGCCAAAAATTACATGTGGGCACCGACTCCACCCCCTCACACCAAAAGCATGGGGTTTACCGGGTGGTACAGGAGTACGAGCGGGTCTTCAGCAAACACCCCCTAGATTTTGGGTAGGTGAAAGGGGTTAAACATCAAATCCCCACGGGTGATCATCATCCCATTAAAGAGAGATACTGCCCTGTACCCCTCGCACAGTATCAGCGTGCCAAAGAAATGTTGCGGGAAATGAAGGAGGCTGGGGTTATCAGAGATAGTTGTAGCCCCTGGGCAGCTCCACTAGTGCTCGTAAAGAAAAAAGATGGTACAATGAGAATGTGTGTAGATTACAGGCAAATTAACCGCATTACACATAAAGATGCTTATCCACTGCCCAGAATAGAGGAGTCACTAACAGTCTTAAAGTCAGCTAAATATTTCTCCACCTTGGATCTCACCAGTGGGTATTGGCAGGTTCCCGTGGCAGAGGCGGACAAGGAGAAGACTGCATTCACGACGCCAATGGGCCTCTGCGAGTTCAACTGTATGCCATTCGGGCTCTGCAATGCCCCAGGGACATTCCAAAGGTTGATGGAGTGCTGCTTGGGCCACCACAACTTTGAAACCGTGCTGTTGTACCTGGATGACGTCATAGTCTACTCCAAGACTTATGAAGACCACCTGAAGCACTTAGCAGAAGTGTTTGAGTCTTTGTCGAAATATGGCCTGAAGATCAAGCCGTCCAAATGCCACCTCTTGAAGCCAAAGGTACAGTACCTGGGTCATGTGGTCAGCGCAGAAGGTGTGGCACCTGATCCGGAGAAAGTCACCGTAATCAAGGACTGGCCAAGACCCACGACGGTAAAAGAGGTGCGGCAGTTCCTTGGGCTGGTGGGCTACTACCGAAGGTTCATTGATGGTTTCACAAAGATAGCAGCGCCCCTTCAAGATCTCCTGGTGGGCCAGCCAAAGCAGGCTAAGAAGCAGAGCCCTCCATTTGAATGGAGCAGCCAACTAGAAGCATCCTTTGTCCGGCTGAAAGGGGCTCTCACGGGAGAAGAAATTCTGGCCTACCCTGACTACAGCCAGCCGTTTGTACTGTATACAGACGCCAGCAACGTGGGCCTGGGAGCAGTTCTGTCCCAGGTGCAGGGAGGCAGAGAGAGGGTGATAGCGTACGCCAGTAGGAAGCTTCGGCCCACAGAAAGGAATCCAGAAAACTACAGTTCCTTCAAGCTAGAGTTCCTCACTATTGTTTGGGCAGTGACTGAACGCTTCAAGCACTATCTGGCATCGGCCAAGTTCACCATCTTCACGGACAACAATCCGTTGACACACCTGGCAACAGCCAAGTTAGGTGCGTTGGAACAGCGATGGATGGCCCGGCTGTCTAACTTTAACTTTACCATCAAGTATCGGGCTGGCAAGAAGAATAACAATGCTGATGCGCTGTCCAGAATGCCTCACTTACCCGAGTCTGGAGAAGACCTGGATGAACTCGAAGAGATAGAGTTACCGGCTTTCCATCACCAAGGTGTTTCCCAGTGTGAGCATGCTGTAGGAGTGAAGCGCTCGAGCCAGCACGAGGTCTCGGTCAACCCATTACTCCACCATAATTGGGAAGAGACACAGAACGGTGACCCGGCCGTGCGATTGGTCAAAGAGAAGCTAGCACAAGCTGAGACCCATCTTGGCCCAGATGCTCCAGAAGAAGCCCAGCAGCTGTGGAAGGAGAGGGGACGACTGTTCACATACCAAGGCAAGCTCTGCAAGAGATATGTCAACTGGCGAACGAATGAACTCGTCTGGCAGATAGTGGTCCCACAGAGGGATGCTCCAATGGTCCTAGCAGCTTATCATGATAACGCAGGACACTTCGGGTGGAAGAAGTTGGAGACCTACTCCGCGAACGGTTCTACTGGGTGCACATGAGAAAGATGATCGAGAAGTGGTGCCGAGACTGTGGTCCATGTAACCTGAGGCGGAAAGATGATGCCAGCCAAAGGTCTCCCCTACAACCAATTGTCACGAAGCAGCCCCTGGAGTTGGTGGCCCTGGACCACGTGAAGTTAACACCAAGCCGGTCAGACTATGTGTATGCCCTCACCATTGTGGACCATTACTCCCGTTTCCTGGTAGTAGTGCCCGTGAAGGACCAGACAGCCAGAACAGCAGCGAGAGCATTTCAGGCCTACTTTTGTCGACCTCACGGTTACCCTGAAAGGGTACTGACTGATCAGGGTCCTGCATTCGAGGCAGAAGTGTTCCAAGAGTTCTGTAACCTGTACGGTTGTAAGAAAATCAGAACCACACCGTACCACCCCCAAACCAATGGATTGTGCGAGAAGATGAACCATGTGGTTATTGACATGCTCAAGACTCTACCTTTGGAAGAAAGAAACCAATGGCCAGAAAAGTTACCAGATCTGGTAGACTTGTACAACCATATCCCGGTAAATTCGACCAACTGCAGCCCTGCTTACCTGATGCGAGCCAGACCTGGCAAGTTACCTGTAGACTTTGAGATGGGGACTGTGTCACCTGAGGCGGTTCAGGAAATGGAAGATTGGGATACAGAGCGGCAGCAGCGGTACCGTAAGGTCCAGGAATGCGTAGAGAGGGCCCTGTCTCAAGCAAGAACGAGACAAGAGCAGCATTACAATCAAACAGCCCCAGCAACTCCCTTAGCACCTGGAGAACAAGTCCTCAAGAAGAAGCGGAGGATGCATAAATTGGATGATCAGTGGGAAAACGAGCCCTACACCATTATCCCCTCCAACTTTGACAACAGTAAGGTATGCCTCATAAGCAAGGATGAAGGCAAGACCTATCAAGCAGTCTCTCGAGACCGCCTGAAAGCGTGCCCTGAACGGTGCAGAATCCAAAGAGAAATGGAAGAAGTACAAGGAAGTCCCCAAAGTCAAGAGAAAGAGGGGGAGATGATCCAAACAATCCTTGGAAAATTCCCCAAAACTTGGACCCGAATAAACAATGCCATAGTGGTACCAGTTTTGACGTTTCCGCAGTTGGTCGAACCAGAAACAGAAGAGGTTCCGGATCCACCTAAAGAACCGTCCGCTCCAACACGAGATGACACGCCAGCAGTGGAACAGGAGGATCAACCCCCTGTCAGTGGTGAACCTGTCATACCCTTGGCGACTCTTAGACCACATAGGCAATCATCACGCTTACCTATCGGGGTTAGGCCTACCTGTAGTGCTGAGGTAGAAGACACACCAAGTAGTCAGGGACAAACACCAGAGCTACGCAGGTCTCAACGCAGCACTCGGGGACAACCCCCTCCAAGGTATAGAGAGTCAACTGTATAAGGGAAAAAGAAGGAGTACTTATTAGAATGTAAATAATTATGCGAAATGTCTGTAATGTTGTGTACAAAATGTTTTTCTTTTTCTTTGATTGTGAAAATGGACAATTGGGCCACTGGACTATGGGTGGCCAACACCTAAATTGTTCATAGTTAGCACCAGTGTGCTCAACACCCCTGAAGAAAAAGCCGTCCGGCGTGCATAGAGTGGGGTCAACAATGCTCTGACGCACGCCCAGAGCCTACGTTGGGGGTTTGATCGCGGCGGGTCCCCCATGGAGCAGTGTAATGGACACCCGGCAGGGAGCCACACTGGACTCTTATAGTAATGTTTAAGTTTGTAATGTTCAAGTAATGCGCCTCCCATAATGGGATGAAATGTTCTAACATGTCATGTTTGTTTCTACAGTCCGGGAGTACTGAATTTAACTAAGGGGGAGTGTGGCGCCCCAGGACCTGGTCGCCACAACAGCATTGCCCTTCCAAAGGGTTAATGCTGAGCCTGGAGGTAATTGGGAGATCTATTGGCCAGTAAGTTTAACAACCAACGCAGTTCTCCCTCCGGCCAGCAGGGGGAGCTCTGAACCTGGAACTTCAGGGAGCATTCCTTAAGTCTGGCTGAAGGGAAGAAGTAGTAGTTAGTCTGGAGACAGGAGTGAAAGAGGACAGACGGAGAGTAGTGCTGCCTTGTGGAATTGGGGCCTAGAGCTGGAATAGCTTGGCCCAGTGAAGCAAGAGGTGCAGAGAGGCACAGAGGAGACTTGGACATCGGAGTCTGTGGTTGCCAGGGCATAAAATCCATCCCTGGTAGCTGAATCCGGAGTGCAGGAGAGCTGCAAGCCCCCTGGCCCAGAAGCAAACTGAGGGTACAGCTGCATCCCAAGGGCCTGGTGTGGACTCCAGCAGAGAAGCACCAGAGAGGGCCTGCGCAGTCTACCCCACAGAAAAAGGGACGAACCACCAGTCCCAGCAGCAAGAGGGCAATTGCTAACCCAAAGTGCAGTGTCCTAAACAGCAAAGAAAGATTAAGGAGTAGGCCTCATACTCAACTGGCCAAAGATCACCCCAGGCACTTCCAGGCCGGCCGGACCATCTTTACCATCTGTGACGGTCTCCCTGGACTAAACTTCTGCCGAGTAAAAGAGGAGAAGGTAAAGAGACTACTGTTTGTGCCTGTTTCTTTCATTGCTTGTCGGCCCTGCACCGTGCTAGTCACACAACACCATAGACTTCCACAAGCACCAACTGTGTCCCGGGGCACCGCTCCACCTGTGGGGAGCAGTACCACCATTGCTGCCACTTCATCACCCCGGAGGCCTTACACAGCAGCGGCGGCTTAATAGCCGCATACCACAGGTGGCGTCACGAACACAAACTCAAAGTCATCAGCCACATATTCTACTGACACCCACCAGGGCCACGGAGCTGGGCCCAGCCACCACTGACTACCACCGGACTAGTCCGGCCCGGCACCGGGTGTCCCATAGCCCTGGGGTGGGCGAGTCACAACACCCATGCAATGCTAAGGAAATCCTGACAACATGCACTGTTGGTGGCCCTCGAGGACTGGAGTTGGGGAACCCTCGTGTAACTCATAAAGGTAGACAATGTGAAACTACCATAGGAGGCTTTTTTAGGTCATAATATGGACAGGGTGGGGTGGTTGGGAGGGCACCATAGACTTCATCTGCCCAGGGCACCAAAATACCTTGTTCCAGCCCTGATGACTACTGTCCAAATGCTTAATGCATATGTTATAACACCTAGTTATCAATAGCCACTGTCAACTACAATACAGACTCACTTAATGAAAAAATGTATAATTGATGGAAGAAGGTTGAGCTAGATAGACCTAGGTCTTTTTTCAACCTATGTAACTATATAACTAACTATGAGTCACTTGAGATATATGATTACACTATGAACTATGTGCAAAAGCTGCTAAAAATTAGAAGGAGGTAATCTAATACACCCTGGAAGACACATAGAGAAGGGCCACTGAATATAATTTTTTCCATACTCATAGACTAGTAAAGTCTATACACTATGTGCAAGGTCTTCCAAATTAGGAGGGACCACAATGCATCCTGGAAAAAATGCAGAGGAGGGCCTCAGATTACAATTTTTCCTATTATTAAGGAGTGGGATTCCAAAACTAGTAAAGCCTATGCACTATGTGCAAGGACTGCCAAACATTAGACGTAGGGACTGCAATACACCCTGGAAGACACGTAAGACGGGCCTCAGGATATACTTTTTTTCAATTATTAAGGAGTGTGACTCTTAGACTAGTAAAGCCTATGCATGTCATGCCCATCTCTCTGTTACTAAAGACTTGTGACAGGATCTGGGCCAGAGTCTTTCTTTGCCAACTGAGATTCCTCACAATAAACATATTCCCTTTCCTTTGGTGGTGAAAGGGTTAATGACAGTTTTGCTTTGCAGCAGCTTTTGACTCCTGGCCTGGTGTTTGCTGACCACTCCCTTCCCCTATACAGTATATGATACATCTCGCAGTAGAGGGGGGTGCTTCCTCTCATTCTAGGTTACCTGCAGTTCATTATAGGATGGGAGCCTGTTCTATTGTGATCCAAAGAGACATTATATTTTGGTTTGTTCATCTAAACCCCAAACTGTAATTTCATCTAAAAAGCCGCCTCCCCCTGGTCGCTTTGAGTAAGGCGACCTGGGTGCGTACTTTCCTTTGTTTTTCCCTTTTTTCCAGCTAAGGATTTTTCGGGACAAAGAGGGGCTATCCCTCCCACTCCTCAGGATAAAGTTAGCTCTTGGTTTTCCCCCGATACTACTCTTGTGTATAGTTACAAAGTCATTTTTTCCACGTGTTATTCCATCTAAAAAAACGACCATGTAGAGGATGACGGTGTGGGTGCGTATAAATCTTCCGTAACTCCTGTTTTCCCTTCCAAAGTCTCTAAGGCTCATTTGGAAAAAAAACGTGTTAAACATCTCTCTTCTCAGGTTAATCCTAGGCCTCAGTGTCCCCACCTGGAGAGGTAGTTGGAGGGGGATGGTCGGGATTTCTGAGTGTAAAGGCCCAGTCACACTAAACAACTTACCAGCGATCCCAACAACGATACAACCTGATAGGGATCGCTGGTAAGTTGCTAGGAGGTCGCTGGTGAGATGTGACACTTAGCGACCCTCCAGCGATCCCACCAGCAACCTGACCTGGCAGGGATCGCTGGAGTGTCGCTACATGTGGAAGCATGCTGCGCTTGGTAACTAAGGTAAATATCGGGTAACCAACCTGATATTTACCTTGGTTACCAGCGCACACCGCTTAGCACTGGCTCCCTGCACACCTAGCCACAGTACACATCGGGTTAATTACCCGATGTGTACTCTGCTACGTGTGAAGGCAGCAGGGAGCCGGCTTCTGCAGACGCTGGTAACCACGGTAAACATCGGGTAACCAAGAAGCCCTTACCTTGGTTACCCAATATTTACCTTTGTTACCAGCGTCCGCCGCTCTCACACTGCCAGTGCCGGCTCCCTGTTCCCTGCACTCCTAGCCACAGTACACATCGGGTTAATTACCCGATGTGTACTCCAGCTACGTGTGCAGAGAGCAGGGAGCCGGCACTGACAGCTGAGAGCGGCGGACGCTGGTAACGAAGGTAAATATCGGGTAACCAAGGAAAGGGCTTCTTGGTTACCCGATGTTTACCGTGGTTACCAGCGTCCGCAGAAGCCGCCTCCTGCTGCCTGCACATTTAGTTGTTGCTCTGTCGCTGTCACACACAGCGATGTGTGCGTCACAGCGGGAGAGCAACAACTAAAAAATGGTCCAGGACATTCAGCAACAACCAGCAACCTCACAGCAGGGGCCAGGTTGTTGCTGGATGTCACACACAGCAACATCGCTAGCAAGTTGTGCCTCAGCAGCGATGTTGCTTAGTGTGACGGTACCTTAAGGTTGTGCAGCCTAGTGGTGTTTCCTCTGTTGTCGGTTCTTCTGGGAGGTTACCAACTTCCAGAAAACGCATGCAGGTTTATGCACCTGTGTGGGAATGACTACGTATGGGTGTTCACAAAAAACATCAAGTGGAGATGTGGATCTGGAGCTCTTGGCTGAAGGTTCTTCAGTCTATACCAGGTTGCAAACATTGTTAATTCTATGGCCGTTTGGCTGAACTATCCCCACTACTATATGCCCTTAACGTTGTGAACAAAATAGCAAAATACCAGATAGATCCAAAGTATTCACAATAGCAGATAGCTGGATCATAGAGAAGACATCAAAGAATATAGAAACCTAAAATATTACTTTTATTAAGGAATCATAAAAAGTGAAAACGGTGTTCACTGGTATAAAAACGTGAGGATAAAAGAAAATGGGCTTGGTCATGAGATTCAATAATGCCAATACTCCAGGCAGCGTACACAAAGAAACCCAGCATATAACCACCCTAAGTCAAACTAGGGCAAATTCCAGAGCCCCTACTTAATTATATATACACAAGCCCCCTATAAGCAAAGGGGGTATGGGGATACCTGGAATAAGAAATTCAGAGCCCTGCCTGGAACTGCAAACCATAGATATTAGATCCCAATAGATGGGAACGGTCTTACCAGATCCGAAGGCAGGCTTTCAGGGATTTTATAGGTTCAGGCTCTATAGGTGGCTGTCAACCAGCTCCTTAAATCCCAAACGTTAGCCTATGATGAACCTCATAGATGTAACAGGTGGATGAAACACATACTCCCGACGCGATTCATTTGGCAACTGCCAAAAAACCCCCATACATTTAATGTGTAAAGCCTCCGATGATAAAAGAGACCCTGAGCCTTTAACTAACCTCACCAAGAGACGACTCTTACAGATTGGCAGGCAGTCCTCACATGTTTAGTGGCTGAAAAATAGTCACAAAACAAACAGGGCAGGGTCTCGAGCATTGCGCTAAAGCACCCATGATGCACAATAGCGTGTCATGCGTGCTCAAACACCCCGATGCTCGATCAATTGTTGAGCAGGGGTAAGCATGCTCACCCATTACTAGTTAGGAGTAAAAGACAAGAAGAAAAAGTGCAATTTAATGTATTTTATGTAGCTGGGTGTAAAATGCTGTCTGACTATTGTAACTCTACATGACTCACAGTTTTATTAACTTACATTAAAAACCTAGCAACTGGATTATTGCAAACAATATAATAACACTAAAGGATATTTTGTATATGATATTATAATATAGTCACCTACTAACTGACACTCCAAAACATCATCAACAAAAACCGTACACAATTATTAAGCAATTTGACAGTGTCAGATCTAGGATCTGAGTTGCTGTTGCATTTGTAATGAGACAGAAGGCTTCCTTTACAGGAAACGTGCTTTGTACATTTTAACGTTGCTTGATGGAATCTGCATTAAGCATATGGGAAAAGGAAGTAATATACTTTTTTGTGTCTTATATTTTATAGTATTTATGATTGATTATTTCAAAATAGATGTTTCAGTTCAGCAAAAAAGTGAAGAACTGCAACTTGAATTTGAAGTGGAATTCACCGCAGAAATCCAAAGGTTAGTCTCAGATGAACAGTTTGAAGTGCCGTGGGTCTACATACAGTCATGGCCAAAAGTACTGGCAGCCTTGAAATTGATCCAGAAAATGTTTTTTTCCCAGAATATTATTGCAATTTCAAATGTTTTGTTAAATCCATGTTTATTTCTTTTCTGCGTATTGGAACAACCAAAAAAAGCCCTGAGAAAAAAAGGCAAATTGGACATAATTTCAATGAAAACCTCCAAAATTGGCTGGACAAAATTGTTGGTACCTTTCTAAAATTGTGGGTAGACAACTTTATTTCTAGCATGTGATGCTCATTCAAACTCACTTGTGGCAAGTAACAGTTATTGGCAATATGAAAATAGCACCTGAATCCAGATAAAAAAAGGAGAAGTTGACTCAGTCTTTGCATTGTGTGTCTGTGTGTGCTACACTAAGCATGGAGAATGGAATGAGAAGAAGAGAACTGTCTGAGAACTTAGGAAGCAAAATTATTGAAAAATATTAACAATCTCAAGGTTACGAGTCCATCTCCATAGACCTTGATGTTCCTTTGTTCCCAGTGAGCAATATAATCAGTAAATTTACAACCCTTTGCACTGTAGCTAATCTCCTTGGACCTGAATGACAGAGAACAATTGATGAAAGGTTGCAATGCACGATATTCCGGATAATAGATAAGTAGCCCCAATCAGGTTCCAAAGAAATTCAAGCTGTCCTGCGGGCTCAGGGTTCATCAGTTTCAGCACAAACTATCTGTCTATATTTGAATGAATTAAAATGCTATGGCATAATACACAAAAGGACCCCACTGCTGACACAGACACATTTAAAAACTAGACTGCAGTTTGCCAAAATGTATGTGAGTAAGCCAAAATCCTTCTGAAAAAGCATCTTGTGGACTGATGAGACCTAGATTTGCTAAAGCACATCATTTTACTGCTTATTGAAAATTGAATGAGGCATACAAAGTAAATAACACAGTACCTACAGTCAATTATGGTGGAAGTTCAAAGATGTTTTAGGCTTGTTTTGCTGCCTCTGGCACTGGGTGCCTTGATTGCGTGCAAGGCACCATGAAATCTGAAGTTTACCAAAGGATTTTGGGTCAAAATGTAGTGCCCAGTGTCAAAAAGCTGGGTTTGTGAACTAGGTCAAGCAAGTAGGTCATGGGTCTTCCAGCAAGACAATGACTCCAAACATACTTCATGTAGCACCCAGCTATAGATGGAAACAAAGCGCTGGAGAGTTCTGAAGTGGCAGCAATGGGTCCAGATCTAAATCCCATTGAACACCTGCAAAGAGATCTTAAAATTTCTATTTCAAGAAGGCACGCTTCACATATCAGAGACCTGGAGCAGTTTGCAAAGGAAGAATGGTCAAAAATTCCAGTTGAGAGATGTAAGAAGCTTGCTGATTGTTATAGGAAACAAATAATTGTAGTTATTCATTCCAAAGGTTGTGGAATCAAATATTAATTTGAGGGTGCCAACAATTTTGTCCAGCCCATTTTTGGAGTTTTGTGTGAAATTATGTCCAATTGCATTTTTTCTGTAATTTTTTATGTTATTCCAATTACACATAAAGGAAAAAAAAAGTGTATGACAAAACGTGTAATTGCAGTAATTTTCTGGGAGAAAGACTTCATTTTCTGGAATAATTTCAACCATGACTGTAAGCAGGGCCAGATTATAGGCGGGGCAGGAGGGGCTCCAGCCCCGGGGCTCCCAGCACAAGAGCTTCTGAGGGGGCCCCCACCATCATCTGTGTGGCCGCCATTTTATTAATGCTTCAGTGGTTCAGGACCGCACTGTATCGGGAATTTTAATCCCGGCAGTCACTGTGCTGCAGACAGGTCTACTGCACGCTGTGTGGGCTGCGTCTGCAAGGATGACGTCACCGCGCACCTGCTGCTGCTTCTTCCTGCCGTAGAGGAGATTGTGGGAGGACCGGAGTGGAGGCCTCAGTGGATCACGGTGAGAATGACGTCATCCATCATGGTGCCGGGCAGGCGGCTACAGTGAGGAGAGAGTAGGACGGGATTCCATAGTGTCAGCGGCTGCTCTGCGGGGATCAGTGTGAGTTAGTGCAGGAATGTGAACTGCTGCAGATCAGCTCGGGCTGTCAGTGCTGGGTCATCGGCTGCAGCCTCATCCCTCCACTGCAATAACTCACACTGAGCTCCAGCAGAGAGCACAGATCCTGCACTGATCACATCTGAGCCTGCAGGACAGCACTCATTATACTATATTGCCCATATTACATATAGAATATGTGAGGTCCTGTAGGTCCAGGTGTGATCAGTGCAGGACATTGTATATCTGTGTACATAGTATACCACATCCAGTGTACAGAGTAGTGTGATATACTGTGTATACAGTATATCAGATGGTATATAATAATGTGTATATTGTATAACATCTGGTATCTGTATCACAGTAAACCCGGTCAAATGCTGGGGCCCTGGGCTGGCAGGAGTGGCATACCGCTAGTCAGGGGTCCCGGTGCCCGCGCTGTCACCAGCCTTCACCCGCCGAGGATTGCGCTTTCAATTGTATCAGCATCGCAGTTGCCGATACAATTGAGAGCAATGATGAGATGGAGCGGCACACTCTCTCTCATGATTTTCCTCGCTGTGTCTGTCAGCACACTGACAGCTCTGCAGCGGAGCACGGTGACGTCATCACTGCGCGCCTGCTGAGAGGTCAGAGCGAGCGACAGCAATGGACACGCCCAGGAGACCGGAGCAGCAGGGGAATGAGGAGAAGTGAGTATGTACAATCACTGTGGCCAGACCACCATGTGGGTGCATTAAATGATATGGCGGCTGTATACTACATGAGGATGCCTAATGCAATCTGGCTGTGCACTGTGCTATATGGGGGTTGTGTACTACGAGAGGATGCCTACTGCTATCTGGCTCTGCACTGTGCTATATAGGGGCTGTATACTACGTGAGGATGCCTAATACTATCTGGCTCTGCACTGTGCTATATGGGGGCTGTCTACTATGTGAGGATGCCTACTGCTATCTGCCTCTGCACTGTGCTATATAGGGGCTGTATACTACAGTACATGAGGATGCCTAATACTATCTGGCTCTGCACTGTGCTATATACGTGCTGTATACTACGTGAGGATGCCTAATGCTATCTGGGTCTGCATTGTGCTATATACGAGCTGTATACTACATAAGGGTGCCTAATGCTACTGGGTCTGCACTGTTCTATATACGGGCTGTATATTACGTGAGGATGCCTAATGCTATGTGTCTCTGCACTGTGTTACATAGGGACTGTGTACTACGTGAGGGTGCCTAATGCTATCTGGGTCTGCACTGTGCTATATACTGGCTGTATACGACATGAGGGTGCCTAATGCTATCTGGGTTTGTACTGTGCTATATAGGGGATATGTACTACGTGAGGATGCCTAACACTATCTGGGTCTGCATTGTGCTATATACTGGCTGTATACTACATGAGGGTGCCTAATGCTATCTGGCTCTGCACTGTGCTATATAGGGGCTGTATACTACATGAGGATGCCTAATACTATCTGGCTCTGCACTGTGCTATATAGGGGCTGTGTACTACGTGAAGGTGCCTAATATTATCTGGCTCTGCACTGTGCTATATAGAGGTTGTGTACTACGTGAGGATGCCTAATGCTATCTGGGTCTGCATTGTGCTATATAGGGGCTGCTTAATGTTATCTGGGGGCTGCATAGTGCCATCTGGGGGCTGCATAGTGCCATCTGGGGACTGCATAGTGCCATATGGGGGCTGCATAATACTATATGGAGGATTATGGGAGCTTCATAACACTATATGGAGGAATATGGGGGCTGCCTACTACTATACCCCCAGAATTGTATGCCCCCTCCACCCCGCTGCTGTATTCCCCCTCAGAGCTGTATGTCCCCCCCACCCCAGAGCTGTATACCCCCAGAGCTGCATGTCACCCCCCCACCTCAGAGCTGTTTGTCCCCCAACCTCAGAGACACTGCCCCCCTCTAGAGCTGTATGCCCCCCATTTTTATATACCCCTTTCCTCAGTAATATGTATACCCCCCAGTAATATGTATGTCACCAGCCTCTCTTGTGATGTGTATATACAGCAGTGTTAGTGTGCTCTATGTGCGACCATGTCTGTTAGTGACTGCCACCAGTGTGGCACAGACACATGCCCAGGAGGAGCTGGATGGAGACAAGCGGGGAGGTGAATGAGACTGTTGCCGGCTTCCCAATATTAGAATTATATATAAATATATAAAAATGTGTCTGTGTGTGCATGTATGATGTGTATCTATGTATGTCAGTGTATATGACTGTGTCTAGATTTATGTCTATTTATATGTGTTTTTGTGAATTTCTCTTTAAATATATATGTGTACGTATGCCTGTATGTGTATGTATCTGTGCATGTCTATGTGTGGATGGGGCCCATTCAGACTCTTTCGCTCAGGGCCTACAAAAACCTGGAGCCGGCCCTGCGTGTACCAGTCATGTATTCTCCTGTACACTGTACAGGTGCGTACCTTTGGGGGGGCATGCGGCATATTTGCCCCTGCACAGCAATCAAGGGGGCACCATTGGAAAGTGTGAGGCAGCAGTATGGTGGGAGAAAATTGTAAGTGGACAGTATTGGGAAAGAAAAGTGTTAGGGGCATAGTATAGAGACTGGGTAGTGAGGGGGGGGGGATAAGCAGCATAGAGAAGGGGCAGCATGGTGGCCAGTGTGAGGGCACAGTATGCTGAGCTGGGGGAATGTGAGACTGAGGTGCAGTATAGTGACTGGATAGTGAAGGAGGTAGGCAGTATAGATAAGGGGCAGCATGGTAGCCAGTCTGAGGGCACAGTATGCTGAGAAGGGGGAATGTGAGACTGAGGTGCAGTATAGAGAAGGGACAGCATGGTGGCCAGTGTTAGGGCACAGTATGCTGAGGAGGGGGAATGTGAGACTGAAGTGCAGTATTTATATCTAAATGCTACAGTTCGTGCTCTACTGTTATGGCTAAAAATGTTAACGTTATTGGGCACCCACCAGATTTTCTACACAGAGGCCCCCACCAACCTTAATCTGGCCCTGACTGTAAGGGCTAGTCCTATTTGCATTTTGTTGCAGGATATGTAATGAAATCTGAGTGAAAAAAACACTGTATGAAAATACCCTGATAGATTTTACCAATATACTATAAGGGTTAATACCTAATGGTCTTCAAAATTTCCTCTTGAAGACATTCATTGTGAACAGACGTACAGTATTGTATTGTTGCGTGTATCCATAACATGATGAACAAGACTTATTTTAAGGGCAAATTTGGTGGAGGAATGTCATAATATACATTATTGCTATGTACCAAAATCTGCATTACAGATCCACAACAAAAATGCTACAAAATTTAGATCAGTTACATAATGTCAAGATCCTCCATGCAGCACATTGGACTTTTCAGTCTGTTGCTGTTTATGGTACATGGGTGTGGCTGAGTGGTCAAACTTGTGATGTCAGAGTTATTTTACGTGCTGGTTCCGGGGGCCACACCTTATTTGTACTAAGTATAAGAGACTACAAAAAAACCAAAACCCACAAATATATGCATTAGGCTTTTATTTTACTTACAGCAGGGTATATGTTCGTATTATTTTCATCTTTATTTTTTTTGTTTTATGGCCAGTGGGAACATGAGCTTACAAGCCCCCTTCTTGGTGAGCTGGTCATTTCATCTAGTGCTTCCCATGGCTGTGTGTCTAGTTGGGACCCAGACACTCTCTGCTCTTATTCAGATTGTTGTCTCTTGACACATTCTAAGGTTTTAATATTAGAAAGTGTAGGTACCATCCCGATTGGGTACACCTTGTTGCGGTGGGATGGCTTTGTGCTTTTTTGATCAAAAACAGTGTTTACTAAGTCCCCTATGTTTACTTCTATACATTATGCTTTTATTTTAGTAACAGCAGGGTATATGTTCGTATTATTTTCATCTTTGGTTGTTAAATGGGAGACAAGCCTGGAGATGCTGCAGGCGATGATAACACATTTAGGCTGTGAATGCTGTTCACCGTAGCGCAAGCAACATGTGACCTGGTGCTATAGTGTAGAAAAATGACTCCTAGGACACTTTCTTGTTCCCTCTTGAATACATTGAATTTCCCATGTTCAGTCCAGAGTAGAGATTAGTGGTTCCGTGGAGGTTTGCTATGTCGGCACCTAAATAACCGAGCCTCCACTGGCTCGAGCTTGACCTGAACGCCGGAGCAAGTAACTGATGGGCAGTTTGAGTCTCCTCTCACATACAGCCAGCCATAAGCAGAGCACTTCTGGGGGAGGGTGGGCTTTTTCAAACAGTTGTTTTTGGGTTGCACACTACATGTAATCGTGCTGATGTTGCCCCCAGTGTGCGCAATTCAAATACTACAAGTGTTTCACACAGGGCTGAGCACCGAACGTACCTGAGCACAGTGTTGCTTGCGTGAGTGACGTTCGCATGTAAAGCTTCCGAACCCGAACCTTGATTTTTTTTAAGTTGTTGTTCAGTTCGAAAATTAAACTGAACAGTTTGCTCATTTCTAGTCCGGAGCAATCTCCTTCTAGTAATTGCAGCTTCAATTCTGTGTAGTGTATCACAAAATACAGACAATGCAAAGAACAATTAAAAACTATCACAAAAGGTCAGACTCTAAACCAGACTCATGGGAAAAGAAAATCAGGATTTCCACAAATGTGTAGGAAAGTATTTTTTCACTTGATATTGCATCCTCTATGGCAATTTTGATTTGATGTGTCATGGCTTCTAGATATGGAAGCTACATAAGCAGAACATATCACATCAAGAAACGCTATTTATCTGCAGATATAGGGTTAATATGCAGGGAAATAATGATTAAATCCTATATTACTGTCATCGCTCATTATGCAGTAAATCCCACAGTTACCACTAGAGTTGAGCGCGGTTCGTGGTTCTCCAGTTCGCGGTTCGAGTGATTTTGGGGGCTGTTCTAGATCGAACTAGAACTCGAGCTTTTTGCTAAAAGTTCGTTAGCTCGAGTTCTAGTTCGAGAACGGTTCTATCAGCAAAAAGCCAAGCTAATTACTAGCTGGCTTTTCGCTGTAATAGTGTAAGCCACTCTGTGACTCACACTATTATGAAATTTCAGCGTATAGTGTGTGGGGACTGCGCGTTCAGATCACTGCTGCTGGGATAATGGCGATCGCCATTTTTTTTTTTCCTTTTCTTTCTTCCCTAAGTGCGCGTGTAGTGGGGCGGGCCTACATGTCAGCCAATCCCAGACACACACACAGCTAAGTGGACGTTTTGCCAGAGAAGCAAGGGCATGTGTAATAGGCTGTCCATGTCACATGTCCTTGCATTATAAAAACGGACATTTTGTTCCAGCACGGCATTATCTGCCTTCTGCGTCTGGGTGTCAGTCACCGCTGACGCAGCTCCTGCCGCTGATCCTGCTGTGTACGCTCTACACACAGCGCTATACAGAATAGGGATAGAAGTTTCTTTCAGCCCTTTTAATGGCTAATTACAGCTGGCTCAGAGCCATAGGTGACAGTCAGGTCCGTGGAAACAGATTTTAACAGCTACAGATAACAGCGTCTGTGTAGCTAAGCTCAGGGACTTCCTTGCTGCATTTCACCATTAGGAGGGATAGAAAGTGAGGCTTCCTTTCCTCTACACTGACCCACAACCCGGCCACTGTACCCTTCTGCCCTTTTTAGCAAAGCCATTTTAATTGCAGAGTGCTGCCAGTTAGTGGCATCCTAAAAGTGGCTGTTGGACTTCATTAGTGTACTACTGGTGCCAAACTATTTCCAGCACCTCTGCATTGCACCCTAAAGGTCATTTTTACTAAGCCATTATAATTGCAAACACTGAGAAAACTTAGTGGCATCCTAAAAGTGGCTGTTGGAGTTTATTAGTGTCCCACTGGTGCCAAGCTATTTCCAGCACCTCTGCATTGCACCCTCAAGCTCATTTTTACTAAGCCATTATAATAGCAAACACTGAGAAAACTTAGTGGCATCCTAAAAGTGGCTGTTGGACATCATTAGTGTCCCACTGTTGCCAAGCTATTTCCAGCACCTCTGCATTGCACCCTCAAGCTCATTTTTACTAAGCCATTATAATAGCAAACACTGAGAAAACTTAGTGGCATCGTAAAAGTGGCTGTTGGACATCATTAGTGTCCCACTGGTGCCAAGCTATTTCCAGCACCTCTGCATTGCACCCTCAAGCTCATTTTTACTAAGCCATTATAATAGCAAACACTGAGCAAACTTAGTGGCATCTTAAAAGTGGCTGTTGGACTTCATTAGTGTCCCACTGGTGCCAAGCTATTTCCAGCACCTCTGCATTGCACCCTCAAGCACATTTTTACTAAGCCATTATAATAGCAAACACTGAGAAAACTTAGTGGCATGCTAAAAGTGGCTGTTGGACATCATTAGTGTCCCACTGGTGCCAAGCTACTTCCAGCAACTCTGCATTGCACCCTCAAGCTCATTTTTTGTAAGCCATTATAATAGCAAACACTGAGCAAACTTAGTGGCATCTTAAAAGTGGCTGTTGGACATCATTAGTGTCCCACTGGTGCCAAGCTATTTCCAGCACCTCTGCATTGCACCCTCAAGCTCATTTTTACTAAGCCATTATAATTGCAAACTGTGCTGCCAGTTTAAGAGCCATAGTTGCATTGTCAGGGATAGTCTGTGTTGTTTCTTCTGCTGCCAATAAAGCTACACCACCTCTGCAATCTACACCACCTCTCAATTTTTACTACCACATTTTAAGTGGACAATCTTGTCGCAATCAAAATGAGTGGCAAAATGACAGATGCTAGTGGGAAGGGGAACAGACGTGTTGGAAAAGGAAAAAAGTTTGTGTCCGTGGGGAAGGTGGCAAAGCTCCATTAACCTCTGCTGAAGATAGGCCATCTTCCAGCAAAAGTAAGATGTCTACTACTTTCAGTGGACAATCAGATGTGCTTCCTTTCTTACGGACACAAACAACTGGAACAAAGGTAGATGATGCCCAAAAAAAGAACATGCTTGAATGGATCTCAAGTGGTCCAACAAGTGCCCTCTCCTCCACCTCAACTACCGCATCCAAAAAAAACCCAGTCCTCTGAGTTGTCATCCCAATCACACTTGCTTTCTCCCAGCTCTCAAGTCTCCATCCGCCCTGCACAGTATGGTGTAACAGAGATGGCTGAGTCTGCAGAGCTGTTCAGTCACACTATAGCCTGGGAATCAGAGGTCTGCTCCCAAGCTTCAGTGAGTACAGACCAGGAAATGGTCTGCAGTGATGCCCAGAACCTTTGTGACTCAGATTCAGGCCATGATGACCAAGTTTCTGAGCATAATGTTGACCCTTATTCACAAACTGTAACACCTGTTGGTAGAGACAATGAGAAACATACTGATGACAATGAGACGCAGATACCAGATAGGGATGACAACTTAAATATTCGATCAGGGCAGGAAGAGGCTCGGTCTGAGGGTGAGGGGAGTGCAAACACAACGCTTGATGAGGAAGTTCTAGATTCCACCTACTGTCAACCCACTGTCAGGCACTCGAGGAGGTCAACAGAGGCAGTGGAGGAGATTGCAACTGACGACGAAGTTACCTTGCGCCTTCCTGGACAGAGGAGGAGTAATGGTAGCACGTCTACAACTGCATCCTCAGCCACCACTCTGCCTCTGAGCACAAGTTGGGGTGGCTCTGCAGCTTGCATGGCCTCTAAACCTTGCCTAGCCTGGTCCTTTTTTGACCTTGCAAAGGATCGCCCAAATCATGTGATCTGTAAAATTTGTCGGGAATCTGTTAGTAGAGGAAAAAAACCTCAGCAGTTTGACAACTTCCATGAATCATCACATGAATAAATATCATATGTCCCAGTGGGAAACTCACCGTGCTGCAATGCGGCCTAGCGGAGCGGACCATCCACCGCCTGCCCCTTCCAGTGCATCCGCGTGCTCTTCATCTTCTAGGACTGTGGGGACAGCTGTCACACCTGGTTTTCCACGCACAACTTCCACCACTGTAACTGCAACAGGCAGTTTGCTTGGTAGGTCGTCAGTTGGTTTGGAAGGGGAAACAAGTGCGTGTGTACAGCTCTCTCAGACATCGATAGCACCACCGATGGATGAAGGCAACATCATGTCTACGCCTGCACTTTCCTCACAAACCTGCATTTTTCCAGGGACAACCTACTCACCACCGTCTACACACAGCAGCCAGATCTCTGTCCCTCAGGTGTGGACAAATAAAAGGCCATTTCCTGTGACCCATGACAAAGCTAAGAGGTTGACTTTATCCCTCTGTAAGCTCTTGGCTACCGAAATGCTGCCTTTCCGCCTGGTGGACACACAGGATTTTAGAGACCTTATGTCTGTCTCTGTGCCCCAGTACCAGATGCCCAGTCACCGCTACTTCTCTAAGAAAGGTGTGCCTGCGCTACACCAGCATATCGCACACAACATCACCGCTTCCTTGAGAAACTCTGTGTGTGAACGGGTGCATTTCACCACCGATACTTGGACCAGTAAGCATGGACAGGGACGTTACATGTCGCTGACTGGGCACTGGGTAACTATGGTGATAGATGGTGAAGGGTCTGCTGCACAAGTCTTGCCGTCCCCACGACTTGTGTGTCAATCCTCTGTCTGTCCAAGTTCCTCCACAGCTTCTGCCTCCTCAACCTTGTCTGGGTCCTCCACCTCCGCCCCAAGCCTGCCTGGTCAGGCCACCAGCGTTGTAACTGCGCAGAAGGAATCACGCACCCCTCATTACTATGCTGGCAGCAGAGCGTAACGGCATCAGGCGGTATTTATCTTGAAATATCTTCGAAATAAGAGTCACACAGCGGCTGAGTTGTGGGCAGCTCTGGAGACTGAGTTTGGTAAATGGTTGTCTCCACTTAACCTGCAGCCTGGTAAGGCCGTGTGCGACAATGCTGCAAACCTGGGTGCGGCCCTTCGCCTGGGCAAGGTGACACACGTGCCTTGTATGGCTCACGTGTTGAACCTTGTTGTCCAGCAATTTTTAACACACTATCCCGGCCTAGATGGCCTTCTGAACAGGGCACGAAAACTGTCTGTTCACTTCCGCCGTTCAACCGCCGCAGCTGAGCGACTTGCATCGCTCCAGAAGTCTTTCGGCCTGTCGGTTCATCGCCTGAAATGCGATGTGCCAACACGGTGGAATTCGACTCTCCACATGTTACAGCGATTGTGGCAGCACCGCCGAGCCCTGGTGCAATACGTCATGACGTATAGCCTGGGCGAACGAGATGCAGAGGTGGGGCAGATCACCCTGATGGAGTGGTCTCAGATCAAGGACCTATGCACCCTTCTGCACAGTTTCGACATGGCGACGAATATGTTTAGCGCTGACAATGCCATTATCAGCATGACAATTCCAGTCATTTACATGCTGGAGCACACGCTAAACACTATTCGGAGTCAGGGGGTGGGACAACAGGAAGGGGAGGAACTACAGGAGGATTCATATGCGCAAGGGACAACAACATCACCAAGGTCCAGACGTTCATCATCACCAAGGCGGCAGGCATGGGACCATGGGGGACAGGGATCAACAAGGGCGCATGGTAGCAGGCAAAATGTTGAGGAAGGTGCAGGAGAACATGAGGAAATGGAGGAAGAACTGTCCATGGACATGGAAGACTCAGCGGATGAGGGAGACCTTGGTCAAATTTCAGTTGAAAGAGGTTGGGGGGAGATGTCAGAGGAAGAAAGAACGGTTAGCACCTCTATGCCACAAACACAGCGGGAACTTGGTCCGCATGGCTGCGCAAGACACATGAGTGCCTTCTTGCTGCACTACCTCCAACATGACCCTCGTATTGTCAAAATTAGAAGTATGGATGAGTACTGGCTTGCCACACTATTAGATCCCCGGTACAAGTCCAAATTTTGTGACATAATTCCAGCCATAGAAAGGGACGCACGTATGCAGGAGTATCAGCAAAATCTGTTACTCGATCTTAGCTCGGCTTTTCCACCAAACAACCGTGGTGCACGGAGTGAATATCCCAGTTGTAACTTGACAAACATGGAATGGTCTCGTCATCATCAACTGTCTAATGGCGGCTTTACAGGTTGCAACATCGCACGTGCGATGTCGGTGGGGTCAAATCGAAAGTGACGCACATCCGGCGTCACTTTCGACATCGTTGTGTGTAAATTCTAGATGATGCGATGAACGAGCGCAAAAGCGTCATTATCGTATCATCGTTGCAGGCTCCGACTTTTCCATAATTATGCTGCCGCGACAGGTACAATGCTGTTCCTCGTTCCTGCGGCAGCACGCATCGCTGTGTGTTACGCCGCAGGAGCGAGGAACTTCACCTTACCTGCCGCCGGCGTCTCTACAGAAGGAAGGAGGTGGGCGGGATGTTTACATCCTGCTCATCTCTGCCCCTCCGCCGCTATTGGCTGCCTGCCGTGTGACGTCGCTATGACGCCGCACGACCCGCCCGCTTAGGAAGGAGGCGGGTCGCCGGCCAGAGCGACGGTCGCAGGGCAGGTGAGTGCATGTGAAGCTGGCATAGCGATAATTTTCGCTACGCCAGCTATCACAAGATATCGTACCTGCGACGGGGGCGGGGATTATTGCGTGCGACATCGCAGCATTGGCTTGCGATATCGCAACGTGCAAAGCACACCTAACTGTACCAGCAGCACCGTATCTGGTGCTGGTAACATCAATTTTATTGAATAGTTTCATATTTTTTTAGACCATCCTTTGCAAGGCCACCAGAGACAACAAGTCTGACACATAGTCAACGGCTGGAGAGGATGATACAGGAGTATCTCCAAATGAACAGCGATACCATGACTTTGGAAATGGAGCCTTGCTCATTTTGGGCTTCAAATCTAGAAAAATGGCCAGAGCTCTCCACTTACGCCTAGGAGATCTTGTCGTGTCCAGCTGCCAGCGTTGTCTCTGAACGTGTCTTCAGTGCTGCTGGGTGTGTGCTGACAGATAAGCGCACGCGTCTGTCCACTGACAATGTGGACAGACTAACGTTCATCAAAATGAACAAGTCATGGATCCACAAGGAATTTACTACCCCTGTGTCATCCTGGGGAGAGTAAATGCTTGTGTATTTTGAAAGTGCTTGATGCAAATCTACCTGTGAAGTGTACAACTGGGGCACAAGTGCTGCAACTGAAGGGGTGTCTTTGTGGCCCAATTTTTGGAAAAAAGGGAGACTCCGCTTGCAATAACCCTTGCTTTGTTTTTAAAAAGGAGCCAAGATGAACAAGTCATGGTTCAGCAAAGACTTTGCTACCTACCCCGGTGTCATCCTGGGGACGGTTAAGGATGGCGTATTTTTGAATGTGCTTGATGCAAATCTACCTGTGAAGTGTACAACTGAGGCACAAGTGCTACCACTGAAAGGGTGTCTGTGTGGCCCAATTTTTGGAAAAAAGGGAGTCTCCGCTTGGAGAAACCCTTGCTTACAGTGTTTCTAAAAATGATCCAGGATGAACAGATCTGGGATCAGCAAAGACTTTGCCACCTACCCCGGTGTCATCCTGGGGAAAGTAAATGCTTGTGTATTTGGAATGTGCTTGATGCAAATCTACCTGTGAAGTGTACAACTGAGGCACAAGTGCTGCCACTGAAAGGGTGTCTGTGTGGCCCAATTTTTGAAAAAAAGGGAGACTCTGCTTGGAGTGACCCTTGCTGTGTTTTTAAAAAGGAGCCAAGATGAACAAGTAGTGTTTCAGCAAAGACTTTGCTACCTACCCCGGTGTCATTCTGGGGACGGTTAAGGATGGCGTATTTTTAAATGTGCTTGATGCAAATCTACCTGTGAAGTGTACAGCTAGGGCCTAAGTGCTGCCACTGATGGGGTGTCTGTGTGGCCCAATTTTTGGAAAAGAGGGAGACTCCGCTTGGAGTAACCCTTGCTTGCAGTGTTTCTCAAAATGATCCAAGATGAACAGATCTGGGATCAGCAAAGACTTTGCTACCTACCCCGGTGCCATCCTGAGGACGGTTAAGGAGGGCGTGTATTTGAATGTGCTTGATGCAAATCTACCTGTGAAGTGTACAACTGGGGCACAAGTGCTGCCACTGAAGAGGTGTCTGTGTGGCCCAATTTTTGGAAAAAAGGGAGACTCCGCTTTGAGTCACCTTGCAGTGTTTTACATCATTATAGAAGGGCATTCCATGCCTATATCTGTGTCTCCTCCTCTTTTTCCTTGTCCATCTCTTTTGTTTTCGCATGAGTATATGTCCTTGTCACTTTCCCATGTGTTTGTGTTGTGTTGTGAGTTGTTTGT
The DNA here is from genome assembly GCF_048569485.1 of Anomaloglossus baeobatrachus. Lineage (NCBI taxonomy): Eukaryota > Metazoa > Chordata > Amphibia > Anura > Aromobatidae > Anomaloglossus > Anomaloglossus baeobatrachus. The sequence goes on along the minus strand of NC_134358.1, from coordinate 213,076,868 downwards.
CACCTTTTGGATACCTTTGAGGGTGTTTTCTAGGTGTTTTTATGTGTTTGTGATTGCCTCCCATTGTTTCCTATGGGGTTCGAGTGGTTCGCCGAACCGAACTCGAACTAGACCTCCGTTCGACGAACCAAGCTCGAGCCGAACCTCGACCGGTTCGCTCATTTCTAGTTACCACTCCCCAGCACTTTGATTGACAGGCTGTTCTACACACATATCCTGCAGGGCAGGCTTCAATCAAGGTGCAGAGGAATGGTTAATGCCACTATGAGTGTAGTAAGTGGTGACTAGTAACCAGTTCCTGCACCACCCCAATGACTGGAGGGGAATGGCTATAGTGGGAATAAAACTTGTCCCTGTAGTCAATGTTCTGGTAAGATGGCTACACCAGATTAAAATGGTATTTAATTACAGATTACCACTATATCCGCAAATGTAGCGCCCCATGGGGCAGGTGTTTTAACCTACTTGTTGCCGGGCCGGGGGTGCAGATCCTCTGCGTCATCACAGGGTGGACTGGCCCGGTTCCGTTGCCCCGAGGCATACAGGAAGCAGGGTTGGAGGGTGGCAGGGAGGATGGAGGTAGTAGTCGGAGGTTAGGAAAGTCTACTAAGATGATTGAGACGCCACCTGTGGTACGCGGCCGGGGATGGGGGCCGCCACTGCAGGGTTTCTCACTGGGGCAGATATTGGGTGCAGTCTGGAGGGTGTCGCTCCCCACAGGCGGAGTGGGATTACCCTGGGAGGATAGGGGAGGTGGTAGTGGTCCTCGTTGGTGCTGCAGCGCTGGGTGACGGTGTCAGTAAAGGATAGTCAGAGGCAGGGGCTGCGGTTCCAAGTCTTTTTACTCACAGGTTGTTCAGGCGCTGCCCAGAGTACCGTCATTTGCCACGATGGGCTCCAGCCGATCCCGGATCCGTCGTGGGTCACCGCTGGTGCCCGTGAATGTCTTTTAGTGAAGTGTCCCTCTGTAGCTATCCAAAACCTGGGCCGAGCCTCCTGCTCCAAGCCACGGGCCCGCGAAGAGAGAGAAACACTAACTCCAGTTGTCAGTGCTAGGTGTGATCCCAAGCTGTGCCCAGGAAGGTTCTGCTCTAAGGGCGGCTTTGCACACTACGACATCGCAGGTGCACATCCGGCGTCACTTGCGATGTCGTAGTGTGTAAATCCTAGATGATACGATAAATGAGCGCAAAAGCGTCGTTATCGTATCATCGTTGCAAGCTCCGACTTTTCCATAATTTTGCTGCAGCGATGGTACGATGCTGTTCCTCGTTCCTGTGGCAGCACACATCGCTGTGTGTTACGCCGCAGGAGCGAGGAACTTCACCTTACCTGCCGCCGGCGTCTCTACGGAAGGAAGGAGGTGGACGGGATGTTTACATCCTGCTCATCTCCGCCAATCCGCCGCTATTGGCCGCCTGCCATGTGACATCACTATGACGCCGCATGACCCGCCCCCTTAGGAAGGAGGCGGTTCGCCGGCCAGAGCGACGGTCGCAGGGCAGGTGAGTGCATGTGAAGCTGGCGTAGCGATAATTTTCGCTACGCCAGCTATCACACGATATCGTACCTGCGACGGTGGCGGGGACTATCGCCTGCGACATCGCAGCATCGGCTTGCGATTTTGCAACGTGCAAAGCCCGCCTAAGTGTGTTGGTTGCTCCTACTTCTACCCTATGTGGTGCCTGCCCCAGGAGTTGTCCTAGCGACTGGGGAAATCCCATGCTTCATAATAGCTGGCTACCCTGTCTGCCCTAGTCCAACCCCCTGTGAGTAAGCACCTGCTGCTGTTTGTGTGTGTTTTGTGAAGGCACCGACAAGTTAACCCCCTCCTGACCCAGTATAGATATTACTCTTGAAAAGTGGTGTAATACCCTGTGGCGCCTGAAGCATATCTCGAGATGACAGGTTCCCAGTAAGATTATATTTCTGTAAATTTCCACCAGTAAAGGCCCCGTTACATGCTACGATTTATCTGACGATCTCATTAGCGATGTGACACGCCCAGATCGTAGTTACGATTTGCCGAGATCGTACATGGGTCGTTTATTAGCGGTCACACGTAACGATCTCACAAGCGACGCAAAATCGTTCAGCGATATATTGTTTGGCCAAGGCGGTCGTGTGGATGTTGTTCGTCGTTTTCAGGGTGTCAAACGTACCAATATGTCTGCTGCATTCCAAACGATGAACAATATTTTTAAAGTGAACGACGTGTCAACGATCAACGATTTTCAACCTATTTGCGATCATTCGGAGTCGCACGTAGGTGTCACATGCAACGACATCGCTAACAATGCCGGATGTGCGTCATGGAATCCGTGACCCCGACAACATATCGTCAGATAAATTGTAGTGTGTGACGCCACCTTAAAGGGTACTTTACACGCTGCGATATCGGTACCGATATCGCTAGCGAGCGTACCCGTCCCCGTCGGTTGTGCATCATGGGCAAATCGCTGCCCGTGGTGCACAACATTGCTAACACCTGTCACACGGACTTACCTTCCCTGCGACGTGGCTCTGGCCGGTGAACCGCCTCCTTTCTAAGGGGGCGGTTCGTGCGGCGTCACAGCGACGTCACACGGCAGCCGTCCAATAGCAAAGGAGGGGCGGAGATGAGCCGCCGGAACATGCCGCCCACCTCCTTCGTTCCTCATTGCCGGTGGACGCAGGTAAGGAGATGTTCGTCATTCCTGCGGTGTCACACATAGTGATGTGTGCTGCCGCAGGAACGACGAACAACATCGTACCTGCAGCAGCAACAATATTTGGAAAAGGTGCGACGTGTCAACGAGCAACGATTTTTCGCGTTTTTGCGCTTTTTGATCGTCGCTCATTGGTGTCACACGCTGCGATGTCGCTAACGGCGCCGGATGTACGTCACTAACGACGTGACCCCTACGATATATTGTTAGCGTTGTCACAGCGTGTAAAGCACCCTTAAGAGTGCAAGATCCTTGTAAAGTTTTAGGTTCTCAGTGGAATAGAAGATCATAATTTTGTTATTAGAATTGACTTTTTTTTTTTTTTTAAAGTACATCTATATCCAGAAAGCCATAATGGCTTTGTGCTCAAATGTCTCTGTAAGTTTCTAGTTCATTTGTTTTGTTCAGAAAATGTCTTGGATTTTGAAACAAATATTACATATGGACAACTTTATAGTATATTATTCTGGGTAAGATGACAAATCTACGGATAATCACAGCTTCTCACCAGCAAAAAGAAGACAAAGAACTACTCATTATAACTGCATGGTTTTTAACAATAAAAATAGATCACAATTAAAAAGTAGATTATCTGCTAGAAAAGTGTCTGTATCACACTTGAATGTTGGAGGTACACATTTTTATAGAAGACCTCCTGTTTGGTTTACGGTACACTACTGCTGTTTTTGATGCATGTGGCACCATGCCATTTCACTGTGTGTTATGGTAGTTTTCTCCATTGATTCAAATAAACCTTAGAAATTTTTCCTGACTACATATAACAGGATCTGATAGTGTTTTTGGCTCCAATCTGAAGTTTTATTCTGGTTGTCTGAGAACAAAATAAGAAACTAACCATATCTCTTATTTTTTCTCTTCCTCATTGCAGTTTGTCTTGTGGATTGTTAGAAGCAAACACCTTTTAACACCATTTAGCTTTTGTTTATAGAGCTAAGAGATACAGTGAGGAAATAATTATGTGATCCCTTGCTGATTTTGTAAGTTTGCCCACTGACAAAGACATGAACAGTCTATAATTTTAAGGGTAGGCTAATATTATCAGTGAGAGAATATCCAAAATAAAATCTAGAAAATCACATTGTATAAATTATATAAATTTATTTGCATTTTGCAGAGAGAATAAGTATTTCATCCCCTACCAACCTTTGGCTATGTGCGCACAGTGCCTTTTTCGCGGCGTTTTTGCGCGTTTTTCGGGTGCGTTTTTGGCCTCAAAACTGCATGACTTTGCTTCCCCAGCAAAGTCTATGAGTTTTCATTTTTGCTATCCGCACACAATTGTTTTTTTAAGCTGCATTTTTGAGCTTGAAAAAAAAAAGGACATGTCAATTCTTTCCTGCGTTTTCCTGCGTTTTCCGCCCATGCAATGCATTGGAAAAACGCAGCAAGACGCAGCCAAAAACGCACCAAATCGCGGTAAAAACGCACAAAAACGCAGGTGCGTTTTTGTGCGTTTTTTAGCGGCCAAAAACGCACAAAAACGCAGCGCCAAAAAAACGCAGTGTGTGAACTTAGCCTAAGAGTTCTGGCTCCTAGACTACTTAGACGCTCCTAATCAACTCGTTACCTGCATTAAAGATAGTTGTCTTATATTGTCACCTGTATAAAAGACTCCTGTCCACATACTCAATTAGGCTTGTTTCACACTTGCGTTGAACGGTATCCGTTGCATTGCGTTGTGTGACGGATGCAACGGATGTGTTGCATATAGTGGCACAACGGATGCAACGGATGCTGCAAAACAACGGAATCCGTTTTGATTTTTTTTTTTTTTTTTACAGTTTACCGGCGGCAGACTAATGTGAACGATCAGCTGATCGCTCACAGCAGCCAGTCGCCGGGTGATCAGCTGATCGCTCCCAGTAGCCGGCCGCCGGGTGATCAGCTGATCGCTCCCAGTAGCCGGCCGCCGGGTGATCAGCTGATCGCTCACAGCAGCCAGTCGCTGGGTGATCAGCTGATCGCTCCCAGTAGCCGGCCGCCGGGGGATCAGCTGATCGCTCCCAGTAGCCGGCCGCCGGGTGATTAGCTGATCGCTCACAGCAGCCATTCGCCGGGTGATCAGCTGATCGCTCCCCATAGCCGGCCGCCGGGTGATCAGCTGATCGCTCCCAGTAGCCGACCGCTGGGTGATCAGCTGATCGCTCACAGCAGCCGGTCGCCAGGTGATCAGCTGATCGCTCCCCGTAGGCGGCCGCCGGGTGATCAGCTGATCGCTCCCAGTAGCCGGCCGCCGGGTGATCAGCTGATCGCTCGGCCGCCGAGAATGTGTGCGGGGGCGGAGTGAGGAGTGGGTGGAGCCGAGCGGGGCCATGATGCTGAGGACAGGTGAGTGTGCGTGTGTGTATGTATATGTATGTGTGTGTGTGTGTGTGTTCATGTGTGTATGTACATACATGCGGAGTGGAGTGCGGGAGGGTCGGAGTCAAGCGGGGAAGTGTCGGGCTCCCTGCACCCGTAGCGAGGGTAAATATCGGCAAAGCACTTTGCTTTGTTATGAGTCGACCATCAGGGTTTTCGATAGGGGGGTACTCTGGTGCCGGGACTACGGATACTTTACTCTCGATGGGGTTATCACAGGTGGTTGGTCCCGGCTTCGTGCCCTGGGCGCTCACTCTGTGGCTGTGGAATGGGGTACAGGGATGATTTTGGGGATATACGTGACGCCACCTGTGGTGTCTGGTAAGCGGGATGCACCAGCGCTGCCTGCGGCCGACTCTGAGGCGATGGTGACGGCAGCTAAAGATCTCTCAGCTCCCCACAGGTGGAGCTATTTTACCTCAGGGCGACGGGTCACTGACCAGGAGGGATGCAACCGAGCGGTGATGGCTGCCTTCTTCTCTGACGTCCCAGGGTCTTGTCGAATGGCGGAGAGACGACACACCGAGTCCACATCAGCTTAAAGAAGTCCTTTTTACTGGCATCTGGTTTGTTTTGCACAGTACACAGCAGAAACAGTTCGGTTACAAGAAGGCCAATGGTCACAAATTTCGGAGGAGATTTAATGACCGAGTCTCTCTGTGAGGTAACCTTTCTATGTCTCTTTCTCTGTCTCTGCTCTGAGGGCTCTGTGACTCCCTCTTTAACCCACTCGTTAGTCTCGTCACTGGTTTTCCCAGGGGTCTGATGCTGCATGATTTCTTTATCTATCCCGCAACAGCGTCGTGAACTCGGCTTGGGGTTAGTAGTCAGACTCTTGATGGGTACCAGGACTCCTCTTATTTAGGATCCCAGTCAATGGTTTGGGGATAAACCTGACAAACCTCCTCAGTTCTGTTATACCGGTGTCGACCTGAACTCTTCAGCCGGCTCTCGCCAGACATAAAGTGTTCTCTTTCCGTCTGGGTTACCCCTTTTCCTGTGTCTTTCTTTTCTTTTGGGGTACCCTCGCTCAGGACGTCGGGCCTATGTTATTTCTAGCCCTTCTTTCAGTCATTAATTTACTCTTGTCTCTTCTTGTCACTCCTTTCTGACTGTCTGTTAACTGACCAACTGTCACTCAGTCGTCCTGGCAACCACGTTGCGTCTCACGCTCAGCCAGGCTCTACTCCCTATGGACCTACTATATAAACAGTCCCAGGAATATGAAGGTAGGGGCTGCTGAGTCAATGTTACTCAATCTAATATAAGACTCTGCATTTCTTCTCTCTTTCACCTGTGACCAAAGAGCGCTGCATCTTGATGTTAAGGTGCTGCATTCCCCTGTTGCGCCTAACTACAGGGGCGCCACAGTTACCTGATATTTACCTTGGTTACGGGTGCAGGGAGCCAGAGATGGCATGCGCAGTGAAATCCAACGGATTGCGCTGCTCAAAAAAAGGTACATGCTGCGTTCCTCCCGCCCGGCGCAGCGTCACAATAACGACGCTGCGTCGTCCAGCGGATGCAACGCTGACTCTTGCGTTACAGTGCGTCGTCCATACAAGTCTATGGAGAATAGCGCAGTGCGTTAGCGGACTGCGCTATTCTCCATAGTGACGGACTCCGCTGAACGCAAGTGTGAAAGTACCCTTAATCTGTCAAACTCTAACCTCTACAACATGGGCAAGACCAAAGAGCTTCCTAAGGATGTCAGGGACGAGATCATAGACCTGCACAAGGCTGGAATGGGCTCCAAAACGGTAAGTAAGATGCTGGGTGAGCAGAGGAGAACTGTTGGTGCAATAGTAAGAAAATGGAAGAAATACAAAATCAGTGTCAATCGACATCGATCTGGGACACCTTGCAAAATTTCACCTTGTGGAGTATCAGCCTAAAACTACAAAGGGGGAACTTGTTAATGATCTCAAGGCAGCTGTTACCACTGTTGCCAAGAAAACCATTGGTAACACATTACACCATAATGGCTTAAAATCCTGCAGTGCCCGCAAAGTCCCACTGCTCGGGAAGGATGTTTCTGAGAGTGATTAGTAGAAGGTGCTGTGGTCAGATGAGTGAAAAATTGAGCTCTTTGGCCTTAACTCACCATGTTTGGAGGAAGAGAAGTGCTACCTATGACCCAAAGAACACCATCCCCACTGTCATGCATGAAGGTGGAAACATTGTTTTGGGAGTGTTTCTCTGCTAAGGGCACAGAACTACTTGATTGCATCATAGGGACAATGGATGGAGCCATGTACCGTAAAATAATAGTAACAACTTCCTTTCCTCTGCCTGGACATTACAAATGGGCCTTGGCTGTGTCTTCGAGCATGACAATGACCAAAACGTACAGCCAAGGCAACAATGGAGTGGTTTAAAAAGAAGCACATTAAGATCATGGAGTGGCCTAGCCAGTCTCCAGATCTTAATCCCATAGAAAAGTTATGGAGGGAGCTGAAGCTCTGAGTTGACAAGTGACAGCTGTAGAGACGCGGGGGTCAGTGGGTGCTCTCGTCCGCTGGCCCAGTCACCTTTAGAAAGACAGCATGGCCCAGGGCTCATCCCAACTGAATGCCCGACCTCCTTAACCATGGGTGGAACACTACTCAGACAACACAGGGTGAGGGAATCACAATATTAAGACTTTATTGGATCCCCAAACAATTAACAGCATATAGCACATAACTAGCAAAACCACAAAATGTAACCGGCAACAGTTTTTCACCCTTCCACTGGCTCACCAGGGATTAGAGTGTCTGAGCCTCAGAGCTTCCAGGGCTACTTACTCCAGAATAATGCAAGATTTAGGAAGCTGTCTGAGAACCGCAAAGCCTTTAGTCAGGTGACTGGATTGTCCCAAGCTGGATTACTTCCTTAGGTAGTCTTTGATATCTCAGCCGAATCCTTGCATTAGATGCTGAAGTCCATATAGTATTATAATCCAGGTTCAGTTATGGCTTGCCAATCAGATCCGCAGATCCTATATTGGTAGCATGTAGCAAGAGTCTACCAAGGCAATGGACAGTCTTCCTTCTTATACCCATGAGCTCTCCATTCAGACCATTGGGGTCTTCACGATTCACATCGGGCGGAAGTCATAAGACACTGGACATTGGGTAAGGCTCCAGACATCGAGCAGAAGTCATCAGACATCGAACATCGGGTACAGCAGGCACGGACTGCACCAGGGCAGTGCAAGCACAGGCGTGGACCACAGCAGAGTGATGTCAGCACAGCAGGTACATACAACCTTCAGGTTACATAAAACATGACTTTATTCATAGGACATGGAAGGACTTTGGGTACATCACACAGCAGAATAACAGGTAACACAGCAGGACTTCGGGTACATCACATGGCAGGATATCAGGGTAACCACACGGCTAAATATCAGGGTACATCACATGGTATGAACACAAATACAGGAAACAGGACCAGGCTGGAGTCCGGGGGCAATGCCAGTAACCAGATACACCGGTCCCTGAAAACACAGATACCTGAAGACCCAGGACAATGGTTAACTAGGCTGAAAACAGGATACCAGCTTCAAACAGGTGACTCAGGGAGTATACTTAACTTAGGAGCAGAAGACATGAGCCCTTCAGGAAACAAATATCAAGACACGTACAAAAATGATGCAAAATTCTCTGCCCCCCCATAAGGCGGAGGAGCTTTAAATAGCTGCAATAGGCTGAGGACACATTAGCAAGGTGCCCATATCTCCCTATAAAAGATGAAGTGCACGCGTGTGGCCCCTAGGCTGTACAGCAGGAAACCCAACACAATATGTGCAGAGCCTGCAGCCTAGGTGGGAGCAGAGCCGAATATCACGTGGACATCCACCGGGAACAACAGCCAGGGACTGCACTTATACGTGGATGGCAGAGAAGAGGGAAGCAGGTACACTGCACAAGGTACAGCGGGATGCCAGCATCCCTAGTATGCCGGCATGACACTCTCACTGTTAAAATTAACCTACCCTTAAACTTATAGACTGTTCATGTCTTTGTCAGTGGGCAAACTTACAAAATCAGCAAGGGATCAAATAATTATTTCCTTCATTGTATATATAACACAATGCTATGTATTTCCATGTGGCCAAGGTCCCTTTACTGGTCTTTCTGGTGCCACCCAGGTTTCTCCATAGTGATAAGTCTCCATACTTATAGGTAGAGGTCTATATCGACTGATCAACACTAAGGGGTACTTTGCACATTGCGACATCGCTACTGCGATGTCGTCGGGGTCAAATCGAAAATGACGCACATCCGGCGCCAGTAACGACGTCGCAATGTGTAAAGCCTAGATGCACCGATAAATGATCGCAAAAGCGTCGTAAATCGGTGATCTGTGTAGTGTCGCTCATTTTCATAATTTCGCTGCAGCGACAGGTACGATGTTGTTTCTCGTTCCTGCGGCAGCACACATCGCTGTGTATGTAGCCGCAGGAGCGAGGAACTTCTCCTTACCTGCCTCCACCGGCTATCCGGAAGGAAGGATGTGGGTGGGATGTTTATGTCCCGCTCATCTCCGCCCCTCCGCTTCTATTGGCCACCTGCCGTGTGACATCGCTGTGACGCCGCACGACCCGCCCCCTTAGGAAGGAGGCAGGTCGCCGGCCAGAGCAACGTCGCAGGGCAGGTAAGTGCGTGTGAAGTTGCCGTAGCGATATTGTTCACTACGGCAGCTATCACAAGATATTGCATGTGCGACGGGGGCGGGTACTATCGCGCTCGGCTTCGCTATCATTGGCTAGTGATGTCGCAGCGTGCAAAGTACCCCTTAGCCTATGGCTGATCATTTATAATTTTTTAATCCTGCACAGAACACCCACACTGTCACTCAGTGTATGGTCCCATTTAGTAGCCAAAAACTAAGCCTGCAGGACCTCATTCTATGCAAAAATAATCTTTGGACTTACTAACCACTGCCTGTCCATGTCCAGACTTCATCTGTTAGCAATTGTATGAGTTCTCATAGCCTTGACTTCAGATTTGTAATACCACATGACCTAGGAATTCCACACACAATTTGTATGGTAAAGATTGCAAAATCTTTTAGCCTCTGCTTCCCTGTTGTTAGGTGGATTCACGAAGCTGCAGTTAAGAGTGGACACACAAATCCAAGCCATGGACACAGCAGGGTGGGAAGCACAAGAAGCAGCAATGACATGGACCACTGGCTATGTTGTATGGCAGACAAATAAGGCAAGGCAGGACATGCTGGAAGCCACAGAAGTAGTTGGACAGATGTAGGAAAACACCAGGCATAAAGTGGCACACAGATTAAGGAAATGTGAACAGGCTCTATTAGGAGTTCAAAAGGCTTATGCCGGCCTCACACAGTACGATATATCGAGCGATATGTCGGCGGGGTCATGTCCTAAGTGACGCACATCCGGCATCGTTTGATATATCATAGCGTGTGACAGCTACGAGCGACGGTGAACGTGCAAAAATACTCACCTTATCGTTGCTCGTTGACACGTCGCTCATTTTCAACAAGTCGTTTCTTTTTCTCTGCGCCGGTTGTTTATCGTTCCCGAGGCAGCACACATCGCTCCGTGTGACACCCCGGGAACGATGAACACAGCTTACCTACGTCCCGCTGGCTATGCGGAAGGAAGGAGGTGGGCGGGATGTTTACATCGCGCTCATCTCCGCCCCTCCGTTTCTATTGGGCGGCCGCTGTGTGATGTCGCTGTGACGCTGAACGTCCCTCCCTCTTCAGGAAGTGGATGTTCGCCGCCCACAGCGACGTCACTCAGCAGGTAAGTGCGTGTGACGGGGGTAAACGACTTTGTGCGCCACGGGCAACTAATTGCCCGTGACGAACAAACGACGGGGTCGGTACAATCGCTCATGCGATCGCACGATAGATCGTACCGTCTGACGCCGGCATTAGGGTAATAGAGGAGCTAACAACTGGTTATTGTGTAGAGTTCACAGAAGTCTTAGGAGATAATAACAAGAACCATGGACTTGTATAATGTTAGAGTACAAACACTTGTCTGTTGGACACAGTTCTAAATTATCGCTAAGACACAGGTGTCCAAATATTCCTTAAGAGGGCAAGGAATATGATGTCATAAAGACACACCGGGCACTTTTAATACCCGATGTGGAGAACAGATAAGAACACAGGTCTTAGGGGAATGGGTCGGAGCCTGGTACAGTTGAGACGGGTGAGTAATATCGGTTTAGCGCTGTTCACATACAATCGCTACATAGTGAGCCTACATTCCTTTTCCAAAGTCCTGACAGTTACAATAGGTATTGTATTCAGTAATAAAATACTGGATTTTTGCTGCTGCAAAAAGGGACAATAAATCTGAAGTGCATTACAGTTCCGGCGTTATAGAACTGATTTTATGAAATCTCATTTAAACACTGTGAAGAATAGCTGCACCATAAATAGACGCTGTAAATTAAGCCGGATTCAGTGTAGCATATGAAAAATTCAGGGTTTTTTTCTGGATGTATTCCACCGTATGTTATGATCCTTATGTCCATTTTTTACAGCTATATGACATCATATGGCATCTGTGCTTATGGAGCAAGAATTCAAAATGTAAATAAAGAAATATATAGTTTCATATGTCAATTTCTATGTATCTATGGATGCAATATAGAGATGATATGTATTGATTTTTTTTGTGCCATCATAGACTTGACTAGGCAAGTCTCATCCTAAAAACTGAGGACTAGTGAATGTTGCAATTTTCATTTCACATGGGCACCGTGTTAAAAAACTCTCATTCGAACAGTCCAATTGAATAACGCCGGTCCATGTGCCATCTAATTTTAACAGCGACGGCACAGGTACATATAATGCAGTCGTCTGAACGATCCCTTATGCTGTTGATATACACCCCGAATTTCATCCTCCATAATGTTACTGAAACATTACTTCAGTTTAACATGTGTAAAAAAAAGTTGGTATGATCCTGCTGGCTTGGTTTTTGGTCTTGTGGTGTGATACATTGAGTGAAAATGTAGCATTTCTAAGCAGGATTAAAATATATCTTTGTACCGTGTTAGCCAGTAGAGATTTGTGTTATGCCATGCCTGATGAAGAGACCTGAGTAGTCTCGAAAGCTTGCAATGATTACCATCTTTTCAGTTAGCCATTAAATGGTATCAACCACTGAGGACTCTCTGTTCTTTTAAACAATTTTTTTAATCAGGATTAAAAAGTCATCACTAGTGATGGGTAGATACGGACTGTAAAAATCTGGATCTGCGCGGCCTCAAACATACCTGAGTGTCGGGCCTGAGCCCCGAGTTCTCAGGGAAATCCAGGTAATGATCCGGGTCCGGCAACAATGGGTAATAAAAAAAAATAAATAACGGAAAAATAAAGAAAATAAGAATGAATCAAGCGCGCTATACTTACCGAGTGTCCGGCGCTGCAGTAACTGCTTCTGGGCTGCTAATTCTACTTCTGGGGCACCTCGTTATTTCTCATCCATATGCACTGGCTCCCTTGCCCAGTGGCAGGCCTCGCATTTGTGATTGGTTTTAATCAGATGTGCTCCGACCCTGATAGACAGCGTGTCTGCAGGTCTATTGTGGTGAAAAATGAATAAAAAAAAAATTGGTGTAGTGTCCCCCCATATTATGATACCTGAAAAAAGAGAGAGAGAGAGGGCGCTCCTGTGTGTAAAAGTAAAAAACAATTTATGTATGAAAAGTGTATCTTATACACTCACCTATGAGTGTTGCACTCCAGGTACAACACTGTCAAACACTGCTAGTAGAGGATTCTGAAGCACCCCATTGTTCACCGTCACAGATCCTGTCCCGGCGTCTCCGCAGTAACTCCCATCTGTGCCGCTGCTTGCACAGATGATGTCCGAGAACATATGTGAATCACCGTGCTCTCAGACTGGCGTCTCACTGCAATTCCTGCTCTGGGTCGGAGGATTATCAGTGTCAGACCAATCCGGTGGTGAAGCGTCAATAGGATTAGTAAAGTCTGCTGTGGCTACAGCAACCCCGTGAGCTCCTGAAGGGAGATGCAATAAGTTCAAAGAAAAAGAGAAGGTCATGATAATGGGTAGCGCTGCTCAGAGGAGATTGATGATTTTCTGCTAAAGGTCGTTTATTAATAAGCACAACGCGTTTTGGGGGCATATATATTCCCTCTTCCTCAGGTAGCATAAAACAAAGATAAAATGTGTGTATATATATATATATATATATATATATATACATATATATATATATATATATATATACACACACAAAGACACTTGTAATGCACAGATAAATCCACTCCCAGGAGTTGATTCTTAATTAGTTAATTAACCCTTCCCATGATTAACCCCCGATTCCCCATAAGAGGATGGGGGAGTTTGGGGGAATTGGCTCTCGTGAGGAGAGGCCACGGAGGAGAGCTCCTGTGTACTAGGTGGCAGATGTTGGTCTAGGCCTGGTAGGAGTTGAAACCCGATCGCAGGGGACAGTGTCAAGGGCCACGGACTGCCGAGGAGGGCAGCCGACGGCCTTGAGCTATCACCGGGCAGGGGCCAGGGCACAACGGGGTACGTGGACCCCAGGCCGGAAAGTTGCTTCATGCGTTCCGGTAATTTACCCGACGGGGGTGAAGACTTCAAGTGTCATCCCCAACCCGCTCCAAAATCGGGGTACTAGCGCACCGATGGGATAAGACTTTCCCACTACAGTCCAAAGAAATCCGACGCGTGAACCCTGAGAGCAAGCTTACTCCGTTAGCCATACGGGTGAGCGGGACCCGGAGAGTTTCAGACCAACGGGTCCAATCGAGACTAAGGTGGCAGGGATAGGGCCACAGACCAACAAAAACACCAAGGGCATGGATCCAGGCGTGCTTCCCGCAGACTACAGTGGTGCTCAGAACTTTGGTTTACAAGCTGTCGGTGTGGTTATTCTAGGACTGAGTGATTACATTGGAAGCCCCTGTACCTATCCCCCAACGGCACCCAAACACCATCCATCATCAACGAGCCCCGGGACACAAACCCCTTACCCACGGAGGGGTTAAACATCAGGCTGCCACACCATCATCACCGGGCTCCCCAACGGCAGCGGTGGTCCCTCACATTACCACGCACCGTGGGTGGCATCACAAACTTTCCAAAATCCCCCTGTATATATCTCCTCCCTTTCTTTTAATTGAGAGGCCTTGCAACCCCCACGTTCGGAGACCCCTCGAGCCACCACGGATTCGGACCCGAGCGGCAGCAGCAACCCGGCTGCTCGCACGGGGGCGGTACACCTCGAGAAACCTGGCATCACTAATAGGATACGAGCAGGACCCACTTACTTGGGTGTCGTGCGCCTTGAAAGCCGAAGACCGCGAGTGAAAATTCTGTTTCCCACCAAATTCCGCCATTTTCTGCCATTTTTTCGCTCCAAAACCCCGTCTTCTCCGAGAAAGTGCGCGAAGATTAAGCCCCGCCCCTCGTCATCCTGAAGAGGCCGGAACCGGAAGTTCCCAGAGGGCCACGGTCAGTGAGCAAGTGCTGCGAAAAGACCGAGGGGACGCACAGAGATGTCGGCTCCGGATGATGGGAATGTGGCGGCGCTTCCTTTGCCTCTCCGGCCGCACGAGCGGTGACGGCGGGAGTGGAGGCAGTTGTCCCCATCATGCCCGTAACCTTGCCATATGTACCGGGCGCAGCCTGGCTCCCACAGTATGACGGCAAACCCAATGCCCTACAGGGGTTTAAGCAAAAAATCTGCAATGTTCTGGACATGTATGCTTTGAATGGACGGCAGCGGGCATCAGTGGTACTGGGGCAGTTGACCGGTGCCGCCGAGTTGGAAGTGAAGACGTGGACTGAGGCTGACCGGATGTCAGTAACCGCCATCTTCAGGAGACTGGTAGCTGAGTTTGAAACCCGCACGGAAGCGGAGCTCAGAATGAGATTCTACAGCTGCAAGCAATTACCCCAGGATAGCATCCGAGATTACGCCCTGAAATTACAAGCAGCGCTGCGGACCCTGAGGCTGACCAACGACATCGGAGAGCCGGAAGGGAACAAGATGCTGGTGGAGCAGTTTCTACAGGGCCTCGGGTCAGTGGAGGACCGCAAACAGCTCCGGCTGTGGGCTCTAGAGCATACTGACATGGACTTTGCTACCCTGAAAGAATAGGCGATTAAGGCCCTGCAGCCCCCGGAGGCTCCAGACTCCCCATTCCCGGCTTGGCAAGCTGGGGCCTCCCCGGCACAAGTTAAACCCTCTGCCCTGGCCCTGCCTGCAGCGACTCCCTTGGCCGCAATTGGGAGTGGAGCATTCGATTTATCTACTCAAGTGCAACAACTAACTAAAGACGTAGCCCGGATCCTAGAAGCCATGCAGCTAAAGTCAAAGACCACCCCGTCAAGATAGATTCAACTGGCGGATTGCCCAGAGGACATCCCTTGGATGAGGAAGCGGACCTCCGCATACAGAGGACGAGGCAGCGACCGGTATGATCCACATGTTTGTTATAAATGTAACAAGACCGGCCACTACGCACAAAGCTGTCCTTTAAACGGGCAGCCCCTGGGGCCAAGGGCCAATCCCCAGGAATAAACTGTCAAGGCCCAGCAGACTGGAGGGAGCGGTATGTCAAGGGTCGGCCCATAGTCTCCATTACATTGGATGGGATCCCCACCTCTGCACTTCTAGACACTGGCTCCCAGGTAACAACCATCCCATATGTACTCTATAAGAAGTTCTGGCTTGATGATGACTTGATGCCCCCAGATGACAGTTTGACCATCTATGCCATGGGTCTCCAATTCCAGTCCTCAAGGGCCGCCAACAGTGCATGTTTTCAGGATTTCCTTAGTATTGCACATGGGATAATTGAATCACCTGCACAGTTGATGATTCCAATACCCATGCAATGCTAAGGAAATCCTGAAAACATGGACTGTTGGCGGCCCTCGAGGACTGGAGTTGGGGAACCCTGATCTATGCTGTCAATGGATTTCCTGTGACTCAAATTGGGTTCAAGGAGGTGACCATAAAGGTGGGCTGAGTAGAATTAGTGAGACAAGGCCTAATTGTAGTACAAAATGACCCTAGTGCTCGGAACCCGAAGATTATTTTGATGACAAATGTCATTGAGAATTGCATGTATGATGTGTTGTTTTTGCTTCAACAGCTGTCTGAGACTGCAGGAGCAGGGCGACAGAGGGCCCTGCAGTGTGAGATCTGAGCCAACCTGCAGCGGCAACAGGTATATCTCTCTGGAGGTGAGATAGGTGGTGTACGGGTCATGCACGCAGCTCCCCTTATAGTACCCCCCGAAGTGAAATGTTGATATGGTGCAGGGCAGCTATAGGCTCCCGGGGACAGGGTTACCAGGCAGTGGTAGAACCCCTACACTCAGAACATTGGCCCAAGGTGTTCACAGCCAGAGGGGTAGTTGATGTCCAAAAGGGGAGAGTGCCCGTGCGTGTACTAAACTGTGAGGTGGAGGAGGTCATATTGCCCCGCTATGCCACCATAGCCAAACTGTTTACAGTAAATTCAGACGATGGGAGCTTGCCGCCCGTGATCGAGAGGAAAAGGAGCAGATAAGGAGCGCTGCTTCCCAAGTGAAAAGGCCACGGTGCCGTGGCCTTGTGGAGCAGTTTGACCCCGAGTAAGGATGGGGGTTCATTCGCGAAGCAGGCCTTGCAGCAGGGGTGCATGTGTCTCGACGGGATGTGGCGCAGCACCTGCCATGGGGCCACCCGGAGCATAACCTTCAGCCTGAGGAGATGGTTATCTATACCCGGCATTGCGGAAAGCGGGCCTGGTATGCCCTGGGGTAACCAAGCATGTGATGTTTGAGGAAGGGTATGTGTCGGCGTCAGTAGCACGTAGCCGCAGAGAAGTATGGCTACGGGACCCGACAATCTATTATTAGAGTGTTAAATGTTACAGTACTAACAGTTGCGATGCCATAGAATTTTAGGTATCGGTGTTTCGTTTGCTATTTTCCACAGTTTATTATTTTTCATATAGAAAATGTTACTGAATCAACCAGTTTTAAATGAAAAGAGTGAAAGTTACCAGATTTTCTAGAAAAATTGTCAAAATGTGTACACCAGTACATGGACTCCGTTCAGTTTTATATATTTTAAGTAAAAATGGACCACAGTCACAGGACTGACGTGACCAACACAAACTTGTGTCTTGTATAATAATTGCACCTCCTGTGCCAGCCAAAGTCGTCAAAATCACAACACTCAGGACCTTAACCCGGTCACGGACACTTTAGCTTTCCATGGGGAACAGGTTGTTTGGGTGGCGGGTTATTGGGATCCGGGATGTTGGGACTGGACTGTCGCAGGAAGGGGCTGCAACTGAGTAGGTTGAGCCTCCGTTACCATTAAAACCAGTAGTGTCCCACCGTTGGGCGACGATCTCTAAGTAAAGTAGTGTTTTAGTAACGTGAAGTGCATTACCTCCCCTGTGTGGGATGGACCCATTAAATAAAGCATGTTAATTTATTTTCTTTCCAGTTCCAGCAAAACAAAATAGACCTCTGTCATCCTGTAGCTCACGGACGAGCTACCTTTAACCAAGGGGAATTGTGATCCCCTGGCCTATCAGGTTGTCACAGGGTATTGTGCAATCTGCCCTTCTGCACAGTATCCACCCTCCTTGGTTAACGGATCCCAGTCCTTTGGTGTTGTTAACAGCTTGTCCAATCAAAATCCTAGGAACACTTCCCACTTGAATCTACCAGACACACCATCAGGGGGCCTGAAGGGAATAGGGCGGCCCACATGGGGGGTTGCTGAGGAGAAAGTGAGGACAGTGACAGTTGAGAGCTGAGAGTTGAGAGTGAAGGAGAAAGGAGGTGAAGTGGCTCTCATGAGGAGAAGCCACGGAGGAGAGCTCCTGTGTACTAGGTGGCAAATGTTGGTCTGGGCCTGGTAGGAGCTGGAACCCGGTCGCAGGGGACAGTGTCAAGGGGCACGGACTGCCGAGGAGGGCAGCCGGCGGCCTTGAGCTATCACCGGGCAGGGGCCAGGGCACAACGGAGCATGTGGACCCCAGGCCGGAAAGTAGCTTCACGCGTTCCAGTAATTTACCTGACGGGGGTGAATACTTCACGTGTCATCCCCAACCTGCTCCAAAATCATGGTACTAGCACACCGATGGCATAGGACTTTCCCACTACAGTCCAAAGAAATCCTACGTGTGAACCCTGAGAGCAAGCTCACTCCGTTAGCCATACGGGTGAGCGGGACCCAGAGAATTTCAGACCAACGGGTACAATCGAGACTAAGGTGGCAGGGATCGGGCACAGACCAACAACAACACCACCAAGGGCACGGATCCAGGCGTGCTTCCCGCAGACTACAGTGGTGCTCAGAACTTTGGTTTACAAGCTGTCAGTGTGGTTATTCTAGGACTGAGTGATTACATTGGAAACCCCTGTACCTATCCCCCAACGGCACCCAAACACCATCCATCATCAACGAGCCCCGGGACACAAACCCTCTACCCACGGAGGGGTTAAACATCAGGCTGCCACACCATCGTCACCGGGCTCCCCAACGGCAGCGGTGGTCCCTCACATTACCACGCACAGTGAGTGGCGTCACAAACTTTCCAAAATCCCCCTGTACATACCTCCCCCCTTTCTTTTAATCGAGTGGCCGCTCGACCCCGAGGGTCCGGAGACCCCTCGAGCCACCGTGGATCTGGACCCGAGCGGCGGCAGCAACCCGGCTGTTCGCATGGGGCAGCACAATAATAGCTCACAGCTGCCACTAAGCCCTAGATTAGTAATAGGGAAGGTTTATGAAACTCCCCCATTACTAATCTGTAAGTGAAAAGTGAAAATAAAGACAAACAGGAAAAATCCTTTATTTCAAATAAAATACAAAGAAAAAAAAACACCCTCTTTCACCCATTTTTTAACCCCCAAAACACCCAGGTGTGACGTAATCCACATGAGGTCCCAGAACAATTCCATCTCTGCTACATCTGAAGCAACAGTGCGTGGCCATAGAACATGACTGCCCGCTGTGGGCTTCAGGCAAAGACTTAGCGGTGACATCATTCTGGTGATTTGTGGTCACAGCTGGAGGTTCCCACAGTCCTCCACCCGTGATCACAGGTAACCTGACCTCAGCTAACTTGATGCAAAACTGTGACTGAGTTCACAGACCTGCGTCTGCTGGCAGAAAACCACTGTTTTTTGTCAAGAGATGCAGATTTGGTACTAACATTTGTACAGCATATTCTGCACCCAATCTACAACTCCTGGCAAAAAAAAAGTGCATCACTACCGCATGTCGTATGATGTGGTAGTGATGTGTTTTTTGCCAGGAAGTGTAGATTGGATGCATGAATTTGATGTAAAAATTTCATCACCAAATTTGCATCTCTTGGGAAAAAAAATGTGGTGTCCTGCCAGGAGATGCAGGTATGTCATTAACCACTTATCATCTGAGGTGAGCTCATTGAGTTTACTAAGGTCACTTGAGGTCAGGTTACCTGCAATCACAGGTGGATGACCGTGGGAACCTCCAGCTGTAACCGCAAATACCCTGAGTGACATCACTGCTCATCATGCAGCTCATTCTCTGCCTGAAGCCCACAGTGGGTGGTTATGCTGTGTGCCCGCACACTGTCCCTTCAGTAATGTAGCAGAGCCAGATCGTCGTGGGATTTTGTGTGGATTATGTTGGACCTGGGTGTTTTTGGGGTAATAAATTGGTGGAAGAGGGTGTTTTTTGTATTTTATTTCGAATAAAGGATTTTTTGGGTGTTTGTGTTTATTTCTTTTTGCTTACAGATTAGTAACAGGGGTTCTCAGACACCTCCCATTCATAATCTAGGGCTTAGTGGCAACTGTGATCAGTCATTAACCCCTTATTACCCAGATTGCCACTGCAGCAGGGCATTCAGGATGAGCCGAGTAATGTTCCAGGATTGTCGCATCCAATGGATGTGAAAATCCTGGGCGGCTGCACGCTGCTATTTTTAGGCTGGAGAAGTGGTCAAAAAGCATGGGTCTCCCCAGCCTGAGAATACCAGCTCCAGCTGTCAGGCTTTATCATGGCTGGGTATCAAAATTTCGGGGACGGCATGCTGTTTTTTAAATTATTTAAGTGAAAAAAAATTCGCATGTGGTCCCTCTTATTTTGATACACAGCCAAGATAAGCACATGGCTGGGGGCTGCAGCCTGTAGCCATATGCTTTATCTGTGCTGGGTATCATAATATGGGGGAACCCTACTCAATTTTTTTTTTTTAATTATTTTGTTTTACATCACAATATAGACCCACAGACATGCTGTCAAAGGATGGGGTCGCGTCTGACCAACCAATCACAGAAGCGGGGATGTCAGTGGGTGGGGAAAGCAATGAATATGGATGAGCGATAATGAGAGGCACTGGAAGTAGAATGAGTGGCCGGGAAGCAGTTACAGCACCGCGGAAGACTCAGTAAGTGCAGCGAGCTTGCTCCAATCCCCCTTCTACCACCATTTTTAAGCACCGGATTCTTTTACCCATAGACTTATATGGGTACCGACATCCAGCCAGATATCCAGGATAAATTCTAGTCATCACATAAAGAATCAAAAAATTTCATCAGCTCATCATAGTGCACAGCCATTCATTAGTGGTCCATTGTGTATCCACAAACACCAGCAGAGTGCTCCAGATAAAATAAAGTATGTATGTATATCCTCACCAACATGTTAAAAGCAGGCACAATCCATATGGAGAAAAATAAAGGCTAAGTCACTTAAAACACTCCAAACATTTATTACAACCTAGTGAACAAATTAAATTGAAATGAGGCTGTTCATGAATTTCTTTTTTTGTTTTTAATATATTTTTATTAATTTTAATAAAACATTACATAGAAAAACAACTTGAAAATAGAAATTCAGCAGTAAGATAGTGAAATCCATTGTCCTTGTTATTTTTAGACAAGAGTGTCAGTGACTCGACATCTTCAATACAGCTTAAAGTTTGT
This sequence comes from Anomaloglossus baeobatrachus, assembly GCF_048569485.1. Lineage (NCBI taxonomy): Eukaryota > Metazoa > Chordata > Amphibia > Anura > Aromobatidae > Anomaloglossus > Anomaloglossus baeobatrachus. The sequence goes on along the minus strand of NC_134358.1, from coordinate 213,055,809 downwards.
ACACAAATCATCGCGCATCAAGCGTTGCATTTCAAGATATACCTTGTATTCCTTTCATTTCTACCCCACCAAACCCCCTCATTCTCCCATTTCCAAACCTCCCAAGGCGCCTCGTAATTTTTCCATATGGTACCAAACTGTGTCAAGGAACAGTCTCATCATTTGTACTATCTCCTCCGGGCTATAATATGCTATTATGAAGTTCTTCCATTTTTTAAAGTATTTACCAATTCTCTCTTTTTCCCTTTCTGTATCCAGCCCCTCCAAACCAGTAGGTGTTTCATCTGAATCATAATATCATCTAAAGATGGGATGTTAGGAGACAGACAATTTTTAAGTATCGCCCTTTTAGCTGATAGCAGAATAACATGCTGTAATGCGGGTGGGTATTTCAACCTGCCCCCCTCATCATTCTCATCCCCCCATTTATGAAATAAGTCCAAAGTAGGTGTCAAGCGGATTGTGAGTTTCCAAATTTCAAAAACACATTTTGTGATTTGAGTCCAAAGAGGTTGTAGATGTGAACAGATTCACAACCTATGGAATAGGTCCATCGCCTCATCTTTGTACATAGGACAGTGTGTAATTCGGTCTGATTTCGCTTTTGTCTCGGGGAAATTGAACGCATATGTTGCTCTGTGTATTATTCTGAACTGTGTTTCCCTCCATAGCACATTCATGACTGTTTTATGGAGCTGGGCCCACCCCTCCTTAATCTTTCCACCCAGATTTGGACTATTTAACGCTTTTTTTTTATGCTTTTGCCAAGACCTAAAGAAGGCCTCCGGATGTTGTCCCATGAGCCGATCCCTGATTGCCCCATACAGCCACGATATAGAGCACGATGGGGCTGAGTTTTTTTACCAGCAGTCAAATCTGTTACAGATTGCCTTCTGGGACATATCCACCAGACTGTCCAGGACATTGTGTTTCACCTGGTCAAATTGAATTATCTGATTAGGTTTAAAGCAGTACTTCTCCTTCAATTCCTCCCCTTCTAGCCACCTCAATTCACTAGGATGTATGAAATGATATTCATTACGGATCCCCTTCTCCATTTCTCAAATAGTTTGTTACTAACCCCTTGTAAGAACTCTGGCTTGTGCCAGACAGGTAAGTATTTAGAGATTCTATGTGAGAGTTCGTAATGTTTCCTTACTATCTTCCACGTTGCTATAGTGTCTCTAAACAGGGACGAGTGTTTGAATTGAGGAGGTAACGCCGAGTGTAACAGAGCCAAAAGGTCCCAGGGTTGTGCATAGTCCCTTTCAAAGGCTATTGCCGCGTGCTGTCTGGAGCCTTGGATCCAATCTATCAAATATTTAGTTAGGCATGTGTAGCGCCCCTGAATACATCAGGGTGCTACAGGGAACTGCATCCTTTTCCCCAGGGTGCAGGACCTACCCCCCCCCATGGTTCCAAGTTCCCAGAAACCGGTATCACCTCCATCAGCACCACAAACGCCAACCAACACCTCCCATCATGACTTGTCAGACACACCAGTGGGTTGGTCTAGCTGCAACACGGCCACCCACCTAGGGGTCAGGCAGATCGGTAGGAGGGATGAAGTGAGTTTAGAGAGAGCCCTCAAAATGAGAGGAGCTGGAGTGTTAGCTCCTGAGGAGCTAGAAAGATCGAGGTTGGGTTGCAGACAGTGGTCCGGGACCAGAGGAGTCGGTGACCGGTTTCAGGGATGTCGGTCTGGGGTGCGACAGACACGGTCTAGGAGGGACTATAGGCACCAGAGAGGGACCCACAGAGCTGACCGGTACCGAGCACGACGGGGTACAGGAGCCGATTCAACGTCCTGACAATTAACCTGCAGAGGAAGGGGACCTTCAGGGACCTTCCCAGAGCTCAGAGACTGAGGGCATCAGCACACCGCGGGGGACAGGGCTTTCCAGAAAAAGCAACCCACTGAAGTCCCAAGTTCCTTAGGAGCAAGACTTCACTTAAAAAAACTGAAGAACGGGACAGTACAGCTTCAAGCTATAGGGACCCTCATGGACACGAAACTGTGCACGGAGGCAGGCTCCGGACTGCTAGGTGACACCGGTGGGACCGAGTACTTGGACGGGCTCCCCGCAGCGGCACTCAGACTTTGGTTTGCCTGCAGCGTGTGTGTCTCCTTTACAGACCTCATCCAGCCCCACGACTACCCACAGTGAGTACCCTGGTCCCCTGGATCCTGCTCTCCCAAACAACTACCAACACACTGAGCCCGGGGCCTTCCTTACCTGCGGAGGGACTGACATCTGGCTGTTTCACCCCATCTGTCCCGGTACTCCTTACAGCAGCGGCGGTACTCCCATTACCGCAACCCGCAGGTGGTGTCACAAACCTATCCCCTGTAAATACCCTCTTTATACGGATCAAAGAGTCCCCCAAGCTGGGTCCGGACCCCCCTCGAGCCACGATCCCGGATCCGAGCAGCCCGACTAACATCGGGGCGGCACGCATGCTACAGTTAGGTCCAGAAATATTTGGACAGTGACACAAGTTTTGTTATTTTAGCTGTTTTCAAAAACATGTTCAGAAATACAATTATATATATAATATGGGCTGAAAGTGCACACTCCCAGCTGCAATATGAGAGTTTTCACATCCAAATCGGAGAAAGGGTTTAGGAATCATAGCTCTGTAATGCATAGCCTCCTCTTTTTCAAGAGACCAAAAGTAATTGGACAAGGGACTCTAAGGGCTGCAATTAACTCTGAAGGCGTCTCCCTCATTAACCTGTAATCAATGAAGTAGTTAAAAGGTCTGGGGTTGATTACAGGTGTGTGGTTTTGCATTTGGAAGCTGTTGCTGTGACCAGACAACATGCGGTCTAAGGAACTCTCAATTGAGGTGAAGCAGAACATCCTGAGGCTGAAAAAAAAAAAAAAATCCATCAGAGAGATAGCAGACATGCTTGGAGTAGCAAAATCAACAGTCGGGTACATTCTGAGAAAAAAGGAATTGACTGGTGAGCTTGGGAACTCAAAAAGGCCTGGGCGTCCACGGATGACAACAGTGGTGGATGATCGCCGCATACTTTCTTTGGTGAAGAAGAACCCGTTCACAACATCAACTGAAGTCCAGAACACTCTCAGTGAAGTAGGTGTATCTGTCTCTAAGTCAACAGTAAAGAGAAGACTCCATGAAAGTAAATACAAAGGGTTCACATCTAGATGCAAACCATTCATCAATTCCAAAAATAGACAGGCCAGAGTTAAATTTGCTGAAAAACACCTCATGAAGCCATCTCAGTTCTGGAAAAGTATTCTATGGACAGATGAGACAAAGATCAACCTGTACCAGAATGATGGGAAGAAAAAAGTTTGGAGAAGAAAGGGAACGGCACATGATCCAAGGCACACCACATCCTCTGTAAAACATGGTGGAGGTAACGTGATGGCATGGGCATGCATGGCTTTCAATGGCACTGGGTCACTTGTGTTTATTGATGACATAACAGCAGACAAGAGTAGCCGGATGAATTCTGAAGTGTACCGGGATATACTTTCAGCCCAGATTCAGCCAAATGCCGCAAAGTTGATCGGACGGCGCTTCATAGTACAGATGGACAATGACCCCAAGCATACAGCCAAAGCTACCCAGGAGTTCATGAGTGCAAAAAAGTGGAACATTCTGCAATGGCCAAGTCAATCACCAGATCTTAACCCAATTGAGCATGCATTTCACTTGCTCAAATCCAGACTTAAGACGGAAAGACCCACAAACAAGCAAGACCTGAAGGCTGCGGCTGTAAAGGCCTGGCAAAGCATTAAGAAGGAGGAAACCAAGCGTTTGGTGATGTCCATGGGTTCCAGACTTAAGGCAGTGATTGCCTCCAAAGGATTCACAACAAAATATTGAAAATAAAAATATTTTGTTTGGGTTTGGTTTATTTGTCCAATTACTTTTGACCTCCTAAAATGTGGAGTGTTTGTAAAGAAATGTGTACAATTCCTACAATTTCTATCAGATATTTTTGTTCAAACCTTCAAATTAAACGTTACAATCTGCACTTGAATTCTGTTGTAGAGGTTTCATTTCAAATCCAATGTGGTGGCATGCAGAGCCCAACTCGCGAAAATTGTGTCACTGTCCAAATATTTCTGGACCTAACTGTATATTGTATCCTCTAACATTTGGGAGGTTTAGACCTCCATTATCTTTAGAAGCCATCAGCTTCTTTAACCCTATGTGTGGCCGTTATCCTCTCCAGATAAAATGCGAGAATGCTTTATTTAGAGATACTATGAATTTCTTTTTATGTGGAGTCACTTTACGTATGTATTCCACACCATAAAGGGCTTGAAGTTGTTTCTCAAGTTTTCACCATTTTCATTGGACCTGCAAAATTACATTATTTGTGTTCTTCAGTATTTACTATCACACAATTATTTTTTTGCTTGGTGGATAATACCAACTTCAAAAGGTTGGCGATCCTGGGTACTAAATTCTCACCTTCATTCGTGAACCTTTATGTGGCCTATGAGGAGCAAAGATATATTTATTCTGAAGTTAATCGGTTCAAGAACAAAATGCGTGGTACAGCTGTTACATGCATGATATCATCATTTGTCTTGTGATGTAATGGCCGTACCACACTTTGCTAGTCAATTAAATTATAATTCTTTTACTTTGCAATTTAAATTTTATTGTAAACTGAAAGAAATAATTTTTTTTTTTATCTCTTGCTGGCCATAGCATCAGGGAACAAATCTCAACTCATACCAATTGGAAACCTACATCAGCAATACACTCTTGCATATCCGCTCATGCTACCCAGAACATATAATTAAAAGAATTCCTATGTGTGAATTAACTAGAAATTGTTTATTAGATGCAAAAGTAACAAGAACAAATACACTGATGAGCAAAAGAGTAACAATGTTTTGAGCTTTTGACTTTCAGGCTCCAAATCTCACCATCCACTACAGCAGGGTTGGGGAACCTCCGATGACATTTTCTGCAGCCCCCGGGCACATTCCAGGCAACCACAGTGCTCGAGCGGCACTCGCGCTTTTGCCGGCCGCCGGGCCTTTGAAATCCCAGTGTGTTCTGGGTAGATGCTAGAATGTACGGGCTTTTTCCAGATTCTGATTGCAGCCCGTACTAGAATGTACGGGCTCTTTTCGGGACCTGACTACAGCCCGTACATTCTAGACTGAACTCGGGACTGTGCTCGCGTGCTCAGGGTTTACCTTGTGGGCGAGGTAAGCAGCGCGCTGTGCTCCAGTCACAGAAGAAGAGGTGCAGCAGATGCCTCCCTGCTGTACATGCCTCCTGTACCTGTGCTGTGTGACTCCTACTCCCCTAGTACTGTGAGTATGCAACCCATCGCTGCCCCCCATCCAGTGCTGTGTACCCCCTAGTACTGTGTGTATCCCCCAAGTCCTGTGTACCCTCTAGTACTGTGTGTAGCCCCAAGTGGTGTGTACCCCTTCAGTGCTGTGTACTCCCTAGTACTGTGTGTAACCCCTCAGGGTTGTGTAATCTGTGCAGCCTCCTAGTGCTGTCAGTGCTGCCACCTAGTGCTCTTCCTGCTGCCTCCTAGTGTTGTCACCTAATGCTCTCCGTGCTGCCTCCTAGTGCTGTCAGTGCTGTTAGTACTGCCACCTAGTGCTCTTTGTGCTGCACCTAGTGCTCTTTGTGCTGCACCTAGTGCTCTTTGTGCTGCCACCTAGTGCTCTTTGTGCTGCCACCTAGTGCTCTCTGTGCTGCCACCTAGGGCACTCTGTGCTGCCACCTAGTGCACTCTGTGCTGTCCGTTGTGCCGTCTAGTGCTGTCCGTTGTGCCGCCTAGTGCTGTCCATTGTGCCGCCTAGTGCTGTTCGTGCTGCCACCTAGTGCTGTCTGTGCCCGCCACCAGTTCTCAGCATCTCCTGTGATGTATACACCCCTCCTGTGATATATACGCCCCAGTCCCTCCTGTGTTGTATACGCTCCTCCTGTGATGTATACGCCCCAGCCTCTCCTGTGATGTATATGCCCCAGCCTCTTCTGGGATGTATATGAGTGACGCAGCCTCTCCTGGGATGTATATGCCTCAGCGTCTTCTGGGATGTATATGCCTCAGTTTCTCCTGTGATGTATATGCCTCAGTGTCTCCTGTGATGTATATGCCCCAGTTTCTCCTGTGATGTGTATGCCCCCAGCCTCTCTAGACCAAGACAAACCTGGAAAAGCAGTTGCGAGAAACAAAATGATCAATATCACCGAACATCACAGCTGCTCCAGCCACCACATTAGGGGTGAGTTAAATAATTATTTGACCAAATATAGCCTGGTCGTTTTCAAGTTTATAATTTGGTGCGGCCCCCGAAGGTTGGTAGAAAATTCCAAATGGCCCCCGGCAGTAAAAAGGTTCCCTACCCCTGCACTACAGCTTTGTGTGTGAGGCTACCTTCATTTTATATACAGTCAGGGCCAGAAATATTTGGACAGTGACACAAGTTTTGTTATTTTAGCTGTTTACAAAAACATGTTCAGAAATACAATTATATATATAATATGGGCTGAAAGTGCACACTCCCAGCTGCAATATGAGAGTTTTCACATCCAAATCGGAGAAAGGGTTTAGGAATCATAGCTCTGTAATGCATAGCCTCCTCTTTTTCAAGGGACCAAAAGTAATTGGACAAGGGACTCTAAGGGCTGCAATTAACTCTGAAGGCGTCTCCCTCGTTAACCTGTAATCAATGAAGTAGTTAAAAGGTCTGGGGTTGATTACAGGTGTGTGGTTTTGCATTTGGAAGCTGTTGCTGTGACCAGACAACATGCGGTCTAAGGAACTCTCAATTGAGGTGAAGCAGAACATCCTGAGGCTGAAAAAAAAGAAAAAATCCATCAGAGAGATAGCAGACATGCTTGGAGTAGCAAAATCAACATTCGGGTACATTCTGAGAAAAAAGGAATTGACTGGTGAGCTTGGGAACTCAAAAAGGCCTGGGCGTCCACGGATGACAACAGTGGTGGATGATCGCCGCATACTTTCTTTGGTGAAGAAGAACCTGTTCACAACATCAACTGAAGTCCAGAACACTCTCAGTGAAGTAGGTGTATCTGTCTCTAAGTCAACAGTAAAGAGAAGACTCCATGAAAGTAAATACAAAGGGTTCACATCTAGATGCAAACCATTCATCAATTCCAAAAATAGACAGGCCAGAGTTAAATTTGCTGAAAAACACCTCATGAAGCCAGCTCAGTTCTGGAAAAGTATTCTATGGACAGATGAGACAAAGATCAACCTGTACCAGAATAATGGGAAGAAAAAAGTTTGGAGAAGAAAGGGAACGGCACATGATCCAAGGCACACCACATCCTCTGTAAAACATGGTGGAGGCAACGTGATGGCATGGGCATGCATGGCTTTCAATGGCACTGGGTCACTTGTGTTTATTGATGACATAACAGCAGACAAGAGTAGCCGGATGAATTCTGAAGTGTACCGGGATATACTTTCAGCCCAGATTCAGCCAAATGCTGCAAAGTTGATCGGACGGCGCTTCATAGTACAGATGGACAATGACCCCAAGCATACAGCCAAAGCTACCCAGGAGTTCATGAGTGCAAAAAAGTGGAACATTCTGCAATGGCCAAGTCAATCACCAGATCTTAACCCAATTGAGCATGCATTTCACTTGCTCAAATCCAGACTTAAGACGGAAAGACCCACTAACAAGCAAGACCTGAAGGCTGCGGCTGTAAAGGCCTGGCAAAGCATTAAGAAGGAGGAAACCCAGCGTTTGGTGATGTCCATGGGTTCCAGACTTAAGGCAGTGATTGCCTCCAAAGGATTCGCAACAAAATATTGAAAATAAAAATATTTTGTTTGGGTTTGGTTTATTTGTCCAATTACTTTTGACCTCCTAAAATGTGGAGTGTTTGTAAAGAAATGTGTACAATTCCTACAATTTCTATCAGATATTTTTGTTCAAACCTTCAAATTAAACGTTACAATCTGCACTTGAATTCTGTTGTAGAGGTTTCATTTCAAATCCAATGTGGTGGCATGCAGAGCCCAACTCGCGAAAATTGTGTCACTGTCCAAATTTTTCTGGACCTAACTGTACAATCATCTTGGCTATCTCATTCATAAATTTGACTTGCAACTATTTAGCATATGATTAGTTATGCAGATTCTTGTCATGTCACTGCATTATTACTGTTTTGATCCTAAAAGTATAGATTTTAATTTTTATTAACTAAAACAAAGGAATTGACGGTATTGCCTTAAAGGGGTTATCTGGCTTCTTTTGACTTTTTTTTTTTATTTCCCTATTGGGCTACATTAGGGCAGGTAAGTAGATAGAGACCACTTACCTGCCCTGCTGTAAGCCCCTCTCCCCCGGCTCAGAGTGGTCATGTGACCGCTCCTGCCGCGATTTTGCTGCTTCCGGTCATTTCATGTCAACATGGGCAGGGCCATGTTGACATGCAAATCTGGAACAGCATGTCACCTCCCTGCTGGGCTGTACAGTGCGTGAGTCCCCACCCCCTTCCCTGCACCCTCCCACACATTCCCTCGCACCTCTTTTACTCTCCCCGTAACCTCCCCCTGCACTGCTGTGCGGTCCGTGACCTGGGGGCGGGGCCTGGCGGCGGCTGCCGTGGTGTCAGCGCCAGCACCGGGTCCCCGGCTCAGGATCGCACATTCAAATCTACCGGCATCGCAGATCACAGATGCCGGTACATTTTAAAGTGCTGATGAGAAGCAGCGCAGCGCTGCTTCTCATCACTGTCCCTCCCGCTGTCTATGCTCTCTTCAGCACAGCGGTGACGTCACTACTGTGCTGATATGGCCAGAGCACAGACAGCGCGCGAACGTGCAGGAGTGGTGGGGACCGAGGATGGGTGAGTATGTACGCCCTACATGTGTTCCCGATGGGGATGGGAGGGGGGGCGGCGGTGCAGAGCGCCGTGTGTGTGTGTGCGTGCGTGCGCGTGCGGTGCAGAGCCATACGTGTGCGTGTGCGATACAGAGCCATTCGTGTGCGTGTGCGGTGCAGAGCCATATGTGTGCGGTGCAGAGCCATATGTGTGCGGTGCAGAGCCATGCGTGTGCGGTGCAGAGCCATATGTGTGCGTGTGCGGTGCAGAGCCATATGTGTGCGTGTGCGGTACAGAGCCATATGTGTGCGTGTGCGGTACAGAGCCATATGTGTGCGTGTGCGGTGCAGAGCCATATGTGTGCGTGTGCGGTGCAGAGCCATATGTGTGCGTGTGCGGTACAGAGCCATATGTGTGCGTGTGCGGTACAGAGCCATATGTGTGCGTGTGCGGTACAGAGCCATATGTGTGCGGTACAGAGCCATATGTGTGCGTGTGTGGTGCAGAGCCATATGTGTGCGTGTGCGGTACAGAGCCATATGTGTGCGGTGCAGAGCCATATGTGTGCGTGTGCGGTGCAGAGCCATATGTGTGCAGTACAGAGCCATATGTGTGCGTGTGCGGTGCAGAGCCATATGTGTGCGTGTGCGGTACAGAGCCATATGTGTGCGTGTGCGGTGCAGAGCCATATGTGTGCGGTGCAGAGCCATATGTGTGCGTGTGCGGTACAGAGGCATATGTGTGCGTGTGCGGTGCAGAGCCATATGTGTGCGCGTGCGGTGCAGAGCCATATGTGTGCGGTACAGAGCCATATGTGTGCGTGTGCGGTGCAGAGCCATATGTGTGCGTGTGCGGTGCAGAGCCATATGTGTGCGGTGCAGAGCCATATGTGTGCGGTGCAGAGCCCGATGTGGTGTGTGGTGCAGAGCCTGATGTGGGGCTGTTATTTGCAATGCTGTAGTGATAACAGGTCAGGTGCTGGGGCAGAAGGCAGAATATACTGACAGGGAATGTGTGTGCAGGGGGCGGGCAGGGGGCGAGGCTGGACACTGGGGTGGGTGGTGACAGCTCTGACTGAGGTTTGGCACAGGAAGTGGTCAGTTTGTTAGCTGAATGTAAACAAGGAGCTGCAGAGAATAAAGGGTGAATTCAAGAGGAACAAAAGTTAGAAAACAAAAAATAACAATGTAGGGGTGATTTATATGACAATACAGCACAGATTAGCTTAACAAAAATTTTTGAGTTTATGTCGGACAACTCCTTTAACTGCAAAGATGGTGCAATCATCATATCTTCTGCCATCACTAGAGTTGAGCGCGGTTCGTGGTTCGTGGTTCTCCAGTTCTAGGCTCGAGTGATTTTTGGGCTGTTCGAGATCGAACTAGAACTCGAGCTTTTTGCTAAAAGCTCGATAGTTCTAGATACGTTCGAGAACGGTTCTAGCAGCAAAAAGCAGGGCTTTTTACAGCTACAGTGAGCAGGAGCCATCGCTGGCAGCCTGCCACAAGCTGGTAACCAAGATAAACATCGGGTATCCAAGCAAAGCGCTTTGGTTAGTAACCCGATGTTTATCTTAGTTACGTGCAGGAAGCCCACACTTTCCCGCTCAGCTCGCTCCACCCCCTCCTACCCGCGGCATGTACACATACATACACATACACAAACACACACACACACACACATCCACTCCCCCCCCCCCCCCCCGCCCGCCCGCCCGCTCGCTCGCTCGCTCGCTCGGCTTACCTGCGGTGATGAAGTCCCGCCATCCCGACCTCAGCCCTGTCACTGTCCTCCATGGCCGCCGCTTGTCACATCACCTATCGCTTCCGACCCGAGACTGACACTGGCGGTGACGTCACGGACCTCTCGCGATACTTGATGTGAAGGCGCCGGTCATTGACCTCAGTGACAGGGGCTGTCAGTGTGCTGGAGATCAGCGCAGGTAATGTACCTCACTGACAGCAGCACTTGTCACCCCCCTGCAGTGACCTGGGCTGACCCATTGATGTTAGCTCAGGTCACTGCACTGCTCTCCCAGCCAATGGGGAACATCCTGCTCTTCATTGACTGGGACAGTGTGCATCGTCATGGCAACCCCTTGGATTACACCAGACCTGGATTTGTTTTTCAATCTAATAAATTGGTTAAAGAGGGAATGTTTTGGGGAGTGTTTTTTCAAATAAAAATGTGTTTGTCGTGTATTTTTTTTTTATTACTGACTGGGTTGGTGATGTCGGGTATCTGATAGACGCCTGACCTCACCAACCCCAGGGCTTGATGCCAGGTGACATTACACATCTGGTATTAACCCCAAATATTACCCCGTTTGCCACCGCACCAGGGCGCGGGATGAGCTGGGGCGAAGCACCAGGATTGGCGCATCTAATGGATGCGCCACTTCTGGGGCGGCTGCGGCCTGCTATTTTTAGGCTGGGGAGATTCCAATAACCATGGACCTCCCTAGTCTGAGAATATCAGGCCCCAGCTGTCTGCTTTACCTTGGCTGGTGATCCAATTTTGGGGGACCCCTACGTGTTTTTTTTTTTAATTATTTATTTAATTTAAAATAACAGCGTGGGGTGCCCTCAGTTTTGGATTACCAGCCAAGGTGAGGTTGCCAGCTGTGGTCTGCAGGCTGCAGCCGTCTGCTTTACCCTAGCTGGCTACAAAACTAGGGGGAACCCTATGTCATTTTTTTTTCATTTTTTTGGCTAAATACAAAGCTAAGCACCCCTTAGTGCCACATGAAAGGTACCAAAGGGTGTTCCACTTTTTCTCCATTTTTTTCTCCACTTTCTCTCCACTTTTTCTCCACTTTTTCTCCATTTTTTTCTCCACTTATTCTCCACTTTTTCTCCTCTTATTCTCCACTTTTTCTCCACTTTTTCTCCACTTTTTCTCCTCTTATTCTCCACTTTTTCTCCACTTTTTCTCCACTTTTTCTCCATTTTTTTCTCCACTTTCTCCACTTTTTCTCCACTTTTTTCTCCACTTTTTCTCCTCTTATGCTCCACTTTTTCTCCTCTTAATCTCCACTTTTTCTCCACTTTTTCTCCACTTTTTCTCCACTTTTTTCTCCACTTTTTCTCCTCTTATGCTCCACTTTTTCTCCACTTTTTCTCCACTTTTTCTCCACTTTTTCTCCACTTTTTCTCCTCTTAATCTCCACTTTTTCTCCTCTTATGCTCCACTTTTTCTCCACTTTTTCTCCACTTTTTCTCCACGTTTTCTCCACTTTTTTCTCCACTTTTTCTCCTCTTATGCTCCACTTTTTCTCCACTTTTTCTCCACTTTTTCTCCACGTTTTCTCCACGTTTTCTCCACTTTTTTCTCCACTTTTTCTCCTCTTATGCTCCACTTTTTCTCCACTTTTTCTCCTCTTAATCTCCACTTTTTCTCCACTTTTTCTCCACTTTTTCTCCACTTTTTCTCCACTTTTTTCTCCACTTTTTCTCCACTTTTTCTCCTCTTATGCTCCACTTTTTCTCCACTTTTTCTCCACTTTTTCTCCACTTTTTCTCCTCTTATGCTCCACTTTTTCTCCACTTTTTCTCCACTTTTTCTCCTCTTATGCTCCACTTTTTCTCCACTTTTTCTCCACTTTTTTCTCCACTTTTTCTCCTCTTATGCTCCACTTTTTCTCCACTTTTTCTCCACTTTTTCTCCACTTTTTCTCCTCTTATGCTCCACTTTTTCTCCACTTTTTCTCCACTTTTTCTCCATTTTTTTCTCCACTTATTCTCCACTTTTTCTCCTCTAATTCTCCACTTTTTCTCCACTTTTTCTCCACTTTTTCTCCTCTTATTCTCCACTTTTTCTCCACTTTTTCTCCACTTTTTCTCCATTTTTTTCTCCACTTTCTCCACTTTTTCTCCACTTTTTTCTCCACTTTTTCTCCTCTTATGCTCCACTTTTTCTCCTCTTAATCTCCACTTTTTCTCCACTTTTTCTCCACTTTTTCTCCACTTTTTTCTCCACTTTTTCTCCTCTTATGCTCCACTTTTTCTCCACTTTTTCTCCACTTTTTCTCCACTTTTTCTCCACTTTTTCTCCTCTTAATCTCCACCTTTTCTCCTCTTATGCTCCACTTTTTCTCCACTTTTTCTCCACTTTTTCTCCACGTTTTCTCCACTTTTTTCTCCACTTTTTCTCCTCTTATGCTCCACTTTTTCTCCACTTTTTCTCCACTTTTTCTCCACTTTTTCTCCACGTTTTCTCCACGTTTTCTCCACTTTTTTCTCCACTTTTTCTCCTCTTATGCTCCACTTTTTCTCCACTTTTTCTCCACTTTTTCTCCTCTTAATCTCCACTTTTTCTCCACTTTTTCTCCACTTTTTCTCCACTTTTTCTCCACTTTTTCTCCACTTTTTTCTCCACTTTTTCTCCACTTTTTCTCCTCTTATGCTCCACTTTTTCTCCACTTTTTCTCCACTTTTTCTCCACATTTTCTCCACGTTTTCTCCACTTTTTTCTCCACTTTTTCTCCTCTTATGCTCCACTTTTTCTCCACTTTTTCTCCACTTTTTCTCCTCTTAATCTCCACTTTTTCTCCACTTTTTCTCCACTTTTTCTCCACTTTTTCTCCACTTTTTCTCCACTTTTTTCTCCTCTTATGCTCCACTTTTTCTCCACTTTTTCTCCACTTTTTCTCCACTTTTTCTCCTCTTATGCTCCACTTTTTCTCCACTTTTTCTCCACTTTTTCTCCTCTTATGCTCCACTTTTTCTCCACTTTTTCTCCACTTTTTTCTCCACTTTTTCTCCTCTTATGCTCCACTTTTTCTCCACTTTTTCTCCACTTTTTCTCCTCTTATGCTCCACTTTTTCTCCACTTTTTCTCCACTTTTTCTCCATTTTTTTCTCCACTTATTCTCCACTTTTTCTCCTCTTATTCTCCACTTTTTCTCCACTTTTTCTCCACTTTTTCTCCTCTTATTCTCCACTTTTTCTCCACTTTTTCTCCACTTTTTCTCCTCTTATGCTCCACTTTCTCCACTTTTTCTCCACTTTTTTCTCCACTTTTTCTCCTCTTATGCTCCACTTTTTCTCCTCTTAATCTCCACTTTTTCTCCACTTTTTCTCCACTTTTTCTCCACTTTTTTCTCCACTTTTTCTCCTCTTATGCTCCACTTTTTCTCCTCTTAATCTCCACTTTTTCTCCTCTTATGCTCCACTTTTTCTCCACTTTTTCTCCACTTTTTTCTCCACTTTTTCTCCTCTTATGCTCCACTTTTTCTCCACTTTTTCTCCACTTTTTCTCCACTTTTTCTCCTCTTAATCTCCACTTTTTCTCCTCTTAATCTCCACTTTTTCTCCTCTTATGCTCCACTTTTTCTCCACTTTTTCTCCACTTTTTCTCCACTTTTTCTCCACTTTTTCTCCTCTTATGCTCCACTTTTTCTCCAGTTTTTCTCCTCTTAATCTCCACTTTTTCTCCTCTTATGCTCCACTTTTTCTCCACTTTTTCTCCTCTTATGCTCCACTTTTTCTCCACTTTTTCTCCACTTTTTCTCCACTTATGCTCCACTTTTTCTCCACTTTTTCTCCACTTTTTTCTCCACTTTTTCTCCTCTTAATCTCCACTTTTTCTCCACTTTTTCTCCACTTTTTCTCCACTTTTTCTCCACTTTTTCTCCACTTTTTTCTCCACTTTTTCTCCACTTTTTCTCCTCTTATGTTCCACTTATTCTCCACTTTTTCTCCACTTTTTCTCTACTTTTTCTATGGTCGGTCTACCCATTAGCTCTGCCATGCATAGTGTAGCTCTACACCTACTGCACATGTTACTTTATGATTGACATCTCTTTCGTACCAGAGCTGTCTAAGTCTACTCTGACCCCATATTTGTCATTACTATATTGTCCTTGTACTGTATTATGACATTTGTATCATGTGTTTCATTTCTTGCTGTGTTGCAATTTTTTTGCTGCATCCCAATTGTACCTCTACATTGTTCGAGTTTATGTTATTGTTCTCTCACTCTTATGTGATACTGATTATTGTCATTTTTCATGATTACATGCAGATAAGTCCAATCTGACGAAGGCTCAGGCTAAAACGTCATTTGTAACTTGTTTTGGACAAAAACATATATGCTTATGAAAAAAAAATTTTCTTAATACGGACCAATAAAGAGTGATTTTGCATTACTATCCGTTGTGACTTACTGACTTAGTCTGGGAGATATAGAGTGCCGAGGTTACTCACTAATTTTATCTATTATTACCTCTGAGCACCTATATACCAGTGAGCAGAGCTTCCTCTACAGTAGTTCTCCTGATTAGGCATGCCCTTACCTCATGAGCAGGGCATTGCAGCTTTGGTAGCAACCATTACGACATGGACTCTGCTGCTGTGGACCCGGGGAGAGTGAGTGCAGATTCATTGCACCCACACTCCTCACATGAAGGGTCCGCACTCCTAGAAAATGGGGGATACGTTCCCTGAGTGTCTCCCCCCCATATTCTAGACGGTCCAGAGTCGTCGTGGGACCCCTTTATTTTTTTTCTTACAATAAATTGGTGAAAGAGGAAATGTTTTGGGGACTGTTTTTTCAAATAAATTTCTTTTGTCGATTTTTTGTTTTTGTTAGTACTGACAGTTTATGATGTTGGGTATCTAATAGACGCCATGACATCACAAACTGCTGGGCTTGATCTCAGGTGACTTTACAGCTAGTATCAACCCGATTTATTACCCCGTTTGCCACTGCACCAGGGCACGGGATGAGCTGGGGTGAAGCGCCAGGATTGGCGCATCTAGTGGATGCGCCACGTCTGGGGTGCCTGCGGCCTGCTATTTTTAGGCTGTGAAGGCCCAATAACTATGGACCTTCCCACCCTGAGAATACCAGACCACAGCTGTCCGCTTTACCTTGGCTGGTGATCCAATTTGGGGGGTCCCCTACTTTTATTGTGTAATTATTAATATTTATAAAATAATTATAAAAAAGAGCCTGAGGGGACCTCCACATTGGATCCCCAACCACGGTAAAGCTGCCAGCTGTGGTTTTCAGGCTACAGCCGTCTGCTTTACCCTAGCTGGCTATCAAAAATGGGGGGACCCAACGTAATTTTTTTTTTTTAACTATTTTTTAAATAGAAAAAATTAATGGGCTTCCCTGTATTTTGATTGCCAACCAAGGTAACGGCAGGCAGATGGGGGTGGCAACCCATAGCTGTCTGCTTTATCTGCGCTGAGAATCAAAAATACCGCGGAGCGCTACGTCATTTTTTTAAAGATTTATTTTTACAGCACTGTGATGTCCAGCAATCAAAATACAGGGAAGCCCATTTTATTTTTAGTTATTTAAATAAATAATTAAAAAAAATATATGTTAGCTCCCACTGCATTTTTTGTATTGCTAGCTAAGGGTAATCCAAGCAGCTACTGGCTGCTAACCCCCACTGCTTGGTGTTACCTTCACTGGCAATGGAAAATCCAGGGAAGCATTTTTTTTTTTTTTTGCCAAAAAGCTACAAAAAAAGGACGTGAGCTTCGCCATATTTTTGTATGCTAGCCAGGTATAGCAGGCAGGTGCTGGAAGAGTTGGATACAGCGCCAGAAGATGGCGCTTCTATGAAAATGCCATTTTCTGAGGTGGCTGCAGACTGCAATTCGCAGCAGTGGGGCCCAGAAAGCTCAGGCCAACCGGTGGTGCGGATTCCAATCCCAGCTGCCTAGTTGTACCTGGCTGGACACAAATATGGGGCAAAGCCTACGTCATTTGTTTTCTAATTATTTCATGAAATTCATGAAATAATAAAAAAAGGGCTTCCCTTTATTTTTGGTTCCCAGCCGGGTACAAATAGGCAACTGGGGGTTGGGGGCAGCCGTACCTGCCTGCTGTACCTGGCTAGCATACAAAAATATGGCGAAGCCACATAATTTTTTCAGGGGGCAAAAAACTTCTGCATACAGTCCTGGATGGAGTATGCTGAGCCTTGTAGTTCTGCAGCTGCTGTCTGTCTGTATGGAGAAGAGCAGACAGCAGCTGCAGAACTACAAGGCTCAGCATACTCCATCCAGGACTGTATGCAGAAGTTTTTTGCCCACCAAAAAAATGACGTGGGCTTCGCCATATTTTTGTATGCTAGCCAGGTACAGCTGGCAGCCACGGGCTGCCTCCAACCCCCAGTTGCCTATTTGTACCCGGCTGGGAACCAAAAATATAGGGAAGCCCGTTTTTTTTAATTATTTCACTTATTTCATGAAATAATTAAAAAACAAATGACGTGGGCTTCACCCTATTTTTGTGTCCAGCCGGGTACAACTAGGCAGCTGGGGATTGGAATCCGCAGCACAGGTTAGCCCGAGGTTTGTGAGCGCCTCTGCTGCGGATTTCAGTCCGCAGCCGTCCCAGAAAATGGCGCTCTCATAGAAGCGCCATCATCTGGCGCTGTATCCAACTCTTCCAACAGCCCTGGAGCCGGGTGGCTTGTTGGGTAATCATGAGTTAATACTGGCTTTGTTTTACCAGCCAGTATTAAGCCAGAGATTCTTAATGTCAGGCACGTTTGACCCGGCCATTAAGAATCTCCAATAAAGGGTTAAAAAAAAGACACCACACAGAGAAAAAATACTTTAATAGAAATAAATACACAGACACATTAGAGACTCCATCTTTATTACCCCCTGTCAGCCCTCCACGATCCTGCTCTTCTGTTTTCTTTCTTTCTAGTGTAGTAGTAGTGACGATTGTAGTGAGGGGCATCACTTGGGGCTGGGGAACCTCCATCCTAACTACAATGCTCACTACAATCGGGAAGCAGCGTGCAGCCTTCACTCCGTGAGTGATCACTGCTGGCTGCTAGCGGTAACGCTGACAGACGCGTTACCATAGCAACGGTGCTCCCGGAGCTGCGGTTAGCGGTGACGTCACCGCTAACTGCGTTGCTATGGCAACGGTGATCTCCGTTAATGACCGGCTGTGTCAGCCGGTCCCTAACGGAACGGGGAGTCGACCGTGTGCTAGAGCATGTCGCCGGTACACGGCGATACACATATGTGCACCGTGTACCGGAGAGATGCACTCGCAGGTCCTACATGACGTGTCATAGTCATGTGACCAGTCTGTAGCCAATGAGATAATAGCCACGTGACTGGTCACATGGCTATTTTGACGTCACGATAGGTCCTGCTTCTCTGCTGGCAGTGCAGGTCACCGGGAGGATTCAGCGATCATCGGATGGAATAGCGGCAGGAGACAGAGTGCAGAAGGGATCGCGAGGACCGGTAAGTGTTATGGCAATGTTTATTAACTGTTTGTGTACATTTATAATGCATTTTTATGTGTTTGTGATTGCCTCCCATTATAACCTATACGTTTGAGTTCGGTTCGTCGAACGTTCGACGAACCGAACTCGAACGGGACCCCCGTTCGGCGAACCGGCCTCGAGCCGAACCGGGACCGGTTCGCTCATCTCTAGCCATCACCCATATTCATCTACTGGTCCTTGGAAAAAATAGCTGAAAATTATTTTACTGACAAATGTATTAACTGTAGTGTAATTTATGTTAAATAACCCTCAGCGATTAAGATCTGGTTGGATGAAAATATCATCATGTACATTGTGGTATAAAAAAATATTCGCCTAAAGACAGAAGCCTCATTTCAGCAATTCGAGAATTAACAGCATGCAGCCAGCTCTATTTGTTCTGAAAAAAGGTAGAATAAAAGGAGAACATGAAACAAAAAATCCCATCACTTTTCAATTCTATCACAATAGGCTAAACAGCATAATAGCAAACAATACAATACAATACAATGGATGGCACCTTTATGTTACACCATTTGCTACAGGGAAATATACTGAAGCTTTTACCAGCATTCCATGCTACCAAGCTGAATTGCTCTGAAGTTTAAAATACATGAGATAGAAACCTGGATCAAAAATTAATATATACACTATGAAGCAAAACAGTAACAATGTTTTGAACTTTTAACTTTCAGGCTCCATATCTCACCATTAGTAATTGGCACACTTGCTCAGCACTGCTCACTACTCAGGCGAGTATTAGCGTACTGGGGTTCTCACAGAGATTGGTGGTTGGATATTTTATCCGTGAAACAGTGACCACAGTGCACAGGCTTGCTTCACTGCATGATGTGTGCAGGCACCCCAGGGAGAGATAAACAATGTTCTCGGATAACAGAAAAAAAACCTCCCTCCCTACGGAAATGCTCTGTTTATGTCTGGCTGTGCAAGGGGTTGCTGATAAGTCTTTGGCTTTACCCAGAAAGAAACGAGATAGGATGATGAAACTTTACATTTATTCCCCATACTCTCCACTGATATCAAAACACTTCTTACATCGGTATTCCAAGTTCTGTAAGCCTAGCAAAAAGAAGGATTTTGGTTGTGCCTCAAACCAGGCATCCGTAGCAGCTATGGCATCAGAAATGGTGTGAAATTTGGCACCCTTGAGGTACTTCTTCAGGTTTGGAAACAGATGATAGTCGGAGGAAGCTTGATCAATAAGGTGGGTGGCCAACCAGCTGGAAGCCCAGCTCAGCCAGTTTTGCTGTGGTTGCTTGTGCAGTGTGAGCGGAGGCGTTTTCTTGCATGAACATGATTCCTTTGGATAGCTTGCTGCACCTTTTGGCCTTTAGAGCTGCCTTCAATTGGTCCAGAAGTTCAATGTAATACCTTGCATTGATGGTGGAACTCTTTTGAAGGTAGTCCACTAGCAGTATGCCGTCCTTATTCCAGAACACAGGCGCCATCACCTAAGTGGCTGATTTTTGCACCCTGAACTTCTTTGGACGAGAAGAACCACAGTGCCTCCACTCTTTTGACTGCTCCTTGCTTACAGAGTCATACAAATAAATACAAGTCTCATCCATAGTGACCAGTCAATCTACAAAGTTCTTATGAGTCCGGAAATGCTGACAAATGGACCGGGACGTTTTCACTCACATGCTTTTCTGATCTGTTGTCAAACATTTGGGGACCCACTTTGAAGATAACTTATCCATGAACATTTGGACATGATGAATGACACAAACATGTTCACAGGAAATCCCCATGATGTCTGCTATTGCTTTAGCTGAAATTCGTTGATACTCCAATATGAGGTTGTGGACAGCATCGACGATCTCTGGAACAACAACCATTCTCGGTAATCCAGGATGTTTCTCATCATTGCTGCTGAAGTGGCCCATTTTAAATTTGGCAACTCAGTTCTTAACTGTGGAATATGAAGGTCATTGATCCCTCAATGTCTGCGACATATCACCATGAATATCCTTCCCGGACTTTCCTTGCAGAAACAAGAATTTTATCACTCTTCTGCTCCCAGTTGCTTTGAATATCGCATTAAACTCCGCCATTTTGTTTTCCCTTGTGCGTAGAACACTATTGCCATAAGCAATAAACTCAAAATTTTGAAAACATATATTAGACACATAAAATACAAACATTTGACTTGCAACTATTTAGCATATGATTAGTTATGCAGATTCTTGTCACATTAGTGCATTGTTACTGTTCTGAGCCTAAAGATCTAAATAATATTTTTTATTATTTTGTTAGCATTTTATAAATCTATCTTTGGCTTTAAACACTGCCAAAATCTTTCTCTACATGCTCACGATCAGATTCAAGCATTTCTTGAGGGAAATCTGATCTCAAGTCTCTTCTGCTTCATACTGGCTGACTCACTTGGCATGTACAAAGTATTCAGACCCCTTTAAAGTTTCCACTCTTTGTATCATTGCAGCCATTTGGTAAATTCAAAAAATTTTTCTCATTAATGTACACTCTGCACACCATCTTGAAAGAACCCCCCCCCCAGAAATCTAGAAATTATTGCAAATTTATTAAACAAGAAAAACTGAAATATCAGATGGTCATAAATATTCAGACCCTTTGCTCAGACACTCATATTTAAGTCACATGATGTCCATTTCCTTGTGATCCTCCTTGAGGTTATTTTACACCTTCACTGAAGTCCAGCTGTGTTTAATTAAGCAGATAGGACTTGATTTGGCATACACCTGTCTATATAAGACCTCACAGCTCACGGTACATGTGAGACCAAATGAGAATCATGAGGTAAAAAAAACTACCCAAGGAGCTCAGACACAGAATTGCGGCAAGGCACAGATCTGGCCAAGGTTACTAAAGAATTTCTGCAGTACTCAAGGTTACTAAGAGCACAGTGTCCTCCATAATCCTTAAATGGAAGAAGTTTGGCACCACCAAAGGTCATCCTAGACCTGGCCGTCCAGCCAAACTGAGCAATTGTCAGAGAAGAGCCTTGGTGAGAGAGGTAAAGAAGAACCCCAAGATCACTGTGGCTGAGCTCCATAGATGCAGTAGGGAGATGGGAGAAAGTTCCAAAGTCAACTATTGCTGCAGCCCTCTACCAGCCTGGCCTTTATGGCAGAGTGGCCTGAAGGAAGCCTATCCTCAGTGCAAGACATATGAAAGCCCGCTGTTATGAACTGGTAACCGGAGACAATCACAAAAAATCCCATTAATCAGGAAGAAACAAAAACCACAAGAGTATTCGGAAACTAATCACCTATCTATCGGACAACACTAGATGTAGCAGTGGGATGTTCCTAACACACCTAGACACCTCATCACTGCCAGAGAAACTTGCTACACCTCAAAGATAGAAATGATGAATCATAACTTGCCTCGGAGCAGTCCCCAAAGAAATAGCAAGCCCCCAACATGTAACGACAGTGATGTAAGAAAACAGAATACACAGATAGAAAATATAGTTTAGCAAAGGTGAGGCCCAACTTACTAGATAAAACAGGACAGGAAGAATAACTGATTGCAAACAGCAAAAAACCCTGCAAAAAATACCAAACTCCTGATACAAAAAAGGCCCTAAGACCACACGGTCTTCCCCCGCTATATCAGGTACTCTTGTGCCAGACACTTTGACCAGAACATCAAATATAATGGGAAGAAACAAAATCACAGAACAAATACATTTCTGAAGTGCAAATAATCCTAATCAGAACAGGGATAAACTCCCTTTCTTGCTGAAAGAACTGCCCTCCCAAAATTCCAGGGAGCCAGATCCTCACATACAAGAAAACAGACAGAACAAAATGGAGAAAAAAACCCACAAACACCCCTAGGGGCAAAATCAGCAATTAAGCAAAGAAAACCTGCAGACTTATCTGGAGTGAATTCTAGAGCAGGATAAATTAAGGAAACTGAACGACAAACTCCAAGCCATCTTCAGAGGCAGAAGAAAACATCACCGGCAGCACCTAAGCAAAAACTGCTCTCCTATATACACCAGGCTGGTCATCAATAAGACTTCTTGGATTCCAAATTAATACCAATACCTGTTTGAGTCACAGATTCAGACTCAGCTTCATTACCATTCCTGTCCACCAGAGGACGCTCCAATCCAGCACCCACTCGGATGACATTCACATCAACCCGCATAGAGTTTGCAAAAAAGCACATGAAGGACTCCCAGACTATGAGAGATAAGATTCTTTGGTCTGATCAGATGAAGATAGAACTTTTTAGTGATAATTCTAAGTGGTATGTGTGGAGAAAACCAGGCCCTGCTCATCACCTGCTCAATACAATCCCAACAGTGAAACATGGTGGTGGCAGCATCATGCTATGGGTGTGTTTTTCAGCTGCAGGCACAAGACGACTGAAGGAAAGATGAATACGACCAAGTACAGAGATATCCTGGGAGACAACCTCTTGAACTTGGCCAAAGGTTCACCTTCCAACAAGACAATGACCCTAAGCAGACAGCTAAAATAACAAAGGAGTGGCTTCAGAACAACTTTGTAACCATTCTTGACTGGCCCAGTCAGAGTCCTTACCTAAATTCAATTGAACATCTCTGGAGTGACCTGAAAATAGCTGTCCACCAACGTTCACCATCCAACCTGACGGAACTGGAGAGGATCTGCAAGGAAGAATGGTAGAGGATCCCCAAATCCAGGTGTGAAAAACTTGTTGCATCATTCCCAAGAAAACTCATGGCTGTCCTAGCTCAAAAGGGTGCTTCTACTCAATACTGAGCAAAGGGTCTGAATACTTATGACCATGTGATATTTCAGTTTTTCTTGTTTAAAAAATTTGCAAACATTTCTAGATTTCTGTTTTTTTTCTGTCAAGATGGGGTGCAGAGTGTACATTAATGAGAAGAAAATTAACTTTTTTGAATTTACCAAATAGCTGCAATGAAACAAAGAGTGAAAAAATTAAAGGGGTCTGAATACTTTCTGCAACCACTGTATACATTTTTTTCTTCAACTCTACCACAATTGTTCGATTGTGTTGAAGTGTGGGGGCTGTGGGGGCCAATCCAGTACTTCTATTTCATGGTCATAGAACCATTTTCTAAACATATTACCAGGTGCATGAAATACCTCGTCTTTTAGGATACTCACATACAGTATAGCTCAGCATTGAGACCTCCCTTGATTCTGGTCAAGTATCCAATGCCTTTGGCTGTGAAACAAACTTATATAATCATGCGTTCTCCACTGAACTTTACAGTTCCTTTAATTTCTTGATCCGATAGCCCATTTTCCCCTTGTTTCTTTCAGATGCATTTAAACCAATTAGAGTGCAGTCTATTGACTTTCATCTCATTGCTCCAAATCACCTGTTTCCAATCTTCTAATGTCCAACCAATTTCCATTTTGTTTTCTTTGCAAACTTGAGCCGATGCTTCTTATGATGATATTGAAATCAAGATAAGAAATCTGTGGAGAGAAAAGCGCATATAGGGTCTTACCCCAGTATATAAGGGGTGGGAGGAGGGTGAAACTACTCACCAGATGTCGTTGTGAGAGTCACAACAACTGTATTCGCATGTAGAATCTGATCCAAGGCTGCAGCCACCCAATTGGCAGATAACAGAGAGCAAAAGAGAAGGGTGTTTGATACTGCGCCAAAGGATCACAGGAACAGATGTTTAGATTAATGCATCTTTATTTCATCCAGGTCTACGCGTTTCCGGAGCCACTGCCCCCTTCCTCAGGACCGTCAGGAAAGACAAAACATCAAATTTCTTACTTTGATTTGATGTTTTGTCTTTCCTGACGGTCCTGAGGAAGGGGGCAGTGGCTCCGGAAACGCGTAGACCTGGATGAAATAAAGATGCATTAATCTAAACATCTGTTCCTGTGATCCTTTGGCGCAGAATCAAACACCCTTCTCTTTTGCTCTCTGTGATATTGAAATCAAGACATCTTCACCTTTTTTTGGAAACCATTCCACACTTGTATAACATGCATCGCATGGTGCTTGGATGGATATTTGTGATCCCACTATTTCGTATCATACGAGCCATCTCCACTGCCTTGTCTGTCACGCCAGAACTGATAGTCCTTGTGATGGGCCCACTTGTTGACGTTTGCCTGGACGTCCACCGCTTGGCTTTTGAATGGATGGGTGAACTTCAGTTCATATTCTTCCTACTTTCATGGCACTCACAAGATGCCGATTGGCAATTTTCTTTGTCAAGAGACTGCTATTGATGAGCTGGATGATGCTGTTTCTCCTTTCTTGGGAAATCTTCTTCATGGCTGCTTCTTGGTTCAAACCAGTGACCTTTCACTTGGGAATCAACCTAATAACACACTGAGATACTAGAGAATATGAGAACAAGTTGTAATTTGTAGTATGGAGGAAGAAAAAGATTTTACACCATCAGAAGCAAAACAGGAGCAATGAGGTGATATGAGAAGACTCTGCATTACTAATCATATGCTAAATAATACGTTGATAAGTTTCAAGTCTATCTTATGTATGAGATAGCCAAGATGGTTGTCTGTATAATGAAGTTAGTCTCATCTTAGAAGCTATAGTGGATGATGAGATATAGAGCCTGGAAGTCAAAAGATGAAAACATTGTTACCCTTATGCTTGTCAGTGTATATAGCGTTTCTTATTGACTATTTTCTTCCATTGTACATAAAGAAGAACCGTGCCATTCATAGCAAAATCTTCATGCATTACATTTATATCATGTTGCAAATAATGCCTCTGAGCTATTTACTGCAATGGGCATGAAAGGAGAGAAACTCAGGGTGTGGCCACCATCCTCAACTGACCTCAACCCTATTGAGAACATTTGGATTATTGCCAAGCAAAAGATTTATGAGGGTGGGAGGCATTTCACCTATCATGCACGGACTACGGGAGGTCTGGAGTGAGGCCAAATATACAATAAAACAGGGGTAACACCACAACAAACAAGGGGTACACCAGGGGACACTTTAACAACGGTTGGCCCTAGCGCTAGTGAGAGGGAAGATGGGTACCTCCTCACTTACCTGCCACTGTAACCTTCACTCCTAGCCAGTCCCTATACAGGTTCCTCACCTGTCGCCGAGCCGGAACCTGAAGCCTTGAGATGACCCTACAATGGTCACTGGCTAGAGAGTGGGCAGGTGACAGATGTTAACCTCACCACTGCACTGAAACAACACACTGGAAAAGGAAGACAAACAGGGGGAAAACACCACAACAGACTAGTACAGTCAGAACCGAGATTGCTGCCACACCAGCAAATCCAAGAGAGAGTTTTACCAGCTCCTTCCACCTCCAAGACCAGAATCCTAATGAATCAATAATAAATGGCACCATCTGCTGGTAGCAGAGCTTACATAAAGGGACTGGGAGTGGTCCCAAACCTAAAACACCTGGGATGATAATTGGCCTGCTTGCTGTTAAGGAATACTGCCATTAATCCTACAACTGCCAAAGGAATGTAAAACATGTTTAAATAGCAGAGTCTCACAGGGGAAAGTGAGACTCAGGCCAAAAGCAGTCACTAAACTCCTAAAGCAGAGCGAGAACTGTGATATCACCTCAAAACAGCTCTGAGAGGCTATTCTGACATCTTGAAAAGAAGTTCAAGCAGTAACTATTCTAAAGCTCACACGTTCAATAGATGAAACAATTGGAAAAATGGTATCAAAGAAGTGCTCCTATGGTAGGAAGAAGAATTACCCCTGCGCTGGTTAGGTTATGTATTCTGTTATACCTGTGAGGAAAGAGTTAACTCAAATGGCTAGAAAAATCATAGAAATTCATTCTTCTTTGCAAAGTGCACAAACAGACTTGTTTACGTAACAGACTCTGAGAGAAGATTCAAGGACTCGGAATGTTATGTCTTAAAGGAGAGATAAGACTTTGCTGGGAAAGAACCTGCTTTTTGGTTTGAGAATAAAATTTATGTTATGTTGTTTTTGCTGGGAAAATGTAATCCACGCTGATGACGAATCTAAACTAATGAATATGCATATCACATAGTTACGCCCAAATTAGTTTGGTATAACCCTGTATGTAAACAATAAATCAGTATTCTTTTCGGAGCGCACACTCCAGCTTTTATGTGTAGATACCAGCATCTGTTTGTATCTCATTGAGGCTGGGGGAAGCAGGGGGGGTTGCCGGTACTCCCTCCGCATTTGGTCATCGCTGGCAACAGTTGTGACCTATTGGTCAACCTAACATTTCTGGCACCCAAAACAGGGACCCGTGTCTAATCCAGGACCCAGTGGACCGTCTTGCCACTCGAGGGCGAGGAGACCAGACGTGGGGACCAAAAACACCTGGCCAGGTAAGAGCTGAACCTTCTTCTGCCTTTTTGCTCCTCATCTCTGCTCTCCCTCTCCTCACCGCTGCAAGAGGGACACTGAGTAGAAACTGGGTAATTGGCGGGTCACCATTGAACTCTGAGAGAACTCTTGCCAGTAGATGTTTTTTCTGTGCCCAGTCTCTTTGTCTGTTTTTCTGTGCTTTGTCTCAGTGTGTCTGCTTTTCTGCGTTTTGCCTCTGTTTTTCTGTCCTGTCTAAATGGATGTGATATTCACTGCCCTAGTGTTAGTTGGAGGAGCCCTGTTTGCCATTGCTATCGGATATAGTGTATACCTCTGGTACAAGAAGGGTAACCCACCACCATTCAACATACTCAGCCCCCTCTGAACACAGTTAGGACCCCACCTTAGTAGGAATACAGATAAGGAGTCAATCTCCGGGTACTTCCAGGATAGGTGAGGCTAGTCCTGTGGACGTTCAAGGGTCTAAAAGCTGAAGAAGATAGACGAAGAATGTTTCAAGGAATATCAAAGGACAGAGCTGGATGCACCCTGCAGCATCTCATTGCGGGTTATCATGGAAAAAGAACAGCCAGTCAGTCCAAAGAAGTTTTTAAGACCTTTGGATTGAAGGGGAAGGACCAACTAGACCCCAACAAATGGGACAAATCATGGACTGAACTGGTCAGAACTCTTTCTGATATGGCAAAAACAGCCCACGATCAAGGTTGGACATACCATGAAGAATCAGACACATGGGAACAAGCTGAGAAGAAGGCTAATAAGGATTTTGAGCCTTCCCCGTACCTGTCAACTACTCCTGCAATGACCCCACAAACAGCAGGACCAAAAGGATGGACCTGCACTAATTGTGGCCAACAAAACCCGGACTGGAGTGAAACATGCCTAGCCTGTGGAGCCCCACAGCACAAGCCACAAACTACAGCCCCAGTGCCTCTTTATCCCGTAGTGGCAAGAAGAGTTCTTATAACACCACCTGTTAATCCACAAAACCCAGATGCTCCCAGAGATGCAGTCCCCCGTACGTATGAAGTGTACGTACCCTGAACTCCAGCCGAGCAGATGGCTTTCCTGCGAAATGCTCCAGACCTGACTAGAAACCCCGTCAATTTCAAGCTACCTGAACCAAATACAGGTCTCTTACCGGAGCACTTGGTTGGACATGGAGGGTTTATGTAGAGTTAAAATGTCCCCTGAGATGTACGCCAAGCTTACTGCCCGTCTAGCAGCGCATTTCCTGGCCGATATCCATACTGTGGAATCTGGCCAAGACTTCAGAACAAGACTCAATCTTTTCTGCGCCCAGGAGCAAAGCACTAAGGACACAATGGGGCCAGTGCACCAAAGTCCTGTGGAAAATGTCAGTTCATTTTACTACAGATTGATGCAGTCATTCGCAGATGAAGGGTTGGACTTACAAGCGGGTGCAAAACATCTCCTGATGGTAAGATCCTTCATGGATGGAATACATGCACCTCTGGCAGATAGATTGAAAGCGTGCTGCCCTGAATGGAGAAACATGGAAGACATAGATCTTCTAGTCAACAAAGCAAGTGGCTTAGAAACCGACGCAAAGGATAAAAAGACCAACAAGAAAGTTGTCATAGCAGCAGTGGACGGTCAGCCAGAAATCACAAGAAAAAAGGCACCGACCTGCTACTATTGTGGAATCAAAGGACACGTGATCAGAGACTGTAGAAAGAAGAAGAGGGACACTCAAAACCAGCCCGAGAGTCAGGAAGAGAAGATTGCCTGACTTGCGGCAGCACGGGATAGGGATGCCAGAGGTCCATTTATACACGTCCCCCTTCAAATTGGCAACAAGGAAATAAGGCCTCTGGTGGACTCAGGAGCCTTATGCTCCGTACTCCCCAGAACCTGGTACCTGAAGAATCCATCTCATCCGAGTCTACTATAGTATCCAGTTTTGATGGAAAAGCCTAGATAATCCTAACAACACATGCATTGAAGGTGAAACTGGGACCACACATGTTTGTGTCCAAATTCTTAGTGTCCCCCCTGGGTGGAGATGCCCTAGTGGGAGCAGATGTACTATCAAGATTACAAGCTCAGATTGTCTACAATGAAGATGGATCTGCTATCCTGCAAATTCCGGAAGATATTCCAGAAGAAGTCCTGTGCACCATTCAGATGATCGAAGATCGACCAGAATTTGATGCCACACAGGAAGCAAACATGGATCCTGTACTTCTCCAAGTTCCTGCAAAACTCTGGTCCACATCGAAAACTGACCTCGGCACACTACCCATGCCCCCCGTTAAAGTTTTAGTCAAGCCTGGAATTACACCACCACAGCTAAGACAATATCCTCTCAATGCTCAACAGGAAGCTGCTCTGGACCACCAAATAAAAGAACTGCTGAAGTCGGGAGCTCTCAGAACTACTAAGTCTCCTTACAACCCTCCGCTATTCCCTGTCAAGAAAAAACAAGTGAAGAAAGGTGGCCCAGTCACATACCGGATGATACATGATTTGAGGGCAGTGAACTCAATACTGGAGCCCCTCACTCCTGTTGTTCCTAATCCACATACACTGCTCACACATGTACCGGCTACTTCTACCCATTACAATGTCATAGACCTTGCTAATGCTTTTCTCTTGGTACTACTGGACCCAGCATGTCAAGATCTTTTTGCATTCACGCACAAACAAAATCAATACACGTGGACAAGGCTGCCACAAGAGATGCAGCATTCCCCTACACTGTATACTCAGGCTATGAGTAGTGTCCTTCAAGGCTGGCAGCCTCCTGACCGCTGTGTCCTTCTCCAGTATGTGGATGACCTACAACTGTGCTGCCCAAGCGAAGAAGAATGTAAAACAGCTTCAATAAGTCTTTTAATCTTCTTAGCAGAATCAGGATGCAAAGCAAGCAAGGACAAGTTGCAATTCTGCAAGACAAGGGTCACTTTCCTGGGTCATTGTCTTTCTGCAGGACAAAAACACCTCAGCCCGGACAGTCAAGAAGTCATCAGGAAGACAAACGTCCCCAGGACCCTCAAGCAACTCAGAGCATTCTTAGGACTAATATCATTCTGCAAACAATGGATTCTCAATGCGTCACTATTCATGCAACCATTGTATAATTGCACGAAGAATGTTACTTTCTTTCTTACAGAAGAAGCTCGACAAAGCTTCCATCGCCTCAAGGAACTAGTGATTGATGCACCTGCTTTGGCACTACCAAACTACGATCTCAACTTCTATCTGTTTGTAGCAGAGCTTCAAGGATTTGCTGTAGGAGTACTAACCCAGAAGACGGACAAACATCACATAATCGGGTACTACTCCTCTCAACTCGAAAACGTCACCAAAGCAGCACCAACCTGTGTCCGTGCTGTTACAGCAGTTTCAAACATACTGCAGAAAGCATCTTAAATCTCACTTGATTTCCCGACCACCATCCTTACCAGCCATGACATCTATTCTGTTCTCAATCAAGTGCAGCTGAAACACCTCTCCATGGCAAGACAAGTCAGACTTCAGTGCACGCTGTTGCTACCCCCAAACATCTCATTTGCTCTAGTGACCAGTATAAACCTCGCTGATCTGCTGATCTTCACAAGTTTAGAAGGGGGGACAGAGGAAGAGAGTGACAAACGTACCAGCAGCACACCATTTGACCATGATTGTCAGGAACTCAACGAACATGAGGCAAAGCCCCTGCACAATATTCAGGCAACACCGCTTACAAATCTAGACTTTGAACTTTTTGTGGATGGTAGCAGATATGCCGATGACACAGGCAAGTTCCACACCGGATTTGCGGTAGTGACCCTACTTGCAGTCTTAACCAAACAACCACTACCTCCGTGCATATCTGCCCAAGAAGCGGAACTTCTCGCCCTCATCTGGGCAATTGAGTTTCTGGAGGAACAAACAGAGTTTAGTGAACAGCTGTGCAGCGCCGCGGCAGTGATCGGGGAACAGTAAGTATGAGAGAGGGGGGAGACTGACCGACAGACTGTGAGAGGGGGACAGACAAGACAGAGAAAGACCGACAGACAGACAGAGAGACCGACTGACGGACTGAGGGAGATAGAATGAAAAAAAAAATGACCGACATCGCTAGTAAAAAGCACAAAATGTGCGTTTTGGACATCGGAGTGCCACACAATGTTTTCACGTAAAATCTTTCATGTAATCTCAAAAAGTAACATACAACAGCTCTATCTCACTATTGGGTATGTGCCCTTAACATTTCCGCCATGAAAATTCATTTTGGTGTCATTTTGGAAGGTTTTCTGGTGAGTCCGTAAAAATGGCGTAAAACTCGGACAAAATTGTTCACAGCTGTGACTTTTGAGTGATAAATGCTTCAAGGGGTCTTCCCCATGCTGTTGCCATGCCATTTGAGCACTCTCCTAAGACTTTTGTGACATTTTTAGGGTTTCTACATGCTGCCGGGGGGTCATTTCATAAAAATACTTGGGTCTCCCATAGGATAACATTGGGCTCGGTGCTCAGGCCGAGTACACGAGTATGTTGGGATGCTCGTCCCGAGCCTCGAGCACCCGAGCTTTTTGGTACTCGCTCATCACTAATAGTAATAATAATATTTATTCATTTATATAGCACTGTTAATTCCACAGCGCTTTACATACAATGGCAACACTATCCCCATTAGGGCTCACAATCTAGGTTCCCTATCAGTATGTTTT
Organism: Anomaloglossus baeobatrachus; assembly: GCF_048569485.1. Classification (NCBI taxonomy): domain Eukaryota; kingdom Metazoa; phylum Chordata; class Amphibia; order Anura; family Aromobatidae; genus Anomaloglossus; species Anomaloglossus baeobatrachus. The sequence continues at coordinate 213,024,733 of NC_134358.1, read as the reverse complement.
TGGAGTGTGGGAGGAAACCGGAGGAAACCCACGCAAACACAGGGAGAACATACAAACTCCTTAACTCCTTGCAGATGGTGTCCTTGGTGGGATTTGAACCCAGCACGGCAAGAATGCAGTGCTAACCACTGACCACCGTGCCGGGAAAGCTTTTGATTTCAGTAATGTTACCTCCATAAACTTCAAATGACCATTTTCAGTTTTTAGAACCTATAAAATGTTTGAAACTCTGTTGTGCATAATAATTTGGAACAATGCATTTTCAGCTTTTTTGTTTTGGAAAAAAAAAAACAACAACAAACATTGGATGGTTTGTGCAATAAAATTTGATTTAAATGGTTGATAATTTGAACATTATACTGACTCCTTTGGATCGACTATTTAGGACAAGCAGGGAAACATACAATTTGCATAATAATTTGGCCGCATGGTTAAAAAAAGAAACTTGGGAGGTTAAAAGCTCATTACACTTCTTGCTGTTTGTCTTTTTCATGAAGTGGCTTCTCTGGTGGCTTTGCTGTGGTGTTTTATGTCTATGTTCTATGTACTTTCCACTATAGTAGCAAACAAATTTCTAGTGGAAGCTAATTGAAGAATGAACAAGCTATTTCTTTTAATCACTTCACAGTTGCCGAACTCTGAAGTGGTTAGAACTAGTAGAAAAAGGGGGCGTGGCTTAGCTGGGGAAGAAGAAGGATGCACATGGAGGAGCTCCTGCATCTCAATTTGTAATCTAGTGACATCCAACGCCGATCCTTAAAGCCAGCTTTACACCTTACAATTAGGTATGCGATCTCGTATGCGATGTGACACGCCCAGGTCGCATATGCGATTGAATGAGATTGCATGTAGGTCGTTCATTTGCTGTCACACGTGCGTTAGTAGTCTATGTTAAATTGATCAATTTTGTGTGCGATCCTTTAGATCACGTGTTCTGTGACATATGCATTGGGCACCTTTTTTTTTTTATTTATTGACTTGACAAGCGTGTGTAATGTGTAGGGATGCGTTTTTACTATGTCATCTGCCATTCAGCTCTGCTACATGGCCGCTGACAGCAGACACAGACAGCCATGTAGCAGCGGTGAATGGCAGATGACAGCAGACACAGACAGAGCCGCACTGTCAGAATGAACTCGGGTGAACCTCACCCGACTTCATTGTGATGCTGCGGCTCTGTCTGTGTCTCGTCCTGATTAGCGGTCACCAGTGAAGACTCACCGATGACCACTAATCTCCTGAGTAACTGAATTGAGCAGCCCTCTCTCATACTCACCGATCCCCGATCCCCGGCGCTGCTCTGCACGGCGTTCACACTGCTCCGGCGGCTTTTACTGTTTTGAAAAAGCCGGCCGCCCATTAATCAATCTTGTATTCCCTGCTTACCCCGCCCACCGGCGCCTATGATTGGTTACAGTGAGACACGCCCCCCACGCTGAGTGACAGGTGTCACACTGCACCCAATCACAGCAGCCGGTGGGCGTGTCTATACTGTGTAGTGAAATAAATAATTAAATAATTAAAAAAAACGGCGTGCGGTCCCCCCCAATTTTAAAACCAGCCAGATAAAGCCATACGGCTGAAGGCTGGTATTCTCAGGATGGGGAGCTCCACGTTATGGGGAGCCCCCCACCCTAACAATATCAGCCAACAGCCGCCCAGAATTGCCGCATACATTATATGCGACAGTTCTGGGACAGTACCCGGCTCTTCCCGATTTGCCCTGGTGCGTTGGCAAATCAGGGTAATAAGGAGTTATTGGCAGCCCATAGCTGCCAATAAGTCCTAGATTAATCATGTCAGGCGTCTATGAGACACCCTCCATGATTAATCTGTAAATTACAGTAAATAAACACACACACCCGAAAAATCCTTTATTAGAAATAAAAACACACACACATTCCCTGGTTCACCACTTTAATCAGCCCCAAAAAGCCCTCCTTGTCCGGCGTAATCCAGGATGATGCAGCGTCGCATCCAGCGCTGCTGCATGGAGGTGACCGGAGCTGCAGCAGACACAGCCGCCCCTGTCACCTCCACGCAGCTAATGAAGACAGCCGCGCGATCAGCTGATCTGTCACTGAGGTTACCCGCTGTCACTGGATCCAGCGCTGGATCCAGTGACAGCGGGTAACCTCAGTGACAGCTCAGCTGATCGCGCGGCTGTCTTCATTAGCTGCGTGGAGGTGACAGGAGCGGCTGTGTCTGCTGCAGCTCCGGTCACCTCCATGCAGCAGCGCTGGATGCGACGCTGCATCATCCTGGATTACGCCGGACAAGGAGGGCTTTTTGGGGCTGATTAAAGTGGTGAACCAGGGAATGTGTGTGTGTTTTTATTTCTAATAAAGGATTTTTCGGGTGTGTGTGTTTATTTACTGTAATTTACAGATTAATCATGGATGGTGTCTCATAGACGCCTGACATGATTAATCTAGGACTTATTGGCAGCTATGGGCTGCCAATAACTCCTTATTACCCCGATTTGCCAACGCACCAGGGCAAATCGGGAAGAGCCGGGTACTGTCCCAGAACTGTCGCATATAATGTATGCGGCAATTCTGGGCGGCTGTTGGCTGATATTGTTAGGGTGGGGGGCTCCCCATAACGTGGAGCTCCCCATCCTGAGAATACCAGCCTTCAGCCGTATGGCTTTATCTGGCTGGTTTTAAAATTGGGGGGGACCGCACGCCGTTTTTTTTAATTATTTAATTATTTATTTCACTACACAGTATAGACACGCCCACCGGCTGCTGTGATTGGGTGCAGTGTGACAAGATGTCACTCAGCGTGGGGGGCGTGTCTCACTGTAACCAATCATAGGCGCCGGTGGGCGGGGTAAGCAGGGAATACGAGATTGTTTAATGGGCGGCCGGCTTTTTCAAAACAGTAAAAGCCGCCAGAGCAGTGTGAACGCCGTGCAGAGCAGCGCCGGGGATCGGGGATCGGTGAGTATGAGAGGGGGGGTAAAAGGGATAGACTGACATGGACAGAGAGAGGGACAGAGATAGTGACGGACTGACAGAGATTAGTGCATGACAGACATTGTGAGGCGCTTCAGAACGCAGCTTTTCAGCTGCGCTCTGAAGCAGACCTTTTTTAAGCTGCGGTGCAGAGCGCACACCTGCGCACATAGCATCAGACATCACAATCGTATGAGGGATGTCACACGTTACAATTCACTAGGTTCATACAACAAAACGTCCAATGTATGAGGAATAAACGACGTGTATGCGATCACCGTATTTTCGTTCAATATCGATCGCATGTAGGTTTCACACACAAATACATCACGAACGATGCCGGATGTGCGTCACTTACAACTTGACCCCGACGACGGATTGAAAGATCTATTGAAGTGTGTAAAGCAGGCTTAAGAAAAAGTGGCCCCAAAACAAAATCCATCTCCCTACATCTGCTGTGGAGCCCAGGAAAACAACTTTGGAGCGTTGTGGAGACTGAGTGAGTAGCGGCCTGATTACAGTGCTGAAGCCAGGGCCTAAAGTAGCAGCCATACCAACCATACAACTACCAGTCCCCAGAGACTAGGAGGGTGCAGCAGCACTGCGATTTACTGACAGAAGAAGCATTTCTCCAAGCTCCCTCTTGCCCCACTGCCTGCAGGGACTGAGGGAGAAGGCCAGAAGAGAGAGGGCTTGCTAGATGTATGGGAGCAGCTGCCATTAGAATCCAGCAGAGAGGCTCAGCACCTGCACCACTCCAACCTCCCTCCCCCCTTCATTTCTCTTGGCTGGAGCTAGAGAGAGGGGCTGTGGAGGAGAGGAGATCTGCTCCCAAGGATAAATATCACCTAATTGCTCCTGGATTGGGTTGCCACCTGAGAGAGTGGGGCCCCAAGTTCCCCCTGCACCACCATTTGTAACGCTGTGAGGAGAGGGAGAGAGACTGCTGATAGCAGAGCACAGCAGATAGCTACACCATCAATCAGCAGAGGTACCTGGAAAACAGGAACAGAGACACTGGCCTGGGATCCACTCCTGTACTGGGGTTTACAGAGAGGAGGGGAAGGCTCAGGGAGAGGAGACTGAACTGTAAGGGGTTAAGTTCCTAGGACAGCACCAAGACCAGAGCAGACTGCTTCCCTCCCCCGTGCTCATCTGGACAATAAAAAAACAGCACAGGGGAAATTTAACTCATCCCAAGCTGCCTGTTGCTGGATCGCAGATGCTGCTCACCCCATGTTAATGCAGCAAAACGTAAGTGGCTGGACATAAAACCCCTCTAGGTTATACATTGATATATAAAAAGTACAGCTAGAGCTGAGGATTCTAAGCATACAACAAACAGAAGCTCCACTATAAGGTGCAAGAACAATGTGCAACAGTGGTGAACAGTGACATCTAGTGGTCAAGATAAGAAAAGGGCTGCAGCAGCTGAGATATAGAAAGTTAAAAGGGGAAAGGAAAAAAAAAAAAAAAAAAAAGAGGACAAGCTTACTCCAAATGCGTTAACCCAACCTACTTTCTCCCAGCAAAGTTCTATTAAGACCAGGTCTAGAAAATGGGGAAAAACTACAAATTACAATTTGACGAGCCAAACAAAACCCTGAAAACTCCAAAGAAGAACCAGGAAGGGGATAAATCTAAAAAACAACACACCCAAGAGATGTCAGCACAAAAATCCAGACAAGCACCAACCACCAACTTCACACTGCCAGACAGTGATGAGGATGAAGAGACACTAAGCGGAAATGCCAATCTCATGGAACATATCAAAGCCCTTCCTACAGCAAACTGCATCAGAAACCTATATAAGGAATTCACGCAGACCATAAAAGAAGAGATGGCTGAACTTAAAAGTGACATAGAACAGATCTATACAAGAGTTCATACCCTTGAAAACGACTTTAACCAAATTACAACGCACTCAGAGAGAGTGACAGAAATCCTGATCGACAAACAAAAAGAGATCTTCTTGCAAAAACTTCACATAGATGATCTCGAGAACAGGTCCAGAAGGAATAACCTTAGAATTTGAGGATTACCAGAATCAGTAGAAGACAAAGACATTCACACAGCCCTTACACAGATATTTAATACTCTACTTGGCAAAGAAGAAACCATTGACATAGGGTTAGAAAGAGCCCACAGAGTTTACAAACCCAAAACTGCAAACTGGGATAAACCAAGGGATGTTCTATGTTGTTTACAAAGCTTTAAAATAAAGGAACAAATCTACCAAAAAGCGAGATACACCCGCAAGATTGAATATGAAGAGACAGAAATACAAATCTATCAGGACCTTTCAAAGCTTACTTTAGATCTGAAAAACAATTACAGCCCTTAACAAAAACACTGAGAGAAAAAAATATAATTTACAGATGGATGTTTCCTTTTGGTTTAGCCATCTCCTTTGACAACAAAAATCTAATAATCAGAACTCCAGACGATCTTCCCTTTGTCCTCAATAAGTTGGACTTAATGCATATAAAGATACCAGATTGGACCTTCGCTGAAGATTTCCTTCACTTGCCTGCACTACCTAAACGTGACAAATGGACCACAACATCACCACCCAGAGCAAGTAAAGTGAGAAAACTGAATCAGGGGCCAAAGAAGACTCCAAGAAAAAGACAAGGGGAACAAGATGAAAATGGATGATGACTCTCCAATACCTTTATATACCTGACCTCATCATTCAAGTTTAAGAAATACCCTGATGAGAAACGGAAAAGAAAAGATATTCATATATAAAAAAAAAAACCTCTTTTTTTTTTTTCCTCTCTCTCTCCCTCCTCTCCCTCTGTTAACCTTCCACCCAACGTTTTCGTTCGGGGGAGGAGGAGAGAATTGGAGAGAAGTCGTAGTTTTGTCTAAGTTTACCACATGATTGCGTATGTTCCCAATTCAGTTCCTGTTCTAAAGACATTAAATTTGTTGAAATAGAGACATCGGGACTTAGTCCTCTTTCTATCTGCCTGTGATTTGTGCATATCGTTCAATCAAATCACAATTCTACAAAGAACTCTCTTGGACGCTCATGACCTCTATCCTCATCGTTCAAGCAACAGAACCGAAGACCATTGGTTGTAACTATACAAATATGGAATGTTTGCTTTAATTGGTTATTATTTATCATTTATAACTGACTTGTTATCTCACCCTCTTACATTACATTTACTGATAAGACTTAGCTGGGAGATAGTGCCCCCTAGTTCACTTCACTGAAAGTGTCAAGTACATATACTGTCTAAAAGTACTACATCCTAGGTCCACGCCCCCACGGACCGGAAAATCCATTATTGCAGATTACACTGGAAGGGATTGGCTTGGCTTACCCTATCCCTTCCAGCTGCAAATTTTCTTTGTTTTTTCATTTCTCAATTTGAGAAATCCACAACGTCTCAAGGCTATGGCTAAGAGACTCAAATATCTCACACTCTACCCTATACTAAATCTTTTTCACCCTTCCCAGATACCTACCCAAATTTCAAAGATAAATTATCAATTATTTCATGGTAACTATGGCTAATCTTAACTTTATAACATTCAATGTTAAAGGCATGAACATCCCCCAAAAAAGATCACAAATACTGAGCTATCTTAACAAACACCAAATAGATATCGCTCTTTTCCAGGAGACTCACTTCAAGAAGACGTACACACCAGTAACAAAAAATAAGGTCTACACCAGATGGTTTAATGCCAATTCCCCAATCAAGAAAAATAAAGGGGTCTCGATTATTATCCATAAAAAGATACCCTTTAACCTCAAATACGTCATTTATGATCCAGATGGCAGGTTCATCTTCTTGAAATGCCAACTATACAACTCCTTATACACAATCATAAACATCTACGCCCCAAATACTAACCAGATGCCCTTCTTTAAGAAAATATTCAACACTCTGCATCTTTTTTCAGAAGGGAATATAATATTAGGAGGTGACTTCAATATCCCTCTACACCCTCCATCAGACACCTCAGATGGACATTCAACGATCCCAATTAAAACAGTAAATTTCATTAAAAAATCCCTCACAGAATTACTTCTGGTCGACAGCTGGAGGATCTCATACCCCTCAACCAAAGATTACTCTTATTACTCACAAGTCCATAAGAAATACGCCAGAATAGATTATCTATTCATATCCCATCAACTTCTAAGCAATGTTGAAAAAATACATTATGATATAATATTACTTTCTGATCATGCCCCCCTACTTTTAAACATAAAGCTTTCACAAGGCAGAAGATGCCCACTCAATTGGAAACTCAACAATAGTTTAATAAAAAACAAAACTTCTCAAGACTACATAAGAACGTCCATCCAAAACTACTTTAGAGAAAATTGCTTCAATAACATATGTGACCCTAACGTTTGGGAAGCCCACAAAGCAGTTCTACGAGGTACTTTAATAGAACTCAGCACTAGAACCAAAAAAGAAAGAGAAAAAACAACAATTTCCCTTCTAGACCAAATAAAAAACTTAGGACAACATAAAACAAATCAAAACCCTTCATTACAGAAGGACTTATTCAAGCTAAGAACTAAGCTCAGAGCTCTTTTAAATCAAAAAGCAAAAAATACCTTAACTATGCAAGGTTTCAATCCTACCTTTACTCCAACAAAAGTGGACGTAATTTAGCAAACATGATTAAAAAACAAATAAATACAACATATATCACAAAAATTAAAAATACGAATGACAAAGTACATCACAAAACTGAAGACATTGCTAATATTTTCTCTTCATACTACTCCAACTTATACAACCTCACAACAGCACAAGAGTCTCAAGAGGGGAAAACAAAACTCATAAAAACTTTCCTAAAAGACCTGAAATTACCTAAACTCACAAACCAACAAGCACAAAATCTAATGATCCCAATATCCTCCCAAGAAGTAGAATCATCCATAAACTCAACTCCGGGAGGGAAAAGTCCAGGCCCGGATGGTTTTTCAATTGAGTACTACAAAATTTTTAAAACAGAACTAGTTCCACATATGACAAACTATTTTAACTATATAAACAAGAATAACCCATTCAATAAAGAAGCCCTAACAGCTCACATAACTCTAATCCCAAAAGAAGGAAAAGATCCATCCCTTTGCGGAAGCTATAGACCAATTTCGCTGATTAACAATGACGTAAAACTGTATGCCAAAATCATAGCAAAAAGAATGCAAAACATAATACCTGATCTTATAAACCTAGAACAAGTGGGATTTACAAAAGAGAGAGAAGCAAAAGATAATGTAATTAAACACTAAATGCCATTCAATATGCAAAACATAACAATATTGAAACTGCAATCATCACCTCAGATGCAGAAAAAGCTTTCGACCGCGTCAATTGGCTATTTATCGAACAAACTTTAAAAAAATGTGGCTCCCCACCCTTATTCATTGACAAAATCCTGGCACTTTATACCACCCCAACCGCAAAGCTAAAAATAAATAATGAACTCTCCTCTAGTTTTAACATAAAAAAATGGAACCAGACAGGGCTGTCCCCTTTCACCACTTCTATTTATTCTAACAATAGAAACCTTTCTCCAGAAAATAAGACAAAATCCCAAGATCTCAGGCCTGAAATGCAACCAAATAGAATACAAATCCGCGGCATTTGCAGATGACATACTTTTCATTTTAACGAACCCTTCAAATTCAATTAAGGCCCTTACCGCAGATTTCAAGTTATATAGTGAAGTCTCCAACTTCAAAATAAATTTTTCAAAATCCCATTTATTAAACATTAACATTCCCCCCAAAATATGGAAAAATGTATCAGAATCATCCCCTTTCAGTATTAGCAATTCCATCACCCACCTAGGCGTAAGAATTATTAACTTCCTGTCTCAACTATACGATCTGAATCTCAAGCCACTTTTTCACAAAATAGAAGCCGACATTTCCGCTTGGAGCAGTTTACCAATCTCGTGGTTTGGGAGAACCAATTTAATCAAGATGATCATTCTGCCAAAAATCTTATATCTTCTACAAGTAATCCCTACAGATATCCCACAACATTTCTTCAGCAAATTGAAAAACATGATCTCAAATTTTATATGGCTTAAAAAGAGCCATAGACTAAAGTACACTATACTGACTGCTCCTAAATCTAAAGGAGGTACAGGACTCCCACATTTTGAACGCTATTGGCTAGCCACACACATAGCCAGACTCATGGAGATGAGGACAAACCCCCTAGAAAACTGTGGACTACCTTGGAAATCAGCAACTTAAAAGGAGACCTATCACATTTTCTATGGCCAACCCCTCACAACAGATTCAAATATAAAGACATACTGAACTTTTACCAAAGTAACAGTTAAGCTTTGGCACAAATTTAATAAAAAACTAGATCTAATTCCGAACATTTGCAGAGCCACCCCCATTTTACATGTAATCCCGCAAAAATTTAGACTTCTAAAAAACAAAATTAGGACATCAAAAAATCTCTGCAACATAACACTGTCAGAGATAATCCATAACCATGAACCATTAACTATACAAGAGCTAAAATCCATCTTTAATCCAATAGATTTAAAAGATAAAGACCTAGCCATCATTAGAGACCTAGCTTCATATCACATCCCAGACATTTCCCCTTCAAACCCGTCCCCCCAACAAGAATTTCTACTACATGCTCAAGGGAAGAATAGGCTAATCTCAAAAATATACAAGCTACTATATAACACTTCGGAAAAACCTTCTTACATTAATAGATGGGAAATGGAACTAAACACCACCTTCAACCCTAGTGAAATTCAAGTGATCTTCAACAACGCCCACAACCTATCAACCTCATTTAGATATCAAGAACTCAACTATAAAATTATCTCACGGTGGTATAAAACCCCAGACATTCTCTACAAAATTGACAACTCCTTGTCACCACACTGCTGGAGATGTAATCAAATGACTGTCACCCCTTCACACATTTGGTATCATTGCCCAAAAATAGCAAAATATTGGGATTCCATTAAAATTCACATAGAAAATGCTGTCAAGACCAAACTCCCTTTCAACCCAAACTTTATTATCCTCAATCTAGATCCACAAAAGGAACACCTAAACAAACTCTCAATAATACCTCATCTCATAAATGCAGCAAAACGTCTAATAGCCAGACACTGGAAAGAAGGTGATGCACCGAGTCTAACCGAGTGGTTCAATTAATCAAATCTTATAAGCATACATGAAAAAGCCCGATTGCATTACACTAGGAAAAATGCGAAGCTTTTAGAATCTTGGGACAAATGGAACAGATACCAAAAGCTAACTAAAATCTCTTGACACATTTTCTCATCCAAAGATAACACATTAGCTCAGAAACCGAATAGACAGTTAAGCAAAACAAACACGTTGCTCATACACACCTCTGAAAACAAAGCCTTTTCATACTTTCATATATATAAATTCTAGTAACCAGACACCTTCTTAGAAATAGGTGGGAATCTCACCTTTTTCCCCTTCCCCTACCCCCTCTACATTCCCAACCCCTTGTCCTCTCTTTACTTTATACCAACCTCACGTCCCCATCTCTCCCTCTTTCCTTTTCTCTTTCCTTTCATCTGAAAAATACATGTTTATGCTTATTTGTTGTTGCAATTTCATTTCTGTAATATTAAGAAGCATCTTAAATAAAGAATTTACACAAAAAAAAGAACTAGTAGAAAAAGACAGAACATTTGCACAAGTTGTTTTCACTATTACTGTGCAATATATACATTTTTTTCAGTTGTTTTAAGGTATTTTCTTTTCCTTTTATTTTCAGGCACTTTTCAAGTAGAATCATCACAAAAGATGTCATATAAACAGTGGCATACTGCCAATGGTGGCAGACCACTATGGGGCCCATGAGTCACGGGCCCCCCAGCCCAGTATTGCACTATCAATTGCATCTTCATTGCAGATGCTAATACAATTGAAAGCAATGATGAAAGATGGATTGGAGCGCTCCCTCTCTCATCATTCTCCTTCTGTGTCTACGCTCTGACGTCTCAGCACAATGGAGCGCGATGACATCCCTATTGTGCGCCGCTGTGCTGAGATGTGCAGAGCACAGGACACTCACAGAGAAACCACAACAGCGGGGTAACTGAGGAGAGGTGAGTATTTATTTAACTACTGAGTACCTAGTGGCCAGATAACTATGGGGGTGTCTTAAACGATATGGGGACTGCATTATATTATATGGAACAATATGGAAGCTGCATAATACTATATTTAGGAATATGTAGGCTGTATATTATTATATGGAGGAATATGGGGATTGCATAATACTATATGGAGGCTACATTATACATAATTCTATTGTATGGAGGCCTATGGGGTGTGCATTGTACTATATGGAGGACTATTCGGTACAATATAATATACGGAAGAATAGGGGGTGCATACTACTATATGGAGGAATATGGGGGCTGCATTATACCATATGGAGGACTATAAGCAGTGTATTATATTGTATGGAGGACTATGGGATGTACATTATACTATATGGAGAAATATAGGGGCTGCATTACACTATGTGGAGAAATATGGGGTGCATAATACTATATGGAGAAATATGGGGCTGCATTATACTATATGGAAGAGTATGGGGCTGCATAATACTATATGGAGGAATATGGGAGGTACATTATAATATATGGAGGAACATGTGGTGCATTATACTATATGGAGGAACATGGGGCTGCATTATATTATATGGGGCAATATGGGGGTGCATTATATTATATGAAGGAATAAGGGATGCATTATCCTAAATGGAGGGATATGGGGCTGCATTATACTACATGGAAGAATAGGGGAGGTGCATCATACTATATTTAGAAATATTGTGAGTGCATTTTATTATATGGAGCAATATGGGGATGCATTATATTGTATGGAGGAAGAAGGGATGCATTATACAATATGAAGGAATATGGGGGTGCATTATACTATATGGAGGAATATGGAGGGTGCATTATACTACATAGAGAACTATGGGGAGTGTATTATAATATATGGAGTGAATTATAATACATGGAGGACTTTGGGGGTCCATTAAATTATATGAATGACTATGGAGTACATTCTAATATGGAGATATATGGGGTGCAATATACGATATGAAGGACTATGGGGAATGCATTTTAGTATATGGAGGACTATGGGGAATGCATTATAATATATGGATAACTATGGGGAATGCATTATAATGTGAAGGACTATGGGGTGCATTATACTAATGGAGGCAATATGGGGGATGCATTATAATATATGGAGGACTATGTGGGTGTGACAGTTGGGGATCTTACTGTGCTGGGGTCACCATTCATTGCCAGGGTAATTGAAGGACGGTACAGTAGTGTCATCATACAGTGCGTGTGGAGGGTGCTGTGGAGGAATTTACTGTGGAGGTGTAATAGGGGGAAGAGAGCTATACATTTCAGGTTGTCAGTATGGATGTTCATCACACATGTAACGCTGTCTGGCCACTAGATGTCAGTAACTCTCGCTATTGGTCTGCATTTAGTAAGTGTTGAAAAACAAAGCTTGAATAATTTTTTTTATAAACCCTAATGTATTTAAAAGAAGAGTTGTGCAGTGAAAATGTAACTTTGTTGCAGGATATATAAAATACTTTTAATGCATCATCTCTCGGTCACTTAAGCTGATGTAAGGGAGCAGTTGGTGGTTGCCACAGAGCTAAGACCGAATGTGCATTAGGGGAGCTCCTAAAAAGATGGAAAGAAAAGGAAGGCAAGGATCTCAGCTAGCGATCCTGGTCCCTTGCATACCGCAGCAAATTTGTGGTCCTGTAAACAGTGACACCTGGAACAGTCAACCTCTACCCCTGTTCAGTGGAGAGAGCGCAAAGGCCCACCAGTGGGTTAGCAACGGAAGAAGGCAACCATCTTGTGAGGAGTGACGCTGCCCTTGTAGAGGGTAAAGTACCCTGTGTCACAACCCAGGATAATGTACCTTGTTTCCATCCACCTGCACTGAAGGCTATTTAACTGGTCCAACGAGCTAGTTAGGGGTAGATAGGTATCTGGACTAATCTGAATAACTTTCTTTAAAGCTGGGTTTACACACTGCAACATCTCAAACGACATCGCTGTAACGTCACCGGTTTTGTGACGCAATAGCGATGTTGTTTGCGATATTGCAGTGTGTGAAACCTATCAGCGACCCGGCCCCTGCTGTGAAGTTGTAATCGTTACAAATCGTTCAGGACCATTCCTAGGTCCTTTGTTTCCCGCTGTGCAGCATGCATCGCTGGAAAGTTTCAGTGTGTGAAAGACTTTGCAGCGACTTTGTTAGCAACTTCCCTTTCAAAAGGCTGCTTATCAACGTCCCCAACAACCAGCTAGGTCGCTCTGCAGGTCCGGATCGCTGTTGCGTTGTTGGCCAGGTTTGCCTGTTTGACTGCTCACCAGTGACTTAGCAGAGACTTAGGGAGGTCGCTGTTACGTCACAAAACCGGTGACGTTACAGCGATGTCCTTTGCGATGTTGCAGTGTGTAAACCCAGCTTTACAGATCTGTGTCAGCAAAACATGAACTGTGTTTATACTGTTGACAACTGCGGATTGCAAGGTGTGAAGATCCAAAAGGCCACAGCCTGTGGTGAAGCTCCCAAGGCACCCAACTGTTTGGATTGAATCATCTGCAGAGACTGCTGATCAACCAAAAGTGCTAACAAACTCCTGTGATTGGGAATAAAACACAGTGGTTTTAGTGTTGTAGTTATGAGAATTTAATGTTTATTGAGCCTCGCTGTGCAGCTGAGAGAAGTTCCTGGAGGGTTGGGATACAGTTAAGATTGTGAACCAGGAGAAAGGACACATATCACGGCTTCCTTGTAGAAACTAGTCCTGTTTAGGTCCGGTCACATTTAGAGGAGGGAGCAGCATTGTGGGCCCAAGGGAAGACACCCTAAAACTGGGACCAGAGATACGTGAGGGTTTTCCTGGAAGGGAAAGACAAAATAAACACATAGATTTCTTGTTGTATACAGTGCCTACAAGTAGTATTAAACCCCCTGCAGATTTAGCAAGTTTGATAAGATGCAAATAAGTTATAGCCTGCAAACTTCAAACAAGAGCAGGATTTATGAACAGATGCATAAATCTTACAAACCAACAAGTTATGTTGCTCAGTTAAATTTTAAGAAATTTTCAACATAAAAGTGTGGGTCAATTATTATTCAACCCCTAGGTTTAATATTTTGTGGAATAACCCTTGTTTGCAATTACAGATAATAATCGTCTTTTATAAGACCTGATCAGGCCGGCACAGGTCTCTGGAGTTATCTTGGCCCACTCCTCCATGCAGATCTTCTCCAAGTTATCTAGGTTCTTTGGGTGTCTCATGTGGACTTTAATCTTGAGCTCCTTCCACAAGTTTTCAATTGGGTTAAGGTCAGGAGATTGACTAGGCCACTGCAACACCTTAATTTTTTCCCTCTTGAACCAGGCCTTGGTTTTCTTGGCTGTGTGCTTTGGGTCGTTGTCTTGTTGGAAGATGAAATGACGACCCATCTTAAGATCCTTGATGGAGGAGCGGAGGTTCTTGGCCAAAATCTCCAGGTAGGCTGTGCTATCCATCTTCCCATGGATGCGGACCAGATGGCCAGGCCCCTTGGCTGAGAAACAGCCCCAAAGCATGATGCTGCCACCACCATGCTTGACTGTAGGGATGGTATTCTTGGGGTCGTATGCAGTGCCATCCAGTCTCCAAACGTCACGTGTGTGGTTGGCACCAAAGATCTCGATCTTGGTCTCATCAGACTAGAGAACCTTGAACCAGTCTGTCTCAGAGTCCTCCAAGTGATCATGAGCAAACTGTAGACGAGCCTTGACATGACGCTTTGAAAGTAAAGGTACCTTACGGGCTCGTCTGGAACGGAGACCATTGCTGTGGAGTACGTTACTTATGGTATTGACTGAAACCAATGTCCCCACTGCCATGAGATCTTCCCGGAGCTCCTTCCTTGTTGTCCTTGGGTTAGCCTTGACTCTTCGGACAAGCCTGGCCTCGGCACGGGTGGAAACTTTCAAAGGCTGTCCAGGCCGTGGAAGGCTAACAGTAGTTCCATAAGCCTTCCACTTCCGGATGATGCTCCCAACAGTGGAGACAGGTTTTGTACCCCTTGCCAGCCTTGTGACCCTCCACAATCTTGTCTCTGATGGCCTTGGAATGCTCCTTTGTCTTTCCCATGTTGACCAAGTATGAGTGCTGTTCACAAGTTTGGGGAGGGTCTTAATTAGTCAGAAAAGGCTGGAAAAAGAGATAATTAATCCAAACATGTGAAGCTCATTGTTCTTTGTGCCTGAAATACTTCTTAATACTTTAGGGGAACCAAACAGAATTCTGGTGGTTTGAGGGGTTGAATAATAAATGACCCTCTGAATAAACTTTTCACAATTTAAAAAAAAAAAATAAAAAAATAAATAACATTCTTTTTTGCTGCAGTGCATTTCACACTTCCAGGCTGATCTACAGTCCAAATGTCACAATGCCAAGTTAATTTTGAATGTGTAAACCTGCTAAATCTGCAGGGGGTTGAATACTACTTGTAGGCACTGTAAGTGTAGCTGGGGTTAGGTTTATTGTTTAGTTCATTTACTGTTAGGTTATTAATTTATTTTTCCTCCCCATAAAAACAAGGGAGAGTTTGTTTAATAAATCTTGTTATTGTTATACCTCCAGCTTAGAAGCTTGCCTTTCCTGTCAGTGGCATCACTGTATTGAAATGAATCTGGGTCCCCGCAGTTATCGGGGACCATTACAGAGGTATCATATAGTGTTTGTGGGGCACTTTTGTTGACATCATACTTAATGGCTGCAATCGAAAAGGGGAATCTAGGGGTTTCAATAGGAGGAAAATTACTTTGTAAGAGCTGTAAGGTTGTGGGCCCTATTATGACTTAGCCAAATAGTATTTTATTTTTTTGGAGGGGGTGCAATTAGAAATTCTGCTATGGGGCCTCACAATTTCTATGTACGCCCCTACATGTAAATATGCCCCATCTTTGCATCCTCTGATAGTACCTGAGAGATTTTCCAAATGTGATATGGTGACTGAAATGAAAAACTGTCTACCAGAAGTCTAGAAGCTTAAAGCCAATTGCCAGAATATGCCCAGCGTGAATGAAAAATTGAGAGTTAAAAATCGCATATTATTCTTTTGGTCATCTGAAATAGTGCTGGAGAATCTTGCCAATACATAATTAAAGGGGTTATCCGGCTTATTTTGACTTTTTTTTTATTATTACCCTATTGGGCTACATTGGGGCAGGTAAGTAGATAGTGACCACTTACCTGCCCTGCTGTCAGCCCCTCTCCCCCGGCACAGAGTGGTCATGTGACCGCTCCTGCCACGATTTTGCTGCTTCCGGTCATTTCATGTCAACATGGGCAGGACCATGTTGACATGCAAATC
This sequence comes from Anomaloglossus baeobatrachus, assembly GCF_048569485.1. Classification (NCBI taxonomy): domain Eukaryota; kingdom Metazoa; phylum Chordata; class Amphibia; order Anura; family Aromobatidae; genus Anomaloglossus; species Anomaloglossus baeobatrachus. The sequence continues at coordinate 213,008,329 of NC_134358.1, read as the reverse complement.
TGGGAACAGCTTGTTGCCGCCCTGCTGGGCGGGTACAGTGCATGGAGTCACCGCCCCCTTCCCTGCACCTTCCCACACATTCCCCCGCACCCTGTACTCTCTCCACCCACGGTGTCACCGCCAGCTCCAGGCCTCCTGCTTACAGTGCTTAGGATAGCAGGAGTGCCCGTGCAGTCTGTGTCCCGCGGCTGCTCGCACTGCAGTGTATCAGCAGCTTCTCACTATGCAGCCGCGGGGATGATGAGTGCTGCTGGCAGGAGGTTAGATGAGATCATTACCTCCTGTGACGATCTCCTCCTCTGCCGACTGTCACTGCCTTCTATGCCTGCCGCGTTCTCACATCATGTCTCGCGGGCGGCCCGAGACTGTCACGTCACGGGCTCTCGCGATACTGCTGAGGACGTGGCGGGCATAGAAGTCAGGGACGGTGCTGATGTCAGAAGTGCAGGAGATCGTCACAGCAGGTAATGATCTCATCTAGCCTCCTGACAGCAGCACTCGCCTTCACCTGCAGTGACCTGGGCTGACCTATTGATGTTAGCTCAGGTCACTGCACAGGCTTCCCAGACAATGGGGAGCATTCTGTTCTTCATTGACTGGGTCATTGTCTATGGTATGGATCGTCGTGGGACCCCCTTATTGGATTACGCCGGACCCTGATTTTATTGTTCTTTTCAATAAATTGGGGAAAGAGGGAATGTTTTGGGGAGTGCTTTTTCAAATAAAACTTTTTTTGTTGTCTATTTTTTTTTTTATTACTGACTGGGTTGGTGATGTCGGGTATCTGATAGACGCGTGACATCACCAACTGCTGGGCTTGATGCCAGCTGACATTACACATCTGGCATCAACCCCGTATATTACCCCGTTTGCCATCTCACCAGGGCAATGGGACGAGTTGCGGCGAAGCGCCAGGATTGGCACATGTAATAGACGCGCCCCTTCTAGGGCGGCTGTAGCCTGCTATTTTTAGGCTGGGGAGTGTCCAATAACAGTGAACCTTCCTAGTCTGAGAATACCAGACCACAGCTGTTGCCTTTACCTTGGCTGGTGATCCAATTTGGGGGTGACCCCACGTTTTTTGTTTTAAATTATTTATATAATTTAAAATAACAGCGTGGGGTGCCCTTCTGTTTTGGATTACCAGCCAAGGTGAAGCTGCCAGCTGTGGTTTGTAGGCTGCAGTCGTCTGCTTTACCCTAGCTGGCTACAAAAGATAGGGGGGACCCCACGTCGTTTTTTTTAATTTATTTTTTGGCTAAATACAAGGCTAAGCACGCTTTAGTGCCCCATGAAATTCACTAAAGGGTGCCAGCTTAGAATATGCAGGGGGGGTGGGACATTCTATAGGTCTTTCTCATCTATATCTATCCCATTCATTCATCTGTCTATCTCTCTGTCTCTATATCTATCTATCCATTTCTATATCTACCCATCTATTTATCTTTCTTGCTGCTTCCGTTTTTTGCGGTCTGCAAAAAAACGGAAGGCACACAGATGACATGGATGCATCCGTGAAAAAAACTGACCTTTTTTTGCGGACCGCAAAAACGGAACGGTCATGTGAATGTAGCCTACATGTGTTCCCTATGGGGGTAGGGGTCGGTACAGAACGATAGTGGGGGGGGGGGTCGGTACAGAGCGCCGTTTGTGTGTGTGTGTGGGGGGTGTTGCAGAGCCCGATGTGTGTGGGGGGCGCAGAGCCCAATGTGTGTGCCGGGCGCAGAGCCCGATGTGGGGCTGTTATTTCCAATGCTAGAGTGATAACAGGTCAGGTGCTGGGGCAGAATACTGACAGGGAATGTGTGTGCAGGGGGCGGGCAGGGGGCGAGGCTGGACAGTGAGGGCGGGCAGGGGGCGAGCCTGGACACTGAGGCCGGGCGGTGCCAGCTCTGACTGGGAGGTGTGGCACAGGAAGAGGTCAGTTTGCTGGAGCTGAATGTAAACAAGGAGCTGCAGAGAATAAAGGGATAATTCAAGAGGAACAAAAATTAGAAAACAAAAAATAACAATGTAGGGGTGATTTATATGACAATACAGCACAGATAAACTCAAAAATGTTTGGTAAGGTAATGTCGGACAACTCCTTTAAGAGAAATCAATCGGGTATAATTTTAGGCCACATATGGAATATTTCTTAAAAAACAGAACCTGTATTGTAAATATTGCTGTGTTTCTCTATTGATACTTAGTCTTTTAGAAAAGAAATAAAAATATGATTGTCTGATGCAAAATATAATTCTTTAATTTCTCTCCAGCTTTGATGTAATGTTCACTGTGTGTATAGACAGCATGGTCACCAGTACAGGAAGATATTTACCAGTGGGGGCGGTCAGCAGGGAGCTAGTTATTTTACAGATTACAGAAATAGATTTGTAATAAAAATAAGTCACTTTGTGCATTCTAGCTACCATGGTTAAATCCATGGACATGTATTCTCCTAAAAAGTAGTTTTACATATTATTACAGCGCAGTGGTGGAGCAGCACACGGGAACCGTACCAGTGCTGTCAGCAGCGGGTGTTTGCTGCAATACACACACGACACCCAATTGCAGTGATTAGGTTTAGAGTGAACTTGTTATTTAACCCTTATGATCCCTCTGTGTTTCCTCTTTATTAAAGCATTTCCAATTAATTTTCACGGCAGCTGGGGGATCTAACAAAGACCTCCAGTTCTGCCATTTATTTCAACCTATTTAGTCCAACCTAAAATAGGGTGCAGTATGTTGTTTTTTAGTATAACAATCACAGGCCTGTAATAGATAAATTGAGCATTTTACTATAGTTTTTATGAGGGAGCAGTATTGGTAGCAGGGTTGTCATCAAATCTTAGTCAAGTCAGTTTAGATGAAATGTCCATCTGGGCACCAGCTTAGAGGGTCTGTATCACACCTCGTACTGAATGTATTTTTTGTTCTGCAATCTATTGGCATGGATATGTTTTGTTACTTTTTTTAAGGATATACAGTATTTTGTGTATTAGCAGGGATATATTTTTTCTCTTGGGGAGCAGATCCAGCATTCATGTAAACTTTGTCTCCCTTGGTGGTTTCCGGAATAAATCTGTGGCGTCCCTGAGGCCTCAGTCGCCACTGGGTACTGCATCTGATTTAGGGTGCTCTATTGATCCAGGTAAGAGGGGGTTAACCGCTGGTGTTTGGAGCTTTACACAACATCCTGTGTTCATATCAAGTTACACAATCAGGAAACCAGGTGCTTTCACACTGAAACTAGGGCAGAGGTGGATACCATCGCAGTGGGGAATTCCCGGTCAGGGTGAGTCACAAGAGAGTGGGGGCACTAGGAATGAGGAGAAAGAGCAGACTGAAAAACAACACAGATCAGTCTGAGGGAGAGATCAGTCTGGGACACAGGAGACAGGTCGCTGAGGGGCGTGCCGGATGGCTCCCTTCAGAAGGGCTGACTGGAATGAGTGCTTGAGAGCTATTCAAGGGAAAAGGAGAGAAAGAGTACTGGAACACCATGGACTCATAGAAGCAGGCAGACTGGAGGGAGCCTGAACCGGGTAGACTGGGAGTGATTGAGACCACCGGGTGAGCCTATGAGACTGAGGAGGACACGGTAGCTGAAGGGACGCTGAATCGCTCCCTTGGGGCCGGTGCAGACAGGTTGCAGAACCCTAGGATGGACCATACTTCAGGTTGCTTCATCAGATTCTGCAGGGTCACGGGTAGACTAGATAGTCCCCGAGCTAACCCCATTTTGAATGAGACACAACGTGGAACTGGAGTCCCCAAGTTATTTCATGCCACGGGGATCCACACTACACTACAAGCGCAGAGGAGAATGATCTTATATATTCACGGACACCAGTGGTTGCTCCTTGCTTACTCGGGATCGGCTGGGGTCCAGCATACCGGTGACCAGTACCCCAAGGGCAGCCTTCTAAAGAATTGTAAGTAAACGGCATAAGGACCCGCAGTCGCTGCCTCGGCCTCTTATTACCGTCGCCGTCACCCCGGGCTTTGGCCCCAATGGCCCTTTTCCTCGGTCGCCGCTGACCTCCCCGAGGCTCGCTACACCTGTGGGGAGCTGGACTACCAGAGCTGCGTGAACACCAGCCCGGAGGAGAGCGACATCTCGCAGCGGCGGCTGATCCCTGGTCGCACAGCATGGGTAGCGCTACAGAATCCCCCATCCCCATTCAACACCGCTCCTGGGAGAGGAAAAAGTCGCAGGGAGGGTCTGTGAGATCCCTGTCCCCATCGCAACCGGTGACACGCTTCCCAGGCACTCTTCACCCTTCTTCCATCACCCTTTTACATCGGACACCCTTGCACCTGTCTTTACATGTAGCTCATGGAGCCATGGAACCAGGTCAGGCCAGTCACAGCGAACCCCATGAAACCACTGGCCCGGTTACGAGTAACCCCTGAGGCCCCATGGGGCGCTACAAATCCATATCCATGTTTTAAATGCAGATGCCAGATGTGTCAGCCGTCCAGCCACAGCTCCTGCTCTCGACATCTGTAATTGAATCAGAATCCATTTCTCCCTCTTTTTCTTCTGGTCAATGACCTGGGACACCCAATTAAGCTCTTCTGGCTGTGGAGTCAGGGGCATTGGTTCCACATATACACGAGGAAGCAACTTCTGAGCTGAGGGTTCTTCCTCCTTGGACTTGGGTTCTGGCAGCTCAACTGTCTCGGACTCCGATCAGAGTCCAGCTTCAATGCCATCAGCTGCACGCGTAGTTGTTGCAGTCTTTTGCAACGACCGGAGGGCTTGGGGGCAGCCATCTCTGCCGCTGACTTCTCCAATGTCACCACAGGGGCACTGGGTGGAGGAGGCTTCTAGGTCTTCAGGCCTCCAGGCCACACTTCCTCCCACTGCATGAAAGCCGGGTGTGCCGCCCCCGTGCCAGCAGCCGCCGCTGCTCGGATCCGACACTGCGATGGGTGGCTCGAGGGTCTCAGGTCCCGGGGGTCTCGCGGACATGCCGAATGAAAGGGGGGATGTAGATATACTGGCTAGGCCGTATTAAGTTCGTGACGCCACCCACAGTATGTGGTGAGGTGGGACACCACCGCTGCTGTTGTGGGGCACCCGAGGGAGATGTAGTGGCAGCTGGATGTTAACCCCTCCGTGAGTAGGGATTGTTGTCCCTGGACCCAGTATCTTTGTGCAGGGTATGGCGATGGCAAGGGCCGGCGCGCCAGAGCAAGCAGGGGATGTTTGGTTACTCACAGTAAATGAATCACACAAGTCTTTTGGGTGCTGGTGGCCGGCCGCCACGGCCAGTTGCAGTCAGGTCCTCCACCCAGGCTGGTGGTCACTGTCCTTTTCCTCTGCACTAGTTTTGTGAATGGTGGACTGCCTGGTCTGGAACTCAGGAGTCCGCTCCCGGCTATAGGTAGCCTAAGGAGCCATGCCCGCAGACGCTGGCCTGTGGGATCTATGGGCCCTGGCGATGGCCGCCTATCCCTATCGGTGGGCTGTTGTCTTCTATTAGGGACTTTGGTTGGGACAGGACCTATAATCCTGGCCTCAATTGGTTAATTAGCTTGTTTTGGTCTTGGCTTCAGGGTCCGAGTACCCCCTCTGTGCTACGGTTTCCGGGTCAGTTCCCTGTGTCGGTACCGGCGGGCTACAACCCTGTCCCGGTCCACCTCGGTTCTGCCGAGCCGTCTTCCCATCTCCTGCTGACGGAGACCACCATCTGCCTCCTAGCCAAGGCACCAGGGCTCCGACCCTGGCACTGTTCAACTTGAACTTCCTCTGCTGGAGCTACACCTAGCTCCAGCCCACACTCCTCTCCACTCGAACTACAAACTCCCTCTGCTTGTTTTCACACCCCGGGCTGTCTAGACCCCTGGTCTGGCATGTCCAACCACCTGGTCCCGCCCACTGGTGTGTCTATCTTTCCCTAAGGGGGGTGACTAGGGTTTCAGGTCAGCTGTGTGTTTCCTATGTGAGGGAAGGGTTTTATGCGGGGGCCTATCTGTGACTACCTGGTTTTGCCAGGGCGTCACACATCCACTATCTCCACTGACGGTGGCTAATACCGACACACGGCCGCGTCTCAGTCTGGGTCTCCATACTTTTCAATGTGGACATACTCTCCTGTTCCTTCTCACTTAACATCAAATTCCAGCAAAGTTTGGGGAGTCTCCCTTTTCCAGATCTTGCCCTTCAGGGTGGGGCCTCTTCTGGTTCTTCCTCCCATTTCTTCAGGGCTGCCACCCATTTCCCCTCAATTTTCCGGGGAGGGTGGCCTCTTAGTTTCTGATGCACTCACTAGAGGCGAGCACCAATCTTCTCGGGGTGTGCCTTAACTCTCAGCTTCTGAAGATGTGATGCAGCGCTCCTTGCCGTGAGGTGCGATACTTACTTGCATCTTTGCTCGCCACCCCATCGCCAGTCACTGTCATAGATGTAGTTGTGCAACACATCACAGAAACAGTCTCTTTATAACTCAAACACAAACTCTTTATTCCACACACAGTCTTCATGGGAGATACTTCATATTAAACTTTCCAGACATGCCTCTTTCCTCCTGCATTACTGTTCTGCTGCCGCTGTTCTATGGCGCAACCTTCCATCTAGCCTTCGTTCTGGGTACTTGTCGTCCAGCTGCCGAGTCTGACTAATGTGTTGCCCGACTCTTGCCTTTGCGGCTTGCTGTGCATGTGGGACACAATGGAGGATACCATTGCTAGCTCCGAAACGGAGCTAGTTATCCCAGGAACTTGGATCAGGACTAAGAGCGTCTAATCGCTCGAAACGCATACCATCTCCATATCCTTGTCTTCATAGGGATTTTATTTCCCAGGATGTGATTCTCCATCTTCATTTTAATGTTTTTTCAATAAAGACATTTTTTTATATAACTATTGGACGTGGATGCTGGAATCCTTCTTCCCTCCCTTATCCCAGGAACACCTATGCAGAACTGAACTGACTTTCGGGCCTATCTGCTTACCCAAAACTCTGCTCCTCCCACTGTGCTCTGTCTCCCAGGATACTACAGTATCTATCTCTGGCCCGCCTGCAGCTGCAAATACCATTTCCTATTGCTAACACACTATCTACCACTTAACCCTTCCCTACTCACTTGGTACCTACATTTCACTAAATCTTACCTTACAACATTCTTTATTATTATCCTATGGCTGGTACTTATCTATAGTTTACTCCATACTATATCCTACTTAACATTTTTATACTTTGATAATGACAATACAAAGTTTCCCGCAATAAAATACCATACACAAAAACACATTATATACTAAAAACACTCTAGAGGTGAGAGTAGGAGAATCTGCAGTAACACACTTAAATGTATATATACATACATAAAAGGTATACATAGATACATAAAGACACAGTATACACTTGGTAGGAGTGTATACACACACTCCTACACACACATCAATATTTTTGATCATTATTTCATCAGTATTTGTATGCAAAAACCAGGAGTGTCTCCAAAACACACAACAGATTTTTCTCTGTAAGGCCTTGGTTCCACTTGCGCATAGCTTGCACTTGCAAGAGCATCGAAAGCGATATGCTAATGACCCTCTGCTGTGAACATCAGCCAAGAGTCATGCGACTGTGATTTGATCTTGCAATCGGATCACAGCTGCGGAGAAGAGGGGGGGACACTTACTTCTTCTCCTACGCTGCCTGTCTCTGTGTTCATCGCACTGCACTCGGATGACATGCAAGTGCAGTGCGTTGTTTCACACGCACCCATAGACTTGTATGGGGGTGCGTGAGCCAAGATTTGCTGCCAAATGCAACATACTACGATTCATTTCTCATGCCATTGACCCAAAAGTGTTCTGTTCTGGGTGCTGGTAAACTTTCTGTGCTAAACATTTATGTGATAATATAGGGAGACTGGTTGTGTCCTGGAAGCTATGATTAAATCTCTGGTTTGGGAAAATTTATGCACGTGCTGCAGAGACAAGGCAGTTGTATTGAACATATTTTCAGTTAGCACAGTTTCTGCATCAAATCTACAATTATCTTAATGGACTTCATTTCTGGTGTATAAAAATTTAGAAACATTTGATTTTTTTAATTCCCATGGTGCCAAATAATATGCAAATGTTGCACCATATGGCCTTGTGCGCACTAGGCATTTTTGCCGCGTTTTTAGCTGCGTTTTTTACCGCGTTTTTGTGCTGAAAACGCAGAGACATTGCTTCCCCAGCAATGTCTATGGGTTTTCATAAGTGCTGTCCGCACACAGCGTTTTTTTGTAGCTGCGTTTTTGTGGTGACCACAAAAATGCAGCATGTCAATTATTTCTGCGTTTTTCACTGCGTTTGTCACCCATTGAGTTCAATGAATGTTCAACAACGCAATGAAAAACGCATATAGCCGTGCTTCTATGACTAAAAACGCAGCTATAAACGCAAGGGGTGGGTACTACAGTGACGTGTACAGGAAGAGGATTCCTTCTGTTGGTAAACACAGAAGCATGAATCCTCCCGGTACCGTCACTGCTGCGTCCACAACCCGCCCGGTGCCATGTCAGCTCCGTGTGGCGCCATGTCTGGGCGGGAGGTGGAGGCAGTGGCGAAAACCAAAGTGAACAGTAGAAAAAAAAAATGTCATATATACTCACCTGTCTGCAGGGTCCCGGTGCCATGCCCGCTCCCAGCTCCTGTCCCGGTACCGCCGCTCTGGCTGTGTGCAGTCTCCCCGGGGCACGTACAAAGCTTGCAGGACCTGGCGGTGGATCACCTGATGCAGTCACGTGACGCATCAGCTGATCGTAGTCTCGCCGGCTTTTTCGCGCCCGGCCGGCTATCAGCTGATCCTGCTGTCAGGGGACTTCATCAGCTGATTACCGGCAGCTCCTGCAGCGATCGGACAGGATCAGACTCCTGTCCAATCGATCGCTGCAGGAGCTGCCGGTAATCAGCACAGCACATAAGTGAGTATTATTTTTTTTTTTCTACTGATGCATCTGCTGATTGTATAACTGGCTTTTATACAATCAGCTGATGTGTGATGTGATTCAGGCACTTGATCCTGACACATCATCTGATCGCTTTGCCTTCCAGCAAACCGATCAGATGATATTGGATCCGGATTGGACGGCGCGGGACCCTGACCCAGGATTACTGCGGAGGGGGGTTTATTTCAATAAAGATGGAGTCACTAATTGTGTTGTGTTTTATTTCTAATAAAAATATTTTTCTGTGTGTTGTTTTTTTTTTTTTTTTTATCATTACTAGAAATTCCCCTCTCTCTTCTCTCTCCTCTCTCTCTTCTCTCTCTCTCTCCTCTCTCACTTCTCCCTCTTCTCTCTCTCTTCTTTCTCTTTCTCAGACCAGGCGATGATCAGCTGATGTGGTCACCTGACGGCATCAGCTGACACTATAAGTCGAGCGGTGTGGGCGGTTTTTTACCGCCCGGCCGGCTAAACTTTCGGCTGATGCTGTCGGACAGGAGTCTGCACTGAAGTGAGTAGTTTGTTTTTGTTTTTTTGCACTGATGCATCAGCTGATTGTATAAACGCCGTTTATACAATCAGCTGCTGTGTCATGTGATTCAGGCCCTTGAACCTGACACATCATCTGATCGCTTTGCCTTCCAGCAAACCGATCAGATGATATTGGATCCGGATTGGACGGCGCGGGACCCTGACCCAGGATTACTGCGGAGGGGGGTTTATTTCAATAAAGATGGAGTCACTAATTGTGTTGTGTTTTATTTCTAATAAAAATATTTTTCTGTGTGTTGTTTTTTTTTTTTTTATCATTACTAGAAATTCATGGTGGCCATGTCTAATATTGGCGTGACACCATGAATTTTGGGCTTAGGGCCAGCTGATAATATACAGCTAGCCCTACCTCCATTATTACCTAGCTAGCCACCCGGCATCAGGGCAGCTGGAAGAGTTGGATACAGCGCCAGAAGATGGCGCTTCTATGAAAGCGCCATTTTCTGGGGTGGCTGCGGACTGCAATTCGCAGTGGGGGTGCCCAGAAATCTTGGGCACCCTGCACTGTGGATTCCAATCCCCAGCTGCCTAGTTGTACCCGGCTGGACTCAAAAATTAGGCGAAGCCCACGTCATTTTTTTTTTTTAATTATTTCATGAAATTCATGAAATAATTAAAAAAAAAGGGCTTCTCTATATTTTTGGTTCCCAGCCGGGTACAAATAGGTAGCTGGGGGTTGGGGGCAGCCCGTACCTGCCTGCTGTACCCGGCTAGCATACAAAAATATGGCGAAGCCCATGTCATTTTTTTGTTCTTTTTGGCCAAAAAACTGCATACAGTCCTGGATGGAGGATGCTGAGCCTTGTAGTTCTGCAGCTGCTGTCTGCTCTCCTGCATACACTAGTGAATGGAGGATGCTGAGCCTTGTAGTTCTGCAGCTGCTGTTTGCTCTCCTGCATACACTAGTTCTGCAGCTGTCTGCTCTCCTGCATACAATGAACATTTTGAAGAAGGAAATGACATCAGACCTTTTTTTTTTTCATCAACAATCTTTAATGGCATTGTGCACTGATTAAAAACGCAGTGAGCAAAAACGCAGCAAAAAACGCACCAAATCGCGGCAAAAACGCATGCGTTTTTGCCGCGTTTTTTAGCCGCGGGTGCGTTTTTTGAGACAAAAACGCACATAAAAACGCAGCGTGAAAAAAACGCCTAGTGCGCACATACCCTATGAATCAGATCAAGGATTTTCATAAAAAAACAGTTGTGCAAATTAAATTTTTGTCACAGGTCCATTATTATTTTTAGATCTGTACAATTATGGAAAAATTTAATTTTTGGTTTAATAATATAAAAAAGTAAAACTTTATATTTTGAGTACACCATACCCAGAAATACAGTGCGTAAACATTGAGACTTCTGACAACCAACTACAACATTTAGGCCCATGAAACTCCCCAGAAAATATGCATAAAAAACACTAGTTAATTTAGAGGGACATATTTTATTGCAGAATAAAACTCTTTTTTGCTGCCCAGCTAGGATGGTTGATTTTCCTCTTGAAGACCGGCCAAACACATTTCAGATTTGGGCAATTGTTACCACAGCAGAATATTGTTACTTCATCCATGAACAGCGAACACTTGACTTTCTGATGTTCTTGTGCAACGATACCTCTGATCCCTCCATTCTGCTTGATCAACTTAGCAAAGAGTTCAACAAAAATAAAAGGCCAGCCTTGTCCAACCCCAGAGAGCATTGGTAAGTAGGTCATTCTTCCAGCTGTTCACCAGCACCATGCTTTAAATGCCAAGGAACATCAAGTTGTTGGATAAACAGAACATGTTGCCAAGCCAAGCATGCACGTGTAAAAGACTCAAAATTTTTTCCCCTGATCCAAATCCATTCATGTAATGTACCGTGTGCTAAGGGTTGTCAACGATCTTGTAACCAGAAATACTGCAAGTCTGATCAGATCTTGTCTCACATCAATACAGAGGAGGGTAGCTTTTGGCTGTTTATCACTTTGATGTAGCTTTCGATGGCTAGGTATGGTAGTAGTTCTAATTGCAAAGGCTCAACTTATGTATGGCCAATAATAGGCAACATTCTATGGGAAAAGATGTTTTTTGTATATATTCATGCTTTGCAACTTTCCTAAACAAATTATTACTAAAACTCCCATTAAGGGATTTTAGAAAAAACCCAAAAAACTAATTAAAATATATTAAGGGAAAAAGTAAAATAAAACAACCCAAAACTTGCAAACAATATTTTTAGAACTAGTACATTTTATTATATAATGGTTCCAAAGCAACAACAATTAGAATAATGGTTGTCACCCAATAAACAACACATCAAAGTGCAAAAGGATGTAGTCTAATACAAGCCCCTTTAAAAGAACTAACTTTCACCAACCCTTCCAAGTCAGAATACCATACAAAGGTCAGGGATCAATTACCCATCTTGTTCATGGCTCACATCAAGGCTGGCACCCAGATATTCTCATGTGGACACTATCAAGATTTAGTTCTCCAGAAGGGCAACATCCAGGGGTGTATTACTCATAGTAGCAGACCACACAGGTCTGTGATTAAGAAGCACCTATTACTGTTCAGCCCCAGGCCACCTTCTACTTGGCATCACAATTTCAATGTTATCTTCATCCTCAGGCTGCAGATCCTGCTGAACAGAATGGTGGAACAAGGAGCCGTTGGCTTCCTGCTGTCCTATTCAGCCTGTGCAGAAGGCGTAATGATGTCACTAGATTTTGCTACTACAAGGAGCAGTGCAGTGCATCTGGCAAATGAGGGTGAGGTGATTAGTTTGAATTATTTTTTTAGCGCACATGTAGCTGGATAAAGGGGACTTCATACGCTGTATAGGGGCCTTGATATGGTGTGTTGGATTGTGGGGGTCATTATACTCTGTGGTGGGCCATCATACTTTATAGGTGTATGTGGAAGGATATTATATTGTGTGGAGAACTGTGAACATTTCATATTATATGGGGAGGCATACTACTGTGTGGTGTGAACAGTGGCGGCCATCATACTGTGTGTGGGACTGTAGGAATTATCATACTGTGTGGAGGGCTGTGGAAGCTTCATTATACAATGAGTTTGCCATCATATTGAGTGTTAGACTGTTGTGCCATCGTACTGTGTGGGGTATCATACTTTGTGCTGGTGATATGGGATCTTCATACTGTGTGTGGAGGCTTGTTGAAATATCATTGTCTGGAGGGGGTCACTGTGGATATCATGCTGTGCTGAGTGTCTTTTTTTTTTTTAAATTCTTTATTTTAAAGACCGACACGAGAACATACAAAATAACCACTGTTCCACAAAGAGCAGAAAAACAGATTTCAAATATTTAACATTGACATATATCCCACCCTTCCGCTCTCCTGTACATATCTAATAACTGCAACTGCTCGAGTCAGTCCCATTTTAATCCTTTTATGAACCAACCCAACATGGGTAGAATACAGAACATAGAAAGAGAGGGCAAAGCCCGAAAAGAATTTAGAACCAGGATAAGAGAAAAAGGTAGAGAGAGATTAAAGGGGAGGGGAGAGTAGGAGAAGATAGTGGGCAGAGAGGTGAGAGAAAGGGAAAGCGAGAAAAGAGGAGAAGAGGAGAAGAGAGAGGAAAAAAAAAAAAAAAAAAAAAAAAAAAAAAAAGGGGGGGGGGGAGGGAATGCTCCACCAGAGCCTCACAGCAGCCGTGGAGGAGCGAGTAATCTGGCGTAATCCGCCGAGTAAGTGAACTCCAACCATGGGAGCCAGGTCCTGCGAAAACCTTCCTGACTGTCATTGAGAGAGGATGTCAGGTCCTCCATGTGCCTTAGGTCATTAACCCTTGCAACCCACTGTGCCAGTGTAGGGGGGGTAGTAGACTTCCAGCCAAGCGGGATACAAGACCTGGCGGCCATTACCATAAACCTAAGCAAAGAGCGCTTGTATCTATGAGCCGGGAGTTCCGAAAGCTGTAAGATATACAGTTCCGGACCCAATGTCTCAGCCGTGCCGGTCACCAGTCTAGTTACCTCCCTCACTCCTGACCAAAACCGTTGTAAAGAAGGGCAAGACCAAAAGATGTGCACGTAGTCACCCTCCCCCGAACCACACCTCCAGCAAATGGGATCGACTGAGGGGAATATCCTATGAAGCCTGGTCGGGACTCTATACCACCTGGTCAGAAGTTTGAAGTTGGCCTCCAACATTCTGGAACTGACCGAGGTTTTATGTGCCAACATTAGGACGTTGTTTCGCTGCGTGTCTGACAAGGTCGTCCCAAGGTCCCTTTCCCACTGCCGCAAATAAACCGGGGTGGGCAAATCACCCGGGTCTGATAGCAGATTGTATGCCAGGGAAAGTGAGTGCCGCAGGGCCCCCTCTCCCAAGCACAATTTTTCGAATCTAGTGAGAGGCCCAGCATACCGGGCGAAGCAGGGAAGGGAGCTCAAGAAGTGTCTCAACTGCATTGCCCTCCATCTCCCCATGGGGTCCGGCGGCAGGAGACCACAAATATCCGAAAGAGACAACCAGTCACCCTCTCCTCCCATCTGGTAAGCTCTGAATCTGCCCCCCTGTACCCAGCTCCGAAAAACTGGATCTGAGAGGCCGGGACGGAAATCCGGATCTCCTATAATTGGTGACATGGGAGAAGGCAACGGCAGGAGAAGGCGCCGAACCTCTCCCCTCGAACAGCATTCCAGAGTAGCGCCAATGGTGGGATGAGATCTCACAGAGGCCGGGAACAGGCTCCCGACCCAAGGCATGGCTGGTAAATGTACCTCCGAGAAGCTCTGTTCCAGGGCGACCCAAAGTTTCATCCTAGAGTGACGGCACCAATCCAGAATCCTAACCATATGTGTGGCCCAGTAATATTTTTTCATATCAGGTATTCCCAGCCCACCCCTACGCTTAGGTCTGCACAGTAGGGAACGGGAAAGCCTCGCCGGCTTATTTGCCCAAATAAATTTAGTATATAGTGAGGCCACTTCCTTGAAAAAAGAGCTCGGGATCTTAATTGGCAGGGCCTGAAAGAGATAGAGAAGCCGTGGTAATATGTTCATCTTCAATATTGCACACCTCCCAAACCATGTGAAAAGACCCCTCGCCCAGTTTGCGCAATCTGTTCTAATGGACTGCAGGAGAGGGAGATAGTTCAGCTTATATAGTTGGCTATTGTCCGCTGCCAGCTGGACCCCCAGATACCTCAAAGAATGATTAGCCCACTTAAACCCAAACGCAGATTGAAGCGCAATAACAAGATCTTGGGGTAAAGATACATTCATAGCCTCCGATTTTGACATGTTAATTCTAAAATTAGAAAGAGAGGAGTATGTTTCCAGCTCTCTCAGTAAATTGGGCAGGGAGACCCGAGGGTTAGTAATAAAGAAAAGTAAATCATCCGCGTACGCCGCGATTTTGTAGGTGGAACCCGCAACTATAGGGCCGGAAATGTCAATGTTACCTCTAATTCGGCAAAGCAGGGGTTCCAGGGTCAGGATAAAGATCAGGGGTGAGAGGGGACATCCCTGCCTTGTGCCGTTAAGAATGGAAAATCTATCTGAAAGGAGACCGTTCACCCTGACCGCAGCAGAGGGATTGCTATACAGAGAGCAAATCCACCTGAACATCATCCTCCCCAACCCCACCTCCCGCAGAACCTCCTCCATGAATATCCAATTGACTCTGTCGAACGCTTTTTCTGCATCGGTCGACAAGAGCATCAGGGGCAACCCTTCCGAATTAGCCCTGTGGATTAAGTTCAACGCCTTAGTGGTGTTGTCCCTCGCTTCCCTTCCCATCATGAACCCAGCCTGGTCAGGGTGGACAATCTCCCCCAGCAATGGAGAGAGTCTCTCTGATAATATTCTGGCGAAGAGCTTCAAATCTGTGTTGAGGAGGGAGATGGGTCGGTAACTAGAACAAGAGGTAGGGTCTTTACCCTCTTTAGGGATGACTACTATATTAGCGGCCAGAGAGTCTCTCGGCAAGTGAACTTTTTCAGAGAGTGAGATATTGTTAAAGGCCGAGAGAAATGGGGGAAGCAACATGGAGCCCATCTTTTTGTAGTAAAGCAGGGGAAATCCATCCGGACCAGGGGCCTTACCAGTAGGGGAATTTTTAATTGCAGCCAAGTACTCCTCCTCTGAGATGGGTCTTTCCAGGGCGTCCGCATCCTCAGGTTTAAGATGTTTCAACCCGGAGTTAGAAATGTACTTCTGGATACGCTGCCGTAGTTCCGTCCTGGCCCTCTCCGACCGCCCCCCATCTATTGAGTAGAGAGAGGCGTAAAAGTCTTTAAAGGCGGAGGCAATGTCTTTCGGAAGAGTGGCCCACCTGTCGCCAGACATGTGCACTCTAGGAACATATCCCCTCGCCCTCTGGTTCCGGAGGGCTCTAGCCAGGGTCCTCCCACTTTTATTGCCATATTCATAAAAATGCCGCCTGCATTTAGCTAGCACTCCCTTGGCCTTTTGATATAGCAAGGACCTGAGTTCCTCCCTCTTCCTGGCCAGATTGGCGCCCACGTTCCCTCCCAAAGACCCCTTATGTACTGCTTCCAACTCCCTTATGTCTGCTAGTAGAGATGTAACCTCAGCTTCCCGTTCCCTTTTCAGACGGGCCCCATGTTTGATGAATAATCCCCTCACGACACATTTGTGAGCTTCCCACACAATGTTGGGGGACATCCCCTCCCCCCCACTACAGTCAAAGTATTCCCTCAGGGCCTCCCTTATTTCTTGCATTGTCACCGGCTCATTGAGTAACGAGGTGTTCAATAGCCACTGACCCTGCCTCCCGATGGGACATTCAAGGGACAGAGTGACCGTAATCAGTGCGTGATCAGAAAAAGATATGCACTCAATTGACGCATCCACCAGAGAGTGTAGGTCCCCATGTTTAATAAAAAAGAGGTCCAACCTAGAATAGCAGTCGTGCGCTGCAGAATAAAATGAAAAGTCTTTGTCTGATGGGTGCAGCAATCGCCAAGTGTCTATCAGTTGGTGGTCATGTAATCCCCGTCTCATCCGGCGCAGCGTCATGTGTGGCATACCAGACACCCCTTTTGAACTGTCTCTCAACGGTTCCAAGACAACGTTAAAGTCACCCCCGAGAACCAAAGTGCCCTCCGAGAATTCCTCTATCTTCTCAAGGTACCGCAACAAGGTGGGACATTGGCCCGCATTAGGCAAGTATACTGCCACAAATGTGAACATCTGAGTAGCTATGCGTCCCTTGAGCATCATAAGCCTACCCAGATCGTCTGTCTGAGAGTCTAACAATTCCCACGGGAGCGTGCTGGACATGAGGATGCTCGTTCCCCTAGATCTAGGATCAGGGGAGGGTGAGTGGTGCACAGTGGGGTACCTTCTGTCCGAGAGTCTGTAAGGCTTAGCTTCACAGTAGTGTGTCTCCTGGAGGAAGGCTACCTGGATTCGATTTCTCCAAAGAAGGTTCAGCAGGATAGATCTTTTCTCCGGGCTATGAAGGCCCTTGACATTCAGTGAGCCCACCCGCAGATTGGCCTGCCTCTGTTTCACCATTTTCTGTCGCGAGGTCCTAGAGGAGCAAATCAAAAGAAAGGAGGGGAAGGGGAGAGAAAAAAAAAAAAAAAAAAAAGAGAGAGGGAAAGCTGGTGAAAAGAGAGGAGGGGTTGAAAAAGTATTGACAAAGAGGGAAGTAGCTGAGACCCTTTAGCAGGGGGAAAAGAGAGAGGCAAGAAGATCAGAGAAGAGAACAAGAGAGAGGAAAAGCAGCGAGACTGCCGCTCGCAGCACCAGGGACCAGCCCAGGGACTACTAAGAAAAGGATAGGGACAAGAACTGACATGCTGCCAGAGCGCAGACCCGCGCCCCTCTTATTAGCACTAAATGACCCCTCTCCCCGACGGAGAAGAAGGGTCAGCCGATTAACCACCCACACACCCCACCACCCAGGATGAACGCGGTAAAGAAAAACATCCCCCCCCCCACCCCCCCCCCCAATCTTAAACTAGACATTGCCAAAGAAATAGAATTTTCAAAAACTTTAGGCAGTAAACTATGTCCAGAAAAAACTAGCCCAAGGCCAGGACTCCTAGAGACAAGAGAGAGCCTCCCAGCTCCCCGTACTTTGACTCCGTCTCTCATCGAAATCACCGTCGTCTCACAACTTGGACCACTCCTTCCTCCCAGCAGCATCCAATACATGCCAAATCCCTCAAGGATCGCCGCTTTGAGCAGGACGGGTGCCTCCCTTCCTCCTCCGCGACCTCGGGGGTGCCTGGGGTTCCCACTCCAACCAGTCCGGAATTGAGCAGTCTGGTATTCCCAGGAATGCAAAAAGATCAGGAAGCTCTGAGTGCCTCTTCAGCAAAAACACGGAGTCCCCCTTGCGTACTATCAAATGGAAGGGATGGCCCCATCTATATGAGGCGTTTACTTCTTTGATGCCGAGCAGGAGAGGATGAAGCAGGCGTCTCATATATAGTGTGCGGCCGGAGACATCAGGGAATAGCTTCACCATGGCCCCATCCACCTCCACCGGACCGTATGACCAAGCTCCCTGTAGGATCCTTTCTCTGTCTCCATAATAGTGCAAACGACATAGTACATCTCTAGAGGAGGGGGCAGATCTAGGGCCCGACCTTGCGACTCTGTGAATTCTGTCGAAGAGGTAGGTAGCCTCCAAGGGGCGATCAGTGACCCGGTTAAAGATGTTTAAGACCTTAGTACGCAGAAGTTCCTGGGGCCAGTCCTCCGGTATACCCTTGAGTCTGATGTTATTTCTTCTGCCCCTGTTCTCTTGATCATCCAAGAGCAGGGCAAGATCTCTGATGCGGGCATTGGATGACTCACAGTCTCTCTCAATCCTCTCCATTCTGCTCTCCAGGGACTCCTGAGCCTGCTCTGTGGCTTCAATTCTGTCCTCCAGTACCACCATTTCCTCCCTCAGGGCAGACAGCGCCATCTGCTGGGAGGATTCAATTCTAGCCACAACATCCTCCAGATCTTTCTTGCTGGGGAGGGCCAAAATGAGCTCTCTCAGGGCTTGTATGTCCCCCAGTGGGGGGCCAGCATGCATATTGCTTAGTAACACCTGAGGTTCTGTGTGCCCCGTGGGCGGGGGGGCTCCTGTGTGCAGAGCATGGCCGGTATCCCCGGGTCTGATGATCCCCTCAGGGCCCCCCCCCTATCCACAGCAGCGTGCTGCAAGGCAGGCTGAGCAGCCTCCCCCCTCCTCCAGTCCTCTGTACCTGGGCCCGCTCCGTCCAATGCCACCGCCGCCTCCGACCTCCGTTTCTCTGCACTGCTGGTCCCCTGCTCCGCTGCACAGGCTGTGGGAGAATGCCGAGCGGCACCTGGGGAATCCCCCGCTGGAGGACGCCGCGCGCCAGCCGGCGCCATCTTGCTTCGGGCCGCCTGCGGAGGTTCAGAGCCCGGCGCCGTCAGAAACTTTGTGAGGCTCCCCTGGGGTCTCTGACTCGTCCCCGGGGAGGCAGAAGCGGGCGCTACCCCCGGTCTCTTCTTGGGGGCCATCCTGGGTAAGTGGGGGCTGCAGGATTTAGTATATTTAGGCTGTGGGCGCAGGAGCTCTGGGATCCAGCGTCCTCACGCTTCCATGTCAGGACACGCCCCTGTGCTGAGTGTCTTAGAGGGCCTCACAATATGTCTGGGGAAATTGTGGGGGCACAAAATTGGTGACGGTAGATGTGGGGCATCAAACTGCATTGGGGGCACTGTGGTGACATGGCATTTTGTTAGGGCCACTATGCTGTCATGATACTGTGCACTTGGGGAATACTGTGGCGAAATTTACTATGTGATCTTGGAGTGGATGGGAGGCATTTTTATATGCATCATACTCTATAGGCACCATGAAAGGGGTATCATAGACTTCAATATGGACAAAATTATTGTATAATATAATAATGTATAATACATGTTGCTCTCTCTGTATGGGAATAGGCAATACAATTTGTGTGTTCTCCCCGTGTTTGCGTGGATTTCCTCCAGATATTATGGTTATCTCCCACACTCCAAATACATACTGAATTGGAGTTTAGATTGTAAACCCCAATGGGACAGTAACGGTGAAGTCTGTAAAGTGCTTTGGAATGAATGGTATTTCATATGTGAGCAAAATATTTAAATTAGGACTTTTGGTATGGGGCCACATGATTTCTATGCACGCCCTTGTCTATATTTTTCCGCCCCAGATCTTCAGGACAGATTTCCCAAGCACCCTGAAAAGATCCTTGTGACAAACAAATTAGGATCTGTACTATGAATACAACCCAGATATCCATCAGGAATGATAAAAAAAAAATCATCATATCCATGGGGCTTAATTAAATATGAACTAAGATGATATTTATAGATGTGGACGTTAAAGGAATATTAATGACCACTGACTTAAAGGGATATTCCCATCACCAAGTTCCTCAATATGAAGTAGGTGTAATAATAATATTAGCAAATACCTTAAATTATAAATATAGTATAGTTCTCCTGATATGGTTAGGTTTCTTACCTCATTTGCAGTGCATTTTACCAAGACTTGTAAGAGCAGGGGCATGTGCCAAATGGCATCACCTGTTGGCTCCCTGCCCCACCCTTCGACCTATGCATCTGAATCTATGTGCATTAGGAGCGATGACATCTCTAGATCAACCTGCCGCAACACACAGCACAAAACATAGTAGCTCATTTAGGGTAACGAGGCTAGGTGAGTAGTTTTTTACATTTTTAATTTGTCTGTCAATACTTGAGAAAAGTATACTACAATGGGGGCCATCATCCTCTTTGGGAGGTTGTGGCAGCTTCATATTATGTGGGGTCTGTGGAGGCCATTACACTTTGGTAGCATAACATTGTGTGTGTGTGGGTCACTGAGGGGGAATCACACTGAGTGGGTTGTCACTGTGGGGGTATCCCTGTGTGCGTGGCTGTGGGGGTCATCATACTTTAGGGTCATCATATTATCTGTACATCATACTGGGGGTGTCACTATGGTGCACCATACTTTATGATGGACTCACTGTTGGAACATCATATAATGCGTGTGGTGGAACTGTGGGGACATCATACTGTTGGGGTTTGTTGGGGCATTATATTGTGTTAAGATGTGAATTCTTGTATTAGTGGAGTTATCTAGTAGGGAAGTCCACCCTACTAGCCAGAGCAGTGAGCTACTGCTAAGATTGTTTACTGTCATAATATAGTTAATATGACCATTTGTATAGTTCTCATGTAATACCATCCATGGCAGTTCAGTTGTCTCATGCTTACTATATCATCATCCAGTGACTGACTGCAGCGGTGACATGCATTGTAGTCATTACATCACCGCTGTAGACTGTCAACAATGAGTAGCAAAAGTTATGCAATGTTTTTACAGCAGTTATGACAGAACAATGAAAAAAAAATCAAGGTAACCAAATATGCGTGTAAATTAATTCATGGCTGCCATAGTACAGTATAATGAGAAGTACAGCCAGTCCTGTATAATTTGAGTAAGTTGTACTGTTTATTAAATGCTCTGCTCTGTGTTTTTAGATGCTTAAGTGGTCTCATCACATATGGTAATGTATGGAAACTCATAGTAATTAGCAGTTTCCTGTTGTGATTAATTTGTATGCAATGAGAAGATATGCCTGAGGTAGTAATGCACACATGACAGCCCACCGACGCATTTCAGCCTAATAAAAGGTTCTGCCTTACAATAAGCTTTCATCAGTCATTGAAGCTCAGCTGCATTATACAGTTACTACACCTGAGATTATAACTAGTTGTCAGACGTGTGACTGACCATACCGATGGCCGGTACAACTTCAACCATTTCGGCAATACTTGGATATCTAGGTTCTCCAGGGTGCTGATATCTGGAGGTTGTAGTGTGGGCTGCTGCCAGGGGTGTATGTATTTTGTGTAACACCACTTGGAGCATGCTGATCAGTCATAATACTAGAGCCATGGTTTCCCATATTAATGATCAAACAATAATTATATTTACATTATTTATAATGCTTTATTTATCATTAGGTTTCTTATGTCAATACATATGGTACGAAATCTAACTGTTCAGTTATCCTTCAAGATTCAATTGCACTAGGTTGGGGACAATTTGGGAGTCTGGATTTTACATTTGTTGGCAGGACACATGTTGGAAAGTATCTCTAACCCTAACATCAATTTCTAAAAGGAATGTTTGATATATCTATCTTTAACCCCTTCACAACCAAGGACGTACCGGTACGTCCTAAATTATGAAGAGGTAATCAACGACGGCTGCTGCAGTGAGCTAGCGGTGATCCCTGCATGTCTTCTGATTTGAATAGAAGACATGTGTAGCTATTAAGCATGGGTGGATCCGTGATCCACCCGCGCCGGTTAACTCCTTAAATTTTGACAGCACGATTTAAATAGCTATGGCAGGGAAATCAACTTTCCCCGCCACCATCGGAGGCCCTGTGACACGATCACGGAGAGCCAATGGTGCCATGGTAGCATGTGATGATTCCTGTCGCTATCATGACTTAGTTCCTGTTACAGCCAGCGGAGCAGCGGCTGTAACAGTAACACAGCATTTCTGCTGATCAGAGCTGTGCAACTCTGATCAACAGAAATTAATGAGTGATCAGACTGATGATCCTTATAGCCCCTGGAGGACTAGTAAAATAAATAAAAAAAGTGAAGAAAAAGTTTTAAAAAATAAAAAAATAAAAAACCTAAAAGTTCAAATCACCCCCCATTCGCCCCTTTGAAATTTAAAGGGTTAAAAAAACTTAAAAATACACACATATTTGGCATCGCTGCATTCAAAAATGCCTGACCTATCAACATATAAAATCAATTAACCTGATTGATAAATGGCGTAGCAGCAAAAAAAATTCCAAACGCCAATATTACGTTTTTTTTTGGTTGTTTCAAATTTTGCACAAAATGCAATAACAGGCGATTAAAATGGCGCATCTGCGTAAAAATGTTACCATTAAAAATGTCAACTTGAGACACAAAAAGTAATCCATTATTGATCCCCATATCCTGAAAAATGAGAATGCTACAGGTCATGGAAAATGGCCACTTTTTTTAGACAAATGTCTGAATTTTTTTTAACCCGTTTGATTAAAGTAATCCTATACATTTTTGGTATCTATGAACTCACACCGACCTGAGACATCACACCAACAAATCAGTTTTACCATACAGTGAACATGGTGAATTAAATACCCCCAAACAATCGTGCAATCGCACCTTTTTTTGCAATTTTTCCGCACTTTTTTTTTTTGCCGTTTTTCAGTACACTATATCGTAAAACATATGATTTCATTTAAAAGTACAACTCGTCAGTCAAAAAAAAGTCTTCATATTGAAAGATTGACGGAAAAATAAAACAATGATGGCTCTCAGGAGGAGGGGAGCTAGAAATAAAAACGGAAAATCGCCTGGGGGTGAAGGGGTTACACCCTGACCCGTGACATCCCTGGCAATAACTGTCCCCTATATTCCTGCCTCGATCATTAACCGATGCAGGGTAGCTATTAAGTAGCTGTTTTTGTCACAGGACTTCTGGCTTTTAACCAGACCAGACGCTTTGGGTTAAATTCTGTAGGTTTGTGTTTCTTCCTGCTGTTATTACTGGGTGGGCCTTCTTACTATTTAAACCCCTGAGAATCTGTTCCCATTGCCAGTTATAACAGATATTCTTTATTTTAACTTCAGCATGTTTACCGATGTTTCTCTTGTCTGATGATTCTGTACATCCCGTACCTCTTGGATCTGATCCAGCTACTGGCTATTCTTCTTGCCAGCACAGAAAACCACCAAACAGCATCGACTCCGTGGCCTCAGCCTACGGGAACCTGTATAAGTCTTGATCCTTGTACAGGGGTTAACGCATGAAGGCCAGCACAATAAAACCAGTACAACTCCGGGGACCTGGAAAGCCTATTTGTGGCAGCCATCTTTTGAGCTGCAAGGTGACCATGAACAATGCCATAATCACTTTTGTATTTTGCTTGATTATAAAATTCTCTACCATTCTCTCTATCCTGCTATTCCATATATTTGCTTTTTTTTGTTTACATTTTGTTTACATATGTCGCATAAAGAGAGTCTCAAATTCACTGCATTCATCCCTGAAACAAAATGTCATCAGGGAACAGTGATAGAAGCAGTGTGAGTGACTGTAACATCATCCTCTGATGGTGATTTGTTTTAGGGAAAAAAGACGAGCTCTAAAAATCAGGGATTATGGTAGCGGCAACAGAAGCAGGGTGTGATGTACACACTCCCTCAAAACTTGCGACATCTGTGGTATTGTGCTGTGTAATAAAACTGTACATTTTAGAGTGGCCTTTTATTGTGGCCAGCCTAAGGCACAGCTGTGCAATAATCGTGGTGTCTAATCAGCATCTTGATATACCATACATGTAAGGTGGACGATTATATCAGCAAAGGAGAAATGCTCACTAGGGCCTGTTTCACACGTCAGTGAAAAACACAGACATTTTTCAATGATGTGTAAAAAACGCATATATCCCTGCGTGTGCCGTGATTCAATGCACACGTGGTTTGTCTATGTGCAATCCATGATACGTGATCTGTTATCCATGATTGCACATGGACGTATACTCACCTGTCCCCGCTCCTGCTGTCCGTGGTGCTGAACTCTTCAGCTCTGCTGTGTTTCCACCTCCGCTGCAGCTGTGGGTCGGCTGTGGCTGCATACATGAATATGCATGAGTATAAGCAGCCGGCTCTGAAGCAGAGGCCGGAGACAAGCAGCGCTGGAGAAGGTGAGTTAAACATGTTTTTTATTTTCAATATCCATATTTTTCTGGTACGTGTTTCTCGGATCACACCATTGTGTGGTCTGTGGGACATCAGTGATGTCAGAATAAAACAGACATGTCTCAGTGCGGCAATCACGGACACGCGTGTACGCAGCTCAGAGACACGGTCAGTGAAAAATCACTGATGTGTGCACAAACCCATTGATTATAATGGGTCTGTGTATTTCTGTGATTCTGGTACGTATAAAAACTAGTACATACGTACCAGAATCACTGACGTCTGAAACAGGCCTAAAACAGATTTAGCCAAATTCGTGAACAATATTTCAGAGAGAAAGGCTTTTTGTGTACATAGGAAAGGTCTTTGATCTTTAACTTCAGCTCATGCAAAATGGGAGCAAAAACAAAAGTGTTGTGTGTATAGTTTTGTTCAGTATAATTTGAACATTAATATTGGAAACTATTCATATAGTATTATGTCTGAATCAACATGCACAAAATTATATCAGCTAACATGAACTCTCCTAAGAGCCATTGTCCTGGAAGCATTAATGGCTTCATGGTGGCCACAAAGTACAATATATATAGTAGCCTTACAATTAATTATCCTATGTTATAGTAATCACAATAAACAATAAATGTTGTAGTTTACATTACATTGCACAGTGCACAGAATGTTACTAGATTTTGCACAAGTGTTGAACCTGGGGAATATTTTTCTGCTTACTTTACTTTCTCAAAATAGTTCCTTTTAGTGAATTTTAAATGATTTTTTTTGTTTTAAAGACACTTACAGTCATAAATCAGTTACATTGCACACGTTCTGGTTTGCAAAGCACAGCATTGTTAACTAAGACTTATGCCTTTATATTGACATTTTCATAATTTTCATTATATTACTAGTCAGACACACAATCTCTTGATATCCCCAGAAAGCACTGTAGGTTATTCTAAGTCAAAGCTTTAAATAATTTGCTACTCTGCATTATATGCCTGATCAGTGCTGTCTATATGCATTCTCTAATAAATGCATTTAATTAATTTTGCAACAACACCAACTGCTCGCTCATACCTCATCTATACTGCAGGTTGCAAGTTACTGAAAAATCTCCTGCCCAAGTGTGGTTCTATCTAGGATTTCATTAGGTAGGCTACAATTTATAAATGTTGGAAAAAAAATAATGTTCTTTGAGATACATTAGACAATAAATCAGCCTTCCAATCTAGCTTACTGTAAAGGGGCAGTCACATACCTATAATGTACTTTCTAAATATCTGTCTTTTCCCCTAACCACTTTAGTGATTACCGTATTTTTCGCTTTATAAGACGCACCTGATTATAAGACGCACCCCCAAATTTGGTGAAGGAAAAGAGATTTTTTTTTATGGTCAATGGGGTCCATCTCATAATGCCAGTGTCCGTCTAACAAATCATATACGGTATATGTCCCTCATAGCCCCCCAACCTAAAATTAGCCCCCTTAATCTGGATATGGCCCCCTTATATTGAATATAGCCCCCTTGTGCTGGCACTTGTCCCCCAGTGATGCCACATGTCCCCCATTGATGGCACACGTCCCCTATTGCTGGCACACATCCCCTATTTATGGCACATGTCCCCCTGTGCTTGCACGCATCCCCTATTGCTGGCAGCTTGGCACAAGTCTCCTATTGCTGGCACACATCTCCTATAGCTGTCACACATCCCCTACAGCTGCCACAGGTCTCCTACAGCTGGCACAGGTCTCCTATGGATGGCACATGTCTCCTACAGCTGGCACAGATCTCCTATCGATGGCACGCATCCCCCTGTGCTGCCCATGGCCCCCTATGGATGGCATGCGTCCCCCTGTGCTGCCCATTGCCCCCTATGGATTGCACACATTGCCCTGTGCTGCCTATGGCCCCTATGGATTGCACACGTTCCCCTGTGCTGCCTATGGCCCCCTATGTATTGCACACATTCCCCTGTGCTGCCTATGGCCCCCTATGGATTGCACACATCCCTCTGTGCTGCCTATGGCCCCCTATGGATTGCACACATCCCTCTGTGCTGCCTATTGCCCCCTATGGATTGCACACGTTCCCCTGTGCTGCCTATGGCCCCCTATGGATTGCACACGTTCCCCTGTGCTGTCTATGGCACCCTATGGATTGCACACATTCCCCTGTGCTGCCCCTGGCCCTTATAGATGGCACAAATCCCCCTGTGTTAGATATCGCCCCCATGCTGCTGCCCATAGTAAAATAAAACACTCTTTCCTTACCTTCTCAGCAATGTCATCCCTCCTGTCTCCCTCCGTGCTTCTGCTCCTCCTCCACTTCCTTGCTCTCAGTGCCGGTCATGTGATCGGCACCACAGAGTGATATCATCTCTGCGTGCCTGATCACAGTGGAAGCAGGGACACCGGGGAGAAACGCTGGAGGGGGGTAAGTAAAGCTTTTTTATTTTAGGATGAGCAGCAGCATGGGGGCCATATCTAACACAGTGGGGGCATGTGCCATCACAGGGGGGCGCAGGCACATATAATATGCGCCACTGCCCCAGCCCATCACCGCGGTGCGGTTTCAGCACCACGGTGATGGACAGCGGCTGTGCATTTTATATGAGCGGGAGCAGGAGATCTAACGCTGCCGCCCGCAGCTTTCACCTGCCCCCAGCAGCGCTCCAGAGCTGCCCCCACCTCCCCTGGACCCTGCAGTGCATATATATTATATATATATATATATAGATATATATATATATATAGATATATATAACCCCCCCCCGTATATTCAGATTATAAGACGCACACCCTACTTTCCCCCAAAATTTGGGGGAGCAAAAGTGCATCTTATAAAGCGAAAAATACGGTAACTTCATTATAAAATGCCCTACACTTCTCCCTATCTAGCTAATCCCTAAATGTGTAGAACAAAGGAAGACAGGCAGCACTCTCCGGTATTCTGGGACTATTTTATTTTTCAATGCTGACAGGTGATACAGACATGAGGGAATGGAGGGAGGGGAGCACGAGGACGACGGTACCGTTTCGCACCTCTAGGGGCGCTTTCACGTCCCAGACTACCGGAGAGTGCTGCCCGTCTTCCTTTGTTCTATGGATTTATTGGCTTTAGCTGGGCAATAGCACCACGGTAGGTGACTCTTTTACCCATCAGGATCAGAATAAAGACCCATGGTTTTACCCGACAAGCCAAGGATATTACCAGGCAAGAGCCACACTGAATAGTGTTTGAAACGGGACTACTACACTACCCCCAATAGGTAAGCAGTGCGATGCACATTCCTTCTTTTTCCATTTCAAGTTTAATCCCTAAATGTCTTTTTTTTTTCTACTTCACTTTCTGTGACGTTTCATTTGAGAAGAGTCTCAAACAGGACATCACAGAAGGCTTGGACTGCTCTCCCTTCCTTGCAGCCTCTATTTCTCCTCCTAGAATAGGATATCTGAGGTTGGTGCTGCAGTTACCTTTTACAGTTTCTTGCATTATCATCTTCTAAAGATGTCCTGGATCCATGTGATAGAAGCTGTGGGAGAGGTGAGCGCAGCACTGGCAATCTGCTTTTATCTGAGCTGCATCTTCCAATTGTGAGACAATACATTATGAGGGGAAGATAATAAAGCAGTGAGTGAGACCAGAGCTGCCTCACAGCTTCATGGGGCAGTTAGGATCAGGGGTCAGTGTGATTGGTTAGGGGGTGGTGCTATAGGGGGTAGTATATAGGGCAGGTCAGAGGGGGGGTGGGCCATTCCTACCTGGACGGTGACTGGAATCGTTGTGGCTGGATCCCGAAGATGGAGGACTTCATGGCACAGATGAAGAGGATGGCGGAGCAGCGTGGACAGCGTTGGATGGACGAGCAGCTCCAGCGATGGTCCGGCGTCGGCGAGGAAGATGGGACCCCCCTGCCTCCGAAGCGGCAGCGAAGAACACGGCCCCCGGAGCGCCTCAGCCCGGAGATGACGCCGAGGAGCCGGCAGCGGAGACGGAGCCCGAGTGGACGTACGGCGGTGGATCCGGGAGCCGGGACGTCGCGAGGCCCCGGCCGGAAGTCGGGCCGCGGGCGCCAAGGCAACGGGGCGGTGAGCGACACGGCCGGCCTCCCCTCCTCTTCCGGTTCGCGGCGCACGGCAGTGACGCGCGCGTCGCGGCCGCGTGACCCGGCGCGGTCACCTGACCCAGCGCGGTCACCTGACCCGGCGCGGTCACGTGGCCCGCTGCGCTCGCATGGCCCGGCGTCCCCTTGTGCTCCGGCAGCCTCACCTGACCGAGCGCGCTCACCTGACCCGGCGCGGTCACGTGGGGCGGCGCGGTCACGTGGGGCGGCGCGGTCACGTGGGGCGGCGCGGTCACGTGGGGCGGCGCGGTCACCTGACCGGGCGCTGTCACCTGACCGGGCGCTGTCACCTGACCGGGCGCGGTCACCTGACCCGGCGCGGTCATGTGACCCCGCGTACTCACCCGTCCCGGCGCGTCCCCGCGATCCGGCAGGCTCGCCTGACCCGGTGCGGTCACCTGACCCGCCGCGGTCACGTGGGCCGGCGCGGTCGCGTGGGTCGGCGGGGTCGCGTGGGTTGGCGGGGTCGCATGAGCCAGCGGGGTCACGGGGGCCGGCTGGGTTGCGTGGGCCAGCGGGACCGCGGGGCACAGATGAGGCCACAGTGGCGGCGGCAGCAAGGGCCAGGAGCAGAGCGGGGCCCATGCAGGAGCATGGGGTCCCAGTGTCGGCGGGGGAGTCCGTACGGAGACGGCCCGGATCAGCGGGGCCCGGCCTGGGATCACAGCGGAGGGACAGCGATGGGACGGCGTCGGGATCAGCTGGAGCACGCGGGGATGCCGGACGGCATGCCTCAGGCGGTGATTATGTGGCGGCGCCAGCGTCTGGATCGTCGCGGAGGATGGACGGTGCTGCGGGCGGACGGGGCCTAAGGTCGAGTCTGCCGGACGGCGGGCTCCCTGGGCCTGGGTCCAGTGAGAAAGATGAGGCCACCTTGGAGGAGGACGCCGCGGAGGACGACACCGGGGACCAGATCGTGGAGGTCGGCGAAGCGGCTGGAGGGCGACGCGGAGGACATGTGACGGCTGTTTCGGGATCTTCTCGGAGTCAGCCTGGTAAGACCACGGTTTCTCCTATTTCTCGTGCACCTGGCTTGGCTATGGATGGTGTGTCTGGTGCTATGGATGGCGTGCAGGGCGTGAATGTGGTTGGTGGTACGGGTGGTTTGCTTGGTGGCCCGAGTGGTGGGCAGGTCATGAATGTGGTGACAGGTGACGGCAGTGTGGCATCCGAGTTGTTGAGGTTGGTCAGGGGTTTGTTTGCCCCTGTGGGGGGCCCTAGCTTGGTATGGCAGGGAGCGACGGGGCAGGAGGTTGCGACTCCTGCGGTTGGAGGGGTTGCTAGTGGCAATGGCATTGTTCGATTGGATGACAAGGCGAGAGGGGAAGTGTATGTCTGCTTTGATGGCCCGTTGGGGGCGCATCTGAAGCAGGAGACCAGGGAAAAAATATGGAAGGATGAATATGTTGAAATATTCTCATTGCTTCCGTTGGAAAAGTTTAATCTGGATCGGGTTAAACCGGATGAGAGCAAGAAGGACGAGGAAGAACGGCGGCGTTATCGCCTTATTCCTCGCACTTTTCAGAACTGGTTGCAGGCCTTTGTGATACTGGCCAGTGTGGTGGGGGAAAAGGCTCCGGATAACTGTTCGGCGCTTTTTTGTTATCTGGATTCTATCTGTGAGGCGTATAGGACCTATGGGGGGACTGCTTGGCTAAGATATGACGAGCAGTTTCGCCAGAGGAAGGCGGTCAGAGCCAGTTTACGGTGGGACCACAAAGAGATTAGTCTATGGATGCGGCTGATGGCTGCGCCGAAGTCGGCATCGCAGTCCTTTCCAGGGGGCACCGGCGGGGGATCATTTGGCACCTCGCCGGGGCCCAAAAAGGGCGTTTGCTGGCAGTTCAATGAGAAGGAATGCCGGTTTGGTTCCTCCTGCCGATTCAAGCACGAGTGTTCGGGCTGTGGTGGCGCCCATAGTCACCTTAAGTGCTTCCGGAAGGGAAAAGGAAAGGCCGCTGAGTCTTCGTCAAAAAGGGAGGACCCCGGTGAGGGTAGATCGGATGGCGCCGTTTCTAAGTAGATACCCGGATCGGGGGTCGGCTGAATTGTTGAGTGACGGTTTTAGTTTTGGTTTCAAGATACCGTCAGTGGTTAAGACGGGAGAGATTCGTTTGAAAAATTTACAGTCGACTCGCCTACATGGTGAGATTGTTGCGGATAAGTTACAGAAGGAGGTGGAACTAGGACGGATGGCGGGGCCTTTTGATGCCCCTCCATTGCCGGACTTGGTTGTGTCCCCGTTGGGGTTGGTCCCGAAAAAGGAACCTAACAAGTTCCGGCTTATCCACCATTTGTCCTATCCTACTGGCCGGTCGGTGAACGATGGTATTGATCCTGAGCTGGTTTCGGTATCGTATGTCCGTTTTGATAAGGCTGTGGAATGGTTAAGGAAGTTGGGTTGTGGTTCGCTTTTGGCGAAAACGGATATAGAAGCGGCCTTCCGCCTGTTGCCGGTGCACCCGGACAGTTTTCACCTGTTGGGGTGTTGGTGGGAGGACAAGTTTTATGTAGATTGTTGTTTGCCTATGGGCTGTTCAATTTCATGTTCATATTTTGAGAAGTTTAGTTGTTTCTTGGAATGGGTAATTAAGGAGGAGGCGGGTCTGGATTCAGTGTTGCACTACTTGGACGACTTTTTGTGCATGGGACCTGCTGGATCCTCGCAGTGTTCCCTTTTGCTTCGGACAGTGGAGCAGGTTGCTCGCCGCTTTGGCGTTCCGTTGGCGCCGGAGAAGACGGAGGGTCCGGTCACGGTTTTGAAATTCCTGGGTATCGAGCTGGATACGGTTGCCATGGAGTGCCGCTTGCCGGAGGACAAGCTGGTGGATTTGAGGCGTTGCGTTCAAGGGGCCATTGAGGCCAAGAAGATTTGTTTACGGGACTTGCAGTCCCTGTTGGGGAAGTTGAATTTTGCGTGTAGGATTTTGCCGATGGGGAGAGTTTTTTTCCCGTCGCTTGGCTCAAGCCACCACCGGTGTGTTGCACCCTTTGCATTTTGTGCGTTTGAAGGTGGAGCATAAGGCGGACCTGAGAGTGTGGTCCCGTTTTTTGCAGCTGTATAATGGACGGTCATTGTGGCTTCGCGAGGTGGTGTCAAATGAGGAGTTGGTACTGTATACGGACGCGGCGGGATCCAGTGGTTTTGGCGCGTATTTTGGGGGGAGATGGTGTGCCGGCAGGTGGCCTGATTCGTGGCGGGCTTGCGGTCTGACTAGGAATTTGGCCCTGTTGGAACTTTTCCCTATTGTCGTGGCCATAGAGGTTTGGGGACAGGATTTGAAAGACAGGAAGGTGCGTTTCATGTGTGACAACCTGGGGGTCGTTCAGTGCGTTAACAAGTTGACAGCTGATTCCCCCCCGGTGGTGGATCTCTTGCGTCATTTGGTGCTGAAATGTCTGGAGTTGAACTTGTGGGTCTGTGCTGTACATGTGCCGGGGGTGCTGAATTCGGTGGCTGATGCTTTATCTCGCTTCCAGTGGGACCGCTTTCGAATGCTGGCGCCGGACGCGGAGCAGCAGGAGACCGTGTGGCCCGTCTGGTTGTGGGACCTGGTTTGCAGCCGGCCTGGGAATTGATCAGACATTCGGTGGCACCCAGTACGTGGCGCAGCTATAATTCAGCGTGGGACCGTTGGCTCGAGTTGGTTGATGAGGTGGGAGGTCATGTATCTGAAGGTGACAGAGTTTATTTAGTTTTGTTCATGTTGGGCAGGGCTAAGGAAGAAGGCCTGTCGTGGTCGGCCGTGGCGGGCAGGTTGGCGGGCATTGCTTTCTTTTTCAAGTTACTGGGCTGGAAGGATGTTACGAAGGATTTTTGGGTGCGCCAGGCGCTGAAGGGTTACAGGAGGGCGGGGGCGCGCCGAGACCTTCGGCGCCCGGTATCTTTTGAGCTGCTGGGCAAGCTGTTGTCGGCCTTGCCTCGGGTGTGCTGTTCGGAGTATGAATGCCAGTTGTTCGGGACCGCTTTTGTTTTGGTCTTCTTTGGGGCGTTTAGAATTAGTGAACTGGTGAGCAGAAACACGAGGAGTCACGGAGGTTTGTTGTTGGAGGACATGGAATGCGGTATGGATGTGGTACGGTGTTGCTTGAGACGGTCAAAGACGGACCAGCTGGGTAGAGGTCGGATGGTGGAACTATGGGGTGTACCTGGTTTAGCGGAGTGCCCTGTCAGATGGCTGTCGGCGTTTTTAGAAGTGAGGGGAGCTCGCCCGGGGTCCCTTTTGTCCCACCAGGACGGGTCAGCCTTGTCTAGTTACCAATTTGTCTGCATCTTTCGGAGGTGCCTGCAGTGTTGCGGTCTCAACGAGGCTGAGTTCGCGTCGCATTCCTTTCGGATTGGGGCTGCGACTCAGGCGGCTCGTTGGGGTCTGGGCGCGCAGGCTCTCCGTAAGATTGGACGATGGGACTCGGCCAGGTTTAGATCTTACGTCCGGCCGAACTTGTTGTGAGATATTGGTGGGGGGGGGGTCGGGGGCGGTATTTGTTTGGTAATCATTACCCATCTTTTCTTCCTCGTGCCCCCCCCCCACCCCTCCTTGTGTTGTCACCTTTTGTTTTGTAGGTTTACCGTTGTTGGTGTGGGTGCTCGGCCACTCATACGTGTATTGGGGGGGCGTTTCGTGCGGGAATACGACCGGACGGCCGCCAGTTGGGGCTTCCCAGGGAAAAGGCTACGGTGCGATGGATCGGGGTCAGGGGCATGCTGTGGAGTGAGGTGTTGCCTACCTGGCGCCACCATTCACAGCTGGACAGAGCACCGGACGTGGTAGTACTACACGCGGGTGGGAATGACCTGGGTCTCCGGGCTTCCAGGGACCTGATACAAGACATAAAATGTGACTGCCTGCGGCTCCTGTCTTCCCACCCGGGTCTAATAATTGTCTGGTCGGATATGGTTGCGCGGCTGACCTGGCGGCACGCCAGGTCGGTGGAGGCAGTAAACAGGGCGCGAAGTAAAGTGAATCGGGAGATTGGGCGGTTCATTTCCCGGGTTGGGGGTGTCTCTGTTCGGCACCCGGAGTTGGAAGCGGCGTCCGCCGACTTGTTGCGCCGGGACGGGGTCCATTTAAATTCGGTGGGAAATGATATTTGGGCCTTAGGGCTGATGGAGGGGGTTGAGAAGGCTTTGTTGGTGTGGGAGGACTCGCGCGCACAAGGGGTCATGCGCACTCGCGGTGGCGGAAAGGAGGGGGGTGTCTGAAGGTGGGGGTTTGCACAGAGGAGAGGACGGAACCCAGTGCCGGAGCGGGTTACCTCTAGCGGTGCAATTGTTTGGTAAACGGGTCCTTGCTGGGTTGAGTCTCAGTGGGACATAGTGGGGGCAACATCTGGCTTGGGCTCTCGAGTCGGTGTGTTGCGGCTGAGGGTCAGGAGACGGGCTGATGTTGCAAAGAACATTTTGGTTAACCTTCAGGTACCCCCCCCTTCCTTTTCGGGTTCTTCAATGAAGAATTGTATTGTTACATGGCTGATGTTTCTGTTACGAATAAATGGGGCTGCTGTGGCCTTTATATCCAACGTCACACAGTGTTTGTGTTTATTTTAGATAAGAACCCTAGGGGGTAGGGGGTTGTTGGGGAAGGTCAAAGGCCTTCAGTCAGACATTCCGGAGTCAAGGAAGAGCCCGGACTGCTGACCCGAAGGGGCTTAAGGGAGGGCTACATGACTTGGAGGGATGCCAGGCCATAGGGTTAATAAGGGGTTAATGGAGAAGTCAGTTTGGGCGCGAAATTTGGGGGTGGTGCTAAGGGGCAGTTAGGATCAGGGGTCAGTGTGATTGGTTAGGGGGTGGTGCTATAGGGGGTAGTATATAGGGCAGGTCAGAGGGGGGGTGGGCCATTCCTACCTGGACGGTGACTGGAATCGTTCCTGCCCGCCCGCCCTGATTGTGGATTCGACATCAATGAAGAAAAGAAGGAAGATCGTATTTGTCGCAGCGGCGGAAAGGAGGGGGGTGTCTGAAGGTGGGGGTTTGCACAGAGGAGAGGACGGAACCCAGTGCCGGAGCGGGTTACCTCTAGCGGTGCAATTGTTTGGTAAACGGGTCCTTGCTGGGTTGAGTCTCAGCGGGACATAGTGGGGGCAACATCTGGCTTGGGCTCTCGAGTCGGTGTGTTGCGGCTGAGGGTCAGGAGACGGGCTGATGTTGCAAAGAACATTTTGGTTAACCTTCAGGTACCCCCCCCTTCCTTTTCGGGTTCTTCAATGAAGAATTGTATTGTTACATGGCTGATGTTTCTGTTACGAATAAATGGGGCTGCTGTGGCCTTTATATCCAACGTCACACAGTGTTTGTGTTTATTTTAGATAAGAACCCTAGGGGGTAGGGGGTTGTTGGGGAAGGTCAAAGGCCTTCAGTCAGACATTCCGGAGTCATGTTTGTGGGGGGTATTAGAAATTGTAGGGCAGTGCTGGTGTCACTCACTATTCATTACTTTTATCTCTGTGACCTGACGATGTCTTGTTTCACAGTTAGAAGATGTGTTGGAGACAGAAGCAGAGTGGCAATACTGTACTGACCTTTCCCACAGCTTCTATTACCATGGATTAAGGACATCTTCAGAGGGCAGTGAAACAAGAAACTTAGGTAAATAACTGCAGTGCCATCCCCTCATAATACCCTGTTCAAGGAGGGGTCATAGACGCTGTGGGGAAGTAACTGCAGCCCCAGCCTCATGAGATGTCTCGTTTGAAACTCCTCTCAAATGAAATGTCCCAGAAATTGAAGTAAAAATAAAACACATTTAGGGATTAACGAGATAGTGAAACTTTTAGGGCATTTCATAATAATATTTTATAATAATGCTAATTACAAAAGTGGTTAAGGAGTAAAGATAGATATTTAGAAGGACATATTAGGTAGAGGACCACCTTTTCTACATTCTCCCGATCATTAATGCGTTTTTATTGCATCCTTAAGATCAGCAATTTAGTTTCTTGGAGTGTTCTTAGTATATGAGTACTCCATAATAATCCCTGTGTTCTCTTTTTATTAGTACACCCATCCTGGGGGAACTCTCAAAATATTTATGTTATACCTATCTGGGAGGCAATATAGCAACTATACCTACAGTACAGACCAAACGTTTGGACCTTCTTATTCAAAGAGTTTTCTTTATTGTCATGACTCTGAAAATTGTAGATTCACATTGAAGGCATCAAAACTATTAACACATGTGGAATGAAATACTTAACAAAAAAGTTTGAAACAACTGAAAATATGTCTCATATTCTAGGTTCTTCAAAGTAGCCACCTTTTGCTTTGATTACTACTTTGCACATTCTTGGCATTCTCTTGATGCGCTTTAAGAGGTAGTCACAGGAAATGGTCTTCCAACAGTCTTGAAGGAATTCCCAGAGATGCTTAGCATTTGTTGGCCCTTTTGCCTTCACTCTGCAGTCCAGCGCACCCCAAACCATCTCGATTGGGTTCAGGTCTGGTGACTGTGGAGGCCAGGTCATCTGGCATAGCACCCCATCACTCTCCTTCTTAGTCAAATAGCCCTTACACAGCCTGGAGGTGTGTTTGGGGTCATTGCCCTGTTTAAAAATAAATGATGGTCCAACTAAACGCAAACCGGATGGAATACCATGCCGCTGCAAGATGCTCTGGTAGCCATGCTGGTTCAGTATGCCTTCAATTTTGAATAAATCCCCAACAGTGTCACTAGCAAAGCACCCCCAACACCATCAGACCTCCTCCTCCATGCTTCACGGTGGGAGCCAGGCATGCAGAGTCCATCCGTTCACCTTTTCTACGTCGCACAAAAACACGGATCCAAAAATCTCAAATTTGGACTCATCAGACCAAAGCACAGATTTCTACTGGTCTAATGTCCATTCCTTGTGTTCTTTAGCCCAAACAAGTCTCATATTCTTGTTGCCTGTCCTTATCAGTGGTTTCCTAGCAGCTATTTTACCATGAAGGCCTTCTGCACAAAGTCTCCTCTTAACAGTTGTTCTAGAGATGCGTCTGCTGCTAGAACTCTGTGTGGCATTGACCTGGTCTCTAATCTGAGCTGCTGTTAACCTGCGATTTCTGAGGCTGGTGACTCGGATAAACTTATCCTCCAAGCAGAGGTGACTTTTGGTCTTCTGTTCCTGGGGCGGTCCTCATGTGAGCCAGGTTCTTTGTAGCATTTGATGATTTTTGCCACTGCACTTGGGGACACTTTCAACGTTTTCCCAATTTTTCGGACTGACTGACCTTCATTTCTTACTACTCATTTTTCTTTACTTAGAATGTGTTTAATGGCAAGTAAAAAGCAGCTAACAGTCCATTCAGAAGTTCTATCAGCTGTGTATCCACCAGACTTCTGCACAACACAACTGATGCTCCCAACCCCATTTATAAAGCAAGAAATCCCACTTAGTAAACCTGACAGGGCACACCTGTGAAGTGAAAACCATTTCCGGTGACTACCTCTTGAAGCTCATCAACAGAATGCCAAGAGCAGTAATCAAAGAAAAAGGTGGCTACTTTGAAGAACCTAGAATATAAGACATATTTTCAGTTGTTTCACAATTTTTGTTAAGTATTTCATTCCACATGTGTTGATTCATAGTTTTGATACCTTCAATGTGAATCTACAATTTTAAGAGGCATGAAAATAAAGAAAACTCTTTGAATTAAAAGGTGTGTCCAAACTTGTGGTCTGTACTGTATATCCCCGATAGATATTTAAAAACTAGCAGGAGTTCCTCTGTAAAATTATAGTGGTTGTATACATAATTAAGAATTTTTCACGGTGGATATAAAATTGTTTTGCCTCTTACTGAGCGTAGCAGCATAAATTATATGCTTAGTGTAGGCTTTGGAGGGTAAGCATTTGTTCAGCGGGTTCGCCAACTCGCATTGACTTGGGTACCAACCTCCGTGGAAAGGAAGGACAACACTAGGGACGCTGCCCTTGGCTCCTCCCCTCTATTTCTAATTATTTAATCCTTCTTTAGTGTTGTATTTGCAATGGTGTGTATTTTGTCTTTTAATTGATCTAATAAAATATGATTTTAAAGGGGTTCATAGTTATTTATTAGTCCAAATACTCTTTATTATTTTGTTTTTTTAAGGGTATATACACTGGAGATCAAAATGAGAGAAAACACAATTTCCTAAATTTTAAGGTCATTGTGTAGTCCCATGCGATTATATCCTAACATGAATAGACTAGCAGTATTTTAAGCTTATTTCATAAATTTAATTTATTCCAAATTACATACTTAAAATGTAAATGAGATAAAAGAAAAAGAACACTGCTGAAAAATTAGAGAACGTGTTCAGATACCTGGACGTTATTGGTGTTAATCTGGTACCTGGTGCTAATTTCCTTAAATATCTGTCAAACCCTATGTAACTGGCAGCCTAACTGTCCAGTTTGCACTGAGTTTACAAAAATGATGTGCCGTTCCAAAGTGACTGAAACCCTCCAGCAGCAGGTTGTCCAGATGAAGGTCAAAGGGGTGACCCTATCAGCCATAGCAAGAGAAATTGGCCATTCCAAGTCTGTGATTTCGAGAATATTGCATCTTTACAACATCACAAATACTTTCATGTCCCCCAAGAAGGCTGGTCACCCTTGAAAGACAAATGCATGAGAGGACAGGATAATGAGAATAATCTCCATTGGATCTTTTGTAAAACAGTGTTCTAGTGGCATGGTGTACACCTTACAAACAAACCTTCAAATGTTGAACAATGTAGATTACATTATTTCTGAAAAAAGCAAGTGATCATACATTGCTCTCTAATTTTGATCTCAAGTGTTATATGTAAGATCATTTTTGCGGTAGGCCTCTTAAAATTATGAAGAAGAGGATCATACACACCCTTGAGCAATTAAGAGCGATGGTCGCATGCTTAATATGGTTGAGGAGGAGGACACGAAAAATAAATCATGAACCGTATATCCTTGTTAAGGTGCGGAGGAGTGCATGGGTATACCCCAGAAGAAAAGGAACATTTTAATTGCCTTTATGTTCCACTGCTCTCATCCGGTGGGATTGAGAAGTCATTGCAAATTTACGCTTTGTGCTCATTTTGATAAGAGTCAGCCTATCAACAATATCAGTTGTCAAGGAGATGCCCCTTTCAGTTATTATTTACAATTTGCCAAAGGCAAATAAACCCCTATACTAAAGACTAATTGTTAAAACTTAACTTTTGAATTCATACAATATATAATAATGCTCAAAGCTATATTAAAAGCCCATAGTATGAAACAGCTCGTGCTAATAGCTTAAATTAATTCCCTATGTTATCATGTTCCAATGAATATGACACCGGCCGTGTGTCAAGTAATTCACAGTAATTCAGTATCTGCAGTCCCTGCACCAGCAACTTAAAAGACTAAAGGGGGCTTTACTCGCTGCGACATTGTTAGCGATGTCGCTAGCGTTCGCACCCGCCACCGTCATTTGTACGTCACGGGCAAATTGCTGTCCATGGTGGACAAAATCACTAGTACCCATCACACATACTTACCTTCTTAGTGACATCTCTGTGGGCAGCGAACAGCTTCTTTTCTAAGGGGACGGTTTGTGCGGTGTCACAGCGACGTTACACAGCAGGTGTCCAATAAAAGTGGAGGGGCGGAGAGCAGCCGCATGAAAGTCACGCCCACTGTGTTGCTGGAGGACGCAGATACGGTGTTGTTCGTCATTCCTGGGGTGTCACACGTAGCGCTGTGTGCTGCCTCAGGAACGACGAACAACCTGCGTCCAAAATCAGCAACAATATTTGGAAAATGGACGACGTGTCGACAATCAACCATTTGGTGAGTATTTTGCATCGTTAGCGGTCGCTCGTACATGTCACTTGCAACGACGTTGCTAACAAGGTCGGATGTGCGTCACGAATTCACATGATGTTGTTGCGTGTAAAGCGGCCTTAAGAATCAAGCCTTCCCTACATGTTTCACATAAACAGACGTCATCAGGGGGAATTAGTCTCAAATAAATCAAACAGACAGGAAAATCCCCTTATAAGCCCTCCGTTTGTCAGGTCATAAAGCGAATTAGAAGACCTTATAATGTGTACCAATCAGGACACTTCAAGCTGTAAAGGCCATAACCAATGTTAGGCAGATTTACCGATCTGCCTGTCATTCACAGCATGCGAGTGGTCAAATGTTTCATCAATCACACTTCCGTGATCATTCCTTACTACCATTGACCAATAAATATCATATATCCAAAGCCAATCAGGAGGTCTGTGTCTTTGCCTCAAGGTTTATCTACCTATCAACGCAGGTCTTCCAATCACAATTAGACGTGATTTGCTGTCGAGCATAGATCCCGGAATCGCATCAAATTGTGATCGGAAGACCTGCGTTGATAGGTGGACATGGTTGCTGATCATGGTTTTGAATAAGCAATGACAGGTGGAGTGAGGCATCCGCACATGTTTCCTGGACAAGTTATTACCAAGCATGTATCACAGAGAAAAAGGTAATGGTGTCACCCGCAGACACTGATTGTAGACCCAGGCGTTCAGCCCATCTAGTCAGGTGCTTTGATAAGATGTGCCTGAGCATACTGGTGATGGTCAGGCCCCTGCTGATCTTAGTATGGCACAGTTTGCAAATGACCGTTCTTTTGTTGTCCGCACTTTCTTGAAAAAAGCGCTAGACTGGGGAACAACTAACCTTTGGCATGAAAACTTACTCTATGTGGGTGCTTTGGGAAAAACTGACCACCTTTTCCCTCTGGCCACCCCACTGCCTCTTCCTGTCTGTTGCGATGCTGAATATCCCTCCTCCTCTGCACTGCTATCCCTATTCTACATGTCACCTTCCCAGGTTGAGTCAGTGACTTTATCGTCCATCACATTGCCTTCTACTTCTGCACTCTGGGCCTCCTCTTGACTTGTTTACTTAACAACATGACTTTTTGGCAACTGTGTCTCATCATCATCCACCTCTTGAGACAGTAATTACTGTTCCCCACCATCACCTTCTTTTGACCATGGCTGCTCAAATATTTGGGCATCACGGCACATGATCTCCTTAAGTCCCTCTTGAAATGTGCACGTGCACAGCAAGAGGCTAGAAGAAGCAATAAATGGAAATGTAAAGAGCTCATCAGAGTGTCAGATCACTTTGCTAGAAAGGACTATCAGGGTGAGGACGATGTGGTTGAGACTCTTGAATAGTGACACTGGACTATATGGAAGACAGTGTGGTGCTGGGAAACAGACTTGAAGCATTATCTGACATCCAACCCACCACCTGTACACACTGTTCTGGCTTCAACAGTGGTGTAACGGGCCCCCCTGCAAAGTGGGATAGGAAGCTAGGTCCAGATGATGAGTGTGTTTGTTGGGCACAGTTTGCCCATCTTCAGCAGCTAGCCCTCAACTAAATGCAGCCAATGGCATTATTATTGCAAAACAGAATATATTTTTTACATGGCTGCATCAAGGACTGTAAAGCAATAATTACTCTAATACAGTATCCCTTAATTCAGCATCAACCTACCTTAAATGCCACTAACAGCAGTATTATTAGAAATAGAATAGATTTTTATGTTGCAGCAGCAAGGACTGTGAGGCTATAATCCCTGCCTAGATACCTCTAATATATTATCCCTCTTCCTACACTAAATACAGCTATCAGTGGTGATATTAGAGAATAAAATATATTTTTTACATTGCATCAGGAAGGACTGTGAGGCAATAATCACTGTAATACACTATCCCTTCTCCAGCAGCTCTCCTTATACTGTTTCCGGGGTAGAGTGAGCTGAGCGGTGCATCACCAGGTCTTATATAGTCCCAATGACGCGATGGTGCCGGCCAATAACAGTAATGTCAGTATCCAACATGGCTACGGCACTGCCATGATTTGCAGCTGCAAAACATGTGGGGCGGGGACTCGAGTATTGTGCTTGAGTGTACAAAAAATATAAATACGCTCAGCGTGAGGATATTAATCCAGTCCACTAATCAGTTCAGATGCAGCTACCCATCGGCTGGGTAACAGAGAATTCCAAGAAAAAAAACTTTACAGCTTAAATCCTTTTTGATAAAAATTCCTTTCTTCTTTATTTATCCATTTAAAATGATATATCAGGGAGCAGGATAGTGTGTAAATGTTTACATGCTATCCTGCTCCCTGATATGTAATTTTAAAATGGATAAATAAAAAAGAAAAGGAATTTTATCAAAAAGGATTTCAGCCGTAAAGTTTTTTCTCTTGGAGTTCATTGTGCTCGAGCACCAGGTTCACTCGATCAAGAATCGAGTGTACCCAAGCACCTCGATGCTCAAAGTATTGAGCAGTGGCGAGCATCCTCGCTCATCACTATTACCTCTCTATCCACATATATGACACTGACTCCAAGAGGGAGCAGAGGAAGTTGCATAACAACTAAAAGCCATTTGTTGCCCTTATTAATAAATGGCCACCGTCATAAACAATATAAGGAATAGAGATGAGCGAACCGGTCGCGGTTCGGCTCGAGGGCGGCTCGCCGAACGGAGCTCCCGTTCGAGTTCGGTTCGTCGAACGTTCGACGAACCGAACTCGAACCAATAGGTTATAATGGGAGGCAATCACAAACACATAAAAATGCATTATAAATGTACACATACAGTAAATAAACATTGCCATAACACTTATCGGTCCCCGTGATCCCTCCTGCACTCTGTCTCCTGCCGCTATTCCATCCGATGATCGCTGAATCCTCCCGGTGACCGGCACTGCCAGCAGAGAAGCAGGACCTATCGTGACGTCAAAATAGCCATGTGACCAGTCACATGGCTATTATCTCATTGGCTACAGACTGGTCACATGACTATGACGCGTCATGTAGGACCTGCGAGTGCATCTCTCCGGTACACGGTGCACATTTGTGTATCGCCGTGTACCGGCGATATGCTCTAGCACACGGTCGACTCCCCGTTCCATTAGGGACCGGCTGACACAGCTGGTCATTAACGGAGATCACCG
This sequence comes from Anomaloglossus baeobatrachus, assembly GCF_048569485.1. Lineage (NCBI taxonomy): Eukaryota > Metazoa > Chordata > Amphibia > Anura > Aromobatidae > Anomaloglossus > Anomaloglossus baeobatrachus. Next base: position 212,966,040 of record NC_134358.1, on the reverse strand, counting down.
TTACCATAGCAACGCAGTTAGCGGTGACGTCACCGCTAACCGCGGCTCCGGGAGCACCGTTGCTATGGTAACGCGTCTGTCAGCGTTACCGCTGTTACCGCTAGCAGCACTGATCACTCACGGAGTGAAGGCTGCACGCTCCTTCCCGATTGTAGTGAGGATTGTAGTGAGGATGAGGTGCCCCAGCCCATGATGGGCTGGGGCACCTCATCCTCACTACAATCGTCACTACTACTACACTAGTGAGGATTGTAGTGAGGATGAGGTGCCCCAGCTCATCAAGTAATGGGCTGGGGCACCTCATCCTCACTACAATCCTCACTACAATCCTGAAGTGCAGTTTCTTCAAATTCATTTAAAGGCACTTGGAACGCTGAAATTGCTGCTTATAATTTAAGCCTCTATTAAAAACCTCTCATCAGCACTGGTTTATTGGGGATTTATTGGGCTGACAGGGGGTAATAAAGATGGAGTCTCTAATGTGTCTGTGCATTTATTTCTATTAAAGTATTTTTTCTCTGTGTGGTGTCTTTTTTTTAACCCTTTATTGGAGATTCTTAATGGCCGGGTCAAACGTGCCTGACATTAAGAATCTCTGGCTTAATACTGGCTAGTAAAACAAAGCCAGTATTAACTCATGATTACCCAACAAGCCACCCGGCTCCAGGGCTGTTGGAAGAGTTGGATACAGCGCCAGATGATGGCGCTTCTATGAGAGCGCCATTTTCTGGGACTATGTGAGCAAGGATGGTTGACCTTAGGGAGATCAACATCCACCACTGCGGAGACACCATCACGTGTTTCTCAACGCAGTGATTCTAGAGCAATGCCCCCTGGGAAATATTCAAATCAAGAAGGCCTGCGGAGACACCATCACATGTTTCTCAACGCTGGCAGGAAACTAGCCAGGTCTTTCACCGGGAAGGAACAACCACGGGAAGGGCAGTCTCCAGTCAAGGAGACCACCTATGCCAAACATGGTATCCATCCACAGACAGCCGTTTCGGGGTATTTGCCCCTCATCAGTGTGAGAAACATGTGATGTTGTGAAACATGTGATGGTGTCTCCGCAGGCCTTCTTGATCTTGATTTTCTGGGATGGCTGCGGACTGAAATTCGCAGCAGAGGCGCCCAGAAACCTCGGGCTAACCTGTGCTGCGGATTCTAATCCCCAGCTGCCTTGTTGTACCTGGCTGGACACAAAAATGGGGCGAAGCCCACGTCATTTGTTTTTTAATTATTTCATGAAATAAGTGAAATAATTAAAAAAACGGGCTTCCCTATATTTTTGGTTCCCAGCCGGGTACAAATAGGCAACTGGGGGTTGGAGGCAGCCCGAGGCTGCCTGCTGTACCTGGCTAGCATACAAAAATATGGCGAAGCCCACGTCATTTTTTTGGTGGGCAAAAAACTTCTGCATACAGTCCTGGATGGAGTATGCTGAGCCTCATAGTTCTGCAGCTGCTGTCTGCTCTTCTCCATACAGACAGACAGCAGCTGCAGAACTACAAGGCTCAGCATACTCCATCCAGGACTGTATGCAGAAGTTTTTTGCCCCCTGAAATAATTATGTGGGCTTCGCCATATTTTTGTATGCTAGCCAGGTACAGCAGGCAGGTACGGCTGCCCCCAACCCCCAGTTGCCTATTTGTACCCGGCTGGGAACCAAAAATAAAGGGAAGACCTTTTTTTATTATTTCATGAATTTCATGAAATAATTAGAAAACAAATGACGTAGGCTTCGCCCCATTTTTGTGTCCAGCCAGGTACAACTAGGCAGCTGGGGATTGGAATCCGCAGCACAGGTTGGCCTGAGCTTTCTGGGCCCCACTGCTGCGAATTGCAGTCTGCAGCCACCTCAGAAAATGGCATTTTCATAGAAGCGCCATCTTCTGGCGCTGTATCCAACTCTTCCAGCACCTGCCTGCTATACCTGGCTAGCATACAAAAATATGGCGAAGCTCACGTCCTTTTTTTGTAGTTTTTTGGCAAAAAAAATAAAAAATGCTTCCCTGGATTTTCCATTGCCAGTGAAGGTAACACCAAGCAGTGGGGGTTAGCAGCCAGTAGCTGCTTGGATTACCCTTAGCTAGCAATACAAAAAATGCAGCGTGAGCCCATATATATTTTTTTTAATTATTTATTTAAATAACTAAAAACAAAATGGGCTTCCCTGTATTTTGATTGCTGGACATCACAGTGCTGTAAAAATAAATCTTTAAAAAAAATGACGTAGCGCTCTGCAGTATTTTTGATTCTCAGCGCAGATAAAGCAGACAGCTATGGGTTGCCACCCCCATCTGCCTGCCATTACCTTGGTTGGCAATCAAAATACAGGGAAGCCCATTAATTTTTTCTATTTAAAAAATAGTTAAAAAAACAAATGACGTTGGGTCCCCCCATTTTTGATAGCCAGCTAGGGTAAAGCAGACGGCTGTAGCCTGAAAACCACAGCTGGCAGCTTTACCGTGGTTGGGGATCCAATGTGGAGGTCCCCCCAGGCTCTTTTTTTATAATTATTTTATAAATATTAATAATTACACAAAAGTAGGGTCCCCCCCAAATTGGATCACCAGCCAAGGTAAAGCGGACAGCTGTGGTCTGGTATTCTCAGGGTGGGAAGGTCCATAGTTATTGGGCCTTCACAGCCTAAAAATAGCAGGCCGCAGGCACCCCAGACGTGGCGCATCCACTAGATGCGCCAATCCTGGCGCTTCACCCCAGCTCATCCCGTGCCCTGGTGCAGTGGCAAACGGGGAAATAAATCGGGTCGATACTAGCTGTAAAGTCACCTGAGATCAAGCCCAGTTCAATTTATTTGAAAAAACAGTCCCCAAAACATTTCCTCTTTCACCAATTTATTGTAAGAAAAAAAATAAAGGGGTCCCACGACGACTCTGGACCGTCTAGAATATGGGGGAGAGACACTCAGGGAACGTATCCCCCATTTTCTAGGAGTGCGGACCCTTCATGTGAGGAGTGTGGGTGCAATGAATCTGCACTCACTCTCCCCGGGTCCACAGCAGCAGAGTCCATGTCGTAATGGTTGCTACCAAAGCTGCAATGCCCTGCTTATGAGGTAAGGGCATGCCTAATCAGGAGAACTACTGTAGAGGAAGCTCTGCTCAGTGGTATATAGGTGCTCAGAGGTAATAATAGATAAAATTAGTGAGTAACCTCGGCACTCTAAATCTCCCAGACTAAGTCAGTAAGTCACAACGGATAGTAATGCAAAATCACTCTTTATTGGTCCATATTAAGAAAAAAAAAATTTTCATAAGCATATATGTTTTTGTCCAAAACATGTTTCAAATGACGTTTCGGCCTGAGCCTTCGTCAGATTGAACTTATCTGCATGTAATCCTGAAAAATGACAATAATCAGTATCACATAAGAGTGAGAGAATAATAGCATAAACTCGAACAATGTAGAGGTACAATTGGGATGCAGCAAAAAAATTGCAACACAGCAAGAAATGAAACACATGATACAAATGTCATAATACAGTACAAGGACAATATAGTAATGACAAATATGGGGTCAGAGTAGACTTAGACAGCTCTGGTACGAAAGAGATGTCAATCATAAAGTAACATGTGCAGTAGGTGTAGCGCTACACTATGCATGGCAGAGCTAATGGGTAGACCGACCATAGAAAAAGAACGGAGAAGAAGTGGAGAAAAAGTGGAGAAAAAGTGGAGAAAAAGTGGAGACAAAAGTGGAGAAAAAGTGGAGAAAAAGTGGAGAAAAAAAATGGAGAAAAAATGGAGAAAAAATGGAGAAAAAATGGAGAAAAAATGGAGAAAAAATGGAGAAAAAGTGGAGAAAAAATGGAGAAAAAGTGGAGAAGAAGTGGAGAAGAAATGTTTGTTCATGCCAGATGGGAGATAAATAATTTTTTACCGGCGCTGTCATTTACTGTAACGTGATCATCGGTGTACGGTGTATACGTGCGATCACGTGAGCGGGGACCGGAAAAACCGTCCTGAATCACGATCTCCAGGGTCTCAGCTAGCCCTGAAACCTCGGAGATTCTCTGACGCCGGGGGGCGTTATTCACTTATTTCTGCCTGCTGTTTATAAACGGCAGATCAGAATAAGGCTACATTAACACGACCGATCCATTTTTGCGGTCTGCAAAAAAGTCAGTTTTTTTTCACGGGTGCATCCATCGTGGCATCCGTTTCCGTTCCGTAGACGGTCCGTATGTCATCTGTTTGTCATCCGTGTGCCTTCCGTTTTTTTTGTGTACTGCAAAAAACTGAAGGAGGGTAAATGCATAAATTTACCCAGGATCCATAGCTTCATCCTACATGAGGCGGTCACATGTTCACTCCAGTGCCATTTTCTACTGCTTTTCACAGCGTAGAGCGCTCTGGTGATTTTCTTGTGCTTGTGCACTTCATATCAGTCTTTTCTGTCATTATAATGGCAGAAAGACACATAATGTCCCACTCTCCTGCATTTTGTAATTTTGCACCCTTTGGTGCCTTTCATGTGGCACTAAGGGGTGCTTAGCTTTGTATTTAGCCAAAAAAATGAAGAAAAAAAAAAAATGACGTAGGGTTCCCCCTAGTTTTGTAGCCAGCTAGGGTAAAGCAGACGGCTGCAGCCTGCAGACCACAGCTGGCAACCTCACCTTGGCTGGTAATCCAAAACTGAGGGCACCCCACGCTGTTATTTTAAATTAAATAAATAATTAAAAAAAAAAACACGTAGGGGTCCCCCCAAAATTGGATCATCAGCCAAGGTAAAGCAGACAGCTGGGGTCTGATATTCTCAGACTAGGGAGGTCCATGGTTATTGGACTCTCCCCAGCCTAAAAATAGCAGGCCGCAGCCGCCCCAGAAGTGACGCATCCATTAGATGCGCCAATCCTGGTGCTTCGCCCCAGCTCATCCCGCGCCCTGGTGCGGTGGCAAACGGGGTAATATATGGGGTTAATACCAGATGTGTAATGTCACCTGGCATCAAGCCCTGGGGTTGGTGAGGTCAGGCGTCTATCAGATACCCGACATCACCAACCCAGTCAGTAATAAAAAAAAATAGACGACAAACACATTTTTATTTGAAAAAACACTCCCCAAAACATTCCCTCTTTAACCAATTTATTAGAAAGAAAAACAAATCCAGGTCTGGTGTAATCCAAGGGGTTGCCATGAAGATCCACACTGTCCCAGTCAATGAAGAGCAGAATGTTCCCCATTGGCTGGGAGAGCAATGCAGTGACCTGAGCTAACATCAATGGGTCAGCCCAGGTCACTGCAGGGGATGACAAGTGCTGCTGTCAGCGAGGTACATTACCTGCGCTGATCTCCTGCACTGCTGACAGCACCTGTCACTGAGTTCAATGACCGCCGCCTTCACAGCCAAATATCGCGAGAGGCCCGTGACGTCACCGCTAGTCAGTCTCGGGTCGCAAGCGAGAGGTGATGTGACAAGCGGCGGCCATGGAGGACAGTGACAGCGCTGAGGTCGGGATGGCGGGACTTCATCACCGCAGGTAAGCCGAGCGGGACCATGTGTGCAGAGTGTGTGTGTGTGTGTGTGTGTGTATGTGTGTCGCCCTGGGCAAGCCAGGGGACACAGATAACAACACACACGCACCCCACATTCCCTGCAGGTACACCAGCTAACCCATAAATCCTTGTTGCCTTCCTCCAGAGGTTGATGATGCACACCAGGGGGTGGGCCAGGCGGTTGGCTCCGCCTACCTAGGAGCTCACAACTCTGGAGGCAGGAAGTAAACCAGGCAGTCCAGCTAGGGACATGAAAGAGTGAACAGGAGATTAGCCCAGGCAGGGCTAGAGTGCAGAGGAGCTGAGGAGATTAGCCCAGGGAGGGCAAGAGTGAAGACAGAGTGAAGTCTAGCAGAGGGCTAGAGTAAACAGAGAAGTGAAAGTGGTGAAAGTAGAGAAGTGTAAAGGAGAGAAGCCAGTAAAGTGACAGAAGGAAAGAAAGCCTGAGAGCCCAGCTTTGTGTAGGGCCAGAACAGCAAGGTCAGCAGACAGCGGTGAAGATCTGCAGTGGGACTGTCTGGAGGTTGCTGGAAGGGCCGCGGAGGCTGTGTGTATCCAGGGCCTGGAGCAGTATACAAAGGGCAGTCAGTACCAGAGCAGGGGCTTTCGGATCCCAGCAAGGCTTGGAGTCGCTGTAAATTGCTAAATCCGTTAGTGAAGGGGACGTAGATCTCCCAACAAGCAAGTCCTGATTGACGGCAAAGGTCCAACCACAACGGGGAAACACCGCCACCGCCAAGGCACCAGTTTCCCAGGGCCGGCGCCTGCGGGCAAAGTGTAGAGCTCCTCCGGCCCAGATTGCAGCCGGGGAGCGGGTAACCGGAGGGAATCCACCGATACCACAAGACATTTCAAAGGTGCAGGGAAGAGACCGTCACCGCTAACTGCAGGGAACCGCAGCACCGTGAACCGTCCGAGGGACCCGTCCAACCAGCCGTTTGTTTACCGAGAACTGTGTCGTGTTTACTGGCTGAGTGAGTACCTCAGTGCCGCAAGGCACAGCGCTGCCCCTGCGCCCCTGCACCCCACTGGGCCCCGGGATCACCAACCCCTACCCACGGAGGAGCAACACAACACCTGGCTGCTCCCATCACCATCCCCGGGATCCCCATCCAAAGCAGCGGTGGTGCAATCACCACAACCGTGGGTGGCGTCACGAACTATAACCCCAACAAACACCCCCCTTTTCACTCACGGGCGAGGAGTGTCGCTCGAGACACCCCGGGATCCGGCCCACAGCTCGAACCACCAGGAGCAACTGCCGGACCCGAGCAGAAGGGGTGAGCGCGGTGTGCTGACACCCTCCTCCCCGCCCGCGACATATGTATGTATGTATGTGTACATGCCGCGGGCAGGATGGGGCGGAGCGAGCTGAGCGGGGAAGTGTGGACTTCCTGCACGTAACTAGGATAAACATCGGGTTACTAACCAAAGCGCTTTGCTTGGATACCCGATGTTTATCTTGGTTACCAGCTTGTGGCAGGCTGCCAGCGATGGCTCCTGCACACTGTAGCTGTAAAAAGCCCTGCTTTTTGCTGCTAGAACCGTTCTCGAACGTATCTAGAACTATCGAGCTTTTGCAAAAAGCTCGAGTTCTAGTTCGATCTAGAACACCCCCAAAAATCACTCGAGCCTCGAACTGGAGAACCTCGAACCGCGAACCGCGCTCAACTCTAATAAGGAATAAGAGAGTAGGACCTTAATCAAAATAGAATATGCACGATAAATATATCCCAGACAAATTTTCTTTCTTTATTTCTTTCTTCTGGAATCACATTTAGTTATGCAATGCTTTAAAAAAAAAATGGAACAATAGTGACAAACATTACACCTGTATCATGTATTTTATTTTAGTTCCTAGCTACAAATTCTAGAGGACCTGATGCAGATCAATATATTTACCACCATGCTTTTCTATTGTGCTATGAAAGAGGATTAGTGATTAAAGAAAATCTTTTAGCAGTTTTAACCCTTCAAATTTTCTTGCCCCTGCACCTCCACATGCCCCATACCCGCCTGTCCACCATACCGACCCCATCACTGGGCCCCGGGATCACCAAAACCCCTACCCACGGAGGGGCAAATCAACAACTGGCTGCTCCGTACCATCACTCCCGGGCTCCCCAGACAGAGCAGCGGTGGTGTCCACTTAATCACCACAACCGTGGGTGGCGTCACGGACAATAAACTATCCCAAACTATCCCAAAACCCAATCCCCTTTCACTCACGGGCGAGGAGCACCGCTCGAGTCCCCGGGATCCGGCCCATCGCTCGAGCCACCGAGCAGCAGCAGAAGCAGGCCGCAGCAGCCGCAGCGGCAGCCGGACCCGAGCAGTGGGAGAGCGCGGCGTCCCCTCCTCCGCCCGCGACAAAAGCACCCGCCCCCGTCGGTTGTGCGTCACAGGCATATCGCTGCCTGTGGTGCACAATATCGCTAGGACCCGTCACACGTACTTACCTGCTTAGCGACGTCGCTGTGGCCGGCAAACCGCCTCCTTTCTAAGGGGGTGATTCGTGCGGCGTCACATCAACGTCACACGGCAGCCGTCCAATCAAAGCGGAGGGGCGGAGAGCAGCCGAAAGAAAGTGATGCCCACCTCGTTGCTGGAGGACGCAGGTACGGTGTGGTTTCCTGGGGTGTCACACATAGCGATGTGTGCTGCCTCAGGAACGCCAAACAACCTGCGTCCAGCAACAGCAACGATATTTGGGATTAGAACGATGTGTCAACGATCAACGATTAGGTGAGTAATTTTCATTCATCGTTAGTGGTCGTTCGTACGTTTCACACGCAACAACATCGCTAACGAGGCCAGATGTGCGTCACGAATTCCGTGACCCCAATGACATCTCGTTAGCGACGTTGTTGTTGCGTGTAAAGCCCCTTAAGAGTTTAGTGTCCCAGGACCTCTGCAGTTGATGCTATCCAATCTCTCCCATATACTCTTGAGCGACAGCTGTAGTGGTCTCTTGATGGACTCTACAGTTGTCAAGAGCACAGGGGAACGGTTTGCAGAGTGTTAATTGCTGGGAGCCCAGTGTTAGGGAAATCCCTGCGTTCATTTGACGTTGTGGTGTGTGTCAGATTGAAACTTATTTCCTCAGTGTTTAATACTAAAAATAATCACATAGGCTTTTTTATACATGTTTCCAGGTCTCCTATCTAACAATGTCAGCAGATTTCCACAGTCAAAACTGCTGGGAGATACCTTTTTAAATTAATATGTACTTCACTGCTTTACTGTGAATATGTATTATAACATAAAATACCATGTTCACAATGAATGATTGACTGAAAGAAAATATTTTGCTCAGTTGGTATTGTATATACAGGAACAGTCTCTGAAGAGCGAGGACAATAATACTTGACAGCTATCTTCAACATGTGCTCCATGAGATTTGCTGAAAATGCGTTAGCAGTACCTATGGTAGGCCATGCTGTCAAAAACAGACCTAAACATAGCTGAATATTTGCCGATATCTGAAATTCTGAAATTCGTTTATAGACGAATGTGAAGCTCTTGGCGTGATATCAAAAATACAGCTGTGAGGAGGACGTTAAGGTAAGTTGTTTAGTAGGGTTTTTGGATACATAAAAGCAAAGGAAAACTTGACAGACAACCAGATCGCTGCAGGGTGTACAGCTCCATCCAGTCTCGTTGCTTGTCTACAGCTAAACAGAGGTTGATATATCTATTGCATATTGTACTCAATGCAGTTTTTAATTAAATCCCTAGGTAGAACAGCATAAAATAATATTCACCTCTCATGAGGTGCCAAGAATAAGTCATTAAAATATCAGCTACAAAATGTATCCTTGTTTAGGAAATACATGGTTTGCACTGTTTATTTCTGAATATCATTTACTTTGATGGAACATGCTGTAAACTAAATTTATATGCTTATATGAGTAAAGGGAGTGGATGATTTCAAAGAAAATCTTCTTTATCTAGATGTATTCGGGGGGTGGGGGGGGTTGGTAGAAATGACCAAACAGTCCTTTATACTGGCTCTAACTTATAAACAACTCTGGAGCAGATTTTAACTCATCTTCTAAAAGTCTCATTAATTTAAAGAGGTTGGCCACTACTTTAACATTGATGGCCTATCCTTAGGATAGGTCATCATTGTCTGATTTTCTGGGGTCTGACACCCAGTAGCCCAGCCAATCAGCTGTTCTCGTTGCCAGCGGCTGAATGCACAGTTCCTGTCACACGGTGTTTTGCTCTAAACTCGTCGAGTGTCATGGCAGACGCTGTTCAGACCACAGAGTCTGACACACCTCACTATACTTTCTCTGGTGCTTCTGAGTTGCACGAGAAGGCTCGGTCATTGACCAGCTGTGCGCTCATTAGTGATCGGACTAGCAGGAGTTAATTTCTGCTATCCTGCTGATTACCTTTTGGATCATATGTTGTGCGAGAGTTTACTAGATGCCGATGTCAGGAGCAGAGTGAAGTAAGGTAGCCCAGACATCGTCACCATCAGACGTGTCTCTGGGATCAGGGACAGCTAGGGCCCCCTAGCCTGAGGGCCAGTTTAGGAACTCCAGCCCCCTGCTATCCCCTACCATCCCCGTGACTGTTCTGGAGCTGCTCTGTCCCCTGATAGCGGCCACGGCTTGATACTGCACATCCACCTCCCATTCAAATCAATAGGAGGCGGATGTGCAGTACCTGGCAGGGGTACGCAGAACCGGACCCCGAAAGATGAGACATTTATGACCTATCCTAAGGATAGGTCATCAATGTTAAAGTAGTGACCTCTTTAAGCTCACAGCACCAATTTATGCAAGCATAGAAGTATTCATGCACTATTAGCTAAAATCAGAACTGTAAATGATAATGGGAGTAATGAGCTAGGGGGTGTCCCTACACAGTCTGATGCAGTCTAATCATTACTGACCACGAGGATACCCCCTTTGCCCTTTGACAAGGAGAATAGTTAACACTGAATTGTCAACACATTCATACCTTTCTAGGAGGAATAGCAGAGGGAAAAAGAATGTATAATTCTAAGAAAAGATGTTGACAAATCATTATTTCATGAGAAATACACATTTCTACTAAAACAGAAATGTCAAGAGCGGTGAAGACCTCTTTCTGTCTAACCAGATCAAGACCGGGCCAATTACCCAGTTCCTGACCAGACACATTTTGTTTGTACATGCAATTTAAAGAGCCATTCATTTTTTTCTTGATCGGATATTCAATTAATTTTTTGCTTCTTTTTTTTTCGTGATACATGGGGTTTCATTTTTATATCACTGTCATAGTTACTCTTTTTTTTGCTGACATCAGGTGATATAAGTGGTAAAAAAATTAATAAAATATTTGTCTGATTTTCCAATGTATTTTTTTTAATTACCACATGGGAACACTAAAATACATTTAAAAATGTGTTCCCTATTCTGTAACAAACATTTTTTATATATTGGACACATTCTTTTTTTTGCGGGGGTGAGGCTGAGAACATCAATTTGGATTGACAGTGGCATTTCTATTTAGTTTTTAATGTATTTCTTTATTTTTTTTACTTGTTAATTTTTATCTGTTTATTTTATACATTGTGCCCCCCATAAGGTCAACAAAGATGTGCATTTAATATGGAAAAAAATGGATATTCATCCTATATCATCTTATTTCCCCTGTAACTGTGGCTGGTACATTGCGGAAATGCTGTATACTGGCTGCATATCAGGGCTGTCTGGATTATCTATGACTCCTGCTCCCTCTTAGGGGTACTTTGTACACTACGACATCGCAAGCCAATGCTTGCGATGCCGAGCATGATAGTCCCTGCCCCCGTCGCAGCTGCGATCTCTTGTGATAGCTGCCGTAGCGAACATTATCGCTACGGCAGCTTCACATGGACTTACCTGCCCTGCGACGTCACTCTGGCCGGCGACCCGCCTCCTTCCTAAGGGGGCGTGTCGTGCGGCATCACAGCGACGTCACACGGCAGGCGGCCAATAGAAGCGGAGGGGCAGAGATGAGCGGGACGTAAACATCCCGCCCACCTCCTTCCTTCCGCATAGCCAGTGTGAGACGCAGGACGCAGGTAGGAGATGTTCCTTGTTCCTGCGGCTTCACACACAGCGATGTGTGCTGCCGCAGGAACAAGGAACAACATCGTAATATCAGTCCTTCCGAAATTATGGAAATGACCGACGCTACACCAATGATATGATTTAGACGCTTTTGCGCTCATTAATCGTATCAAAAACGATTTACACACTCCGATATCGACAGCGACGCCGGATGTGCGTCACTTTTGATTTGACCCCACGGACATCGCACCTGCGATGTCGTAGTGTGCAAAGTACCCCTTAGTCCCCTTGCGCATGTTGCACCCAGGTATATGGGGTACTCGGTCAGGGCAGTGTCTCTTTTGGGAATGTCACGGTGGTGGACGTTGCCTGGTTCCATGCCCTTGGCTTGTTTTGTAATGGGGTGTATTTACAGGGGATTTAGGTTAGTGTTCATACGTGACGCCACTTGTGGTGTTGCGGCTATATATATATGGAGCCGCCGCTGCAGAATGTCACTACTGGGGCTGGTGGTAATTGCAGCCTGGATGGTAGGCCCTCTGCAAGCAGGGCCGGGCACCAGAGGATGGGTGTTGTGATGTGAGTCGGAAGAAGGTAGTCCACACAGAGGTATAGTGCAACTGGTTTTTAATCACTGCTGGTAGGTGGTAACAGGTTACCCGAGGCCGGCCGGTTTCACCTTCAGGTCCCCTTCATCTCAGTGCAAGTTCAGTACTCTGGTACCTTCTTCCTCTGCACCTGTCTCTGGTAAATGGGTTCCCGTGGCGTAGAGCAACTAGAGGTCCCCGTCAGGTGGTTTATCAACTTCTATCCGCCTGACGGTAGCGTGAACCCTGTGGGGTTGGAGTCTCTGGTCCTGTCCCCGGTTCTCCCTTTGCTACTGAGTCTTGAGGGATTTTTAGGGTCAGCGAGGTCCTTGATGGTCCCCTCACTGTGCAGGTGTTAAAAGGTCGGCTTGGAGCTCTTTTCTGTCCTAGGGTCCTGTACCCCGTCGGTGCGTAGCTCCGGAGTACTCCACCGTACTCCACCGACAACTACTCTCCTGGGTACCAGGTTACCATTAACCTGGGTCAGAACGTCTCCTCCCGCCCACCTTCACTCTCAGACGTTCTCTGACTACTCTGTCTGCTCCCCTTTCACTGCAGACTCCCTTCTCACTACTGTATTCCTGTGTTCTGACTCCTCAGTCTGCCTCTCCCACCTGGTCAACTGGTGCACTGGATTGGCTCCATCTCTAGGCGGCCATTCATTGGTCCGACCCTAGCTATGTACCATTGTAAGGGGGATTGTTGGGGAAAAACTGGGATTACCTGGGTTTTTGTTGTTACCGGCACTGGTCTCTCGGGGCACTAGGGGGTAGGCCCTGCATCCTTGTGGGGAATAAGAACCTTGTAACACCCTGATGGCTTCAAGGGCGCTACACGCATGCTGCAGTTTTTGATTCAATTTTGGTGCAGTTTGTCGTGACCTTTTAGTCACCACAAACTGCATGCTTTTCCTTGTCCAGCAAAGTCTATGAGATTTCAGATTTGTAGTGCGCACGTTGCTTTTTCTTTTTGGTTGCAGTTTTGTGGTAACAAAACTGCAGCATGTCAATTCTTTTTGTGTTTTTCCCTGTGCTTCTCACCCACTAGTGTTAAAAAACGCAGAGAAAAATGCATGGTCAAAAACGCACCAAAAACGCATGTGTTCTTTTGTCCACAAGATGCGTTTTTTTTGGCCACAGGGTGCATTTCTGTGATTACCTTTACATGATTGTTGTATGTTTAGGAGGAAGTGTCACGAGGGTACCATGATATAGCGTGACCTCTCCGATTTCTAGTGTCAGGAGATCAAATCTCAGGGCTTCATACACATTTGCTCAGGTTACTACTGCTGGCTGTGCAGATTCTCCTTTATCCAGCGCTGCTGTTCTCTATTGCTAATCAGCACTGCTATAAAATCTTCCCTCCTAGTCCAGGTAATCGCTGGTGATAGTTTCTGCTTTTCTTGCCGCTAGAGGAAACCTGTGAGCTGAGGACCAGGAAGCCATTCAGCGAACAATTGCCATGTGACAACTGTGTTGAGTTTTTCCTTTCCTTAGTCCTTTTGTTTTTTTCCTTCTGGTCCATTCCTCATTATTACCTCTTGTTGTTTGTAGTAATATGTATGATTGCCATTTATTTTACCCTTGACTGTCTAATCTTCTCTGTGTTTTTAATCTAGGATGAGACTAGAATTCTCGCTACTCTGCACACTTAACAGGGCTGAGTCCAGAGACAGAGGCATGTGATCGACAACGGGGTGAAAAAACCCATATAGGGTCATTAGGGAGTGCAGGGATCAGCCTCAGGTGAGTTTAGGAGGTGACCCTGCTCACTTTTCCCTAGCACCAGGGCCCACCATTGTAACATGTACCCTGTGTGTTGCAGCACTCGCCAGGGGTTCCCATGTACCTGGCAGAACCCCAGTAGTCACTGCGTGACATTATCACCAGTCCCACCATTTTTGGGGGTCAACCATGAGCCCAATTGCTGCTTTAGCTGAGCTGCTACAGAGTCTGTGAGTAGAGGTGGCAGATCTGCGTTCAGTTATGTTGCAGGCCCCCTCTCAGAACCCAGGTTTAGAGAACACTTCTCTCGGGCTATTCCTGCCTGAGCCTAAGTTAACATTGCCAGATAGATTAACTGGTGGACGGGACAAGTTTGTGGTATTTTGGGAGGCCTGTAAACTTTACTTTAGGCTTTGACAATACTCTGCAGGTACCAAAGAGCAACCGCTAGGGATAGTTATCTCATTCATCCAAGAGGATCCCGCACAGTTATCAGTCACTCCGGACAGTTGAGAGTTTTTTTGTGCTTTGGGGTCGTCCTGGCTGAATCCAAACTACGTCAGATTCGGCAGAGTGACTGACTTGCTGAAGAATTCTGCTCCAAGTTCCACAGATGGTATACGGACACCCGGTGGAATGATCCCACGCTCCGGAGCAATTTCTGTCAGAGTCTCTCTGAGAGAGTTAAAGACGTGCTAGTCTTGTATCAGACTCCAGGTTCCCTAGTGGCAGCCATATCTCTGGCTATCCGTATTGACCATCGTCTCCATGAAAGATCAAAGGAAATACCAATGCCCACCAGGGATACTATATTTACTGACCCTAGGTGTGTACCCATGGAGGAACTTATGCAGTTGGGAGGGGCAACCCATGGCACTGGTTCACCTATACATCAGCGCAAAATGAGGGTTTGTTTCTTTTATGGTCATAAAGGGCACTTTGTAGAGACCTGTCCAGCAATACAAAACTGTACTCAGTCAACGAAAAACAATCAAGCCCAGTTTGCATGGAGGATAGCAACCTGGATGTACATATTTTCTCCATTGGTAGGTACAACTTTTTCTGCCTGCTGAAGTCCTATTATGTGGAAAGAAGGTGTATATTTTTGCCTTTTTGGATAAAGGCGTGGTGTCCAATTTAGTGGATGCCCAGTTCGTCTGCACTCAGAGCCTTACTCCACAGAAGCTACCTAAACCTATTCCCATTGTCGCCATTGATTCTGCCATCTTGAGTTAGGGGAATTTCACTCAGGTCATTGAAGGTTTATATCTCCAGGTAGGGGCCATGCACACAGAATCCATTGTTTTGTACTTAAGGGTCTACCCTCCCCGGTGGTTTTAGATCTCCCTTGGCTGACGCTACACAATGCTGTGGTGGACTGGCAGACACGGGAGGTAGTAAGTACGAGTGGTGTGAGTTCTGTCGAAACAATTGCATGAATACCTGTATTTCAATGGTCGCTGCCAGGTTCTTTCCTGAGTATCTGTTTGACTTTAAAGATGTTTTTTCTGAAAAAGGGTGTGGTGAGCTGCCACCCCACCGCTCTTATGACTGTTCAGTCAATCTTATGCCCAGGGCAAAGTTACCAAAGAGTAGGCTATATAATATTTCAGGGCCAGAGAGACAGGCCATGAAAGAGTACATTACAGAAAGCCTTGCTAAAGGACATATGAGATCCTCCTGTTCTCCAGTGGCTGCAGAGTTTTTCTTTGTTAAGAAACAAAAATGGGGGCCGCATCCTTGTTTGGATTTCCATAAACTAAATTGGATCACTGTTTGGGATCTGTACTCCCTCCCTCTTATCCCAAATTTCTTTAATCAGATTGTCAGGGCTAAATAGTGCACCAAGCTGGATCTGAGAGGGGCATACAATCTTATCTGGATTAAGGAGGGGGATGAATGGAAAACTCTGCAGCCTGGTTAATCCACCTCTCCCCTGGCTACTCCCCAGCCTTGCCACTCTGCCAATCCCTTCACTGGCTTCCCATCACCCAACGACTCCAGTTCAAAACATTAACCATGACATACAAAGCCATGCACAACCTGTCTCCTCCCTACATCTGTGACCTAGTCTCCCAGTACCTACCTGCACACAACCTCGGATCCTCACAAGATCTCCTTCTCTGCTCCTCTTTTATCTCCTCTTCCCACAATTGCGTACAAGATTTCTCCCGTGCATCCCCCATACTCTGGAACGCTCTACCTCAGCACATCAGACTCTCCCCTACCGTGGAAAGCTTCAAGAGGAACCTCAAGACCCACCTCTTCCAACAAGCCTACAACCTACAATAGCCCTCAGTCCAGTAGACCACTGCGCAACCAGCTCTGTCCTCACCTATTGTACCATCACCCATTCTCTGTAGACAGTGAGCCCTCACGGGCAGGGTCCTCTCTCCTCCTATGCCAGTCTGTTTTGTACTGTTAATGATTGTTGTACATATACCCTCTATCACTTGTAAAGCGCCATGGAATAAATGGCGCTAAAATAATAAATAATAATAATAATAAATACCCTAAAGGGTTATTGTAAAAACCTTGTCATGCCATTTGGGTTAACCAATACCCCTGCTGTATTCCATCAGTTTGCTCATGACATTTTCAGACTTCTGGCAGTTAGATTTGTGATGGTATATTTGGATGATATCCTAATCTATTCACCGGATCTAGAGTCACACCAGCTACATGTGAGGCAGGTGTTAAAGGTACTTAGGAAAAACAAACTCTATGCCAAGTTGGAAAAATGGATATGACGTTCAGGAGATTACATTTTTGGGTTATGATTATCTTCCACTGGTTTTCCTATGGATCCTGCTAAAGTCCGGGTGGTCTTAGACTGGGATCTTCCTTAAAATCTGAAGGCTTTATAGCAGTTTCTCGGTTTTGCCAGAATGAGACAGACTGTTCTAAATAGTCTACTTCTGCCCGTGTTGAATTTGCTACTCTTAAGAAATGTGTTACTTCTGCAGCGGTCTTCATACAGCCCAAAATTACCTAACCATTCTTTGAAGAGGTAGATATATCAGAGTTGGCGGTAGGGGCTGTACTGTCACAGGGATTGTCTCTTGGTAAATAGTGTCTGTGTGCCGTCTTCTCTAAAAAATTGTCTTCCGCTGAAAGAAATTGATATCGGCAATAGAGAACTCCTGGTAATAAAGTTGGCTTTTGATGAATGGCGTCATTTTTTTTGGAGGCGGCATTATATCCGGTCATGGTCATTATTGATCATAAAAATTTGTTGTCTTTACAATCTGCTAAATTACTTACTCCTAAGTAGGCAAAGTGGTCTCTGTTTTTTACAAGATTTAACTTTTTTGTTACTTATCGTCCAGTGGATAAAAATGTCAAGGCCAATCCATTATCTCATTGTTTTTCACAGGGAGGTAATGATGGCAAGCCTGTCCCCATTTAGCAGAAGGGAGTAGTGTGGCGCCCTGGACAAGCCAGGACATCAGAGGTACTGCAACAACACACCCCACACCCCGGCTAGGCACATCAAAGTCAGGCAAAAATCCTTGTTGCCTCCCTCCAGGGACTGATGTCCACGCCAGGGGGTGGAGCCAGGTGGTTGGCCCCACCCACCGAGGAGTTCACAGTCCTGGAGGCGGGAAAAGGAAGTCAGAGTAGTGGAGAGTAGTTTAGAGAGTTGAAGAGTGAAGTGGTAGTGGAGCAGACTGACCGTTTCCGGGTGCGTGGCCCGGGCACATACAGCGAGGTTGGCAGACGGTGGTGACCATCTGCAGGAGGGGCTGATTGATGTGAATCGTAAGGACCAGTGACGGGCGGTGGCCCGCCGGTACCGGATCGGGGAGCGAAGAGAAGCCAGCACCATTCGGCAGGGCCTACGGACCCCGACCAGGCTTGGAGTCGCCGTAAAACCGGTCAAATCCGTTAGTGAAGGGAACCTTCGGGGTTTCCCAGCAGTCAAGACCCGATTGAAGGCAAGCACTCAAACCGTGAAGGGAAATACAGTCACCGCCAAGGCTACAGTTCCCAGGGCCAGAGACTGCGGGCAAAAGGGGCTCCCTCAGCATCCATCCAAGCTGGGGAGCGGGTTACCGGTGGGAAGCCATCAGAACCGAGAACATAACACAGGTGCAGGGAAAGGCAGTCACCGCCAACCTACCGGGAGAAGAACCACCGCAGCCATCTGTGGGACCCGTCCATCCAGCCGTTTGTTTTACCGGAGACTTTGCATTCATCATTGGCTGAGTGAGTACCACCGTGCCGTGCGGCACCGCGCTGCCCCCGCGACCCTGCACCTCACCAGGCCCCGTAACCCATCTGCCATTCCTCCCTCACCAGGCCCCGGGACAACCAACCCCCCTACCCACGGAGGGGAAAAACAACATCTAAGCTGCTCCCTGTCATCGCTCCCGGGATCCCAGTCCAGAGCAGCGGTGGTGTCACAACCTCACCACAACCGTGGGTGGCGTCACGGACAATAAATCCCCAAAACCATTCCCCTTTTCACTCAAGGGCGAGGAGCGCCGCTCGAGTCCCCAGATCCGGCCCACCGCTCGAGCCATTAGAGCAGCAAGCGAACCAGCAGCAGTGCCGGACCCAAGCGTGGTGAGCGCAGCGTCCCCTCCTCCGGCCGCGACAACTTGGCGTCACGAACAGGATCTTACCGCTCTGCCATCTGGTAGAGGTGCGCCTTGTGACCGCCGGAGGTGTCCGGCCGAAAACTTTGAGAAGCCGCCATTTTGGGCGCAAAAAGTCCCCGCTCGAGCGTCTCCTCGAGCAGTGGAGGCGCGAAAGCTGAAACCCCGCCCCTGTAGAGGAGAAGCCGGAAAAAAGACTAAGGGGGACGGATGGCGTCTGGCCGCATGTAGCCTGCGGCTATAAAAGCAGGGACGCCAGGACCCTGCGGCCATCTTTTGGTTCCTGGAAGAGGACGCCGCAGCGATGCACCAACCGTCCCGCAGCACCGTAGCCCCCGCGCCCGGAACCACGGTGTGGGTGGAGGTCCGGACCGCTCAGCTACAACAATGGCTGCAGATCCATGTGCAGCTCCTCTTGGAGGAGTGGGAGGCCGACATGGCGGAGGTGGTGGCGGCCATACGGAGACGCGAGGTGGAGGGAGTTCTGGAAGAGCGGGTAAGTGACCCACGCCCCTGTACCCCTAGCGGGTCGGTCATCGCGGCTGAGGGGCCCGGTCTACACCCGCTCGCCCTGCTACCTCCCCCGCTACCCGTGTTGGCTGCTGCTGCCCCGTCACTAGGCCCGCTACCACCACAATCGGTAGTGGCACCCTGCCAATCCGCCCCGGCGGACCGACCTGCAGCAGAAGCCCATGACCGCCCTAAACCGCTTCCATGGAAGAAGCCAAAGGCTGAGCCCGTCAGCGAAGATACACCGGAGGCACCTGTGACCGTGCCTGGCCCCGTACCGCCTCCGGCAGCCCGTCTCGTGCAGAAGGAGGCGGACGCTCAGCGGGAGAGGACCCCTGTACCTGTTCCCCATGCCTCGGCTGAGGCCGCGCCGGGTCGCCGCTGTAAGGCAACACCCCAGGCCATGACACCGCGGGACCTGCCGCCCAGAACGCTAGTAGTGGACAGTGTGAAGGAGGTCTCGCGGAGCCCGATCCGCGCGCAGGGGCCCACCGTAGCCCCTTACTGGGACAGGGAACAGACCCCACTGGGCCAGAAAATCATGGAGAGGGAGAGGAGGAAGGCGGAGCTGGTAGCCCGCACGATTAGAGAAAAGGAGAGCCTCCGACAGGCCACCTTCCGCGTACGGCGCCCGATCTATGAGGGGCAAGTGAGGAGGTTTGATATCCGTCGGGGGTACGGATTCATATATAAGCCGGGCCTGGAGGCCGAAGTCTTTATAGCCCGACGGGACGTCAATGCCCATCACCAGGCCCCGTAACCCACCTGCCATTCCTCCCTCACCGGGCCCCGGGATAACCAACCCCCCTACCCACGGAGGAGAAAAACAACATCTAAGCTGCTCCCTGTCATCGCTCCCGGGATCCCCGTCCAGAGCAGCGGTGGTGTCACAACCTCACTACAACCGTGGAAGGCGTCACGGACAATAAATCCCCAAAACCATTCCCCTTTTCACTCACGGGTGAGGAGCGCCGCTCAAGTCCCCGGATCCGGCCCACCGCTTGAGTAACCTAGCAGCAAGCGAAGCAGCAGCAGTGCTGGACCCGAGCGTGGTGAGCGCAGCGTCCCCTCCTTTGCCCGCGACAAGTAGTCATTTCAGCAATATGTTCAGACCTTGAAAAGGAGGTCGTGGAAGCTCAGGAGGATGCCCCTGCCACTTGTTCGACAGGCAAACTGTTTGTTTCTCTGAATTTACATCTTGGAATTTTAGGTAAACATCATGAATCAGTTCTGGCAGGATATCCGGGGAGTAAAACTAATACTGAACTCCATTCTTGTCATTTTTGGTAGTCTAAACTACATCATAATGTTCACGATTATGTCGCAGCTTGCAATGTTTGTGTGCATTCTAACACCGCTCATACTCATCCGTCTGGGATTCCCTCTGATATGGAATCAGATCGTGGGACTAGCCATGGGCGAACCCCTCGATGTTTGGTGTTTGGAAGACTCGCCCAAATGTTTTGTAAAGTTCGCATTCGGGTTCTGATATAATGCGAACTTACGTCTGATCACCGAATTCAGGCTTTACAGTTAAGGGATGGGGCAGGGGGGCTGTAAAATAAAGAATACAGTTAATAATAAACATTGGCATTATACTTACAGGTCACGCGACGCGTCCTGCAAACTCTGTCTCCCGGCCACTTCTCCTTCCGAGTCCGATCATCGCTGTGCCGCCCGGTAACTTAAAGACCTTCCGTGACGTCATAGCATGTGACCAGACACGTGTGAATGTTGTATTATCTCATTGGCTACAGACTGGTCACATGGCTATGACGTCATGCTAGGTCCTGTCAGTGCATCTCGCCGGTACTCGGTGCTCGCCCAACCATCTTACTACTCGGTATACTCGGTGAGTGCCGTGTACCGGCAAGATGCTCGGGTACATGCTCGGCTCCCTGTCCCTGCATGTCGGCGCTCTTTACAGAGTCAGCCCACATGCAGGGATTAGCGGCCACAGCCGGTGATAAATAGCGCCGGGAATCAGATGATCGGAGATCACCGTTGTTATAGTAACCCGCCCATCAGGTTACTATGGCAACGGTGGCAGCAGTATGTCACTGCTTACCAACCCTCAGCTTCTGCTCACTCATTGAGTGATTACACAGCACAGGGGAGCAGAAGCGTTCTTCCCCCCTGTGCTGTTTGCTATAGCAGAGCTAGATTGGTTAAAGAAGACAGAAGACCAGAATCGTGGAAAGGTGAGAGGGAATAATAAACATGAAGTCCCTGAGTGTGTCTGTGTATTTATTTCTAATAAAGTATTTTTTCTCTGAGTGGAGTCTTTTTTTAACCCTTTATTGGAGATTCTTTATGGCCGGGTCAAACTTGCCTGACATTAAGAATCTCTGGCTTAATACTAGCTAGTAAAACAAAGCTGGTATTAACCCCTTATTACACCAGGGCCACTGGAAGTGTTGGGTACAGCACCAGAAGACGGCGCTTCTATGACAGCGCCATTTTTTGGGGAGTAGGCAGACTGCAATTCGCAGCGGGGGGGTGGGGGCAGAAGGCTTGGGCTACCCTGCGTTGCAGATTCCAATCCCCAGCTGCCTAGTTGTACCTGGCCGAACACAAAAACTTGGGCAAAGCCCATGTCGTTTTTTTTTTTTTAATTATTTCTCGAAATTCATGAAATAATTAAAAAAAGAGCTTCCCTATATTTTTGGTTCCCAGCCGGGTACAAATAGGCAGCTGGGGCTTGGGGGCAGCCTGTACCTGCGTGCTGTACCTGGCTAGCATACAAAAATATGGTGAAGCCTACATCATTTTTTTTTTAGCTTTTTGGCAAAAAAAAAAAGGCTTACCTGGATTTTCCATTGCCAGTGAAAGTAACACCAAGCAGTGGGGGTTAGCAGCCAGTAGCTGCTTGGATTACCCTTAGCTCGCAATAGTAAATGCAGCGGAAGCCCACACATATTTTTTTTAATTATTTATTTTAATAACTAAAAAAAAAAATGGGCTTCCCTGTATTTTGATTGCCTGACATAAATCATTAAAAAAAATGACGTAGTGCTCCATGGTATTTTGGATTCTCAGCGCAGATAAAGCAGACGGCTAGGGGCTGCCACCCCCATCTGCCTGATTTACCTTGGCTGGCAATCAAAATACAGGGAAGCCCATTATTTTTTTTTTTATTTAAACAAATAATTAAAAAAAAAATGTGTGGGCTCCCGCCATATTTTGATCACCAGTCAGGTAAAGCCAGGCAGCTGGGGGCTTGGATTCTCAGCAGCTCGCAGCCGCCCCTGGAAATGGCGCATTGTTTATTAGCGCCATTTCCAGGCGCTTTACCCGGCTCATCCAGCAGCTGTGATGACGGGGCTCGCTGGGTAATAAAGGGGTTAATACCAGCTTTGTATTCTCAGATCATACTAAGCCCGAAATTCATGGTGTCACGCCAAATTAGACATGGCCACCATGAATTTCTAGGAAACAGTAAAAAAAAACACAACACAGAGAATTTTTTTTTTTAGAAATAAAACAAAAAAACATTTAGAGACTCCATCTTTATTCTAAAAAAATACTTAGTCTGACGTAATCCACAGGGACAGCAAAGTCAACTTTGCTTTATCACTGTGCACAGACAGTGTCTATACACAGTGAGAAGCAAAGAGCAAAGTCAACTCTGCTTCATCACTGTGCACAGACACAGTCTATGCACAGTGAGAAGCAAAGCGCAAAGTCAATTCGGCTTCATGACTGTGCACAGACAGTTTATACATAGTGAAAATCAAAGCGCAATGTCAACTCTGCTTCATCACTGTGCACAGACAGTGTCTATACAGTGAGAAGCAAAGCACAATGTCAACTCTGCTTCATCACTGTGCACAGACAGTGTCTATACACACTACATACAAAAGTGATGGTGGTGGGCTGGAAAAGAGCAGAGGTGTGGAGAGAAGGATGCCTGGAAATAAAGATTAAAGGTTAGAAAGCTGTATAATGTGAGCAGCTGGGTCACCTGAAGGAGACTGCGGTGGAAATACCTGCAGAAAAAGTCCAAGATGAGCTGTAACTGCGGTGGCAGTGGCAGCGGCGGTGTGGAAGCATTGTGCTTGGGAGCGCCATTATATAGGAAGTGAGGTGGAAAGCATCCCTTCTGGTACAGCCGGGTGGGACGTACAGATGGAACGCATGTGAGTGCGCATGCGCATGACGTACGGGATCAGCTAACGGTGCTGGGCGGTACAGGAGGTGAAAGCGTTAGATCACAGCAGGGGGCTGGAAGGTATATGTGTGTAACGGACACTTGCAAAGCGCACACTATGCAAAAGGCGCAAATGTTTCTGCATGGATGTGCTGATAATGTGCAGTGGTATGTAAAGTACCTGCAATAGGACATAATAGTGCAGGGTGAGAGTGCTGTAGATGGTGATCTATGGAAAACAGGTTCTATGCCATCTAGAAAGGAAAAATGGGGAAAAAAAGGGGGAATTACAATCAATATAAGATATAGGCATGTGTGCCGTCCCCGTGACAGCTGACAGACTGCTCGGATCCGGATCCGCAGTGGCTCGAGGGGTCTCCATACCCGAGGTGGGGTCGCGCGGCCGCTCGAATATGAAAAAGGGGAAGAAAGGGTGGATTGGATAGTGTTCGTGACACCATCCATGGGTCGTGGTAAAATGGGATACCACCGCTGCTGCGTTTAGGAGAGAGGGAGAGCGCCCGGGAGCGATGGGATTGCAGCTGCTGATGTTAATCCCTCGGTGGGGAGGGGAAGGTGTCCAGGGGCTCGGTGATGGCAGGCTGGGGACCCAATGGAAGCAAAGGGGCACAACATACTCACACAGTCCAGAGATACTGATACTAACACCGGATAAACCAAAGTCTTGAGCGCCCTGCAGCTTTAGTTCGAACACGCTGGGTCCGTGCCCTTTTGGCGTTGCTTTTTGGTCTGAAGCCTTGTCCCTTGGCACTGTGTTTAGTCTTGGTGGATCCCTTTCGCCTAAAACTTCTCTGGTCCTGCTCACCTGCGTGGCTAGCAGGGTGAGCTTGCTCTCAGGGATTTTCTGGACGTTTTTTGGAAAACCTATCCCTCTCGTTGTGCTTGTACCCTGATTTTGGAGTGGGTGGAGAGCGGTTCATGAAGATTCCATCCTCGTTGGGTGAATTATTGGGCTGCATAAAGCTACTTCCCAGCCTAGGGTCCGCATACCCCGTCGTGCCCTGGCCCCTGCCCGGTTGTAGCACAAGGCCGCCAAACTGCCCTCTGTGGCAGTACCGTGCCCCTTGCGACTACCCCCTTCGACCGGGGTTCCCGCTTCTTCCAGGCCAGGCCAACGTCTGGCACCTGGGACGGGTACAGGAGCCCAGCTCTACAGCATGACCTCTTTCTGTCACTGCTCACTGACATTCTCTGACTACAACTGACACTTCTGGCCCTCCTTCTACCATCCCTCCATATGGAGAGTAGTAGAATTGGGTTTTAACACCGCGCCAATGACCGCTATGGACGTCTTTCAATTTTCTGTACCTTATGCAAAATTCAATTCTTTCTGGTATAGCTGGTCATCACTTAATCCGCAGTGAACATATATATTTCTTCAATAGTCATAAAAACCCTCTAAAGGAATGACGTGTGTATGGCAACAAAGTGTCCAAATAGAATGTGTATGCTGCATATAAATACTTTTTAATAAGATAACCTCATGCTAAAATGTATGTGACTCGCCCACCCCAGGGCTGTGGGACACCCTGTGCCGGGCCGGACTAGCCCGGTGGTTCTCAGTGGTGGCTGGGCCCGGCTCCGTGGCCCTGGTGGGTGTCAGTAGAATATGTGGCTTGATGAATAAAGTTTGTGTTCGTGACGCCACCTGTGGTCTGCGGCTATTAAGCCGCCGCTGCTGTGTGATGCCTCCGGGGTGATGTTATAGCAGCAATGGTGGTACTGCTCCCCACAGGTGGAGCAATGCCCGGGGCACTGTTAGTGCTCGTGAGAGTCTATGATGTGGTGGAAGTTTAAGCAGCTAAAATAACAGAGACCACTTCAAGGGTGCAGTTCAAGTTCTTTACTCACAATTCTTGTCTGGGCCCAGGGGCCCTTGGACTGCTGGGACCACTGTCAGGGACCTCCGCCGTTTCTGGGTGGTTCTGAGAGTAGAAGCCGGTGACCTTCTCTTTAGTGTCTCTATCTTCTGCTGTCTTCCTTAGCCTTGCCTTTGATAGGATAAACCTGGCTCGGCCTCCACTACAGCCTCCAGGCTGGGGGGTCACCTGTCGGCTGATTACCCCTTTTCTGAAAGGTCTGCTATGGGTTCTGGCCCGGGGAGTTTACAACATTCCCTGGGCCTCGGTTTTTTTACTGTTTGGAGATGATTTTGCACTCCTCCAGTTTCTAGGGACCGTCCCCTGTTGCAGCTTGATCCCTCCACCGATGTTCCTGTGGAGCAGGCCACCGCAGCTCTACAACTACCCGTGGCACCTCTAGGACTACCCGTGGCCCTGGGACCCTTTCTGTTCTCTGCGTGGTGTCACCTGGACCCTCTGAGTCCCAGGATCTTCACCAGGAAGCGTCTCTTTCTTTGTTTCAGCTCCGGACTGACTTGGAGCTCTCTCTCCTTTTCTTCTCCTCCTTGCCTGCCTCCTGCAGGCCTCCTTCTCCTTCCCCTCCCTCTCTCGACTCAGCTCTCTCTTCAACTAACTAAACTTGACCTTCCTCTCTGTGTCTGCTCTCAGATGGCTCCTCCCACCTCCCCAATTGCCCTGTTCTACCCTATAGGAGCAGGGATGGGTCTTACGACCCCTCCCAGCATGCAGAATGGGAGGGTTGTCTGCCACTTTCCCTGGTCCCAGTGTGTTCCTAGCAATGGGTGTAGTGTGGATTTACCAGGGGACCAGCGTTCACTCCCTTCCTCACCCAGAATGGGCATCACACCGCTGGATGGGGTGCAATGACCTATGGCGACGGAAGCCTCAGGGGCGCCACACTCCCCCACAGCGAATCCCAGCACGTCCTCGGGCTGAAAAACAACAAAAACATGTGGAAGAACTGCAAAACATTTTTGTTATGAATAACAGTAAAACAGTAAACATCTCTTCCCTTTATGGGAGGCACAATGATTCAAACGTTACGAGCTTCTTATAAAGAAACTTCTACGTGTGCACTTCCAGTCCATTGCACGGTTCGGGCACATCCCCCATAATTCTGGTAGGGGGCACAACGGGTGCAACTATATACATTTCTTGGCTACAACAAGTCCAGTAGCCTGGCAGTTCGTTCAGCTTCATTTTAAACGCAAGGCACATAAACAACATACCAGCCACTAAGTCCAGTGGCCTGGTAAGACATGACACAAAAACATTCACCGGGGACCACATTCCAGTTCCGTGGCCCAGTACATATAAACATGGGGGGTGACATCTTCAAAAAGTACAAGGGGCAGTAAGGCAGGAAGGGTGTCATCTTCGAAAAGAACATTAGGACAGAACACAAGGGACATCTTCAAAAAGAATGAGGGCAGACAGGGGTTATTTACAGTTCAGCATCTCTTCTTCCTTACACACGAGGGTAGATGCGGGGGTCCCACTCCGGCATTGCTCCTGGCAGCAGGTATGCCGACGAGATTATCGTCTGGGTCCCCTGGGCGCTGGTCCCTGACCTTCTGCACTGCTCTGCAGCCTGGATTGGCGTGGGGCTGCTTGCAGGCACAATACGGCGTTGCTGCAGAGGGCTGCTCATCTGCAGGGGGCTGTTACTGTGGTCCTTTGGGTCTTGTTTTGGTCTTGCACCCTGCATCACACAAGCGATGGAGATCCGCGTCTGTGTCTCCTGCGTGGCTGTTGCAGGCCCGCTGCTCAGTTCTGCGGCCTGGGCCTGCTTCGCGGTGGTGCTGCGGCTACTGCTTGCAGGGGAGATGCTGCACGCTGACATAGTGTGGCGCCACTCCGGTTCTTCGGAGGCCATCTCCTCCTCCTCCTGCAGGATATGGACGTGTAGGGCATACCAGCCCTGGCCTCCCATCAGCCGTGTGTATTCTACAGCGTCACCCGGCTTGGCATCTCGCCCGGGGTGGCCTTTAGGCAGGTGTTCTTCAATATCCCGTCGGGCCACAAAGACATCTTTACCCAGTCCGGGCTCTCTGATGAAGCCCCAGCCTCCTTTCTGCCGAAAATCGACTACTATGCCCCGTCTCATTGGGCCCTGTGACCCCTTAAAGGCCTTTCGAATTTTCTCCTTGGAGGCCAGGTTGGCTGCCTCCTGGGCTTTCCGCTTCTCCTCCCGAGCCTCCCGCTCCTGCTGGTACTCCTTCACCAGTCTCCGGCAAGTCAGCTCGTTGGCCAGTGGGGTTTCCTTGGGGCGCAGGGGCTGTTGCAGTCTCCCACTCTCAATGGGCGCCACGTCCCAGTTTACTCCCGGGGATGTTGTTCCCAGGAGACTCACAGGGGGACTCGGTAGGGGGCCCACTAGCTGTTCGGGGTCCACCCCTCCCCAGGCTCCGTCTGCGAGGGTTTCAGGCAGGCCTCCGGTGCCCCACCGGGCATCAGCGGGGCTGGCAGGGAAGGCTTGCGGGACAGTGGAGGGACTGGGCGGTGGCGCTTGGTGGGTCAGTGGGTCCGGACGGGTCGGGGTTTCACATTGCTGTAACGTCCGGGTGGTGGAACCTCTGGGCCGTACACCGGTCTCCCTTGAGGAGGCAGCCAGGCAGGTCACCCCGCCAGAGGGTCTGGGTGCACGGTAGCCGAAGCACTGGTGGTAGTCAGACAGTCCGTAGGGGAGCAGGAAAGGTGGATGGAGTTCTGGACTGTGGTCCGGGTGACGAGGCTCAGAGTCCGAGGCCAGGTGGTAAGATCAGGCGGGATCCGAGACTTGCTGAGCGATGGAACAGGTCACCAAGCGGAGCCAGGGACTGGAGACTGGCGGAGCTGCAGAGGTGGTGGCACATCCGCCGAAGTCACCGTCAGGGTACGGGAATGAGCGTGGTTCGGAGCGGCTGGCGTGGCAGGATAGGCTCTACGAGACAGGACAGGGTTAATGCAGGCAAGGTACAAGACAAAGCAATAGGGGACCTGAACACTAGCTTACTAAACACGTAGAACAGGCCCCGCCCACCAGGAAAGTGATTCTTAATATACCCTGTACCTGTCTATGTAATTTCCTGTTTCTCGGTGCTGGCCCTTTAAGAGAGGGTCAATGACCGCGCGCGCGCCCTAATGCGCATGCGCGAGGCCCGGGTGCCAGAAGCCAGAGGAGGGAGCGGTGAGGAGGAAGCAGGAGAGCCGGGCTGAGGCAGAGATGCCGACGGGCGCCGGGAGCGGGGACCGGGCTGCCTGGGGACCGCAGGCAATGGGACAGGACGTCTATGGAGCGGGGGACCGGGAAGCCTGGCACGGGAGCGGGTAAGCAAGGCAGAGGGACCGGGAAGCATGGCAGGAGAGCCGGGGAGCTTAGCAGGGGAGCCGGAGAGCGTGACAATTGCTCACCCGGTCGCTGCTCCGCGGCCTCCATCCTGTGGCCCACACTCTCCGGCACCATCGGTGTTTCACTCCGCCGGTCCACCTCTGCTTGCATGTTATGCAGTCTCCGAGCCAGGATTTGCATTTCCTCCCGGAGCAGGTCCAGCTCGGGATCCATCTTCCCGGTCCCTGGTGTACACTTCTGCAGCCTCTCTGCCATGCTGCCGACCTGGGGAACGCTTGCTGGATCACTGCTCGGGTGCTCGACCACGCCACTCGGCTTCTCCCTTTCCCTTCTCGGAGGCAGGGCCGGAGGCTGCACTAGCATCTGGCGCCAGACTGGCGCCCAGCCCATCACGGCCGGCACCACTCCGCTTGCGATAAGGTACATTTTCTTTATCTGCTGGTCTGGCATTTAGACTCTTTCTGCCAGCCGGCCAGCTTATCTAGTCGCCATTTCTTCTTCCTCCGCCTTCTATGGTGGGCACCGCTTCGCGCTCTTTTCTTGGACAAGGGGGCAGGGCTTCTCTTCGCGCCCTTTCTTCTTGCACGCCCCCCTTCTTCCCGCGCTCTGTTGCTTCAATGGCGGCAGTTTCTCACAGTAAAACACAGGCTATTTCACGATTCTTCAGGCGCACAGTACCCGGTGTGACCGGGCACGAAATCCTGTTCGTGACGCCAAAATTGACTCTCCCACCCCAGGGCTGTGGGACACCCTGTGCCGGGCCGGACTAGCCCGGTGGTTGTCAGTGGTGGCTGGGCCCGGCTCCGTGGCCCTGGTGGGTGTCAGTAGAATATGTGGCTTGATGAATAAAGTTTGTGTTCGTGACGCCACCTGTGGTCTGCGGCTATTAAGCCGCCGCTGCTGTGTGATGCCTCCGGGGTGATGTTATAGCAGCAATGGTGGTACTGCTCCCCACAGGTGGAGCAATGCCCGGGGCACTGTTGGTGCTTGTGAGAGTCTATGATGTGGTGGAAGTTTAAGCAGCTAAAATAACAGAGACCACTCCAAGGGTGCAGTTCAAGTTCTTTACTCACAATTCTTGTCTGGGCCCAGGGGCCTTTGGACTGCTGGGACCACTGTCAGGGACTTCCGCCATTTCTGGGTGGTTCTGAGAGTAGAAGCCGGTGCCCTTCTCTTTAGTGTCTCTATCTTCTGCTGTCTTCCTTAGCCTTGCCTTTGATAGGATAAACCTGGCTCAGCCTCCACTACAGCCTCCAGGCTGGGGGGTCACCTGTCGGCTGATTACCCCTTTTCTGAAAGGTCTGCTATGGGTTCTGGCCCGGGGAGTTTACAACATTCCCTGGGCCTCGGTTTTTTACTGTTTGGAGATGATTTTGCACTCCTCCAGTTTCTAGGGACCGTCCCCTGTTGCAGCTTGATCCCTCCACCGATGTTCTTGTGGAGCAGGCCACCGCAGCTCTACAACTACCCGTGGCACCTCTAGGACTACCCGTGGCCCTGGGACCCTTTCTGTTCTCTGCGTGGTGTCACCTGGACCCTCTGAGTCCCAGGATCTTCACCAGGAAGCGTCTCTTTCTTTGTTTCAGCTCCGGACTGACTTGGAGCTCTCTCTCCTTTTCTTCTCCTCCTTCTCCTTCCCCTCCCTCTCTCGACTCTGCTCTCTCTTCAACTAACTAAACTTGACCTTCCTCTCTGTGTCTGCTCTCAGATGGCTCCTCCCACCTCCCCAATTGCCCTGTTCTACCCTATAGGAGCAGGGATGGGTCTTACGACCCCTCCCAGCATGCAGCATGGGAGGGTTGTCTGCCACTTTCCCTGGTCCCAGTGTGTTCCTAGCAATGGGTGTAGTGTGGATTTACCAGGGGACCGGCGTTCACTCCCTTCCTCACCCAGAATGGGCATCACACCGCTGGATGGGGTGCAATGACCTGTGGCGACGGAAGCCTCAGGGGCGCCACATATGTGATTCTTATAGTCTGCAGTAAGTAAAGTCATCAGTAAAAGGCCTCCCATTATAAATAATAATGTTTTTATACGTGTGCTTTTTATCATTGTTTTTACAATTTCAGGTCATATTTTATCTTATATTAATATGGATCTTATCAGAAATATTTATAATTGTGTTGTCCTTTTGCAATCAATTTTTCATTTTGTCATACTAATATTATATATATCGCACAGTGCGCTTTGAACATATGATCCTCCGTCCCCGATGACGGAACATGAGGTTGTTTTCAGCACTGATGCAATCTCTTGTGTGCTGTGACTTTGGTTGGCACACTTGCTACTTATCTCATTCTCTGACATGCGCACTTTAATTTTTTCCCACGCTTTGAACTCACTTCACCCCTCCTCCGGAGTTTACGTTTGCTTTTGGAGTATAGCCTCTGGAATTGCATTGCACTGTTCTTTTTCTTACTACCTTGGTTCCCCTCATTTTCTGACATGCGCACTTCTATTTTTTCCCACGCTCTGAACTCAATTCACCTCACCTCCGGAGTTTATGTGGGCTTTGGAGTATAGTCTGTGTATTGACAATGCACTGTGTTTTTTCTTTATTATCGCGGTTTGCTCTCACCGTCCACTCTTTAAATTAATATGATCTTATATCTAATATCTTATTCAGACACATTACATATGTTCAGCAGTCTATAATGTTTTCTTACTTGCTTGTTGTTTTTTCTTCTCTGATAAAATCCCTCCCCCCCTTTTTTATCAAAAAGGGTATATATGTATATATATATATTTTTTTTTTTTATTTATTATTTTTTTATATATATTTTTTTATGTTAATCTGTGATATAATTTTCCTTTTACCTCCAATTCTTGCGTGCACTTCACCCTACCAAATAGTCTGGTGGTGGCACGGGTAAATGCTTCACTTAGTATGCAGTAACCATATTAACACAGTGGTTCGAGATTGATTCACAGTGATGATTTTTTACTAGATAAGGAAGTGTTCCATTTTTTACACATAAAAGACACATTTTTCTTAAAATCAATTTTAATGATTTTTCATGCATTGTGACATATTGGAGCAATATTTTTATTTGTGAGTTTCTGTATTTTCTGTCCAAATCATTGTACTACGTCATGTTTGGTCTTGTATGTATGTTTTTCCCGCGGATTTTTTTAAAGGAGGCCGGCTCTTGACGTCAATGTGACGGAGTGTATATATATCCTGTGTGCCCCGTCTTTTCAGTAGATTTGATGTACTTTTTTCCTGCATGTCCTGAGGAAGGGAGCAGAGACTCCAGAAACGCGTTGACCTGTAAATGAAATAAAAAGTAACATTAATCTTAAAAAAAAAAAAAAAAGGAGTCAGGGAGGCCTTTTACTGATGACTTTACTTACTGCAGACTATAAGAATCACATACATATTAGCATGAGGTTATCTTATTAAAAAGTATTTATATGCAGCATACACATTCTATTTGGACACTTTGTTGCCATACGTCATTCCTTTAGAGGGTTTTTATGACTATTGAAGAAATATATATGTTCACTGTGGATTAAGTGATGACCAGCTATACCAGAGAGAATTGAATTTTGCATAAGGTACAGAAAATTGAAAGACGTCCATAGCGGTCATTGGCGCGGTGTTAAAACCCAATTCTACTACTCTCCGTTATCAGCCATCCTGGGTGCTGCTGCCGTGGCCTGGAATTCGGTGAGTGCATTTGCTCTTGTTTTCACCCCATATTACTCGGGTAAAACCCTATTGCGCTTTTTTTCTCCACAGTACTCACTTCTGATCCCTCCATATGGGCGGCCCTATTCCCCTCAGGCCGCCCAATGGGTGTTTGGTGGGTGTGGTGCAAAGTGTTCCTCAGGATTTGTGTATACCTGTTCTTAGCAACACCAAAGGGACAGGACCCGTAACCAAGGATGAGCGGGTACCATGCAGAAGTGCATATTGCATGGCACCCTTGTGACGACCTGATAGGCCAGGGCGTCACATTCCCCCTCAGTTAAACATAGCTCGTCCGCGAGCTACAGGACACCAAGTATTTATTAAACTAGAAAGGGAAAAGGTTACCATAAGCAACATTTATTAACAAATTCTTCTCTAAGGAGGGAGGCACTTATACTTTAACCTTGCAACATTATTTTTTTAGTTCATCTGTCAACAGGGGGACACCACCGGTTTTGATGGCAGCGGGGACCCAACCTACCCCGTTGCGGTCCCTTCCTGCGACAGTCCAGTCCCAATGTCCTGAATCCCAATAACCCCCCCCCCCCAAACAACCTGTTCCCCCTGGAAACCTAGGTGGGTCCTTGACCGGGTTAAGGTCCCGGGGCTGTGTCAGACGACTCTTATGGCACAGGAGGTGCAATTATGTACAAGACACAAGTTTGTGTTGGTCACGTCAGTCCTGTGACCGTGGTCCATGTTTACTTAGCTATTTAAAACAACGAAGTCCTTTTAAAATTAGCAAAGTCCATGTACCAGTGTACACTTGTAGCAAATCTAGAGGAAAATCAGGTTACTTCCCCGTTTAATTTTAAACTGTTTCATTAAAGCACTCATTTTTTAGCAGTTTCTATATGAAAAACAAACAACTGTGAAAAACAACAAACGAAAATGTCGCGGGCGGGGAGGAGGGTGTCAGCACACCGCGCTCACCCCTTCTGCTCGGGTCCGGCAGCTGCTCAGTGGTGGCTCGAGCGGTGGGCCGTATCCCGGGGTTTCTCGAGCGACACTCCTCGCCCGTGAGTGAAAGGGGGTTTGTTGGGTGTGGGGATTGTTATAGTTCGTGACGCCACCCACGGTTGTGGTGATTGCACCACCGCTGCTCAGTGTGGGGGTCCCGGGGATGGTGATGCGGAGCAGCCAGGTGTTGTGTTGCCCCTCCGTGGGTAGGGGTTGGTGATCCCGGGGCCCGGTGATGAGATGTAAAGTGTAGGGCCTGGAGGGCGCAGGGACGCGGGGGCAGCGCTATGCCCTGCGGCACTATGGTACTCACTCAGCCTGACACACGGACACAGTTTGTACGGTAAACCAACGGCTGGTAGGACGGTCCCACAGACGGCTGCACCTGCACTCCCGGTAGGTGACGGTGATGTCTCTCTTCCTTGCACCTATGTTGACTGATGGTAGCGGTGGATTCCCTCCGGTTACCCGCTCCCCGACTGCAATCTGGGCCGGAGGAGCTCTACACTTTGCCCGCAGGCGCTGGCCCTGAGAAACTGGTGCCGTGGCGGTGGCGGTGTCTCTCCAATACGGGTTGGGCTGTTGCCTTCAATCGGGACTTGGTTGTTGGGGGATCTGCGTCCCCGTCACTGACGGATTTGGCAAATCTGGCGACTCCTAGCCTTGCCGGGGTCCGAGAGGCCCCTGCCCTGGTGCTGACTGTCCTTCGGAACACTGCTCCAGACCACCGGGCACACAGCCAACGGGGTCCTTCCAGGAACTTCCAAACGGTCCCCCTCCAGACAGTCACCGCCGTTGCTGACCTTGCTGTTCTGGCCCTCACAAAGCTGGACCCTTCAGGCTGTCTTTCTCTTCTGTCACTTCTCCTCCTTTACTGCTTTCCTTCCTTCACTTTCACTTAGTTGTTTACTTTAGCCCTGTCTAGACTACTCCTTAACTCCTCACACTTGCCCTCCCTGGGCTAATCTGCTGTTCACTCTTTCATGTCCCTAGCTGGACTGCCTGGTTACTTCCTGCCTCCAGAGTTGTGAGCTCCTTGGTGGGCGGAGCCAACCGCCTGGCCCACCCCCTGGTGTGCATCATCAACCTCTGGAGTAAGGCAACAAGGATTTGTGGTTAGCTGTGATGTGCCTACCTGGAGTGTGGGGTGTGGTGGTGTTGCGACCTGTGTCCCCTGGCTTGCCCAGGGCGACACAAAAACACCGATACCTAACAATTCTATGGCATCGTTAACTTTTACAGTATTAACATTTTTGATAGTAGATGGTCGGGTCTCGTAGCCACGCTTCTTTGCGGCTGCGTGCTACCTCTGCCAACACATACCCTTCCTCATACATTATGTGCTTGGTCACCTCCAGGGCATACCAGCCCCGTTCCCGCAGTGTCGGGTGTAAGTGACCATGTCTTTAGGCTCCAAATTACGTGCGGGGTGCTTCCAAGGCAGATGTGGGGACATGTCCCGCCGGGACACAAACACCCCTGCTGTGAGGCCTGCTTCACGGATAAAACCCCATCCCTGCTCGTAGTCAAAATGATCCACAAGACCACGGCAACGTAGCCCTCTGACTCGTGAAGCAGCGCTCCTCACCTGCTCCTTTTCAGCTCTGTTGCGGGTGGCAAGCGCCCGCCGTCGACGTTCTCTGGTGACGATCTCCTGCTGTAATTCTTGACTGTGTCGCTCCCAGTAGGGGGAATCGGCGTCCGGCCTCAGCTCCCTGACTAGCTCTATCTTGAACTGGACTCATGCGGCCCCAACAGCTGTCGGGATGCTGCTCGGTAGTGGAACCAGTGAACTGAAAGGTCCCACTCCCGCTGCTGTAGGCAGAAAAACCGACTGCTCCGCAGCCGGGGTTGCAGGGCCCGGGTGCTCCGCCTCTGAGGACAGGCCAGGTGATGCGGCCGGGTCTGGTCTGGCCCGGCTGTGGGTGACCGCACTGACGTGACTGGGATGACGGCAGACATTGGGGATGCTGCTGGAGCTTCATATGAGAATACTGCAAGTTCCGCTGCCAGGATGGGTGATGGCAACTCGGCATCCGCCGAGGACGGGGTAGGTGACAGTGGAGTGGTTGCCGCAAGCGGGGGCTGACCGGATCCCTCAGCCGCCATGGCCGGATTAGGGTAATCAACAGGGACTGGGTAACTGCTTACCCTATCTTCACATGGGATTTCGATCTCACAGGCTCGAACCGCCACCGCCAGACTCCTCATCTCTTCCCTCCAGTGATTCAATATGAACAGGAACTGCGTCCGCATTCTCCTGCACAGCTGCTCGGTTTCTTCTTCAATCCAAGTCGTGGTCCCGGGAACAGCACGTTCCGGTGACCAGCTCCGCGCCGCCATCTTGCCTCTGCGTTGTCCAGGAACAGTATGGCAGAGTCCTGGTGTCTCTGCTTCTCTTCCGCTTTCGCTACATTCAGGTACGCCCCCTCGGTTTTCTCCCAGCACTCTTTCACGCGAAAACAGTGGAAAAATGGTGGACGTCGCGGGAAAAAGGATTTGGACTCCCGGACTTCACTTCTCAAGGCGCACGTCACCCACTTTAGTGGGTCCTGCTCACATCCTGTTCGTGACGCCAAGTTTTTCAAGGGTGTGTTGCCAACGGGCTGCTCGGATCCGGATCCTCAGTGGCTCGAGGGGTCTCCGGATCTGATGCGGGGTCGCACGGCCACTCGAAAATGAAAAAGGGGAAGAAAGGGTGGATTGGATAGTGTTCGTGATGCCACCCACGGGTCGTAGTAAACTGGGATACCACCGCTGCTGCGTTTAAGAAAGAGGGAGAGCGCCCGTGAGCGATGGGATGGCAGCTGGGGATGTTAACCCCTCTGTGGGCAGGGGAAGGTGTCCCAGGGCTCGATGATGGCAGGCTGGGGACCCGTTGGAAGCAAAGGGGCACAACGTACTCACACAGTCCAGAGATACTAACACTGACACCGGGTAAACCAAAGTCTTGAGCGCCCTGCAGCTTTAGTTCGAACACGCTGGATCCGTGCCCTTTTGGCATTGCTAGTTGGTCTGAAGCCTTGTCTCTTGGGTTCATGCTTGGGATTTTCTGGATGTTTTTGGGAAGTCCTATCCCTCTTGTTGTGCTAGTACCCCGATTTTGGAGTGGGTGGAGAGTGGTTCATGAAGATTCCGTCCTTGTCAGGTGAATTACTGGGCTGCATAAAGCTACTTCCCAGCCTAGGGTCCGCGTATCCCGTCGAGCCCTGGCCCCTGCCCGTTTGTAGCACAAGGCCGCCGAATTGCCCTCCATGGTAGTACCGTGCCCCTTGCCACTACCCCCTGCGACAGGGGTTCTAGCTCCTTCCAGGCCAGGCCAATGTCTGGCACCTGGAATGGTTACAGGAGCCCAGCTTCGCAGCGTGACCTCTTCCTGTCACTGCTCACTGACACTCTCTGACTACAACTGACACTTCTAGCCCTCCTTCTACCATCCCTCCATCTTGGCGGCCCTATTCCCCTCAGGCCGCCCAATGGGTGTTTGGTGAGTGTGGTGCAGAGTATTCCTCAGGATTTGTGTATACCTGTTCTTAGCAACACCAAAGGGACGGGACCCGTAACCAAGGAGGAGCAGGTACCATGCAGAAGGGCAGATTACACGGCACCTTTGTGATGACCTGATAGGCCAGGGAGTCACACATGTATACAAATTATGAGGATAACTGAGTTCAATAAAAGACAATAAGCTATATTATGGTATGAAGTCATGAAACAGATGCAAAAAGTAATCAAGTTCACTAGTAAAAAAGAGCATATTCAGATTGTAGTATGTAGACACTTAAGATGTTAAATATGAACCTCGTATGCTCAGTTCAGGCTGAGGGGCTCCAGGGTTTGCAGGGTGTGGATCCAAAAAGATTCTCTTTCACGTAGCATTTTAATTCGGTTACCTCCTTTTTGTAATACATGGGTTTCTAATGGACTGAGGGTGTGGTTTGAAATGTTGAAAATGATTTTCTCCCTACCTGGGACTGTGTCGTCACTCAGTGGTGCCGGTGTCCTCTCATTTAATGATGAACAGACTGCCTATATCATTGCCAGGGTAACTACTAGGACCCAGTTCCTTTTAGTTTTTCCCCTCTGGTCTGTTCCTTATTATTACCTCTTTTTCTTTGGAGTGCTTTAATTGCCGTTTATTTTACCCTTGCCTATCTAATCCTCTCTGTCTTTAATCTGGAGTGAGAATAGCGTTTCTGCTACCCTGCGCATTATACATGGCGGAGTCCAGGGAAAGCCAAGGATAGGCATGTGATTGGCGATGGCTAAAAGAAACCATATAGGGACATTAGGGAGTACAGGGACCAGCCTCAGTTAAGTTTAGGAGGTGACCCTGCTCCCCTTTCCCAAGCACCAGGGCCCACCGTTGTAGCATTTTCCCTGTGTGTTGCGGCACTCACCGGGGGTTACTGTGTACCTGGTGGAACCCCGGTTGTCACTGGATGACAGGAAGAGCCCTTTTAGCACAGAAAAAGAATGCATAGATGATAAAACAATCTTGGTCTTCTCTTTGGTGACTCCAGCTGTCTCTGACAGCCAGAACCCCCCTCCAACAGCTACTAGATTGCTGACCTACATACATACAGTGAAGTTTTAGAAGGTTACTGCAGAGTTGCATATTTAAAGTTTATGTGGTCTATGAGTGGTCCGGAGCAGTTAAGGACATTAAACAAGCACTAACCAATATGGATTTGTAAAGATGGGTGATATTGTGAAAAATCCATATTCTTTATATATGCAAATTGAACCTTATCTTATAAGTTGACCATAGGACCCGATGGGGTGTTTTCTTAAGTTTAGTTTCAAAAGCCTTAAACAATCTAATTAGGACTGTCAATACATCCCGTACCAAGGAATAGCGCTATTACTTTCAATGCCCATGTCATTTATTTTTCCAGCTCCCTAATTGACAACTGTGTATAAAAAAATCTATCCAACAGGAACAGACATTATTTAGCACTTTGAGAGGTTTATCTGTACAGTTCTGTATATTTACTATATACAGTGTGGCTCCAGACATAATATCTAATAAAGCAGGAAATAACATGAAAACTTAATTATATGTGTCTAGGCAATATGCAATATCTGTATGTGTATATAAAGATTAATAATATTGCATGTTAAATTTAGGTGCATTAGGCTCCCTTTTACACAGTTTTTTGCCTTTTTTTGGCTTGTATTTTACAATTTTGTTATTCTTACACTTTTAGCATTTTTTAAGTTCTATAGGGAAGCTTACAAAAAACAATCCTGAATAAGACACCATAGATACTGTACATACAGCTTTTAATGATATAAATAGCTTTGCAGACAAAAGCTTGTAATAAATAGGGAATAGTTGCGTTATTAACTTTTTAATCATTAATATCTAACATCTATCTGGTCAGAGTATTTTTTTACGTGAAATATGTGCCATAAAACACCATGAAAAATGCTACACAAATGTTGTTCTTTTGTGGGTATGAAGACATCCTTGGAGTCTTCGCACACACGTTTTCAGTTTTTTTATACTCTTGGAGCAAAAGCCATGCATAGAAAGCTTTTTATGGCTTTTTTACAAGTACTTTGGTGGCATTTTTAATTTCTTTACTGAATCCCATAGGAACAACAGCAGATAAAATACCATACCCAAAAACAAAAGCAAGAAAAAGAGCAAAAACATAAATGATGTCTATGTAGTCGTTTTTATAACTGACTATGAACAACTTTGTGTATCAAAAAGCACAAGGTGTGCCATACTCAGGGACATGGCCAAGGTAAGGAAGGCTGAAAATATCCACCTTTGAACAAGAAACATAAGATAAAATGTCAAGACTGGGCCAAGAAATATCTTAAGACTGGTTTTTCAATGGTTTTATGGACTGATGAAATGAGAGTGACTCTTGATAGGCAGATAGATGGGCCAAAGGCTGGATCAGTAAAGGGCAGAGAGCTCCACTCTGACTCAGACGCCAGCAAGGTGGAGGTGGGGTACTGGTATGGGCTGGTATCATCAAAGATGAACTTGTGGGACCTTTTCGGGTTGAGGATGGAGTGAAGCTCAACTCCCAGACCTACTGCCAGTTTCTGGAAGACAACTTCTTCAAGCAGTGGTACAGGAAGAAGTCGGTATCGTTCAAGAAAAACATGATTTTCATGCAGGACAATGCTCCATCACATGCATCCAACTACTCCACAGCATGGCTGGCCAGTAAAGGTCTAAAAGAGGAAAAAATAATGACATGGCCCCCTTGTTTACCTAATCTGAACCCCATAGAGAACCTGTGGTCCCTCATAAAATGAGA
Organism: Anomaloglossus baeobatrachus; assembly: GCF_048569485.1. Lineage (NCBI taxonomy): Eukaryota > Metazoa > Chordata > Amphibia > Anura > Aromobatidae > Anomaloglossus > Anomaloglossus baeobatrachus. The sequence goes on along the minus strand of NC_134358.1, from coordinate 212,926,747 downwards.
GCTGTACAGGGAGGGAAAACAGTACACCTCTCGGAACAGTGCCTGGGAGGCTGTGGTGGCTGCTGCACGCAATGTTGATCGTAAACAGATCAAGCAACTAACAGAATCTATGGATGGTATACTGCTGAGTGTCATCATAGTTGCTATATTGGTCACTAAATTTTTGGGGTTTTGTTTTTGCATGTCAGAAATGTTTATTTCTAAATTTTGTGTAGTTATATTGGTTTACCTGGTGAAAATAAACAAGTGAGATGGGAATATATTTGGTTTTTATTAAGTTGCCTAATAATTCTGCACAGTAATAGTTACCTGCACAAACAGATATCCTCCTAAGATAGCCAAATCTAAAAAAACCACTCCAACTTCCAAAAATATTAAGCTTTGATATTTATGAGTCTTTTGGGATGATTGAGAACATAGTTGTTGATCAATAATTAAAAAAAATCCTCTAAAATACAACTTGCCTAATAATTCTGCACACAGTGTATGTCAATTTATACAGTGTGTTATGGCTGCCTCACTATCTCTATGGATACAGTTAGGTCCAGAAATATTTGGACAGTGACACAAGTTTTGTTATTTTAGCTGTTTACAAAAACATGTTCAGAAATACAATTATATATATAATATGGGCTGAAAGTGCACACTCCCAGCTGCAATATGAGAGTTTTCACATCCAAATTGGAGAAAGGGTTTAGGAATCATATCTCTGTAATACATAGCCTCCTCTTTTAAAAGGGACCAAAAGTAATTGGACAAGGGACTCTAAGGGCTGCAATTAACTCTGAAGGCATCTCCCTCGTTAACCTGTAATCAATGAAGTAGTTAAAAGGTCTGGGGTTGATTACAGGTGTGTGGTGGTTTTGCATTTGGAAGCTGTTGCTGTGACCAGACAACATGCGGTCTAAGGAACTCTCAATTGAGGTGAAGCAGAACATCCTGAGGCTGAAAAAAAAGAAAAAAATCCATCAGAGAGATAGCAGACATGCTTGGAGTAGCAAAATCAACAGTCGGGTACATTCTGAGAAAAAAGGAATTGACTGGTGAGCTTGGGAACTCAAAAAGGCCTGGGCATCCACGGATGACAACAGTGGTGGATGATCGCCGCATACTTTCTTTGGTGAAGAAGAACCCGTTCACAACATCAGCTGAAGTCCAGAACACTCTCAGTGAAGTAGGTGTATCTGTCTCTAAGTCAACAGTAAAGAGAAGACTCCATGAAAGTAAATACAAAGGGTTCACATCTAGATGCAAACCATTCATCAATTCCAAAAATAAACAGGCCAGAGTTAAATTTGCTGAAAAACACCTCATGAAGCCAGCTCAGTTCTGGAAAAGTATTCTATGGACAGATGAGACCAAGATCAACCTGTACCAGAATGATGGGAAGAAAAAAGATTGGAGAAGAAAGGGAATGGCACATGATCCAAGGCACACCACATCCTCTGTAAAACATGGTGGAGGCAACGTGATGGCATGGGCATGCATGGCTTTCAATGGCACTGGGTCACTTGTGTTTATTGATGACATAACAGCAGACAAGAGTAGCCGGATGAATTCTGAAGTGTACCGGGATATACTTTCAGCCCAGATTCAGCCAAATGCCGCAAAGTTGATCGGACGGCGCTTCCTAGTACAGATGGACAATGACCCCAAGCATACAGCCAAAGCTACCCAGGAGTTCATGAGTGCAAAAAAGTGGAACATTCTGCAATGGCCAAGTCAATCACTAGATCTTAACCCAATTGAGCATGCATTTCACTTGCTCAAATCCAGACTTAAGACGGAAAGACCCACAAACAAGCAAGACCTGAAGGCTGCGGCTGTAAAGGCCTGGCAAAGCATTAAGAAGGAGGAAACCCAGCGTTTGGTGATGTCCATGGGTTCCAGACTTAAGGCAGTGATTGCCTCCAAAGGATTCGCAAAAAAATATTGAAAATAAAATTTTTTTTTTGGGGTTTGGTTTATTTGTCCAATTACTTTTGACCTCCTAAAATGTGGAGTGTTTGTAAAGAAATGTGTACAATTCCTACAATTTCTATCAGATTTTTTTGTTCAAACCTTCAAATTAAACGTTACAATCTGCACTTGAATTCTGTTGTAGAGGTTTCATTTCAAATCCAATGTGGTGGCATGCAGAGCCCAACTCGCGAAAATTGTGTCACTGTCCAAATATTTCTGGACCTAACTGTAAGTTGTGAGATGTGACTTCTCACTATCTATTCACCCCAATTAATGGCTGCTGCATTCCCTGCTTTTGCTTTTATACAAACTATGATAAACCCTTCAGATTGGTTGTGGTAAACCATATGATGTGCTAGCTGCAAGGCATTATTGAGAAGCCTGCCTGAGGACATGGGATCTTTTTTTGTCTAATGCAGTGTTCTGTAATGGGTAAAATGGCGGTAGTCATTGTAGGCAATTCAATAAGAGTCCAAATTCACCAGCTACTTTTATATTCTTAAAAATGTGCCACAAATTTAATTTACATTAAATCGAGTCATGTATCTATACAAATCACCATTGCAGGTTAATTTCACTAATAAAGTATTTATGAAAAAGGCTTCCAAGGAATTCCAGAAGTTCCTTGGGCCAGGATTAGGATTTTTAAGAACAAAAGCAAAAGTCCTGTGACTTTTCCAAATAGGAAAGCAAACAAATATACGTAGCTTACTCCAATAGGCTTTGTTTTACAGTAAAATTAATAAATTCTAACACTGGACAAATAATCAATGCTTTATCTGTCATAACCTTCCTTCCTTGAGTCGGAAATGGCAGTAAGGGTTCCCCTAGAGTGGAAACATTTGTCATGGGTTCCTCTGGGGTAATAAGGTTAGAGATTACCACACTAAAATTTAGCTCGATTGTGTGACTTCAAAATGTTCTTTCGTGTTAATGTTTAAGTGTACCCAAAATGTTTTGCTGGAAGCATTGTATGGACACTGATTTATATATTTAATATTTATTTCTGAGACGTCAACGTTTTAATTGCTGTCAAAGCAGAATTGAGAGGTAGGACTACCTTCCAGGCAGAGTTACACTAGTTGATAAAGTAATTGTTCTCTCAGTCTTAACTCAGGAGGAGATGAAGCTGTGAAGATAAAATGTATGTTTCCACAACAATAAAGAATGAATTTAAAGAAAACTTTTTTTTTCTTCTTTAGAAAGCAATTTAGTCAGTTTTAGTGATATCATCCAAGAGCACTTACAGAGCACAACCACAGCACTTGCCCCGATGTAGCCTATCAATATGCTTATAGATAATGCCAATGTAGATGGCACAAGCTGCTGAGCCCACTGCTTCAATCCACATTCACGAATGCTGTATTAGTGATGTTACCACTCCATCTGTGGCGCCACTGAGGCTTCAGTCACCACAGGGTACTGCGCCTCATTTAAGGTGCAGCATTCATCCTGGGTAAGGAGGAGTCCAGTGCTGGTACCACAATACACAACATATACAGTAAGCTCCCCTTTCCCCAGGACCAGGTTAGGGTAGGGTCTTTGGGTTGGTCATCAGAACATATGGGGCCTTCCACCCACTAGCCAATGGATTCTGGGAGGGGGTGTGGCAGCATCCGGGGAAGGGAAGTAGCAAACAAGAGCCAGACAGTAGAGTGTTATGATTCAGGGACCGAGGAGGATCAAAAAATGCAGAAACCCAAAAAGTAACCAGAGTGGCTGGAACCTTAATGGACTGGAGACCTAATCCTGACACACAACTAGAAGTAGCCGTGGGCGAGCCTACGATGATCTAGTCATCTCGACACAGCCGGAGAACTAAATATTCTTACAGACAGAAATATAAGAAAAGCTAATCTGCCTCGGAGCAATCCCCAAATATATAGATAGCCCCCCACATGCAAAGACTACGGTGATATAGGAAAACTCAATACAAAGCTAGAGAACAGATTCAGCAAAGATGAGGCCCAAACTATCTTTATAGGAAAGGATAGGAAAGAGCACTGTCTGCAGCCGTAAAAACCTTAAAACATCTCAGAACACCTGACATGGAAAACCCCTGAAACCACATGGTCTCTCCCCCACTATATCAGTACTCTGATGTTACTGGGATCCAAAAACACTAATATAGATGAGGGACTGAATTAAATACCAAGCATGACAAAACACAATACATTGCAGAATCAAGGAGCTAAATATACAGACACTCCCAGCAGGGAATGATCCAATTCCACCAGGAACTCCACACAGATAAAATAGGAATCAGGCAATAGTATCAAAACAGAAAAAAACAACAAGAAAGTAGAAAAAATAAGCAGAGGTACAAAGACCAACTTATCTTCAGAGGAGTTCTGGTAGAGAGCAGGGCTGGTTTCAGAAGGTCCTAAACACACAAAATCAATTGAGCACTGGCAAGTAACAGGAGAAAACTACTCAGTTATATAGTCCCAATCTGAAAGGCCTGATTGCCAGTCCTCTACAGGTGTGTGGCTCTCATTCCACAAGTTAACTGCACTGCCAGCACTGACCACAAGAGGGAGCCCCAAACTGGAAAATGTATTCACAACAGTAGAGTCTGCATCAGGCAGACAAGGAGACCGGTGGATCCTGTGAGACTCAGGAGTTATACGGTCGCTGAGGGGAGAGCTTTATTGCTCCCTCAGGACAGGCGCAGACGGGGTGCAGAGCCCTAAGTGAGGGAAAACTTTATGTCCTTCTAACAAATCCATCAGGTGAGGGGATTGCATGTCCCTTCTCCCACCTTTGTGCCTGGGGCACAGCAGCAGAAAGAGCCAGGAGTTGTGACTACAATCCAGCCCATCAAGGACTCACACTGTCTGCTATATGGGACGGGAACTTAACCCAGGGCGGGATTCATCTACACAGTGCAAGAGGGAAGGACGCACAGTCCACAACACCAGTTCTGGCCGCCGAATTATCAGAGATCGACTGAGGCCCATTATAGTGGAAACCGGCACTCCACGGGTGATGATAGTACAGTGAATAAAGAACTTGAACTGCAATTCCTGGTGTCGTCCCCATCCTTGCCAGTGCAGTCGCCCTGTGCTCCGGTGCCATCAGCTACTACTACCACCATCATCCTCCCTGAGACTTAGCTCTACCTGTGGGGAGCTGCAACATCCGAGCTGCGTTATTATCTGCCCCAGAAGAGAGAGACCTTCCACAGCGGCGGCTTCCTTTATAGCTGCATACCACAGGTAGCGTCACGAAACAACTACTCCCTTCATCCCCCAACTTCTCCATCCTTTTTAGTGACATCAATGGGGTCACGGAACCGGGCCAGGCCGCTGTGACAAGCCCAAACATCACCGACCCCATTAAAATCGAGTGGTGAACCCAGGGACCCTGTAGGCGCATCATTTCTGGAGTCACAAACAGGATTTCGTGCCCGCAAAAGCAGGTACTGTGCATGTTTAAGACTGTGCAAAGATATGTTTTTTTTCCTGAAAACAACAGCCGCCATTGGCCGCACAGCACGGGAAAAGAAGGGGCTTGCTGTCATGGGTGGAGCCCCAGAAAGAGTGCGAACGAGAGCTCCACTGCCGGACACAAGCCGGAAACCCCGTACCTCTACACCAGGGCGGGAAACGATTGGTTGAGACATATCCAGTGAGGAAGAAGAACAGACCATCCCTGTTGCCAGAGCTGCCGCACCAATACCAGTCCCCGTGGTACCGTTTGCTATGCTGTACCTTCCGGGAGCATCATGGCTGCCACAGTACGCTGGGGAAGCGTATACTTTGACTGACTTTAAACAGAGATTATACGGTTTATTTTGAGTGTACCTCCTAATGAAGGACCAGAAGACCAACATCCTAATCGGGCAACTGACTGGAGCGGCTCGACGGGAAGTCAAGACCTGGCCAGAGACCGATAAAAGAGCAGTGAAGGACATTTTAGCTAAACTTAAAGAAATCTTTGACACCCTCACAGCCACAGAGATAAAGATGCAATTGTATAGGGTGCAAACAGAAAGCACAGGACAGCGTAAGGGACTATACTTTAAACCTTCAGGAGGCGATGAGAGTGGTTCGACAGGTGGAACCGGATGAAGTCCGGGATGAGGATCGGTTGCTGAACGAACACTTTATAGAATGGCTCTTGTCTGACACTCAATTGCGCATCGTGACCTTGCAGAATCATAACCTCAGCTTTGCAGAATTTAAAGATTGGGCCATTCGGGTGTTGCGTGAACTAGCCCACCATAACACCTTGCTTCCACAGCTGGGGTTGATGGTGGGGGCCCATGAATGGATCCTGGGTAAGGACTGATTCAAGGTATGACTGGAACTGATTCAAGTTATGGCTTCTTCGACGAAAGTAATGCAATCCCAGCAGGGGGTTCGGCGGCCAGCAACCATTGAGTTGGCCTCGAGCCCTGAGGACCTTCCATGGCGGAGGCGAGGGAGAAACCCACTGCCCCAGTTCCTGACCGTTACGATGCTGATGGTCAACCAATTTGCCGTTGCTGTGACAAAGTGGGACATTATGTTAGACGATTTCCCATGAGTGTCCAGAACCAGTGAGTCGGGACCAGCCCTCTGGTACCACCACCAGTAGTCAAGAAAGAGTAAAGTGGATGTTTCTTATGCCAAAGTTAATGTTACCCTGTATATGACTGCACTAAATATTTGATCTGTTC